>NC_133515.1:56850000-57475000 GCF_049354715.1 Callithrix jacchus | reverse complement strand
GTGATTTTCCCTGCCCTTCTTTATGTTAATGGGAATAACTCTGGCACCATTCTAGCTTCTGAGCTAATACACACAAACACATGTATGTATATGAGTTATATGTGAGCTACATATGAGTTTCATATATATGTATATGAGTTACATATATGAGTATATGAGTTATATACGCATATGTGAGTTATATATGAGATACATATGTGAGTTATTTAATTTTATTTGTGTATTTCTGGTTTTTTAAACCAATAATTACAATTGCCCATTAGAAAATTACTTTTGACTATTTTGAGGAGAAAATATAATGTTCTCCTTAGTGCTAATAAATTAAAAAATGAGTTATGCTAATATATTTCTATATATTTACATATCCTTATATGCCTGAAATAAATCCTACTTGCTCTCAATGTATTATTTATTTAAGATTTTGCTGTGTTCATTTTTTTCAAATACTTACAAATTTTTGCAAAGAATTCATAAAAAGAGAAACACATAAATAATTCTTAATGCAGTTATATCACTCATTTAACTGTGTTTGTGTATATATATATATATATATATATATATATATAAGTTCAAAAACCAGGATTATGTCAGAGTTATTCCCACTCGGGTTGTTATGAGCAAGGAAGCTCATTGTATAGTTTGAGACATCAGTATAGAGTTTGTGTGTGTCCATGTAAGTGTGTATAATCATTCATTAAGAATATTTAATAGTTTTTCTTATTTTTTCTACACTCTATATAATTTTAAATAATGTTTAAAACTATCTGCTTGTCAAAAGTTTAGTAGAATAATTCTGAGAAATTATTTGGACATTTTTGTTTCTTATATTTTTCTGGAAAATTTTTAATGCGAGGTAGTTTCAAATTTTTAAAAATAATGTCTTCTGTATCTACAGTTATTTCCCCCTTGCCATTTCTTATTTTGTGCATATACACTATTCTCCTTTTTGTCCTGAATTATTTTTGCTAAAGTGTCTGTCTTTACTTTTGGGGGGCCTGAAATTCAATTGTTAACAGTTTCTTTAAGAATGGCCCATATGATTCAAGTTTCTTGACCTTATGCAGGCTCAAAACTAATTGCCTACATTCTTAATATTTGAATAATTAAATATAAAATGCTTCAGTAACAGTCTACATCTTGAGTATCTTGAAATTATATTACACTTTCTTCGGTTACAAAATGTTACTATCAAAAGGTTAATACCACTCAAATTATTTTGCCATTAGAAGATGTGATTTTCTTTTTCAGGTAGGTGTTCTAGTCTGCTGTGTTGCTTTTATCTTCAAGGGCTCCAATTGCATCCACATCAGATCTGCTTTAATTTTCTTTAATATACCGCATAGGTGAGGGGCCAGAAAACATGTTCAGTAAAGGGCCAGATACTAAATACATTAGGCTTTCCAGGCCACATATAGTCTTTGTCACCTGTACTCCTTTAAAGAGAACACACACATACATTGAAAATTATAAATAAGTCTGATTCTGTCATTTCATCACACTCTCCATCCAGCTTTGTTCCCTTGCTGGTGAGGGGTTGTGATCCCTTGTAGGAGGCGAGGTATTCCAGTTTGGAGTGTTTTCCTCCTTTTTGTGCTGGTTTCTTCCCATCTTTGTGGATTTATCCACTTGTCATCTGAGTGGTTGCTGAATTTCTGATTGTGTCTCTGAGTGGACATCAAGATTGTTGATAATGAAGTATTTCTTAGTTTTCCTTCTAACAGTCCAGCCCCTCTGCTGTAGGACTGCTGAGGTCCACTCCAGGCCCTGCTTGCCTAGGGAACACCTGTAGCACCTGTGGAACAGTGAGGGTTGCTACCAGTTTCTTCTTCTGCTATCTTTGTCCTTGAATGATGCCTGCCAAATGTCAGTCAGATCAGTCCTTTGTGAAGTGACTCTTTGGATATACAGGGGTCAGGGAGCTGCTTGAGGAGACAGTCTGTACTTTATAGGAGCTCAAGTGCTGGGCTGTGAGCTCCGTTGTTCATTCAGGCCTGCTAGGCAGGTACGTTTAAGTCTGCTGCAGCAGAACTTATAAAGCCCCTTTTATTCCTCAGGTGCTCTGTCCCAGGGAGTTAGGGCTTTATTTATGAGTATCCTTTGCACTGTCCTGCCCAGCAAGGAGGCAGTCTAGTCACTGCCTGCTTGCAGAGGCTATGCTGAGATGCTCTTGGCTCTGCCCTGCTGCCATGGGCTCTGCCCTGTTACCATGGGCTCCACCCTGCTGCCATGGGCTCTGTCCAGCTGCCATGTGTAATTCCCTGTAGTCCTGTTTATATGGGTGTGGTTAGAACTGCTGTGATGATGGTGGCCTGCCTCTGTAATGGCGGACTCTCTCTGTTATGGCGGGTTGCCTTGGCAATGGCGGGTTGCCTCAGCAACGGCAGGCTGTCTCAGCAGTGCCAGAGTACCTCCGTAAGGGTGGAGTGCCTCGGTAATGATGGACACACCTCCCCCACCAAGCTGCACCATCAGGGGTTCACCTATGCTTGCCATGAAACTCTCAACCCTGAGTGTTTCCAATTGCTGTTTTGCTTGTTTTTGTGGGGGTGGGACCTGCTGAGCCTGATCACCTGGCTCCCTGCCTCAGAGCCCTTTTTTTCTTAAGTTGAATGGTTGACTCTCTCCCCGGTGTTCCAGTCACCTGCTGAAAGGGTGCCGGGATCTGTGTGATTTCTTGTGTGGTGACCCACTGTGCCGGCTGAAACGTCACTGCCCAGGACTCTCCTGGCCTGGCTTACTGTTTAAGTCCCGTTTAGTCAGATGAATGTGCTAACCTGCCTTCTCAAATCTCAAATTGCCGGTTTAACAGGGCAACCAGACCAGTTTATTTTATATGGAGTGCCACTGCGCTGCAGTGCCGGCTGAAACAGCTGTGCCGGCCCAAACAGCTGCACTGGTGGCCCATGGGGCTCCTACACCTAAGAATCTCCTGGTCTTTGGGCAATAAAAATCCATCTGGAAATGCGGCGTCCACTCACCCTCTGCGCTTTCACTGGGAGCTGCAATCCTGAGTTTCTCCATTAGCAACATCTTCTCCTTTCTTCCATGAGCTAAAAGAACACGTTCTAACTCAATGCAAAGAAACTAAGAACCTTGAAAAAAGATTTGAGGAAATGATAACAAGGATGGAAAACTTAGAGAGGAATATGAGTGAATTGATGGAGCTGAAAAACACAACATAAGAACTTTGTGAAGCATGCACAAATCTCAACAGCTGAATTGACAAAGCAGAAGAAAGGATATCAGAGATCGAAGATCAACTCAATGAAATAAAATGAGAAGGCAAGATTAGAGAAAAAAGTGCAAAAAGGAATGAACAAAGTCTCCAAGAAACATGGGACTATGTGAAGAGACCTAATCTACGTTTGATAGGTGTATCTGAATGTGAGGAAGAGAATGAATCCAAGCTGGAAAATACTCTTCTGGATATTCTCCAGGAAAATTTCCCCAACCTACGAAGGCAGGGCAATATTCAAGTCCAGGAAATACAGACAACAACACAAAGATATTCTGCAAGAAGAGCAACCCCAAGGCACATAATCATCAGATTCAACAGGGTGGAAATGAAGGAGAAAATGCTATGGGCAGCCAGAGAGAAAGGTTGGATCACCCACAAAGGGAAGCCCATCAGACTAACAGCAGATCTTAAGGCAGAAACCCTACAAGCCAGAAGAGAGTGGGGGCCAATATTCAACATCCTTAAAGAAAAGAAATTTCAACCCAGAATTTCATATCCAGCCAAACTGAGCTTCAGAAGTGAAGGAAAAATAAAATCCTTTGCAAAGAAGCAAGTACTCAGAGATTTTATCGCCACCAGGCCTGCTTTACAAAAGCTCCTGAAAGAGGCACTACACATAGAAGGGAACAACCAGTACCAGCCATTCCAAAAACACCAAATGCTAAAGAGCAACAACAAAAAGAAGAATCTGCATCAACTAACGGGCAAAATACCCAGCTAGCATCAAAATGGCAGTATCAAATTCACACATAACAATATTAACCCTAAATGTAAATGGGCTAAATCAAAACACCAGACAGGCAAATTGGATAAAAAGCCAAAACCCATTGGTGTGCTGTATCCAGGAAACCCATCTCAAATGCAAGGAAACACAAGGGCTCAAAATAAAGGGATGGAGGAAGATTTACCAAGCAAATACAGAGAAAAAAAAAAAAAAAAGCAGGAGTTGCAATTCTCATCTCTGATAAAATAGACTTTAAAGCAACAAAGATCAAAAGAGACAAACAAGGTCATTACATAATGGTAAAAGGATCAATACAACAAGAAGAGCTAACGATCCTAAATATATATGGACCCAATACAGGAGCACGCAGATATATAAGGCAAGTTCTTAATGATTTACAAAGAGACTTAGACTCCCACACAATAATAGTGGGAGACTTTAACACTCCACTGTCAATATTAGACAGATCAACCAGACAGAAAATTAACAAGGATATCCAGGGCTTGAACTCAGACCTGGAACAAAGAAACCTGATAGACATTTACAGAACTCTCCACCTCAAATCCACAGAATATACATTCTTCTCAGCACCACATCACACCTACTCTAAAATTGACCACATAATTGGAAGTAAAGCACTCCTCAGCAAATGCAAAACAACTGAAATCATAACAAACAGTCTCTCAGACCACAGTGCAATCAAGTTAGAACTCAGAATTCAGAAACTAACTCAGAACCACACTGCTTCATGGAAACTGAACAGCTGGCTCTTGAATGTTGACTGCATAAACAATGAAATGAAGGCAGAAATAAAGAAGTTCTTTGAAACCAATGAGAATGAAGACACAACATGCCAGAATCTCTGGGACACATTTAAAGCAGTCTCTAGAGGAAAATATAGAGCA
Source organism: Callithrix jacchus (assembly GCF_049354715.1). NCBI lineage: Eukaryota > Metazoa > Chordata > Mammalia > Primates > Cebidae > Callithrix > Callithrix jacchus. The sequence goes on along the minus strand of NC_133515.1, from coordinate 57,470,133 downwards.
ATAAGTGCCCATATGAGAAGAGGGGAGAGATCCAAAATTGACACCCTATCGTCAAAATTGAAAGAGCTAGAGGAGCAAGATCAAAAAAACTCAAAACCTAGCAGAAGACAAGAATTAACTAAGATGGGGACAGAACTGAATGTGATAGAGACATGAACAACCCTTCAAAAAATCAATAAATCCAAGAGCTGGTTTTTTGAAAAGATCAACAAAACAGATAGACCACTAGTCAGACTTATAAAAAAAGAGAGAATAACCAAATAGATGCAATAAAAAACGATAAAGGGGAAATCACCACAGATTCCACAGAAATTCAAACCATCATCAGAGAATATTACAAACAAATCTCTGCAAATAAACTAGTAAACCTGGAAGAAATGGATAAATTCCTGGACACCTGTGTCCTCCCAAGCCTAAACCAGGAGGAAGCCAAAACTACAAATAGATCAATAACAAGATCTGAAGTTGAGGCAGCAATTAAGAGCCTACCACACAAAAAAAAGCCCAGGTCCAGATGGGTTCACAGCCAAATTCTATTAGACACACTAAGAGGAACTCTTACCATTCCTTCTGAAACTATTCCAAATAATCTAAAAAGAGGGAATCCTTCCCAAATCATTTTATGAGACCAACATCATCCTGATACCAAAACCCGGCAGAGGCTCAACAAGAAAAGAAAACTTCAGGCTTTCATATCCATGTAAAACTTCATATCCATGATGAACATTGACGCAAAAATCTTCAATAAAATACTGGCAAGCCAATTGCAACAGCAGATCAAAAAGCTTATCCACCATGATCAAGTAGGATTCATCTCAGGGATGCAAGGCTGGTTCAACATATGCAAGTCTATAAATGTAATTCACCACATAAACAGAACGAAAAACAAAAACCACATGATTATCTCAATTGACGCAGAGAAGGCCTTTGACAAAATTCAACAGCCCTTTAAGCTAAAAACCCTCAATAAACTGGGTCTTGATGGAACGTATCTCAAAATAGTAAAAGTATTTATGAAAAACCAACAGCCAATATCATACTGAATGGGCAAAAACTGGAAGCATTCTCTTTGAAATCTGGCACTAGACAAGGATGCCCTCTCTCACCACTCCTATTCAATATAGTACTGGAAGTTCTAGCCAGAGCAACCACGCAAGAAAAATAAATAAAGAATATTCAAATAGGAAAGGAAGAAGCCAAATTGTCTCTATTTGCAGACAACATGATAGTATATCTAGAAGACCCCATCGTCTCAGCCCAAAAAAGCCCTGAAACTGATAAGCAACTTCAGCAAAGTCTCAGGATACAAAATCAATGTGCAAAAATCACAAGCATTTCTATACACCAATAAGACTGAAAGAGAGCCAAATTATGAGTGAACTCCCATTCACAATTGATACAAAGAGAATAAAATACCTAGGAATACAACTAACAAGGAATGTAAAGGATTTCTTCAAGGAGAACTACAAACCACTGCTCAACAAAATAAGAGAGGACACAAACAGATGGAGAAACATTCCATGTTCATGGTTAGGAAGAATTGATATCATGAAAATGGCCATACTGCCCAAAGTAATTTACAGACTCAATGCTATCCCCATCAAGCTACCAATGACCTTCACAGAACTGGAAAAAACCACCTTAAACTTTATATGAAACCAAAAGAGAGCCCTTATAGCCAAGTCAATTCTAAGCAAAAAAGACAAAGTGAGAGGCATCACACTACTGGACTTCAAACTATACTACAAGGCTACAGTAATCAAAACAGCATGGTACTGGTACCAAAATAGAGGTATAGACCAATGGAACAGAACAGAGGTACTGGAGGCAACACGACGTATCTACTACCATACCATCTTTAATAAACCTGACAAAAACAAGCAATAGGGAAAGGATTCCCTGTTTAATAAATGTGTTGGAAAAACTGGCTAGCCATGTGCAGAAAGCAGAAACTGGACCCCTTCCTGACACTTTACACTAAAATTAACTCCAGATGGATTAAAGACTTAAACATAAGACCTGGCACCATAAAAACCCTAGAAGGAAATCTAGGCAAAACCATTCAGGACCTAGGAGTAGGCAAGTACTTCATGACTGAAACACCAAAAGCATTGGCAACAAAAGCCAAAATAGACAAATGGCACCTAATGAAACTCCACAGCTTCTGCACGGCAAAACAGTCATTAGAATGAATCGGCAACCAACAGAATGGGAAAAAATTTTTGCAGTTTACCCAAAAGAACTCAAACAGATTTACAAGAAGAAAACAAACCCACTCAAAAGTGGGCAAAGGATATGAACAGACACTTTACAAAAGAAGACATACATGAGGCCAACAAACATATGAAAAAATGCTGATCATCACTGGTCATTAGAGAAATGCAAATCAAAACTACATTGAGATACCATCTCAGGCCAGTTAGAATGGCTATCATTAAAAAATCTGGAGACAGCAGATGCTGGAGAGGATGTGGAGAAATAGGAACAGTTTTACACTGTTGGTGGGAGTGTAAATTAGTTCAACCATTGTGGAAGACAGTGTGGCGATTTCTCAAGGACCAAGAAATAGAAATTCCATTTGACCCAGCAATCCCATTAATGGTTATATATCCAAAGGAATATAAATCGGTCTACTATAAGGACACATGCACACGAATGTTCATTGCAGCACTGTTTACAATAGCGAAGACCTGGAACCAACTCAAATGCCCATTGATGATAGACTGGACTGGGAAATTGTGGCACATATACACCATGGAATATTATGCAGCAATCAAAAACGATGAGTTCATGTCCTTTGTAGGGACATGGATGAATCTGGAGAATATCATTCTCAGCAAACTGACACAAGAACAGAAAATGAAATACCGCATATTGTCACTCATCGGTGGGTGATGAACAATAAGAACACATGGACACAGGGAAGGGAGTACTACACACTGGGTTCTATTGGGGGGAATAGGGGAGGGACTACGGGGAGTGGGGAGCTGGGGAGGGATAGCATGGGGAGAAATGCCAGATGTGGGTAAATGGGAGGAAGGCAGCAAATCACACTGCCATGTGTGTACCTATGCAACCATCTTGCATGTTCTGCACATGTACCCCAAAACCTAAAATGCAATAAAAAAAGAAAATTATAAATGAAAATTGTTTACATGTAAGATGAAACAAAGGAGACTGCAAACTAAATTTAGCACACAGAGTATAGTCTACTTACTATACTAGAAATAATGTTTTTCTTGTCTTTTCTTTCTTTCTTTTTTTGCTTCAGTTTCTCTAGTCTATCCTCCATGTCCCTTACTGTGTTTTCTTTGATTCCAGGCTCGCTTGTTCACTCTATGATTTAATCTTTATTCCTAAATATTTTTTTCTCCATACCTTTTCTGAGTTTGCCAGTTCTGATTTCACCACTTTAGTTGGCCGTTTTCTCCTTTTTGGCTCATTTTCTTTTTGACCTCCTGTATTTTGACTTGTGTGTGTGTGTGTGTGTGTGTGTGTGTGTGTGTGTGTGTGTGTTTATGGCTGCAATTGCACTATGAAGGTTTTCTGTTTGTTTGTTTTTCCTGCTGGTACTTTTATTTGCTTTCTGGCAACTTTTTACCGATGAGTTCATTTAACTGTAGAAAATTTTCACTGTTTCTCTTTATATGTAATAACAATTTTTTCCTGTTATTTGATTGGAATGTATTAGATTTTTTTTTCACTAAAACAATGCTCATGGTAGATTTGTGTGTTGGACTGTCCAGGATAATTTTCACGGTTTTGCGTCCTGACCTTTTCTTCTTCTCTTGGTAGAAAAATAGGTTGTTTCACTAAAATGTAACCTTTGTCTATAGCCATGTCTCTTCTCCTACCACCATCCCCAGTACTCCTAGATCTGTTCTCTCATGGGCAACAATATTGCCTTCCTCAGTTGTCTCTACACTTTTAGGCACATGGAGATCTGCCATTTGTTATACCCCAGGTACAATTTTCAAGCCCTGTATCTCTTTCTTGGCCCAATACGATGTTTTATTTTTAATTTGTGCCCTGTTTAATTTGGTTCACTTTTCTTATGTTTATCCTTTATTTCCCTTCCTGTATATTTTCTTCATCCTTTCAAGGTGGGGGACTGCTACTTTTGAAAATCTGTCTTTAGTTACATTTCTGAGGTTTACTGTTGTTACCACTCCTTCAAAAGTCTTGTTTTTCCTTGCTACCCCTTCCTTGCCACACATCATTGTAACTTCTTTTGCTTGGCTCTATTTCAGTTGATTATATTTTGAAGAAATTAAATATAATATAAAGCTTACAGGATATCTATCTCTACTAGCTTCAGTAAATAAAGGTAGTGTTATGAATTTTATTTCCACATGCCTCTTACTGTATACTGTTCAGCAGAAGTGGGAATTTTAAGAACAAGATGCCGCTATATTTCTACCCAAACTGGTAGGCTTTTTAATTTTGAATGTAAAGAAAATCTCTATTACGTTCATTTGGCTCAGATACTTTTGGTAAGCAAGGCTTTAATAACTTCTATTTCTGTAAATACAAATGTCCTACTTTTTTAACAGCATTTTAGTAACTACTATTCAGTATTCCCATGTAAATAGTCTTCTTTCACATTACCTAAAATAATTAGTTTACAGATATCACAAATCATATGAAAAGTAAGAAATGTGCCTTTGTTGCCAAAACATGATGTATCATTCATTCATTCAAAAAATGGTTTAGAACTTGTTTATAAACTGTAAAACATTCAGTTCAATAAAACAGAAATTCACATTATTGCCAGACAATGGAGACTAGTGCTATAACTGCTACTGCAATTATAGAATTCACACACCAAAGAGTGCCAAATGTTGAGGTTACCACTTTCTTATTTCAAAACCCTTTATTCCAAGTTAAAGTAGGAAAGCACTTTAGTCTATAAATCTATAGAGAAGAGAAATAGTTTTTATTCTAGTCAACTGTGATTGTTTATCTAAACATATACTTATGAATTTACCCACTTATTTTAACCAGCAATCTTCTCTAACATGTTAATCTAATCATGCACTTTCTCCAGCAATGAGATAAAGGTCACATATCTGTACAACTCTCTGGTCTTTCTGTTTTCATTTTCGCTCTTTTCAAGTTTATTTGGCCTCTAAAACAAGTCAAACTATGCCATATCTTGCTTTAAATCCTTCAGTGGCCTCCCCTGGCAATAAAGATAAAATAAAAACTCCTTACAATGTCTTATGAGGACTTATGTGATACATTTATCTGCCTGCTGCCTACAGCTTCAGTCTTAGCTCTAACGTCTGTTGCCTTCACTGTGCTCCATCCACACTGTCCTTCAGTCTGTTCTTCCAGTATATCATGCTCATTTGTGCTTCAGAAACCTTGAATGTGCTGATCCCTGTCTGAAAAGATCTTTGTATATCCAGATATTTCTGTGCCTGTCTCCTTGTACTCAGTGGGATTCAGTTCAAATATAACCTGGAGAGAGTCTTCCATTTGCAGCCTTGTGTAAGAGTAACCTGTCCTACCATTCCCAACAACCCTTTAATTTATTATTCTATTTTTTCTGTCACTTATTTCTATGTGTTGGTTCCAAAAGAATAGAGACAGGTCTTCATCATTTCTCTGTTCCCAGAATCTAGAATACTTGACTCGTTGTTGTGTAATAAATGTGGATCAAATTGATACATCTATTTTTAATACCTTTTTGTGAAAATCTCTTTTAATGGGTACAAACATTTGTTTTTGTGCTTCATATAGTTTTCATTTGGGGGCCTATGTGTACTTAGAAATTTTACAGATGCAAAGGGGAATTCCTTAGGTTCATTTCTCAAATATATACCTATGGAATATAACTTTTGAATTTCCAAGAAAGGAGGAAATACAAACAGCATCCCACTTTGCCCTACCTAAATTATGAAATTTTCCTTAATTCATCACTGTATTAGAAGAGTAGTCATCAGTTATTTGTGTGTGTATATGTTTATGTATGTATTGCATAAATATATATTTATAATTTATTATTTATTCATTATAATAAATCATGTAACTTTGCAGTATTCTTACCAGGTGGCAAGGTCACATCTGACATAAATAGAAACTTTGAACCAATTGCATGACACATTTAATACAACCCATTTCCACACTCTAGTATATTTTTGGACTCCAGGAAACATGACATAATGGTACACACATAATTAATTTGAAGGATTTGGTTAGTTTGCTTTTTATCCCATTTGTGCTCTACTTCAAAGTTTATCTACATAATATCAACTGACTTGGTGTGACAGTTTCTGAAAATTTACTTTCTGTTCTTTTTCAAAGCAAGTCTTGCTAAGATCATTTAAATAAAAGTCAATTTTAATAAGTGAAGGTACGTTCTCAGGACATAACTGTAAGATACCAATTATAAATGTCTGTTAAATTTTACTGATTCTGAAAACCACACACCTAAATAAAAATATCTATTCATTTATTATAAATGAGGGCAAAGTATAGGGTGGGAGTTTGGAATTTGTGGATGGAACTTCCAGGAGTTCTTTTAAAGGAGATGCTCAATACTTTCTGAAATTATATTTTAAAAATAAAATAAAATTTAAATATATTCATTCTCATAAATTAGCTCTAAAATAATATAATTGTAGACTTGGATCTTTTGTTATGATCTTCAAATTACGTAGATCAATGAAGAAGAAATAAATGCAAGCAGAGAATAGAAAATTATATTCTTCAAATAGTATCTGACCTCTTCTATTTGCTTTTGCTTTATGTTCCAGTTTCTTCTTAGTTTTGCTTTTAAGAAGGAAAGTATATAATGACATAACAATTATCATAAAAATCAGGTAAGTTCTCATTCAAATATAACCTTAAAGGATAAAATAAAGATAGGGACATTAACATTGAATTCATTCTGATCAGCACTAGAGGATGAGATTGGAGTTATAATGCCTGCATGATATGATATGCTAATTTGAAGACATCATTGTTAATTTGTACATTGTCAGCGTATATGATAGATTGCAGTAATCATTTCCTTTATTTACACTTCTGTACATCCATATCCATTGTCATGTGGTTTTGAAATTCCTCTAAAAACAGAGACAGTGCCTATTTTCCATCCTTTGAATTCCTCAGGTTTTCTAACATCATTTGGTTCTTAACTACAATCCTAGCATAGAAACAAATTCTGTGTTTTTACTTGCCCGTTATTGATCTCTACTGTGACCATGATAAAATGGTAAGGATGCTGAAAGACATGAAAAACAGTTGTATGTTGTCCTTGCTGCCTAAGACAAGGCCATTCTAGACAAGCCAATAGTCGACCCCTAGACAGGTGAATAAGTCAATCTGCTATCAACAGAACTCCATAACTACCTCGCAGCTGTTCACAGACTCTGAATGAGCCAAACTGGCATAAGCTGTGCCCAACTGAAATCAACTGAACCCTGAGTTCAAGAAATGTTATGTGTTGTATACCACTGGGACTTGTGTAGTTGTTTGCTACACAGCTATATTTTAAACTTTTAATTGAAATGATTAAAAATTTCAAATTTGTCAAAGAATTCTAAAGATTGTGCAGACTACTCCTACACTTTCTGGACACTACTCTTAATGTCTCAAACAACCATGTTACATTGACCAAAACTAAGAAATAAGCACTGTCACAGGATTTTATTCAATTTTTTCCACAGTATTCTTTTTCTGTTAAGGGCCAATTCAAGACACCACATTGCATTTATTGTTATCTATTGTTATTTAGCAGGTTTCCCCTTGGATGTTGTTAATTGCACAAGGGATAAATACTTGTCTTACACTGATTCAGTTTTCTTTCAATAATTTAGGATAAAGCAGTGATTCTCAAACTTTATTGCCAATGTAAATTAACTTGGAATATTGTTAAAACACAGATTCACATGTAGTAACTGTGGTGGGACCAGGGATTCTGCCTTTCTAACAAGTCTCAGGTAATGCTAATATTATTGGTTCATGACCATACTTTGAGCATCAAGGACCTATGATACAGTAACTATAATCAGGTAGCCTGAATACTAACTTCACATAGAGTGACAGACTTAGCTTTCTAGCAAGTTGATCATGTGGGTAATAATTTAAGATGGAGACGAAGCTTCCTAGAGGATACTCAAGGTCCTAGAACCAGCTCTTAGAAATAAATCACTACATCCAGTTCCTGCTCTCTTCCTGGCCTAAGTTTTAATCAATCATAATCCCACCTTATTTATACAATTATGAGTGAGATACTTTTTCTTCCTCCTAAACATCCTGATTTAGATCCTTATAAGAATAATATCTTCTGCCAACTACATGGAGAAAAAGTAAAGAAAAAAGAAGAGGAAACAGGTTTGGGAATATATAGACCTAAAATATAAATGGATTTTTCTTTAAAATTTAATGTAATTTCTATTAACGAGGCCCACCATTCTCTAGGAGTTCAAAACACTTCATATAATGAAAATAAGTTTCTCGTAAATCAAATTATGTGTTTATAATTCAAACAGAAAATGTAACATAAAATAAAAAGGGAGCTTCATGTAGAAAGATTTAAAAGACTATTCCAAGCTAACCAAACTTCTGATTCTCTTTGAGGTAAGTTATATCATCAGTAAATTATAGACAGGTTCTTGCATTTCTCGCTACTAGCATGGAAAACATTCAATATTTTATGTGTGTATAATGTTTTAAAATTATGCATATTTCATAGTTTAAATAAAAATTTTGGGGACTCTTTTTTCTGACATTTGTTTAACCAAGTGTTTGGGATTAGGATACACTGTCAACATTGTTTAGCCTAGCTCAGAGAGCTCAAGTGACAGTTTCATGTGACCTCTAAATGATCATTTGGTCACTGATGTGCTTATATCATTTGATTTTTCATTATATTTGTATTTATGATCCACAGAATAAATTCCTGAGCTATTCTTTTTCTCAGTTTTGCCCTATATAAGCATGGAAATTTTGAATAAAGGTGATTTACTCACTAAGTCTACCCAGAATGCATTGTATTCCTTTTCTTATCAAATCTTGACCGTGATATATGTTGAACTCACTATTAATAACGTGTCTGGGGATGCAAATGTTAAGTTGATATGCCATATAAACTCATCTCTCAGCCACAGGGTCACATTGACATAAATAAGTGTAGCAGCTGCATTGTTAGAAGTCAGGGCTCCAACATGGAAAGATGATAATAGAAGCTGTTTAAAATGAGGTCATGAAATATCAGTTTAAAATGCTCTCTGTCAGATAGGTGACACTGTTTCTTTATTCTGTCAGAGGGAAGCATATTGATAATATTCTCCATTTTCCACATATGTTTTTCAAATCTGAGAGTCAGTATCAAAGGCTTATAAGGCATTTTCCTTAGAATTAATCATTTTACTCCTCAGCCCTTCGAAAAATGACAGCAGCCAACTTTCATTGTGAGCACTTATTCCAAAACATATTTCATCAGATTGGATCATGTTTTTGAATAAATAAGGCATTTTATGTATTAATTCCATAGAGAAGAAAGCTTAATTTTTTTTCAGCAGACTAAGATTATAGTGTAAGACTCATGATTTCCTGAAGGTACAGTTAAGAATTAACTAGACAATCAAGCAAATTACACTCTGAGGGTAGCTTTTACACTGTTGATGATTACTAAGTCACCAAATGCATTCCTGTCTCTTCAGAACTGTAGAGCTTCTGTACCTATACAGTATAGTAGCTATGGCAAGTCTGATCTGATCAGAAGATATGTCGGTAGCAAACAATATTTCTTTTTTTTTAATTGCATTTTAGGTTTTGGGTCCATGTGAAGAACATGCAAGATAGTTGAATAGGTATACACGTGGCAGTGTGATTTGCTGCCTTCCTCCCCTTCACCCACACTTGGCATTTCTCCCCATGCTATCCCTCCCCAGCTCCACCCCCACTGTCCCTCACCTATTCCCCCCAACAGACCCCACTGTGCAGTGCTCCCCTCCCTGTGTCCATGTGTTCTCATTGTTCAACACCAGCCTATGAGTGAGAACATGTGGTATTTCATTTTCTGTTCTTGTGTCAATTTTCTGAGAATGATGTTCTCCAGGTTCATCCATGTCCCTACAAAGGACACAAATTCATCATTTTTGATTGCTGCATAATATTCCATAGTGTATATGTGCCACATTTTCCCTGTCCAGTCTATCATCAATGGGCATTTGGGTTGATTCCGGGTCTTTGCTATTGTAAACAGTGCTGCAATGAACATTCATGTGCATGTGTCCTTAAAGTAGAACAATTTATAGTCCTTTGGGTATATACCCAGTAATGGGATTGCTGGGTCAAATGGAATTTCTATTTCTAGGTTCTTGAGTAATCACCACACTGTCTTCTATAATAGTTGAACTAATTTACACTCCCACCAACAGAGTAAAAGTGTTCCTATTTCACCACATCCTCTCCAGCATCTGTTGTCTCCAGATTTTTTAATGATCGCCATTCTAACTTGCTTGAGATGGTATCTCAATGTGGTTTTGATTTGCATCTCTCTAATGACCAGTGATGATGAGCATTTTTTCATATGTTTGTTGGTCTCATCTATGTCTTCTTTTGTAAAGTATCTGCTGATATCCTTTGCCCACTTTTGAATGGGCTTGTTTTTTTTCTTGTAAATCTGTTTTAGTTCTTTGTAAATTCTGGATATCAGCCCTACAATACTTCTTTTCTTGGCTTTAATAAAGAAGGCTTTTTTAAGAAATGGCTTAGCATAGTCTAGCTGGTTAATTTGAAAGGGTCAAAGAAGACTAAGAAGAAACTATGAAGACCCAATCACATAGTGAAAGTAATAATGCAAGTGGAGAGGCTTCATCTTGGAAGCCCAGATGCTTTCTCCCACTATGTAGCTTTCCTGTCTTTTTGCATCATTTTGTGCTTGGTGGTCTCTTGGTGGTTATATGAAATAATGGTTGTTTGGGGGTTTGGAGAGGTAGTTTGGAATCAAATTCTGACTCTACTGCTTACCACTATGTACTCTGAGCAAGTTCATTACCTTTCTGCTTTAGTTGATTCTTCAATACAGTAAACTGACCCACATAGGATTTTGTGATGATTAAACAAATCAATTCATTTGAGGGTTGTCAGATACTAGGCATGCAATGAATTTGTTAGCAATTTCTATTATTATATTCATCTTTTACAAGTTACTGTGTCAACTTTTGCTGAATTTCTAAGGGATATATGGATATTAGATGTTATCTCTAATAATCAATTCATTTGATGTTTCTTTAAGTGTCAAGAAGTTGGAAGTGGGGGTGTTTTGAAAAGAGCTACCTTTTTTGGTATGCATGAGTTTTAAGCTCCCTATTATGTGACATACCTTTAATGAGGTGATGTAACTATATATTAATATTTCATTCAATTCTCACCGTATCCAGATGAATGAAAAAGTGACTTTTGCGTATTTTCAGAGAAAGCATTGCCTCCATTAATGTTAGGCCATGGGGAAGATTAACTTTAGATCATGGGGGAAGATCTTCCACATAAGCATTTGAATTGGTTAGCATGAATACATGTTTATATTCCCCTTAGTAATTCTCTCTAGTTATCGCTCCCACTTCTCACTTTGTAACTGACTTTCTGCTGTTCTTAACTCAGGGGTGTTTAAGTCTCATGTTTAAATGGTAAAACATTTGTCACAAACACCATATATCTGGAATTCTTGTACCTGTCTCAGAGAGGCTTTGCAGGACCTGACAAGTGGCATGTCTGCACATGGGTGGTTCTGGCATGATCATTCATAATGATCCTCAAAGGGAGGATGAGCAATTTACATATCAAAGGTCCTATGTCAGGAATGTATATTAAGTGAAAAGCTCACAGTATTAACTTTTAGATCAGGAAACTTCTTCAGGGACTACATCTCAGTGTTAAAGGCATATTTAATAAAGATAACCTAAATAATTGTTTTGTTTGACAGTGTCACCTCTCATATTTGAAGATGATACTGCTGACTCAGATTCAATATCTCATTTAATCCTCATAACCCTGAGTCAAGTATTAGGGTCCACATATTATTATGGCTCATGTCCTGCCCACCAGGGCACCTTGTCTTTTGACCTAGTATCCCACATTGCCATTTAATTTAATTTGCATTTCATTTAAAAATAAAATAATATTAACATAATTAAATCAGTTATGCTAAAACAAATATAACAAATACTAGAAACTTATCACATCATAATGTAGTAGTAATCCTACTACCTTATTCTATATATCCTATATGATCAAGTTGATTTCTGTCTATCTTATATGTTTGGTGGAAATGTATAATAGGGTGCTGTTGTGTACCTTCTCCAAACTCCAGTCAGGATAGTACCTTGGCCATTATGAGTCTCATCACATCATGGGAATCTGCAAATGCTGCACATCAATCCTGAATTATTGTTTTATTCATTGCCTAGATCAGAAGTTCGCAAAATTTTCTATACCTATGTGTCAATAAAACTTATATTTTTTTACTAAGACAGGAGGCTGCCTATATGGCCCATGAATCAAGGTTTGCCGGCTTCTAGTCCAAACTTCAGAAAGTGATGTTGAACTCTTGATAATGCATTTACAATTAAAAATGTGTTGTATTTGTATCTATTACATTTTGAATAGTACAAATATTCAGGAATGATTGCAGGATATAAAAACGATTTGGTATTCATCTTTATAGCAAAAAAGTCACTCATCATTGACAAATAAATGATATTTTGGCATATATATTCTTTGCTTCACTTTTATGTTACTTGTTTATGTAAATGAAAATATCATCCAACATTTAGTCTAGAAGTACACTTGTTTGTTAATTGCATTAGTAAGTTGGGTACAGACAGAAGAATTTGGCAAAAATCAACCAAAATTCTAAGACAATCAACTGGTTATGTGGAATTGTATAATGTATTATTTAATTGTATCAGTATATATAAATTGTGTGCTACATATCCTTTATATCAATAAAGGATTTTATGTACGTGTATATATATATGGATACTTTTTCCTTCAGAAGAGCATATTGTTAAACATTCATCAGTTCACCATTGAGGAAAAAAGGAAGTACATGTGGGAGAAACTGGAAGTTTCCATGGAAAGGGAGGAAGGTGTGTCAACCTCTGGAGCCCTCAGAAGGAAGGGAGGAGAATACTTAGGAGAACATGGGTCTGTCTGGCTATTATCTGGACAATGACTTGGGATTTCTATGGATTGAGATGGGGGTGTTAAACAAAAAATTATTCATGACACTTGTTAAAGATAGTAAGAAAGATTTATTCAAGAAGGGAGCAACTACAATTGACGTTTTGTAGCAGAGGAAAAGATGCTACTCAACTCTAAATACAAGGATAAGTGGTAGCTTATAGCCAAGGAACAGGGTGGGAGTTAGTGGGTAACATACTGCTATGGGGAAACATCAAACCTAGGAGCATTCTTGCTAAAGTGAGTCCAGAGTGGTAAGATATCAAGGGAGGGGAATGAGGAAGTTAATTGGGTATGGTGGGCAATCACATACCAAGGGTGGGGATTTTTCTAAACCGAATTAAGTAAGATTTCTGTCAAAACTGGACTAAGAAAGCCAAATACATGTTTTTTTCTTGTGACTGCATAGTATTCCATGGTGTATATGTGCCACATTTTCCTTGTCCAGTCTACCATTGATGGGCATTTGGGTTGATTCCATGTCTTTACTATTGTAAACAGTGCTGCAATGAACATATGTGTGCATGTGTCTGTATAATAGAACTATTTATAATCCTTTGGATATATACCCTGTAATGGGATTGCTGGGTCAAATCAAATTTCTATTTCTAGGTCGTTTAGGAATCAATACACTGTCTTCCACAATGGTTGAACTAATTTAAACTCCCACCAACAGTGTAAAAGTGTTCCTATTTCTCCACATGCCCTCGAACATCTCTTGCCTCCAGATTTTTTTTTCTTATTTTTTTATTGCATTTTAGGTTTTGGGGTACATGTGCAGAGCATGCAATACAGTTGCATAGGTACACACATGGCAGTGTGTTCTGTTTGCTTTCACCCCTTAACCCACATTTGGCGTTTCTCCCCAGGCTATCCCTCCCCACCTCCCCCTCCCACTGGCCCTTCCCTTTTCCCACCAATAGACCCCAGTGTTTAGTACTCCCCTCTCTGTGTCCATGTGTTCTCATTTTTCATCACCCGCCTATGAGTGAGAATATGCGGTGTTTCATTTTCTGTTCTTGTGTCAGTTTGCTGAGAAAGATGTTCTCCAGATTCATCCATGTGCCTACAAACGACATGAACTCATCATTTCGGATTGCTGCATAATATTCCATGGTGTATAGGTGCCACATTTTCCCAATCCAGTCTATCATCAATGGGCATTTGGGTTGATTCCAGGTCTTTGCTATTGTAAACAGTGCTGCAATAAACATTCGTGTGCATGTGTCCTTATAATAGAATGATTTATAGTCCTTTGGGTATATACCAAGTAATGGGATTGCTGGGTCAAATGGAATTTCTATTTCTAAGGCCTTGAGGAATCGCCACACTGTCTTCCACAATGGTTGGACTAATTTACACTCCCACCAACAGTGTAAAAGTGTTCCTTTTTCTCCACATCCTCTCCAGCATCTGTTGTCTCCAGATTTTTTAATGATCGCCATTCTAACTGGCGTGAGATGGTATCTCAATGTGGTTTTGATTTGCATCTCTCTGATGACCAGTGATGATGAGCATTTTTTCATATGATTGTTGGCCTCATAGATGTCTTCTTACGTAAAGTGTTGGTTCATATCCTTTGCCCAGTTTTGAATGGGCTTGTTTGTTTTTTTCCTGTAAATCTGTTTGAGTTCTTTGTAAATTCTGGATATCAGCCCTTTGTCAGATGGGTAAACTGCAAAAATTTTTTCCCATTCTGTTGGTTGCCGATTCACTCTAGTGACTGTTTGTTTTGCCGTGCAGAAGCTGTGGAGTTTCATTAGGTCCCATTTGTCTATTTTGGCTTTTGTTGCCAATGCTTTTGGTGTTTTCTTCATGAAGTCCTTGCCTACTCCTATGTCCTGGATAGTTTTGCCTAGATTTCCTTCTAGGATTTTTATGGTGCCAGGTCTTATGTTTAAGTCTTTAATCCATCTGGAGTTAATTTTAGTGTAAGGTGTCAGGAAGGGGTCCAGTTTCTGCTTTCTGCACATGGCTAGCCAGTTTTCCCAACACCATTTTTTAAATAGGGAATCCTTTCCCCATTGCTTGTTTTTGTCAGGTTTATAAAAGATTGTATAGTTGTAGATATGTTGTGTTTCCTCCGGTGCCTCTGTTTTGTTCCATTGGTCTATATCTCTGTTTTGGTACCAGTACCATGCTGTTTTGATTACTGTAGCCTTGTAGTATAGTTTGAAATTCAGTAGTGTGATGCCCCCCGCTGTGTTCTTTTTGCTTAGAGTTTATTTGGCTATGTGGGCTCTCTTTTGGTTTCATATGAAGTTCATGGTGGTTTTTTCTAGTTCTGTGAAGAAAGTCAATGGTAGCTTGATGGGGATAGCATTGATTCTGTAAATTACTTTGGGCAGTATAGCCATTTTCACGATATTAATTCTTCCTAAACATGAACATGGAATGTTTCTCCATCTGTTTGTGTCCTCTCTGATTTCGTTGAGCAGTGGTTTGTAGTTCTCCTTGAAGATGTCCCTTACATTCCTTGTGAGTTGTATTCCAAGGTATTTTATTCTTTTTGTAGCAATTGTGAATGGCAGTTCGTTCTTGATTTGGCTTTCTTTAAGTCTGTTATTGGTGTAGACGAATGCTTGTGATTTTTGCACATTGATTTTATATCCTGAGACTTTGCTGAAGTTGCTTATCAGTTTCAGGAGTTTTTGGGCTGAGGCGATGGGGTCTTCTGGTATACTATCATGTCATCTGCAAATAGAGACAATTTGGCTTCCACCTTTCCTATTTGAATACCCTTTATTTCTTTTTCTTGCCTGATTGCTCTGGCTAGAACTTCCAGTACTATATTGAATAGGAGTGGTGAGAGAGGGCATCCTTGTCTAGTGCCGGATTTCAAAGGGAATGCTTCCAGTTTTTGCCCATTCAAGAAATAACTAAGATCAGAGCTGAACTGAAGGAGATTGAGACACAAAAAACCCTTCAAAAAATCAATAAATCCAAGAGCTGGTTTTTTGAAAAGATCAACAAAATAGACAGACCACTAGCCAGATTGATTAAAAAGAAAAGAGAGAACACCCAAATAGATGCAATAAAAAATGATAAAGGGGAAATCACCACAGACTCCACAGAAATTCAAACCATCATCAGAGAATATTACAAACAACTCTATGCACATAAACTAGTAAACCTGGAAGAAATGGATAAATTCCTGGACTCCTGTGTCCTCCCAAGCCTAAACCAGGAGGAAGCTGAAACTATGAATAGACCAATAACAAGGTCAGAAGTCGAGGCAGCAATTAAGAGCCTACCACACAAAAAAAGCCCAGGTCCAGACGGGTTCACAGCCGAATTCTACCAGACACACAAAGAGGAGCCTCCAGATTTTTTTAATTATCACCAGTCTAACTGGTGTGACATGATATTTCAATGTAGTTTTGATTTGCATTTCTCTAATGACCAGTGACATTGAGCATTTTTTCATACGTTTCTTGGCCTCATATATGTCTTCTTTTGAATGTGTCTCTTCATATCCTTCACCCACTTTTAAATGGGTTTGTTTGTTTTTTTTCTTGTAAATCTATTTTAGTTCTTTGTAGATTCTGGATATTAGCCCTTTGTCAGGTAGGTAGATTGCAAACATTTTTTTCCCATTCTTTTGGTTGCTTGTTCACTTTATTGATTGTTTCTTTTGCTTTACAGAAACTCCTTTTTAGGGACATGGATGAATCTGGAAACCATCATTCTCAGCAAACTGACACAAGCACAGAAAATCAAACATCGCATGTTCTTACTCATAGGAGAGTGTTGAACAGTGAGAATATGTGGACACAGGGAGGGAAGCTTCACACACTGGGGTCTGTTGCAGGGGCTAGGGGATGGACAGCAGGAGGTGAGGAGGTTGAGAAAGATAACATGGGGAGAAATGTCAGTTACATGTCATGGGGGGATGGAGACAGCAAACCACATTACCAAGTATGTACCTATGCAACAATCCTGCATGATCTGCACATATACCACAGAACCTAAAGTACAATTAAAAAAAAAAAGCCAAGTACAGAGCCCAACATTGATGCTAATTAAAAAGAGGATTCAGAGGAGCCCAACTCCAGTTTGTTCAAAGAGAAAGTTTGTGTCAGGAGATGGGTCAATTGTGCTCTTAACAGACCAAGGTGAAATTATTACTATAATGAACACACCAAATGAAAGGTGACCTTCAGGTAACTTTATGTTTAGTATAAGTTGAGATCTGGATATGGGTACTTTATCACAGTTTTCAATTTGACTTCAATGGATAAAATACTCCAGACACCTAACAAACAACGTATATTTTGGAGAAAACCTGTCATAAACTAATGTGGCCTTTAAATGATTAAAGGAAATTTTTCTCATTTACGCATATATTGGAGATTGCTCTTTTACTTTCTTTCATTATTGTCTTCCATGCTGATTACTTCTTTAGGGCCCTATTCCTTAGAACATGAGTTTCTTTCTATAGCTTCAATTAAAATGCAGTTTGGCCATTTGTTGGCATTGGTTATACAGTAGCTCCAGGCTATCTGCATGCTGGTCATGTACAATGCATTCCACCTGGAGGCAGATTTCATCCTGGACAGCTTTCTTGACTATGATCAATGTTCCTTAATGGTGTCCAGAATTGTGTGAGCACAGGCAATGCTAATTTATATTAGTATTATTTAAAGCCTGAATTTAGGAAATTATTCTGATTGCCTAAAGAAATATTATCTATTCTCAAATCAAATAGCAATAAATTTTCCTCTTAAATGATTGCTGTTTCAATGACCTATCCCCCATCTTCCTTTCCTAACTCCCTCAAAGTTTGTTTCTATTATAAGGATTTTTCAGAATTGTCTATGCTACTGTTCAACTATTCATCACAGTTGCTGGTGCTTTCCCAGTATCTGATTATCAATGATTGCTTTGAAAAGCAAAGCCTGTATATTAGTTCCTTTTCACACCTCCTGTAATTGCATCTTCATTTTCAAAATGAACCATTTGATATTCTCCTTGCACTATTTTTCACCTTGTATATTGTTTTGGGAAGTGGCAATGGCAGCATGCTAGCTCCTGGGGAACTTGGTAAGAACAATTCAAGAAGTGTAAATGGTGTTTGTTTAAGATGAATGAAGGGAAGGGTGCTTTCTGCAGGGCTGTTTATAAGGGAAACAAAAATTTTCTGTAATAGAGGTCTAGTTTAATAAATGACTGCATATAAGTAAAACACTAGGAGTCATAGAATAATTTTAAATAAAGTTTAATAGAAAAATAATCATGATATTTAGTGAAAAATTATGGAGCTAAAATTGTTATGGGTACATGAATTTTTATTTTGTGTATATATATGTCAATAAAAAGATCAAAAAACAAATGATTTTTTTTTGTGTGTGGTACAATTACAGGTGATTTCAGTTTTCTTCCTCAGTCTTTTCTGTCATTTTAAAATTTCTATAATGCTTATGCCTTTCCTTTAATAGTTAGAATTAAAAAAAATCATTATAAGAAAAAAGTCAAAACCAAGCCACAATAACACCCTCTCCCATATATATATTTGCTGAAAATGAAAGAAAGTATTTTTTAATTACTCAAATTTCTTCATGTAGTTATATTAAACCATTAATTCTTTACAGTACAGTAAACCATTTGTTGTGAGTCTTAAGAAACAAATGAAAAGGGGGAAAGAGTTAAAAATTATAAAATATTTACAAAGCAAATGCTATTGGACTATTTTAACCCCTAACTCTATTAGTCATAAAATATCTGAAAAATTTTGGGAATTTTTGTGATCAACATGAGCTATACTCATGCAACCTTAGCATTTTGACTAAAATCTGAAAAAGAACAGGGCCCTCGGGCATTACCATTAAGAATCAAATCTTGCAGTACTCTAAGAAATATTCCTGGCATTCAGAACTTGGGACAGGCTTTCTTCTCTCTCTTGAGCTCTTTATTTCATTTCCAAGTCCTCTTCCAAAGTAGTCCTGCTTTATAGTGTACTTGTGTTCAATCTGGCAATTCCTGCTTCATGCCATGTCTTTTAAAACTGCATCACCAAGTCTCATTCCTTTTGATTGTTTGTATTTTTGAAGATATAGTAAATGCATAATAAGACCATAAGAAAATGCAATGTCTTTCTTAACAAAGAGATAACAACTCATAGCATTACTTGTGTTCACCTGTGTGCTGGAAAACCCTTCCAAACAGGAAGGAAGACAGAAAAAATGAAGGAAATAAAAGGAAAGCAGAGCTCCATTCTAACGTAGAGGTGATCTCATCTGACCACACAGGATTGGACGTTTCACTGCTTTACAATTGGTAAAATAGATATTGGATCTACGGTAGAAGAATCACTTCATGAAAATAAAAGTGAGGGGGGGCATGGTGTCTACCATCCTGGGCTTCTCCATTCCTCACTTAACTCCTAATGAAGATCTGAATAATTCTCTCCTCATGAGAAAATTATTTTCTTGTCATTTATGGATTATTCTATTAAGAATTATCTTGTTCTTTTTTGGTAAGCAAGATACATTTATTTCTCAAAAACCTTTCTGTGAGAAGTCTTGGATATTACCAGGAGTTCATTGCTGGGCTTTTATTTCCAGAAAGTTCTTCTTATTGACTTTACTGCTGCAATGGGATTGATTTAAAAAAAAAAAACTGACTTCCGCTTAGTACAAAGGCTAACAACTATGAGTAATGAATCTAATAACTTTTTAGCAGACAGTTCTCTATGCAATGCTTTAGAACCCATTCAACCTCTGATGATAAAGGTGGGCGATGTGATAGTAAATAATGGAGGTGAATTGTCTGTTTTCTTTACCTGTATTCCATTATTATGATTTTAAAACATCTGAAAAGGAGGTAGTCTCTGAAAGAATATACAAGGATACCTTTTTCTCTAGTTGTGGTCACTATCAATTTAAACATTAGACTTTGTCTTCGCTGTAGCTTAGCAAAGGAAGTCATTTAATTTTCATATGGTTCAGCCTAGCTCTCAGTGTGTGTTGGGATGCTGACACAATATTGAGGTTGAGTACAGAATGCACATTTGACAGTTCCTCTGTCAGTCTGCCTTGCAACTCCAGTTACAAGTTTTGGAGTTATGTGTCATTTCATGCTTTAAACTGATTTGGGTGAAACTACCATCCCACTGACTTTTAGATATTATCATGAATCATATGAATAAATGGGTCAGCACAGTGAGTTCTATACTTATTGGACCATAGGAATTTGAATGATAATTTGTTTTAACTGAGATTAAAAATAAAGAGCCAAAATATTTTTGACCAGTCAAAACTGTGTTTATCAACTACTGCTTTCATACTGAAGTCATTTGTGATTTTATTTCCATTTTTTTCTCACATATATCACAAAAGTAATTTTTAGGCTTAGCTGTAGCTTCCCTGCCCCACTTTTCTTTTTTCAAGAACAGATTTTATTTTTGAACATTTATTGTATCCTTATAACTTTCTTTTTTGGAGTTTTTGTTGTTTTTATTTTGCTGAGGTTTTCTTTATTAATTTTTTTCACAAAAAGTCTAGGTAAATTATTTTAATCCTTAAGCATCTACAAATATGTTTTTTTGTCTTTATACTTGAATACAAGTTTTAAGTTATGTTTTCCAAAACTTTGAAGATGTGATTTCATAGGTTTCTGGCAACTCCATTACTGATAAAAGAGAAATACCTAATGTAGATGATGGGGTTATTGATGCAGCAAACCACCATGGCACGCATATAACTATGTAATGAATCTGCACGTTTTGCATATGTATTTCAGAACTTAAAGTATAAAAAAAAGTTCGGATGCCAATTTGATTATTCTCATGAATCAGTGATAACTAATAGGGAGGAATGCCAGATGTAGGTGCCAGGGGGATGGAGGCACCAAACCACAGTGCCATGGGTGTACCTATGCAACAATCCTGCTTGATCTGCACATGTACCCCAGAACCTAAAATACAATTTAAAAAATTTAAAAAAAATACTTTTTTCTCCCGGGAAGGTGTTGACTTTTTCTCTTCTACTCAGTTTTCTGAAACTTCACAATAATGTGTCTTGGAGTTGGATTCTTTTGCACTAATCTTATATTCAATCATCAGACTTGGGTTTTTATCCAACTCTAGGAATTTAACTTATTACTTCTCTTCCATTTCTTCTGTATTTTCTGAAACTCATAATTTATGGGCCTTGAAAGTTCTGGCTGTACTCTCTTTGTGTTTCAGCTTTTCTCTTATATTTCTCCTTTTACAAAGTCTGCTTCTGCTTATTGTGGGGATGAGTGTTGTGTGGGACTCCATGTGTTCCTGGGATTCATTTTTCTTCCTAGTGTGAGAGCCCAAGGTCCCACCAGAAGCTGTACATTACCTGTGGCCATTGCACTACTTCTGTTTCCTAGTCTTTCTACCATGTCTGAACTTCTGCTTCAGAGAAAAGTATTTATAGCCTTAGAAGATACCAGTGCTTTCCTTCTTTCCATGTATTTAGACACTGCTCTTGTCTTTCAGTGCCCGTACATACTGTGCACCCTGCCAGGACCAACTATCCCAAGGCTTGTAGGCAGCGTTTCCAGAGCATCAGTCAGGAGGCAGACACTTCTCTCATCTGCTCTGAAGCTTGGTGGATAGTGAACTCAATGAACTCAGCTGTGCTGAATGTAATTCTTCACCTTATTATTGTGACCTCTTCTTCATGGATTTGTGAACTCCAGGCCTGGGATTTCCCTAATATTTTACTGGGACTTCAAGGTTTTAGGTCTTATTTTTTTCCCTCTGTTTTTTTTTTTTTTTCTGTCAATCGTATCTCTATTGCCTTCTATCTTCGAGGAATTTCTAAAGTTTTAGAGCTATGAATGATATTTGATCTTGTTTCACTATGATGTTACAGGATCTTTTTTTTACATAGATTTTGATTTTCATTTTAAAGAAATTTTAGGTTGGAAGGGATATATACATAGGATATAGACTCTAAAACTTCCAAGACAGCTAGCTGCATGTTCAATGAGGTTTTCCTGCTTTACTGTCTATTCTAAAGGCAGATCCATAGTTGAAGATTTGCTCACAACCCAATCATGGATGATTTCCAATCTCCCTCCCTGGAGCTTCCTTTTCAGTTTGAATACAAAGTTCAGTAGATCTTTTGAGGTAAGCAGAGAAATATCCAAATTAAGTTAACTTTTATGTTATGGACTGGAATCTAGCAATTCTTCTCCATAGTATTTTATGCTTCATAGCTTACTTTACTCACATACTTCCTGAATGGTAAATTATTGCTAACTCTATTCTGTGGGTGAGTAATTTGAGATGAAATGACTAGACATCTTGCATTCCTAAGAAGTAGGATACAACTATAATTAGAAGCCACTTATCCTACTAGGTCAGTGGCTCTTATGACTTTTGTAGAGCAACATATGTGATTAAGCTCACATATTTATCACATTCCTGAGGGTTTCCTGAAGATTAAACACAACCTCCACTCTGACTTTATCATTGAAAGATCCTGTTGGAGTGTATGCCAGGGTATGTTCATTTTTGGATGGATACGAATTGCTGTATTTAAAAAATTATAGTAAGCATTCACTGAGCACTCACTGTCAGGCAGGACTCTGGTGCCTTACCCATGTTACCATGGCCATCTTCACAAGTGTCTAATCAGGTAGGAGGGTATTATTTTCATCTTTATTTTACAGATGAAGAAATGAGGACTCCAAAACCATACTCTAAATCAAGGAATGACATAATAAGGCTTTGTGGTATAAATTTACCCAGCTGTCTTTTGCTTTTTATTGCCATGAACAAAGAATATATTTTACATTTTAAAATTAGTTACATTTTAAATGGTTATAGAGGTACCTACATAATATCCTTAATTTTGCCATGGCCCCACAGAGGCTAAAACATTTACTATCCGGCCATTTAAAAACGTATATTCTACCTCCAGTGAGTCTAGCCATCAGGCTATTATTCACACACCCTTGTATTTTTCTTATTCATTACAATTAGTTGTGGTATAGCCTGCTGCTTGTGGATTGAGATGTGTAGTTGAGAAGTGCTTCACTAAGACATAGCATCAGCTCTAGAGAATTAAAACAGGCCATGTATGGCTTTATTGTTTCTCCTGTCCCTTTCCTCCTTTGCCATAAATAATCTCTTAATAGGCCGTGTGTGTGCGTGTGTGTGTGTGTGTGTGTGTGTTTTAACTACTAAAATGAATTGATAAAATTTCTCCCTCTGTCTTTAAATTACTTTAAATGTACCAAGTTTTTCCTAAGGAAACAGCAAAAGGATTGCACAGAGATGAAACAGGAAATCTGAAAAAAAAAAAATCAGGAACTGCACTTCAGGAACCCAGCCATTGTTTCCAGAATCTATGTTAGCAGTTATTCTGGTGTCAGTGAGGCCCTGGAGAAGGAGCAGTACATGTACCTAGCCTAAAATCTGGAACTGGCCTGCTGTGTGGGCATTTCTTGGCAGATAGGGAGAAGCATACCAATACTACATTACTGATCACATGGGTGCTTGGTAAGCAATGAATTGTGGCAAAGAAGTGGGTTTATTAAGAATATTTTAATCTGTGACATGTACCACAGATACCATTTCCAAAGAACCCTAATAGCCATTGGGTGTTGCAGAGGCAGGGCACCTACAAGATTAAATAAGCTTGAAAAATTTGGGATTATACAAAGTTAACTTTCTTAAGCTAGAAAGACTCCTAAAACCTATAATATATTCATTGCCATTATCAATCCATAAGTGGAATACATAGCACATGGTGTTTTCCAAAGTTACTAGATAATGAACTCTTTTTTTTTGGCTTGATTTTTGGTTTTAATAAAATAACTTGTTTTTTTTATTGCTCCAGGAAACATGGGGCAAAACCAATACAGTGAAGTGCTCTTGTCCACACTAGAAGCCTTTTCTACCCAGTGAATCAGTAACAACTGATTACAGTCAGAGCACCGTTCTTCCTGGGTAATACAGAACCATATTTATAAATCCCCATTCATCCATTTCTCTTCCCTATTTTAGATTCCATTCAAACCACCAGCCTTCTGTGTGCATTTGACATTATTACTCTTTTCCATCCAACATACTTTTTATAACCATAAAATTTTCAAGTTGACAAAGCATTCCTCATTGCTTTTCTCCTTGGTTTCACTGTATCGCGTGCACTTCAGGAGTTACTTTAATCAGCCAGTTCTCTCTAAATCACAATGTAAGATATTGACAGTTAATTCCAACAAAGGTGGTGATGTTCTGCTAACTTAGATTCAGAGGCATTCTGTAAACCACTATTTAGGTTTGGAGATTTATAATACCTTTCAGGGAGCTGTAAAATCTTTTGGCAACTGACCACCTTGTTCAGACACAATATAAAGTATCACCCAACATAAATAGACAGCTCTCACCTTTGAAATTCTATTTTATGTTTTACTCAGGGATTAACTGAAAATGATTTTGGTGATTTTCTTTCTTTTTTTTTTAAAAAAATCTTCAGATAAAAGAAAGTTACTGAGTTCTCCAAATAAACATCAGTGTCACCTTCCCTGACAACCTTTGGCTGTCCTGTCCCCACCCCTATGTGGCAGAAATCAGCATTCTCTGTTTACAGCAAAACTACACAAAACGATAGCAATTTCCTTGTGCACATCCATTTTCTTTGTGGATGGGCAGCCTGTCGCGATAATGAGGCCTGTCAGCTCTTTGCAAAAGAACTGGAAAGTGGCCTTACTCATGTGGAAATTGAACAGTGACTTGTCACTCTCCCTTGGTGGCATAGTCCCAGACTGTCAATGTGGTGTCCTGTGTCACACTGTGGCAGTGGGCTGGGCCCTGCCTGAAGAGATGCTGCTGATTAAGCAATTTTGCTCTTTCCTACAGAATTCATAATCTACCCAGCTCTGTCCTCCTGACTGACTTTTAGAAAATGAGGTTGCGAAGTCCTGGGTATTTTAGTCTGTTAGTAACTAGTACAAATTCTGGCATGATAATTCATGCAATAAAATCCAATTAATGAAAATAATCCAGGGATTGGTAATATAGTTAATTCTCCATATCCTGGTTTTACATCCAAATATTCAACCAACTGTACATCAAAAATATTTGAAAAAACAATAAAAATACAAATCAAAAATAAACTATCATAACTATTTATGGTACATTTACATTGCCTTAGGTATTATAAGTAATTAAAAGATGATTTAAAGTACACAGAGGATATGTGTAGGTTATATGCAAAGTACTTGGACATTTTATGTGAGAAAATTGAAAATCTGTAGATTTTGTTCCTGGAACCAATCTGCGTGGATACAGAGAGATGAACCTGTTATCCATTATGTTCTTTCCTTGTGCCATGAAAAATGTGGTACCCTGTTGGACTGAAGTATTCTCCTGTCTGTCTTGATCATTCTACTTCTAGATTATACCTAACAAGAGGTAATATTTTTTCAGCAAGTCATTCTCTCAGAGATTAGATGCCAGCTAATTGATTTTTAAGCTTTCACTTTTCAGTTCCATTACATTTAACACCTCTGTATATTTTTGTACTCCCATTTTTTGTAGAAACATATCAGATTTCTAGCTTTTAGCAGGACTGTTCAGTATACCAACTCCTGTTAACACAGCTGTTAAATATTGAGATTATGCTGCATATTAAATGAAATTGATTTTCAAAGTAAATTAAATCCCTGAATGAAAGTGGGTGTATCTTTCCACAGGAAGGAAGAAATGTTAAGAAGTTTGTATTTATAAGCAGATCTTGGGAAAATAAACTGGTTTGCCAAACTCTATGGAGAATAGTTTGGAGGTTCCTCAAAAAGCTAAAAATAGAACTACCATATGATCCAGCAACCCCACTGCTGGGTATATACCCAAACTATAGGAATTCAGTATATTGAAGATATATCTGCATTCCCATGTTTCTATTTGTTTGTTTGTTTGTTTTGGCAGCACTGTTCACAATAGCCAACATTTGGGAGCAATCTAAATGTTCAACAGATGAAGGAATATGGAACAGTCATATTATGATGCAACAATCTACCTATCTCAAGAGCCTTGAAAATAAAATATATCCAGTACAAGTCCAAATATAAAACACAAAGATACAGACTTTTAAAATACCATTATGTTTGTCTGACAGCCAGTAGGACCATCTAAATTGGTCTAGAATCAATTGTACTCAGACTCCTCGTTCATTTCTTCAAACCAGGGGAGAAAAAAAATGAGATTGAAGTAAGTAATGCCTATAAAACAATTATCACATTTTACTTAGCTGACTCTGGTTACAGCTAATGGATGGAGAGGATTTACACACAAGTTTTAAAATACTGAATGTTACATGCTCTTGTTAACCCACATTATTTATTGTGTTTCTAGAAAAAGTAAGTTTTACCCCTATAATCCCTAGTTCTCTCCTCTGTCCCAATTCTCTTTTCTACTTTAGGATTCTACTCAGGTAGAATTTAATTTTAAGTTACATTTTATTATTAAACAAAAATATGTTTTTTAATCTATGTTCATTTTTATCTGCATTTGTTAGGTTAAAAAAAATTACTAAGGGATTGACCCAAATGGATTATGGTGTCTTTTTTTTTTTTTTTTGTAGAAAAAAGAAGTAGGAAAAAGATTAAGTAGCATGAACCAATAGAATCCCCTAACCCCTAACTTTCTGTTTTAATGTGGCAATAATTCTAATAATTATGTATCACATAGATTTTAGAGTATAACAGAAACATATATTCTCATGAGCACATAACAAAAGCTCTATTAGTTTTTTGTTCTTTTCTCATTTTGCATAATACTGTGATATAAAGACAAATCATTACTTAGCACATATTTGTCATAGGCTCACTGGGAAGTGTTAAGAAATTCAGAGAGTTATAAAAATGAAATAGAAGACAGTGAGGGCTGTCATGTGACTTGTTACCAGCTTTTTAAGAGTTAAGACTTACTAAGGTAAAATTAATTGCAAAAGCCTTCAATCCTTTCATGGGAAAATCTATATGAAAAGATTGTATGATTCTAAATGCAAACTATAATAAAAGTTGAAGCAAGTTGAGGACTTGGGGTGGAGTAATCAAAGCCAGGTAAAGTTAGCTCAGGGATCTCTGAGGATAGGCTTCCTGGTAGAAAGAAAAATAGAAAGGTGGGCATAGTAACTTTTCCTGTAAGGAGAATGGTCTAAAGATTGGCAAATTATGGTTTGTGGGCTAAATCTGGCAAGTGATCAATTTTTCTATGACTACCAGCTATAAATAGTTTTTACTTTTTGCAGCATTGTAAAAATCAAAGATGAGTATGATGTAAAGATAATATGGCTCACATATTCTGAGACATATTAAACAATTCACAGTTTATTGGAAATTTGAGTTTAACTGGGCTTCCTGTATTTATAGTAGTTAACTCTGGCAACCTTAAGTAAGGTCCACTGACACTACCTGATGATGTTTTTACTAATTCTGCGAATAGGTGGTACCATCTTGCAAGGCTGTATGCAAATGCTTGGAATCAAATTAAGGTTGAAACTTACTATTAATAGATACACACTTTTGGCCACACCACTTAACTCTCTAAGCCTTCTGCTTTTATTAATGTGAAATTATGAAATGCACTCCATGAATGTGATGTCTGTACTATCTTGAAGAGCAGAATATTAGAACTACATAGGACCTTAGTTATCTTTTACCGAATACTGCTATTTTTACAGATTGTAAAGCAGGTCTAGACTTTTCAAAAAACCTAGATTTCTACTGTAATGACATGACATTTTGTGAACTCTGGATCTCATACAGCACTGTTCAACGCTTTTTTCCCTTCTATACTGCAGTATCTTCTGTCTTCCAAGAACATAGGAAATAATGTACATTAAATGCTTTGTAAATTTAAGTGTGCCAAATGTAAACTTACAGAATGATTGTGTTGAGGCTGATATCGGAACATGGGAATCATATCTCTAATTATGCTGAGTCACAATCATACTCTAAAAAAATGTTTGGGAACCAGCACCTTGAGACTACAGAGTCTTAGTAATGTGAAATCTTTTTGGAAAGCACAACTGATAAATTAAAAGTAAAGTTATCAAAACGAGTTACCAGTTTTACATCTGTTAAAATCTGGCCCCATGGAGAACCAAAGCTGTCTCAGAAAAGTAAAACTCCTTAGATGTTTTCATGAAACCTGCCTTTTGCATTTTATTATTGAAAATTCAGTCTAGATGTACAACTTTTATATTGCTCTAAGCCTTGCAGAAGACAGATTATTTATTGCAAGGCCAGTCACATCCTTGCCAACATTTACAACTCGTCTGTGACTGTGATAGTGTTGGCTCACACCTTCTGGATACTTGAATATTTTTCCCCAGTTTAAACAAACAGATGGGGTAACAGTGGGGGGAAAATGAAGTGAAGTAATATTACTGTCCAGCAGTTAATGCTAAAAAAAATGTAGCTAAATAAGAGGCTGACTGAAGCATAGAAAGAGATAGCCAAAGACAATATATGAGGTCCAGCCTAAAAACTGTGAGATCCCTCTTTAGAGAGAAAAGATCTGAACCTTTTGCTTGCTCTTCCTTTGTGCTTATCACTATGGACTAGTCACTCACTTTCCTCATAATTGACTTATTTTGGCTCAATTAAGAGTCAGGGAGATTCTAATCTTACATTGACATGTATAATTACTAGGTGGTACAACTGGGTCATTGTTTTTTGAATGTGTTTAAAATTTTCTTTTCACAAATAATTCAGTGGGAATTGGGCTGATTTTTATATTGCTAAGTGTTGTATTACATATGTAAATGAAATTTTAGTTGAATAAATTACAATGAAAATATTTTAGGATATGTAACGCTTTTAATCCAACAAATTATTTTGGAAATAAAAAGATCTTTCCTGCTGTGTGCTTATTGTTTGCCTAACATTATATATGCCTCACATAAATACCATGAATATATTCAGAGACTTAACACACCCCAAAATTCTTTATTTCTATATTTTTTTAGAACCTTAATTCTCTCAAATTCTTTTGCATATAATAAATTATTTGTCATCTCACATAAGTTTAGAATCTAGTTTTTATCTGCATTGCCCTTTGGTGGTGTCTAGTTCTTTAGAATCATCAAGTAAATTAAATATTGCTTTCCTTTACCTACTAACAGCAGCAGAAGAGTTACCATCAATATGTGTATCTTCTTTTTTTAAATTACCAAACCCAGCTAATAGTGAATATTAAGAGTTTACTTTTTTTTAACTTATATTTTCGGTTCAGGGTACACAGGCAGGTTTGTTATATAGGTAAATTGTGTGTTGCAGTGGTTTGGTATAAAGATTATTTGGTTACCCAGGTAATAAGCCTGGTACCTGGTAGGTAGCCTTTCAGTCCTTACTCTCCTCTCACCCTCCACCCTCAAGTAGGTCTTGGTGTTTGTGATACCCTTCTTTTTTTTTTTTTTTTTTTTTTGAGACGGAGTTTTGCTCTTGTTACCCAGGCTGGAGTGCAATGGCACAATCTCGGCTCACTGCAACCTCCACTTCCTGGGTTCAGGCAATTCTCCTGCCCCAGCCTCCCAAATAGCTGGGACTACAGGCACGCGCCACCATGCCCAGCTAATTTTTTTTTTTTTTGTATTTTTAGTAGAGACAGGGTTTCACCATGTTGACCAGGATGGTCTTAATCTCTTGACCTCGTGATCCACCCGCCTCAGCCTCCCAATGTGATACCCTTCTTTGTGTCCACATGTACTGAGAGTTTAGCTCCCACTTTTAAGTTAGAACATGTAGCTTTTTGTTTTCTGTTCCTGTGTTATTTATGTTCTGCTTAGGGTAACAGTCTCCAGCTGCATCCATGTTGCTGGGAAGAACATGATCTCATTATTTTTTATGGCTCCAAAGTATTCCATTGTCTATATGTACCACATTGATTTTTATCTAGCCTACTGTTGAGCAGCATTTAGGATGACTCCATGTCTTTGCTATTGTGAATACCTCTACAATGAACATATGTGTGTGTGTATGTTTATGGTAGAATGATTTCTATTCCTTTGGATATATACTCAATAATGGGATTGCTGAGTCGAATGGTAATTCTGTTTTAAGTTCCTTGGGAAATTACTAAGCTGCTTTCTACAAACTAACTTACATTCCCATTAGTGTTGTATGAGTGTTCCCTTTTTCTCTACAACCTCACCAGCATCTAATGTTTTTCGACTTTTTACTAATAGCCATTGTGAGTGATGCGAGACAATATCTCATTGTGATTTTGATTTGCATTTCTCTAATGATTATAATGTTGAGCCTTTTGTTATATACTTGTTGGCTGAATGTATGCCTTCTTTTGAAAAGTATGTATTCATGCTTTTTGTTCAGTTTTTAATGGGTTTTCTTGTGTTTTGCTTGTAAATTGTTTAAGTTCTTTATATATTCTGGATCTTAAAACCATACTATAAAACTACAGTAACCCAAAGAGCATGGCATTGGTACGAAAGCAGATACTTAGACCAGTGAAATAAAATAGAAGGCCCAGAAGTAATGTAAACCTACAATCATCTTATCTTCAACAAAACAGAAAACAAGTAATGGGGAAAGGATTCCCTATTCCATAAATGGTGCTAAGATGACTGGCTAGTAACATGCATATGACTGAAACCAGACCGCTTCCTTATAACATAGACAAAAATCAACTCAAGATGGAATAAAGCCTTAACTGTAAAACTGAAACTATAAAAACTCTGGAAAAGGACCTAGGAAACACCAGTTTGGACATAGCACCTTCATGTTCAAGACTCCAAAAGCAACTGCAATGGAAAGAAAAATTTGCAAATGGGACCTAATTAAACTGAAGAGCTTCTGTGGAGCAAAAGAAACCAACAACAAAGTAAATAAATATTTGACAGAATGGAAAAAATATTTGCAAACTCTGTATCCAACAAAGGTCTAGCATCCAGAAGGATTTTCTTTTCTTAATCCAAGTATTTTATTAGAAAGAGGCTGTGCAGAAGAGTGTTTTGGAATATATTCTCTCCTACTCATGGCCGGGACAGAGTCTTAAAGCAGAGCTACCCAGTCTATGATTAATAAATATATTAAATTTTCCTGTAGGGTCAGTTTAGTCCCTAAGAGGAAAAATAAGTGTGTTTGAAAACACAGTTGGATAAAGACCACTTGTGTCTATGTGTATATAGTGGCATGTATATATATATATATGAATATATATATGCACACACTCAAACACAAATCACTAGGCTTGCATCTGAAACAGGGCCAGTGTGTGGCTGTTGGTTTGCTTTTGTGGCTAGAAATGTCTATCATATACTCATCTCTCTACTGAGAACCACTCTTTGAATTATTTCTTGATTAAACTAATTATTCATTTCAAATCTGCTGCCTTTGGAGGTTCTCTAACTTTTAAGTTGGTGGGATAGGCTTACACTTTGAGTATTGGTGCATTAGAAACTTGGGAAAGCATGCATATTGGAAACTTGTTGGGAAGGGGAAAGATGTGTACCCATTGTTTGAATATGATGTGAATGGAACTACTGTTTGGGTGTTTTTTAATTTGTCACTCCCTCCTGCTTCTTTACCCTCACCTATTTTGACCACTTTTCTTTTTAACCTGGATTATTGCAAGATCATCCTAATTAAATGTCCTATTTCCAGTCAGAATACACACCTGCCAAAATAAATAAAACAAGTAATTATCCCTTCTCATCTCTCTGAATAAAGTGATGGGTAAATTGTCTTATGATTGATTATTCCCAGAATTTGTAAACATTACTCCCAGATATTTTTCAGAAGCAAAATGAACTGAATTTTGCCTACAGTCAAGAGTCATTTAACAGAATCCCATAGAGAATTATTCTTGAGTTTCCTGGTATACTGATCTTTAGGCTGTATTCCATAAACCTCCATGGCTGGGGTACTTGGGAGCTGAAGTGACCGTGT
This sequence comes from Callithrix jacchus, assembly GCF_049354715.1. Taxonomy (NCBI): domain Eukaryota; kingdom Metazoa; phylum Chordata; class Mammalia; order Primates; family Cebidae; genus Callithrix; species Callithrix jacchus. The sequence continues at coordinate 57,438,042 of NC_133515.1, read as the reverse complement.
TGAGTGTTCGTTTGAAACTGGCTATGACGTAAGGAGAATCTGGGCTTCTACAGACAGGAAAGGGAACCACTTCTAGCACCAAGGTTTTAAAACTCTGCAGTATTGTGGCATTATAGATGATTGTGGTCTTATAGACACTATGTCTTTATTTTGTGGATAAAGAAACTAGGAGTCAATGTTGTTTAATGTAAGCCTTTAAAAGGGAGGGGAAAAAAGCGTTATATAATGATGACTAATGCAAGTAAGAGGAGTTATTTTGGCACAATGGTACAGTGTTTTTCCCTTGCAGTTTTGTAACAGTCTCCTAGCTGTTAGATAACTATGTCAGAAAAGTTGCATTTGAATTGAGTTTCAGAAGAACTCAAAACAGTTCATTATTTTTGTTGCATCTTTGAAAGTGACCTCCAACTTCTGGCTTCAGTGAAAGTGAGGTCACCTGCAGTTAATCATTTCCAGTTGCACCACCAATGAGCAAAGTCAGGTGGACTCCTAAAATCAGTTTAGTCTGCTTCTCTTTCATCTTTATATCCCATTCCAATTTTGTTGTTAGTCTTACTATGAGATTTTTCTTGCATCTGTACCCTTTCCTCTATAATCATGGCACTCATGATCAACAAGGTCCCCATCTTCTCTTGGCTGGATAGTGCAACAGGCTTCTTACTCTTTTCTTGTCTTAGCTCTTCCTGCACTCCCATTTCTTCTTCATATTACAGCCACAGTAATTTTTCAAAAATGCAAATGCAAGCACTTCACTCATCTTCATACAAACCTCCTTGTCTTCCTAGCCCTTCATCTTAAGTCCCAGCTCCACAAAATGGCATGTAAGGCTCTACAGGTTTCTAGTTGCAACCTTTACTGTTTCCTTCCTCATACTTTTAGATTTAGAATTGCTGAACTACATGTAATTTCAAGATTCTATCCTGTTCTGTACCTTTCCACAGGCTGCTCACTCTTCTAGAGACACTTTTCTCCAGTCCCTTTATTTCACAACCCCATTGACCTTGCTAACTTTGATTCATCTCTCAAAACTCTCCACAGGTGTCACCTGCTCTGGGAAGTAATGCATCAATCCTTCTTCTGTATTGAGGTACCATATATCTTGGTGATTAAAAGTGTATGCTCTGGAGTCAAACAGCCTAGGATCAAATTCTAACAGCATATTTTAGTAGCTATGGTACCTTACACAAGCTGTTTTATTTTCTGTGTCTTAAGTAAGACTTTATATTTGAGATAATAATAATAATGCCTCCCCCATTGACTAGTTATCTGGATATTAAAAAATAACTACCATATGACCCAGCAATGGGATTAATGAGTATATATGCAAAGGAAAGGAAATCAGTATCTTGAAGAGGCATCTGTACTCCTACATTTATTGCAGCACTCTCTTCATAGTAACCAAGGTATGGAATCAACCTAAATACCCATCTACAGATGAATAGATAAAAATATTCCACTAATATAGTGAAATACTATTGTATCATAAAACAGAATGAGAGTCTGTCATTTGTAGCAACATGAATGAAACTGGAGGACATTATGTTAAATGAAATAAGCCAGGCACAGAAAGACAAATACTGCATGATCTCATTCATATGTGGAATCTCAAAATGTTGATTTTATAAAATTACAGGACCATAGTGGTTATAAGAGGCTATGAGTTGGGGAGGGGCATTCCAGAGAAGTTGATCAATGAGTAGAAAGTCATACTTAGGCGGAGAGAATAAGTTTGGTGTTATATTACACAGGAGGATAACAATAGCAAATAAAAATGTAATATTTCACTGTAGCCAGAAGAGAAGATTTTAATGTCACTACAAAGAAATGATAAATGTTAAAGTGATGGATTTGATAATTACTCTCATTTAATCATTATAGAATGCATGCATGTATTGAAACATCACACTATACCCCATAAGTACAATTATCACGTGTCATTGTAAATTTGATAAAGAATTCATAAAAAACAAGAGTGCTTGTTATGCAGTAAGATATCAGTAAATATAACTACAGTTATTATTGTTACTAACTTGTGAATTCAATTATTACATATTAGTCTGAATTATAATTATTTCTTTATACTCCAGTATCCAATAGCATTTAAAACGTATTTGAGGGCAAAGGCAGGAACTTACTCATCTTTATATTTTCAAAAGCTGCTATGAAGCCAGGAACCTGGTACACACTCAATAAAATCTAGTTGAATATGAGATGCTTTAAGGAAATAAAATATTATATAAAATGAGGCAATATCATTTCACCATGAGAAAGAAAGAAAGTACAAGAAAAATTCAAAATTAAAGATGATTCAGGAAGAGTCAAAACTGATGTTGGTTTACATTTTTTTTTTTTTTTTTTTTTTTTTTGAGACGGAGTTTCGCTCTTTACCCAGGCTAGAGTGCAATGGCGCAATCTCGGCTCACAGCAACCTCCGCCTCCTGGGTTCAGGCAATTCTCCTGCCTCAGCCTCCTGAGTAGCTGGGATTACAGGCACGCGCTACCATGCCCAGATAATTTTTTGTATTTTTAGTAGAGACAGGGTTTCACCATGTTGACCGGGATGATCTCGATCTCTTGACCTCGTGATCCACCCGCGTCGGCCTCCCAAAGTTCTGGGATTACAGGCTTGAGCCACCGCGCCCGGCCTGGTTTACATTTTAAGATGTAAGTCGTTTAGGCTAACTTCAAAATACAATTATATTTGTGAGTGGAAAATTTGTAGTGGTGGAAAAATAGAATGTTTTGATAGGTAAGTAAGTAAAAAAAATTACATTTTCTGTTGACTAACACACAATGCTTGTCAATTCTTCCAAGGAGCTCCAACTACTGAACGTGAATCCCCTTGCACACTCACATGCCTGGCTTCCTACATCTCTACTTCCAGGACCACAGTGCTGCTGTTATTGGTCCACTGGATCCATTGCCCCATACATTCAAATCTTTGAAGCCATGAAATCAGTCTGCAAAGGCCCCCACACCCTTTTATGTTTCCACTCTCCCACCAGAACATCTACATGAGATGTGGACCTCTCAGAAGGTTTCAGGGTCCTGGTAATGACCTAAGACCCTAAATTCCCAGAACCTTTTTATCCAACCATAAATTTAAACTATACTTGAAGTGGGTTTGGGTGGTAACAGGAACCACATCCAGAATTTCAAATATTTGAGTTTAAAATAAACTTTTAAGATAATTTTTGTAAGCTGAGCATAGTCTAACTTACTAAATCCATGTAAACTGACACTTGAGGGTAAACTATACATTTTTCAGACTGTAAATTTTTACATATGTACCTAAAAACCAGACACACAACTCCTTATTCAGATACATTTTTGCAAACTTTGTGCATTGTCCAAAAAAAATCATAAAAAATATTTAAATGAATGATTTAACTAAATTCTGTTTGAGAAGCCATGAAGGGAGTCTGGGGTCGGGATTAAAATTGAATTAACACAAGTATAGCCAGCAACCATGAAGTAACAAAAGTCATGTCTGGCTTAGCAAGTTGGTGCACATACCTCAATTCACATCGCATTCACATTTGTCTCATTCACATTGAGACAAAATTGTCCGGTCCCAGGAGACAGAGAATACATAGAGTCACATTCTAATTAAAGTAAAACTCTTCATAAGTGCATTGAAGGAGATATACAAGCAGAATGACTATATAGAAAATTTATTGAGTAATTTGCAAAACAGGCTGATTTTGGTGAGATTATTTGATTTTTGTTAAAATCATAGACAAAGACTTTAATAATTATTATGGTAATAATAGCAATAGTAACGATAATAATAACATCCTGACATTGTTTTAAATGCATATGCAATTTTTCTTTAAATCCAAAATGAGTTGATGATGTAGCTGTAATTTCATCATATTAAATTAGAAAAATGAAAAAAAATAACCTGAAAATTTTCTATTGGCCTGTGGCACATTCCTGAATTTCAGGCTGTTTTTGGACTTTGCCCCAGGGAGAATGAGATATTATTTTGGGTGTGAAATGCTGTCCAGTGCATTAGCTGTGACAGGATTACATGGACAGGTATTTTAATGACTGGTAGAAAATTTTGCAAACATAGTGAACCTTGTTTCAAAATCAATTACTGCAGTTTTCTGGCTCTGTAATGTAAAATTTCAATATAAATGGGAGGCAAATGCTATGAGCAGATTAAAAAAAAAGGAGAAAGATTCCTGTTGACAGTAAGTACAAGACAACATATGATATTGGGGGTGCATACACCACATGGCTAGTTAGTCTTCAAGGCTCATTTCATGTCAGGAAACAGAGCCAAGTGAAAACAGTCCCTTCCAAATTCAGACAACTACACAAAAGCCAACAGTTCAATGCAACATTATCTCATTAAGCAAAGCTGTTTTTCCCCCAATCAATCATCTTGAATAAAATAAACTGATGTTCAGTTTTTAAAAAATAAAAGATTGGTAAAATTCAAGAAAACTGCTGGCACATTCAGTCTCTGTCATACTGTTGCTTCCTCAGCATGAGCTGTTTTCAAGACAAAAACAGCAATTGACACTAATTAATACTAATTACTCATTTTGAGTTTACTTTTTGGTTTATCTGGCCTTACCAATATATAGTATTGAAGTTAAACATTTCTTTGAGGACTGAATGATCTTTTCACCTCATCCTTAACCCATGCTGTTTTACAAGCATGCTTATCTGAGTATAGGGAGGAAAAAAATAAATGGGTTGTGGTCATATAAAGGCGGAGACCTACTTAAACCTTGAGTAGATTATAAGCTTCTTCAAGATGTAATGCTTTTTTATAGATTTATATCAGCAATACGTTATCTATCTGTGTACAGAAACACCTTGTTTTATTGTGCTGCACTTTGTCACACTTTGAGGATGTGTGCTGTACAAACTGAAGACTTAACTCTGTGTTGAACCAGTCTATCAGCACCATTTTTCCCATTGCAGGTGCTCACTTTGTGTCTCATGTCATGTTTTGGCAATTATCATAATATCTCAATCTTTTTATTATTAGTATATCCATTATGGTGATTTGTGATCAGTAATCTTTGATTTTACTACTGCAGTTGTTTTGGGGCATCAAAAACTGCACCCGTATAAGATGATGAACTTAATCAATAAATGCTGTGTCTGTTCTAAACACTCCACTGACCAGCTATTTTCCCATCACTCTCCCTCTCTTCTGGCCTTCTTATTCCCTGAGACACAATATTGAAATTAGGCTAATTAATAGTGCTGCAGTGGCCTTCATGTGGTTGAGTAAGAGTTACAGGTCTCTCACTTTAAATCGAATGCTAGAAATAATCAAGCTTAGTGAGGAACATATGTATAAAGCCAAGATAGGCCAAAAGCTATGCCTTATGTATCATTATTTAGCCAAGTTGTGAATGAAAAGGAAAACTTCTTATAGGAAATTAAGAGTGCTACTCCAGTGAATGCAAGAATGATAACAAAGTGAAACAGCCTTATTGTTGACATGGAGAATGTTTTAGTGATCTGCTTAGATCAGACCCGCCATGGCAGTCCCTTAAGCCAAAACCTAATATAGAACAAAACCCTAATATCTTCAATTTAGAGTTTTGTTCTATATTAGGTTTTGAAGGCTGAGAGAGATGAAAAACCTGTGGTTTGAAGTTAGCAGAGTTGGTTCATGAGGTTGAAGGAAAGAAGACATCTCAATAATATAAAAGTTCAAAGTGAAGCAGAAGTGATAATGTAGAAGTTGAAAGAAGTTACTCAGAAGATATGGCTAAGATTACTGATGACAGTTGCTACACTAAATGATAATTTTCAGTGTAGATGAAATCGTTTTATAGTTGAAAAATAATCCATCTAGGACTTTCATAGGTAAAGAGCAGAAGTCAATTTCTGACTTCAAAGCTTCAAAGGAGCTTTGCCTCTCTTCTTAGGAGCTAATGCAGCTGGTGACATTAAGTTGAAGCCAATTTTCATTTACCATTCCAAAAATAATAAAGCCCTTAGGATTTATGCTAAATCTACTTTTCCTATGCTTTATAAATGGAACAACAAAACTGGATGACAGGACATTCGTCTGAATCATGTTTTACTGGAAGTTTTAAGCCCACCGTTGAGATCTACTGCTTAGGAAAAAAAGGTTCCTTTCAACATATTATTGCTTGACAGTACACCTAGTTACTCCAGAGCTCTGATGGAGATGTACAAGGAAGTTAATGTTGTTTTCATGCTTGCTAACACAACATTTATTCTGTAGTCTATGAATCAAAAAGTAATTTTGACTTCCAAGTCTTATTATTTGAGAAATATATTTCAGGAGGCTATTGCTCCCTTAGATAGTGATCCCCTCTGACAGATCTGGGCAATGTAAATTGAAAACCTTCTGGAAAGGTTTCACAATTACAGATGCCATTAAAAACATTAGTGTTTCATGAGATGAGGTCAAAATATCAAAATTAACAGGAGTTTGGAAGATGATTTCAATCCCCACAGATGACTTTCAGGGGCTTAAAACTTTAGTGGAGGAAGTAACTGAAGATGTGGCAGAAATAGCAAGGGATCTAGAATTAGAAATGAGGCCCAAAGAAGTGATTGAGTTGATGGAACCTCAGGATGAGCAAGAAAAATCGTGTTTTAAGAGGGAATCTATACCTGATGAAGATGCTGTGAACATTGTTGAAAGAGCAACAAATATTATATAAACTTAGTTGATAAAGCAGCAGGATTTCAGAAAACTGACTCCAATTTGAACAAGTTCCACTGTAGATAAAATGCTATTCAACAGCAACACATGCTACAGAGAAATCTTACATAAAATAAAGAGCCAATCAGTGCAGCAAATTTCGTGGTTAACTTATTTTAAGAAATTGCCACAGGCACCCTAACTTTCAGCAACCATCATCTTGATCATTTGGCAGCCATCCACACTGAAGGAAGACCCTCTACTAGCAATAAAGATTAATGTTGAAGCTCAGAGGAGTGGCATTTTTTAGTAATAAAGTATTTTTTTCATGAAAGTATGTCCACTGTTTTGTAGACATAATGCCATTCCACTTTAGTAGACTAATGTGTAGTGCAAACGTAACTCTTATATGTACTAGGAAACAAAAAATTCATGTGACTCACTGCATTATAATATTTCTTTACTGTGATACTTGCTTTATTGTGTTGGTCTGGGGCCCAACCCTCAATATCTCCAAGGTATGCCTGTCATTATTACAATAGGTAACACTGAAGCTATTGTTATTATCCTTATGGCTTAAAATGATAGCTCTCAGTGTTTAAAAATCATCATTGACTCTTCATTGTCACTGAGCTAAGCATAAGATTTTCAATTTAGGCATTGGGAGCATCACAGGTAATACAGTCTTGTCCTCTCTCTTCAGCTTCATCTTATATTATTTCCCAGTCACTCCGAGGACTCCCACTAACTGCAGTTATCAACACTCCCAACCATGTTCTAGGTTTTTAGTTTGTGTGTCATTCTTTACTTATGTTTTGCCCTTCCATTTTTAGTTTCTTGACCTGCCCAACTCTTTATGAATGAACAATTTCATCCACTTTGCTACCCATACAATATATCCTTTTATACTTCTGTTGATGACACTTACCTTATTCAGTTATTAAGTTGGTTGTACATATGCATCTGTCTTGTGTCCAACAAAGTTTGTCAGACTGAAGTAAACAATTAACAAATCAAATTACAAAGCATCTTTCTAAAAATATTAGGCTATTTTCTACCCTTTATAAAAGTATATATGGATATAAACTAATGCATTGTTTGTTTTTACACCCTTTATAAAAGGATAGATGGATATAAACTAATGCATTGTTTTTACACAAATGTGCATAATGTAAATACTGAAATATGATTATAGCAGACATGTTGTTATATACTTAAGCATATTCTCCTAGAACTTGCATATTTGAAGTTATTCTACATTTTGTAACATATAATGATTAATTTTAATATTTTATCTTGATTTCCAGGATATGCCTAATAATGGACCACTAATTCAGAACTATTTGACAGTCATAATGGGAACTTAGGACTGGGTGAAGAATGGCCATTCCAAAAATGACCATTTCAATATGTATCAGTCTACAAACATGGCTTCCTCTCTACTATGGTCCATATCTTGTCTAGGTTGAAACTTTATGAGAAGTGTCGTAGACAGGAATTTAATGGTCATAAAAATTTCTCAATCTGTTCTCTTATTAAGTAGTGTTTATTCCTTTTTCCTTAATATCTTTGTCACAAGATACAGTGGATCCCTTTTTCTGTAAGATCCTCAATTTAAACTTCATTCAAGATCTCTCTCTTAATTGTACCTTCTTTGCAAATTTGATATGCTATATTCTTAACACAATCAAGAATCACAATTCTGTGTTTTGTAGACATAGTCACTGGACTAATTTACATGATGCCTTGTAGCCCCCATTTAAGTTAAACCCATGTGTAACTAAAGGCATATGATGGTAAAGAGCAAATATATGTGTTACAAATATTCATATGCATAATACCCTGGCATGTGATTCAGGTAATAGATTATGTGGTGGGACTTCAATGGATGGGGGAGGGTAGAAGTGCAGGATTTACAAGTATGGGTTCCTTAAGAGCGATTACAGCATTGGAATACTTATGAGATCTGGTTGGTGGCACAACAGAAGTTGACGATATAATAGAAATGAGTTTTTTGCTCTTTCCTCCTTTTCTCTAAACACTTCCAGAGAGATGAGTAACTGTTGTTTGAAACTTGCAAACCCATTTTGTGATCCTGAGATATCTTTGCTATTTTATTATTGAACTTGGGCTATTCGTCATGTAAATGTTTTCATGGTAGTGGATCTTTATGAATTAACTCACCTCCAAGATGACTGAGAGCAATTAGTACATTCCCTCTCCTAGACACAGAAAAGAATCCCATTTGTGACCACCTAGTCCCATATGACTGGTTTATTTATTTGAACATTGCTACCTTACTGTTCTGAGAAAGAAACTACTCTGGAAAGAAGTGAGGTGATGAATCAGTATTAGATAGTTTCAAACATGGGAATAAGCAAGGTAATAGCCTGTTCTGTCACTAGTATTTATTTAGGAAGTCACTTGGAGTTTTATAGCCAACTTCTACCACATCCTCTGAAAGATTAAAAAAAGAAGAATGATGGTATGGGGTTCTTCCCCACAGAGACACTGCCTATTCCTTTGGGTGTACTAAAACTTAAAATGAGTTCTCATTCCTACAGTCCAACAGCTCCTGAGACATTTCTAGCAATTTTCTGGGTGGCAGTTTACACTTATCAATGATTGCTATGAGAACTCAAAAGTGAGAAAATCATAAAATTAGAGAAACAATAATTCTCTTCATTGCTAGATTGATCAATAACCTTAGGGACTGTAGCTTTATGTCTTTTCTTCACAAACACACAGAAGATTTTGAAGAAAAAGACAATAAAACCAAAATGAAAACCATGGGAGTTGTAAAAGTTTTTCATAATAGGAATAAATTACACCATGACATGTGGAGGCAAAAGTGTAGAGACTGCTGAATTGCAAGACACAGAACCAGTTCCAGTGTATCCAAGCGTGTCTCAAAAAAGTTGAAGGATCTCATTAAACAACGCTAGGTAACTTTCTTTCAAGTAGGTGTTATTGGTATTTAAAAAGTACCAAGATAGTTGCTAGGGGGCAGACTAGACTCTTGGCAGAACCTCACAGCACTGAAACACATTAGAGAATTTCCTTCTAAGTTTTACTGTCTAAAAAATCTAGTTTTGCCAGTGCATGCAGTATGGCCACATTTAGGGAGAATAACAGAAGTTAAACAAAGTCAGAGGAAACTAACATGTAACTCTTAGCCAAACAAAAGGATTTACAAAAGGCAGTGAGGTTTTCTTCTCCTATAATAGATATTTGCATTTATTCTCTAGGGCGATGTCAATACATATCATGGTTTCTGGGAATTGAATTGAGTAATAAGAAGTTCTTTATGTCACCAGAGATAATTTAAGACTTATTTAATTCACTTAATAAGACAACAAAATTCAATTAAAACCATTACTATTCTTTTATAACTAGCATCTTGTATGGCAGGCATAGGAGTGTGCCAGGGTCATACTTACCCCGCCTTAGTCAGTGTTAGATGAACAGTGGTACAATCTCATTATTTACTCTCCTTTTTGCTAGTGTCCTTGTGTCCAATCTTTTGGTATTCTTAATAGGATTCTTCAGAAGGGAATACAATAAATAGTGAAGTCCGTCTTTCCTCCCTTTGCCTCTCCTTATTCCTTCTTCCTCCCTTCCCTTCCTCTATCCCTCTGCCCCTCCCTTCATTCCTTCTTCCCTCCTTCCTTTCCTTCCTTTCTTCCTTCCTTCTTCCCTTCCCCCTCCCTCCTTCCCCCCTTCCCCCTCCCTCCTTCCCTTCTTCCCTTCCTCCTTTCCTCCATTCTCTTCCCCCTTACTCCCTTCCCTTCCCTACCTCCTTTCCTCTTCCCTTCCCTTCCCTTCCCTTCCCCTTTCCCCCTTCCCCTCTACTCCCCTCCCATTCATTCCCTTCCTTTGTTCATTTCTCCCTCCTCCTTCTTCTTTATTTTTTTTTTTTTTTTGAGACTGTTTCGCTCTTGTTACCCAGGCTGGAGTGCAATGGCGCGATCTCGGCTCACCGCAACCTCCGCCTCCTGGGTTCAGGTAATTCTCCTGCCTCAGCGTCCTTCTCCCTTCATTTTTCCATCCTCCTTTTCCCTTGCCTCCCTCCCTTCTCTCCCTCTTTATCTAAAACCTGTACTTGATTGTAATTTTATGAAGAAGCATTTTAAACATAAAATTAGAATGTGTAACAGATATGCCTACTATGTTCCCCTTCTAGCTTAAATAAATAATATTTATTTGCCATTAAATGTGGGTTTTGAGGTTTATTCCCTTTGTCAAATTAAGGAAATTCTTTACTACCTCGTTTGCTAATAGTTTTGATACTGAATGAGTGAATCGTTTTTTCATTTCTGATATTGGCAATGTTTGATGATGAGGCATTGCTATTTTTTTTACTGTGATAAATTTGATTTGCTCTTATTTAGGAATTTAGCTGCACTTTCAAAAACTGGGTCAGGTGTGCTTCTCGTATTTCTTTGAATAATTTTTATTTTTGATTATAAATTCATTATAGAGTGAGTTGGATATCTGATTTTTAGTCTTTGAAATAATTTGCATTGTATGCATTTCTGTTCTTAGAGATTTAGATTTGTTAAAGATTTTCTTAAAATTATGTGAGCTTTTTGAGGAGTTGTGTGTGTGTGTGTGTGTGTGTTTGTATGTGTCAGGGGGACTTGGGTATTGGTGTGGGTGAATCATTTGTAAAGGGCTGGGGAAATGGAATTTTAACTATTAATTCTATTTAATTAATGATTATTTCTCCTAAGTCAATTTTAGAATCTCTTATGTATATTTAATTTTATCTTGGTTATCAAATTTATATATAACTTTTTTGCATTATTCTGATTTAAAAATATTTACTCTATTGATAAGCCCCAGTTTTTAAACTGTATATTATTTGTAACATTTCTCATTTTACTAGTAACATCCATATTTTATTAATATTAATAGTTTTAAAGAAGCAACTTGTTGTTTTATTAATCTTCTCTAGTATTTTTCTGTATTTTCATTGATTTCTGCTTTTGCTTTTAGCATTTCTATTTCTCTTTAGGTTTATTTTGTTAATTTTCTTTTGACTCACTGAGTTGAAGGTTTGATTCATTGTAATATTTCTTATCATGTAATAAATGCATTTACGATTTTATATTACCTCTAAGATTTTAACCAGCTTGTTATAGAAAACTTATAATGCTATGCAAGTCTTTAAGTTTAAATGTGTTATTGTTTTCATAGTAATTTTCTAGTTTATCTGAGTATTAAAAGTTTGTTTATATTTGTTTCTAAAATATTTATGAGCATTTAAAAACTTGTTAATTTCTTTTTTTTTATTCATTTTTTATACTTTAAGTTCTGGGGTACATGTACAGATTGTGGAGGTTTGTTACCTAGGTATACATGTGCATGATAGTAGTTTACTGCATCCATCATCCCATGACGTACATTAGGTATTTCTCCTATTGCTATCCCTCCCCAATCTCTCCACCCTCTGCTATTCCTCCCCTAGTTCCCCCTCCCTGTGTCCATGTGCTCTCATTGTTCAACACCCATTTCTGAGTAAGAACATGCAGTGTTTGGTTTTCTGTCCTTGTGTCAGATTGCTGAGAATGATGGTGTCCAGCTTCATCCATGTCGCTACAAAGGACATGAACTCATCTTTTTTATGTCTGCATAGTATTCCATGGTATATATGTGCCACATTTTCTTTATCTAGTCTATTATTGAGGGGCATTTTTGTTGCTTCCAACTCTTTGCTATTGTGAACAGTGCCACAGTAAACATAGGTGTGCATGTGTCCTTATAACAGAATGATTTATAATCCTTTGGGTATATACCCTGTAATGGGATTGCTGGGTCAAGTGGTATTTCTGGTTCTATATCCTTGAGGAATCGTCACACTGTCTTCCACAATGGTTGAATTAATTTACACTCCCACCAACAGTGTAAAAATGTTCCTAAATGTCTCCACATTCTCTCCAGTATCTGTTGTCTCCTGATTTTTTAATGATCACCATTCTAACTGGCATGAGATGGTATCTCAATGTGGTTTTGATTTACATTTCTCTAATGACCAGTGATGAGGAGCTTTTTTCCATATGTTTGTTGGCTGCATATATGTCTTCTTTTATTTATTTATTTTTTTGAGATGGAGTTTCGCTCTTTTTACCCAGGCTGGAATGCAATGGCGCGATCTTGGCTCACTGCAACCTCCGCCTCCTGGATTCAGGCAGGTTCTCCTGCCTCAGCCTCCTGAGTAGCTGGGATTACAGGCACGCACCACCATGCCCAGCTAATTTTTTTTTTTTTTTTTGCATTTTTAGTAGAGACGGGGTTTCACCATGTTGACCAGGATTGACCTCGTGATCCACCTGCCTCGGCCTCCCAAAGTGCTGGGATTACAGGCTTGAGCCACCGCGCCTGGCCATATGTCTTCTTTTGAAAAGTACTTGTTCATATCCTTTTCCCACTTTTTGATGGGGTTATGTGGTTTTTACTTGTAAATTTGTTAAGTTCTTTGTAGATTCTGGATATTAGCCCTTTGATGCATAGATTGCAAAAATATTTTCCCATTCTGTTGGTTGCTGGTTCACTCTAATGATAGTTTCTTTTGCTGTACAGAAGCTCTGTGGTTTAAATAGATCCCATTTGTTTATTTTGGCTTTTGCTGCCATTGCTTTTGGCATTTTAGTCATGAAGTCCTTGCCCATGCCTATGTCTTGGAAGGTAGTGCCTAAGTTTTCTTCTATAGTTTTTATGGTGTTAGGCCTTATATTTAAATTTTTATTCCAGCTAGAGTTAATTTTTGTATAAGGTGTAAGGAAAGGATCCAGTGTCAGCATTCTGCACATGGCTAGCCAGTTTTCCCAACACCATTTATTAAATAAGGAATCCCTTTCCCACTGCTTGTTTTTGCCAGGTTTGCCAAAGGTCAGATGGTTGTAGTTCTGTGGTGTTCCTTCTGAGGCCTCTGTTCTGTTCGTCTATATCTCTGTTTTGGTATAAGTATCATGCTGTTTTGATTATAGTAGCCTTGTAATGTAGTTGGAAGTCAGGTAGCCTGATGCCTCCAGCTTTGTTTTTGTTTTTTTTTTTTAGTTTAGAATTGTCTTGGCTATGGGATTTTTTTTTTTTTTTTTGGTTCCGCATGAAGTTTGAGGTGGTTTTTTTCCAATATTGTGAAGAAAGTCACTGGTAGCTTGATGGAGATAGCATTGAATGTATAAACTACTTTGGGCAGTATGGCCATTTTCACAATATTGATTTTTCCTAACCATGAGCATGAAATGTTTTGCCATCTGTTTGTGTCCTCTCTTATTTCCTTGAGCAGTGGTTTGTAGTTCTACTTGAAGAAGTCCTTTATATCCCTTGTTAGTTGTATTTCTAGGTATTTTATTCTCTTTGTAGCAATTGTGAATGGGAGTTCACTCATGATTTGGCTCTTGGTTTATCTGTTATTGGTGTATAGGAATGCTTGTATTTTTGCATATTGATTTTGTATTCTGAGACTTTGCTGAAGTTGCTTACCAGCTTGAGATTTGGGGCTGAGATGATGGGGTTTTCTAAATATACAATCATGTCATCTGCAAACAGGGACAATTTGATGTCCTCTCTTCCTATTCAAATACTCTTTATTTATTTCTCTTGCCTGATGGCCCTAGCCAGAACTTCCAATACTATGTTGAATAGGAGTGGTGCCAAGCAATATGAAAAGAGGAAATTCTCTCTAACTCATTTTATGAGACCCACATCATCCTGATATCAAAACCTGGCCAAGACACAACTAAAAAAGAAAATTTCAGGCCAATATCCATGATGAACACTGAAATAAAAATCTTCAATAAAATACTGGCAAACTGAATCCAACAGCACATTAAAAAGCTTATCCACCATGATCAAGTAGGCTTCATCCCGGGGATGCAAGCCTTGTTCAACATCCTCAAATCTACAAACATAATTCATCACATAAACAGAACCAAAGACAAAAACCACATGGTTATCTCAATAGATGCAGAGAAGGCCTTCAACAAAATTCAACAGCCCTTTATGCTAAAAACTCTCAATAAACTAGGTATTGATGGATCATATCTCAATAAGAGCTATTTATGACAAACCCACAGCCAATATCATACTGAATGGGCAAAAGCTGGAAGTATTGCCTTTGAAAACTGGCACAAAATTGTTAATTTCTAATTTAATCTTATGTTAGTCACAAAAATAAAGTCTGATATTTATTCTTTTATATTTGTTACTGTGATAATCTTGAACACTACAGACCAGGAAGAAGACTTAAAGCTGTTTAAATAGTAAGTGCAGTGAAAATTCTCCTTGATAAAGGTTAACGTAATTTAGTTTCTGGTTCAACCCACAAAGAAACATCTAACTTTCCCTTCTATTTAGAAAATAAATACTCTTTCCAGTGGTTTTTTACTTGCAGTCACTTTGGGGTGGGATCTATAGATGCGATACAGCAAGTGTTAGAGAATAAGAGAATGTGCTTTAGCAACATGCAGCTTTGGCTTGAGTTTGATTCTGATACTATGATATTGGGTAAGTAATTTGAAATCTCAATATTTGCTCTTTAATTTATCATTTTGGAGCTTACATATGTTTAAATACCATTCCCTCCTGCTAGAGAAGAGCATTTGTTGATCTATGCTCTGAAAGAAGTGTGCAGATAGATGATTGTGCTAGATGAGAAGGTGGGCCTATTTTCTGCTTGGCCATCTTTCCTAGTATGATATTATGGGGCTGTTGGAAGCCAAAACAGCTACTTTTCTAGACCAGGTACAAACCTTATGATAAAATTTGCTAGGAGAAAACTTAAAAAGGCAATTTTCTTGCCATATTGATATTCAAATGAATGATATGCAGACTTTATCTTTTTCTCTCTTCCTCTAAGAAGATAGTAGGAAATGAATGTGGTGATTTTTGTTTTCCACTACTGCTTGTCTAAAACACTAGAATTTGCAGTTTTTTAAGTCTCTCTTTTGGGAATCATGAAATTAGCAATGGTCATCCATGTATGAGGAAGTATCTTTATTGTCCATCAACTTTGGTTTTTGTCAGCATCTATTGTTATTTTGGGGATATGGATTCCCTAGCCATTGATGGCACGCAGACCTTTGAGTTCTGAATCTGAAATGTTGGGTGTTTTGTAGGAAGCTGGGGAGCCTCCAGGACCTCCAAAATTCCCTGCTGTCCCTGTGAGACAGCCTGTTACGTGTTAGTGTAGGCCAGGAAGCTCACAGCTGTGACGCATCTGCCAATGTGTTCTCTCAGGCTCTCCCAGAGTAGCTGCAGTGGGTGGAATAGGGCATGTTGAAAATCTGAACACATATTCTATATTTCTCAATACCACCTGACTGAGGGAACGAGCGTGAAACCTGGCAGAATATGCTACCCCAAAATATACCACTTTGGCCTAAGAGTAACTTTGAGCTAAATGTGCTTGAAAAACAGCCAATGCATGAAAGATGTCCCAATCCCCCCTTTTCTGAAAACAGGAGATTACAAACTCCCTTGTGAAAGTTTCCTCCTTATACTATGAGGAGGTAAGCATTCTTCAGTGGGAATTCATAGCCCAGATAATTTTGTACAAATAGACCTTGTCAAAATCATTCTTACTATCTTTTAGCTTCCCCACACAATTTAGCTACTTTTTCACAATTACCTCTCTGCTTTCAACCTAATATAATAGCATTTAGGTTTTGTCATTTTTTTGGGTCATTTTCTTATTGAGGCTCCTATGCCACATAAAATTTATATTAATTTTCTAAACTTTTCTCTGGCTAATCTTACTTATGTCAGTTTAATTATTAAGTTCTGCCTAAAACCCTGGGAGGGTAGAGGTAAAATTTTGCTTCCCCAACAAGGGTAAAGTGAGGAATTATTTTCTTTCTTTTTTCATGAATAGCATTCTCCTGGGTTATGGAGCGAGGGAGCAGATTTTTGTATTTTTTTGATCTCACAAAAGCTTTATTTATGAAGTTTCCATATTTTTGTGGTTGTTTCAAATAGTTGTTTTAAGCTTTTGTGGAGGTTTTGCTCATCTCTGCGGATTTAGCATCAGTAGGCATATATTAAGCTTGATAGAAACTTAAAAATAATAAGACCACAAATGGTTGAACTATTTTCCGCCCCTTAATAATGCAATATATTTAGCAATATAGTAACTGAGGTTTTCATAATCACTTTAGGTCTTCAATACTTCTGTGGAATATGGAGAGCAAAAATCAAGCAGTGTTCTTAAGATGTGGATTTGTCTATGGCTTTTAAAGTAACTTTTAATTCTCAAGGAAATGTAATGGGAACACAAGAATTGTGAGACCTTGAATAGAGGTCATGTTTGGGCAAATATATCTTCGTTTGTTAAATTGAGTACATGTTTACAGCAAGCCTGGCTTATAGCAGCAGGCAGCGAATTCCTACTCAAACAAATGTTGCCTTTGCACAATCATTCTTAGCTTCCAAGTGAGCAAAAGGAAACTGCTTATTTTAAATTTGTTATTTAGCTTATTGTGACTAGATACATACCCAACTATACATTTTTAAGTCTGTCGATTATTAAAAACAAAATTTTGTCAATTTTCTTAGAAATGTGAAAAAATGGGAAATAGAGAAAGTAGTGAGCTATAAGAGATAGTATGGGGGAGGCAGAAGGGAAAAAGAAATGAGAGATTGTTCCCTGCAGTTAATGCATTTGTTTTAGAAGAAAATTTTGAAGAAGAGAAAAAATGGCTTCCTTTGAGCACATGATAGGTGCCAAGATTTTATCTAATATTAAAAATCACGACATTTTATCTAATGCATTTGTTTTAGAAGAAAATTTTGAAGAAGAGAAAAAATGGCTTCCTTTAAGCACATGATAGGTGCCAAAATTTTATCTAATATTAAAAATCATGACATTTTATCTAATGCATTGATTTTAGAAGAAAATTTTGAAGAAGAGAAAAAATGGCTTCCTTTAAGCACATGATAGGTGCCAAGATTTTATCTAATATTAAAAATCATGACATGTGTCATATGGTTGTCAGGAATCTGGGATAATATTAACTTTTATTTCATGACAGTGCTCTGCCACTGCTGATTTTACATTTAACACATAGTCCATTTCTTCATCTCGCCTTGAGGGACAGTCAATTCAAGATTTATTGATTTGGTGTCAATCAAATATGGTTTGTCTTCTGAGTCTTTGCCTTACCTAACTGTTGGTAGCCCTTGGAAGAGAGGATATTGTTAACCTTGGGAATGTGCAGGAAGGCTTGGCAAGTGAGGGAGGTAGGGTTTAGCTGGCCCAGTTTGGTTGGAACACTAATGCCCATTGAGAAAGAGTTGTAGGTCATGGTGCTTAATCTACAGGAAGGGTGGCCAGAAAGAGGTCCTCTAAAACCACGTGTGCATCAGGAGATGAGAGAAGCAGTGATTACAATCCTGGGAAAAATGTCAGAACATTTTTGTGTGTGTGGGGTGGGGAGGGGGGTAATATTGCAATCCTGGCATTTTGTAAAGAAAAAAGTGAATATAATATGTTTAACAGAATTAACAAACTCCTTGCTTTATGCTTTTCAAGGGCTTATATTTGAAAAAAATGTATCAAATATGAGGTTATGAAAAATATAAAAGTTATATCAAAAATATCATTCAAATATACATTACTCTGTACTCTGCTGTTTGCCTTAACTTCAGTCTTCTCCTGTCTGAGACCAGTAGGGTCACTCAGAGTGGAATCCTCTGGTGTGGCCATTCCAGGTGACTTTTGGTATCTTCCTGTCATTTAGCAGTCCTGTATAGAGCAGGTACTACTGTTGCCTCTCTGGCTGCTCATGATAGAGGGTTCAATTTCAGCAATTTTGATTTCTTTCAAAGGCATCCCAGAGATATGGTCATGTCCCCAGTCTCTCCTTCCCTTTCCCTGTTGAGACATCTGCTCGTGCCACAGGCTTTTCCAGGCAGGTCCACCTCGGCTGATTGTGTGATGATAAAGTGGGGTTGGAGGGAAGGATAACAAAAAGTGGGAGGAGACAGGGAATTGTAGCAGCTCAGTGACAAAGGATAACACAAACAACTTGCAGTGGGATGTCAGAAGCGGTGGCTGGGCAGGAAGTGGAGCAGAAGTGAAGTCTGTTGGAGACATGGAGATAAATGACCAAAGCTGCTGACCAATGTCTACAACATTTACATGACAACAACAGAAGCACTGGTGTTTCAATTGTTTTTTAAACAAATAGCTAGCTGAAAGGTGAAGGCCTTAAACTTTGGCTGCACACAGGGAAGCTTTAAAAATACTGAGTCTTGGGTCCCAACCCCCCAGAGATATTGTTTTACTTGGTCAGGATTGCTGCTCTATCATCAAAAGTTTAAAACACTTCCTGAGAAGTTCTCATATACTGCCAAGGTTGAGAACTGTTAAGTGAATACCAGGATTTGATTATAGTCAATAAATTATCTTTATTTTAACCAAAGAGAAAGAGATTCATCTTAAAGGGTTTTTTTTGTTTTGTTTTGTTTTTGTTTGTCTGAGACAGAGTCTCACCCTGTCACCCATGCTGCTGGAGTTGGCCAGGCTAGTCTCAAACTCTTGACCTGGAGATCTGCCCACCTCAGCCTCCCAAAGTGCCGGAATTACAGGTGTGAGCCACCGCGCCTGTCCTATAAGAGACATTTTTAAGGTACCAGACACAGTGGTGAATACTTATAATATTAACTTTTTTTCATTATCATAGTAACACTGCGAAGCGGGAATAATCAACCCCTTCAACAGGTGAAGGAAGTGAGGCTTACAGAGAAGCAATTTGCCCAGGGTGACACTGTTTGTAGAGGGGAAACTACAAATCATAGGTCTATGTGATTTGTCTTTTTCTTTATCTTTCCTTTAAGGCCAAGTTGGAAATTATAGATCACTTGAGGACCTAATAATTTTCATGACTGTATCTAGGAATAAAAAAAAGTAAATTCTATACTTTCTTTTTTTGTTTTAATTTTTTATTGCATTTTAGGTTTGGGGTTACATGTGCAGAACATGCAAGACAGTTGCATAGGTACACACATGGCAGTGTGTTTTGCTTCCTTTCTCCCCTTCACCCACATTTGGCATTTCTCCCCAGGCTATCCCTCCCCAGCTCCCCCTCCCACTGGCCCTCCCTTTTTCCCCCCAATAGACCCCAGTGTTTACTACTCCCCTCCCTGTGTCCATGTGTTCTCATTTTTCATCACCCGCCTATGAGTGAGAATATGCAGTGTTTCATTTTCTGTTCTTGTGTCAGTTTGCTGAGAATGATGTTCTCCAGATTCATCCATGTCCCTACAAACGACACAAACCCATCATTTCTGATTACTGCATACTATGCCATGGTGTATATGTGCCACATTTTCCCAATCCAGTCTATCATCAATGGGCATTTGGGTTGATTCCAGGTCTTTGCTATTGTGAACAGTGCTGCAATGAACATTCTTGTGCATGTGTCCTTATAGTAGAACGATTTATAGTCCTTTGGATATAAACCCAGTAATGGGATTGCTGCAGCAAATGGAATTTATATTTCTAGATCCTTGAGGAAGTGCCACACCATCTTCCACAATGGTTAAACTAGTTTACACTCCCACCAACAGTGTAAAAGTGTTCCTATTTCTCCACATCCTCTCCAGCATCTGTTGTCTCCAGATTTTTTTGAGGATAGCCATTCTAACTGGCGTGAGATGGTATCTCAATGTGGTTTTGCTTTGCATCTCTCTGATGACCAGTGATGATGAGCATTTTTTCATATGATTGTTGGCCTCATATATGTCTTCTTTCGTAAAGTGCCTGTTCATATCCTTTGCCCAATTTTGAATGGGCTTGTTTGTTTTTTTTTCTGTAAATCTGTTTGAGTTCTTTGTAAATTCTGGATATCAGCCCTTTGTCAGATGGGTAAACTGCAAAAATTGTTTCCCATTCTGTTGGTTGCCGATTCACTCTAGTGACTGTTTCTTTTGCCGTGCAGAAGCTGTGGAGTTTCATTAAGACCCATTTGTCTATTTTGGCTTTTGTTGCCAATGCTTTTGGTGTTTTGTTCATGAAGTCCTTGCCCACTCCTATGTCCTGGATGGCTTTGCGTAGATTTTCTTCCAGGGTTTTTATGGTGCCAGGTCTTAAGTTTAAGTCTTTAATCCATCTGGAGTTAATTTTAGTGTAAGGTGTCAGGAAGGGGTCCAGTTTCTGCATTCTGCACATGGCTAGCCAGTTTTCCCAACACCATTTGTTAAACAGGGAGTCCTTTTCCCATTGCTTGTTTTTGTCAGGTTTATCAAAGATTATATAGTTGTAGATATGTTGTGTTGCTTCCGATGCCTCTGTTTTGTTCCATTGGTCTATGTCTCTGTTTTGGTACCAGTACCATGCTGTTTTGATTACTGTAGCCTCATAGTATAGTTTGAAATCCGGTAGTGTGATGCGCCCTGCTGTATTCTTTTTGCTTAGAATTGACTTGGCAATGCAGGCTCTCTTTTGGTTCCATATGAAGTTCTGGTGGTTTTTTCCAGTTCTGTGAAGAAAGTCAATGGTAGTTTGATGGGGATAGCATTGATTCTGTAAATTACTTTGGGCAGTATAGCCATTTTCATGATATTAATTCTTCCTAACCATGAACATGGAATGTTTCTTCATCTGTTTGTGTCCTCTCTTATTTCGTTGAGCTGTGGTTTGTAGTTTACCTTGAAGAGGTCCCTTACGTTCCTTGTGAGTTGTATTCCTAGGTATTTTTTTCTTTTTGTAGCAATTGTGAATGGCAGTTCATTCTTGATTTTGCTTTCTTTAAGTCTGTTATTGGTGTAGAGGAATGTTTGTGATTTTTGCACATTGATTTTTATATCCTGAGACTTTGCTGAAGTTGCTTATCAGTTTCAGGAATTTTTGGGCTGAGGCGATGGGATCTTCTAGGTATACTATCATGTCGTCTGCAAATAGAGACAATTTGGCTTCCACCTTTCCTATTTGAATAACCTTTATTTCTTTTTCTTGCCTGATTGCTGTTGCTAGAACTTCCAGAACTATATTGAATAGGAGTGGTGAAAGAGGGCATCCTTGTCTAGTACCAGATTTCAAAAAGAATGCTTCCAGTTTTTGCCCATTCAGTATGATATTGGCTGTTGGTTTGTCATAAATAGCTTTTATTACTTTGAGATACGTTCCATCGATACTGAGTTTATTGAGAGTTTTTAGCATAAAGGGCTGTTGAATTTTGTTGAATGCCTTCTCTGCATCAATTGAGATAATCATGTGGTTTTTGTTTTTGGTTCTGTTTATGTGGTGAATTACGTTGATAGACTTGCGTATGTTGAACCAGCCTTGCATCCCTGGGATGAATCCTACTTGATCATGATGGATAAGTTTCTTGATTTGCTGTTGCAATCGGCTTGCCAATATTTTATTGAAGATTTTTGTGTCTATGGTCATCATGGATATTGGCCTGAAGTTTTCTTTTCTTGTTGGGTCTCTGCAGGTTTTGGTATCAGGATGATATTGGTCTCATAAAATGATTGGGGAAAGATTCCCTCTTATTGGATTATTTGGAATAGTTTCAGAAGGAATGGTACCAGCTCCTCTTTGTGTGTCTGGTAGAATTCGGCTGTGAACCCATCTGGACTTGGGCTTTTTTTTGTGTGGTAGGCTCTTAATTGCTGCCTCGACTTCTGACCTTTTTATTGGTCTATTCATAGTTTCACCTTCCTCCTGCTTTAGGCTTGGGAGGACACAGGAGTCCAGGAATTTATCCATTTCTTCTGGGTTTACTAGTTTATGTGCATAGAGTTGTTTGTAATATTCTCTGATGATGGTTTGAATTTCTGTGGAATCTGTGGTGATTTCACCTTTATCATTTTTTATTGCATCTATTTGGTTGTTCTCTCTTTTATTTTTAATCAATCTGGCTAGTGGTCTATTTTGTTGATCTTTTCAAAAAACCAGCTCTTAGATTTATTGATTTTTTGAAGGGGTTTTCGTGTCTCTATCTCCTTCAGTTCAGCTCTGATCTTAAGTTATTTCTTGTCTTCTGCTGGGTTTTGAGATTTTTTGATCTTGCTCCTCTAGCTCTTTCAATTTTGACGATAGGGTGTCAATTTTGGATCTCTCCATTCTCCTCATATGGGCACTTATTGCTATATACTTTCCTCTAGAGACTGCTTTAAATGTGTCCCAGAGGTTCTGGCATGTTGTGTCTTCGTTCTCATTGGCTTCGAAGAACTTCTTTATTTCTGCCTTCATTTCACTGTTTATCCAGTCAACAGTCAAGAGCCAGTTGTTCAGTTTCTGTGAAGCTGTGCAGTTCTGGGTTGGTTTCTGAATTCTGAGTTCTAACTTGATTGCACTATGGTCTGAGAGACTGTTTGTTATGATTTCAGTTGTTTTGCATTTGCTGAGGAGTGGTTTACTTCCAATTATATGGTCAATTTTAGAGTAGGTGTGATGTGGTGCTGAGAAGAATGTATATTCTGTGGCTTTGGGGTGGAGAGTTCTGTAAATGTCAATCAGGTTTGCTTGCTCCAGGTCTGAGTTCAAGCCCTTGATATCCTTGTTGATTTTCTGTCTGCTTGATCTGTCTAATATTGACAGTGGAGTGTTAAAGTCTGCCACTATTATTGTGTGGGAGTCTAAGTCTCTTTGTAAGGCATTAAGAACTTGCCTTATGTATCTGAGTGCTCCTGTATTGGGTCCATATATGTTTAGGATCATTAGCTCTTCTTGTTGTATCGATCCTTTTACCATTATGTAATGGCCTTTGTCTCTTTTGATCTTTGTTGCTTTAAAGTCTCTTTAATCAGAGATGAGAATTGCAACTCCTGCTTTTTTTTTTTTTTTTTTTTTTGCTCTCCATTTGCTTGGTAAATCTTCCTTCATCCCTTTATTTTGAGCCTTTGTGTATGCTTGCATGTGAGATGGGTTTCCTGGATACAGCATGCTGATGGGTTTTGGATTTTTATCCAATTTGCCAGTCTGTGTCCTTTGATTGGTGAATTTAGTCCATTTACATTTAGGGTTAATATTGTTACGTGTGAATTTGATACTGCCATTTTGGTTTTTTTTTGTTTTTTTTTTTAATTTTTTATTGGATTATAGGTTTTGGGGTACATGAGCAGAGCATGCAAGACAGTTGCGTAGGTACACACATGGCAGTGTGCTTTCTTTTCTTCTCCCTTTCACCCACATTTGGCTTTTCTCCCCAGGCTATCCCTCCCCACCTCCCCCTCCCACTGGCCCTCCCTTTTCCCCCCCCAATAGACCCCAGTGTTTAGTACTCCCCTTTCTGTGTCCATGTGTTCTCATTTTTCATCACCCACCTATGAGTGAGAATATGCGGTTTTTCATTTTCTGTTCTTGTGTCAGTTTGCTGAGGATGATGTTTTCCAGATTCATCCATGTCCCTACAAACGACACAAACTCATCATTTCTGATTGCTGCATAATATTCCATGGTGTATATGTGCCACATTTTTCCAATCCAGTCTATTATCAATGGGCATTTGGGTTGATTCCAGGTCTTTGCTATTGTAAACAGTGCTGCAATGAACATTCGTGTACACGTGTCCTTATAGTAGAAGGATTTATAGTCTTTTGGATATATACCCAGTAATGGGATTGCTGGGTCAAATGGAATTTCTATTTCTAAGGCCTTGAGGAATCGCCACACCATCTTCCACAATGGTTGAATTAATTTACACTCCCAACAACAGTGTAAAAGTGTTCCTTTTTCTCCACATCCTCTCCAGCATCTGTTGTCTCCAGATTTTTTAATGATCGCCATTCTAACTGGCGTGAGATGGTATCTCAATGTGGTTTTGATTTGCATCTCTCTGATGATCAGTGACGATGAGCATTTTTTCATATGATTGTTGGCCTCATATATGTCTTCTTTCGTAAAGTATCTGTTCATATCCTTTGCCCACTTTTGAATGGGCTTGTTTTTTTCCTGTAAATCTGTTTGAGTTCTTTGTAAATTCTGGATATCAGCCCTTTGTCAGATGGGTAAACTGCAAAAATTTTTTTCCATTCTGTTGGTTGCTGATCCACTCTAGTGACTGTTTGTTTTGCCGTGCAGAAGCTGTGGAGTTTCATTAGGTCCCATTTGTCTATTTTGGCTTTTGTTGCCAATGCTTTTGGTGTTTTGTTCATGAAGTCCTTGCCTACTCCTATGTCCTGGATAGTTTTGCCTAGATTTTCTTCTAGGGTTTTTATGGTGCCAGGTCTTATGTTGAAGTCTTTAATCCATCTGGAGTTAATTTTAGTGTAAGGTGTCAGGAAGGGGTCCAGTTTCTGCTTTCTGCACATGGCTAGCCAGTTTTCCCAACACCATTTGTTAAACATGGAATCCTTGCCCCATTGCTTGTTTTTGTCAGGTTTATCAAAGATTGTATAGTTGTATGTATGTTGTGTTGCCTCCGGTGCCTCTGTTTTGTTCCATTGGTCTATATCTCTGTTGTGGTACCAGTACCATGCTGTTTTGATTACTGTAGCCTTGTAGTATAGTTTGAAATCCGGTAGTGTGATGCCCCCCGTTGTGTTCTTTTTGCTTAGAATTGACTTGGCTATGTGGGCTCTCTTTTGGTTCCATATGAAGTTCATGGTGGTTTTTTCCAGTTCTGTGAAGAAAGTCAATGGTAGCTTGATGGGGATAGCGTTGATTCTGTAAATTACTTTGGGCAGTATAGCCATTTTCACGATATTAATTCTTCCTAACCATGAACATGGAATGTTTCTCCATCTGTTTGTGTCCTCTCTGATTTCGTTGAGCAGTGGTTTGTAGTTCTCCTTGAAGAGGTCTCTTACGTTCCTTGTGAGTTGTATTCCAAGGTATTTTATTCTTTTTGTAGCAATTGCGAATGGCAGTTCGCTCTTGATTTGGCTTTCTTTAAGTCTGTTATTGGTGTAGACGAATGCTTGTGATTTTTGCACATTGATTTTATATCCTGAGACTTTGCTGAAGTTGCTTATCAGTTTCAGGAGTTTTTGGGCTGAGGCAATGGGGTCTTCTAGGTATACTATCATGTCGTCTGCAAATAGAGACAATTTGGCTTCCACCTTTCCTATTTGAATACCCTTTATTTCTTTTTCTTGCCTGATTGCTCTGGCTAGAACTTCCAGTACTATATTGAATAGGAGTGGTGAAAGAGGGCTTCCTTGTCTAGTGCCAGATTTCAAAGGGAATGCTTCCAGTTTTTGCCCATTCAGTATGATATTGGCTGTTGGTTTGTCATAAATAGCTTTTATTACTTTGAGATACGTTCCATCGATACCGAGTTTATTGAGGGTTTTTAGCATAAAGGGCTGTTGAATTTTGTCAAATGCCTTCTCTGCGTCAATTGAGATAATCATGTGGTTTTGGTTTTTGGTTCTGTTTATGTGGTGAATTACATTTATAGACTTGCGTATGTTGAACCAGCCTTGCATCCCCGGGATGAATCCTACTTGATCATGATAAATAAGTTTTTTGATGTGCTGTTGCAATCGGCTTGCCAATATTTTATTGAAGATTTTTGCATCTATGTTCATCATGGATATTGGCCTGAAGTTTTCTTTTCTTGTTGGGTCTCTGCCAGGTTTTGGTATCAGAATGATGTTGGTCTCATAAAATGATTTGGGAAGGATTTCCTCTTTTTGGATTGTTTGAAATAGTTTTAGAAGAAATGGTGCCAGCTCTTCCTTGTGTGTCTGGTAGAATTCGGCTGTGAACCCGTCTGGACCTGGGCTTTTTTTGTGTGGTAGGCTCTTAATTGCTGCCTCAACTTCAGACCTTGTTATTGGTCTATTCATAGTTTCAGCTTCCTCCTGGTTTAGGCTTGGGAGGACACAGGAATCCAGGAATTTGTCCATTTCTTCCAGGTTTACTAGTTTATGCGCATAGAGTTGTTTGTAATATTCTCTGATGATGGTTTGAATTTCTGTGGAATCTGTGGTGATTTCACCTTTATCATTTTTTATTGCATCTATTTGGTTGTTCTCTCTTTTATTTTTAATCAATCTGACTAGTGGTCTGTCTATTTTGTTGATCTTTTCAAAAAACCAGCTCTTGGATTTATTGATTTTTTGAAGGGTTTTTCGTGTCTCAATCTCCTTCAGCTCAGCTCTGATCTTAGTTATTTCTTGTCTTCTGCTGGGTTTTGAGTTTTTTTGGTCTTGCTCCTCTAGCTCTTTCAATTTTGACGATAGGGTGTCAATTTTGGATCTCTCCATTCTCCTCATATGGGCACTTATTGCTATATACTTTCCTCTAGAGACTGCTTTAAATGTGTCCCAGAGGTTCTGGCATGTTGTGTCTTCGTTCTCATTGGTTTCGAAGAACTTCTTTATTTCTGCCTTCATTTCGTTGTTTACCCAGTCAACATTCAAGAGCCAGTTGTTCAGTTTCCATGAAGCTGTGCGGTTGTGGGTCGGTTTCTGAATTCTGAGTTCTAACTTGATTGCACTATGGTCTGAGAGGCTGTTTGTTATGATTTCAGTTGTTTTGCATTTGTTGAGCAGTGCTTTACTTCCAATTATGTGGTCAATTTTAGAGTAGGTGTGATGTGGTGCTGAGAAGAGTGTGTATTCTGTGGATTTGGGGTGGAGAGTTCTGTAAATGTCTATCAGGTTTGCTTGCTCCAGGTCTGAGTTCAAGCCCTGGATATCCTTGTTGATTTTTTGTCTGGTAGATCTGTCTAGTATTGACAGTGGAGTGTTAAAGTCTCCCACTATTATTTTGTGAGAGTCTAAGTCCTTTTGTAAGTCCTTAAGAACTTGCCTTATGTATCTGGGTGCTCCTGCATTGGGTCCATATATGTTTAGGATAGTTAGCTCTTCTTGTTGTATCGATCCTTTCACCATTATGTAATGGCCTTCTTTGTCTCTTTTGATCTTTGTTGCTTTAAAGTCTATTTTATCGGAGATGAGAATTGCAACTCCTGCTTTTTTTTGCTTTCCATTTGCTTGGTAAATCTTCCTCCATCCCTTTATTTTGAGCCTTTGTGTATCCTTGCATGTGAGATGGGTTTCCTGTATACAGCACACTGATGGGTTTTGGTTTTTTATCCAATTTGCCAGTCTGTGTCTTTTGATTGGTGCATTTAGTCCATTTACATTTAGGGTTAATATTGTTATGTGTGAATTTGATACTGCCATTTTGATGCTAAGTGACTGTTTTGCCTGTTAGTTGTTGTAGATTCTTCATTATGTTGATGCTCTTTAGCATTCGGTGTGATTTTGGAATGGCTGGTACTGGTTGATCCTTTCTATGTGTAGTGCCTCTTTTAGGAGCTCTTGTAAAGCAGGCCTGGTGGTGACAAAATCTCTGAGTACTTGCTTGTTCGCAAAGGATTTTATTTTTCCTTCACTTCTGAAGCTCAGTTTGGCTGGATATGAAATTCTGGGTTGAAAGTTCTTTTCTTTAAGGATGTTGAATATTGGCCCCCACTCTCTTCTGGCTTGTAGTGTTTCTGCCGAGAGGTCTGCTGTGAGTCTGATGGGCTTCCCTTCGTGGGTAACTCGACCTTTCTCTCTGGCTGCCCTTAGTATTCTCTCCTTTATTTCAACCCTTTTGAATCTGATGATTATGTGCCTTGGGGTTACTCTTCTTGCGGAACACCTTTGTGGTGTTCTCTGTATTTCCTGTATTTGAGTGTTGGCCTGTCTTGCTAGGTGGGGGAAATTTTCCTGGATGATGTCCTTAAGAGTATTTTCCAGCTTGGATTCATTCTCTTCGTCCCCTTCTGGTACACCTATCAAACGTAGGTTAGGTCTTTTCACATAGTCCCACATTTCTTGGAGACTCTGTTCATTCCTTTTTGCGTTTTTTTCTCTAATCTTGGTTTCTCGTTTTATTTCATTGAGTTGGTCTTCGACTTCATATATTCTTTCTTCTGCTTGGTCAATTCGGCTATTGAAACTTGTGCATGCTTCGCGAAGTTCTCGTATTGTGTTTCTCAGCTCCTTTAATTCATTCATATTCCTCTCCAAGTTATCCATTCTTGTTATCATTTCCTCAAATCTTTTTTCAAATCTTTTCTCAAGGTTCTTAGTTTCTTTGCATTGATTTAATACATGATCTTTTAGCTCACCAAAGTTTCTCATTATCCATCTTCTGAAGTCTAATTCCGTCATTTCATCACAGTCATTCTCCGTCCAGCTTTGTTCCCTTGCTGGTGAGGAGTTTTGTTCCTTTCTAGGAGGCGAGGTGTTCTGGTTTCGGGGGGTGTTTTCCTCCTTTTTGCGCTGGTTTCTTCCCATCTTTGCGGATTTGTCCGCTGGTCGTCTGCGTAGTTGCTGACTTTTCGATTGGGTCTCTGAGTGGACACCCTGAATGTTGATGATGAAGTATTTCTGTTGCTTTGTTTTCCTTCTACCAGTCTAGCCCCTTCGCCTATGAGTGCTGAGGTCCGCTCCAGATCCTGCTTGTCTGGGGTGCACCTCTAGCAGCTGTGGCACAGCGAGGGATGCTACCAGTTTCTTTTTCTGCTATCTTTGTCCCAGGATGGTGCCTGCCTAATGTCAGTCTTTTGGATATAGAGGGGTCAGGGAGCTGCTTGAGGAGACAGTTTGTACTTTATAGGGGTTTAATTGCTGAGCTGTGAGCTGTGTTGTTCATTCAGGGCTGTTAGGCTGCTATGTTTGATTCTGCTGCAACAGAGCTCATTAAAAAAACCCTTTTTTTTCTCAAATGCTGTGTTGAGGGGTTTGGGCTTTATTTTTGGATGTCCGTTGAGGTCCTGCCCAGCTAGGATGCAGACTAGCCACTGTTTGCCTGCCAAGGCTCCGCCCTGCTGTTGTGAGGCTCGCCCTGGCTCCGCTGTTCTGCTGTTCTCTGCCACGCCCTGCGGCAGAGTCTCTCTGTTGTAGCGGGTTGCCTCGGCGATGGAAGGCTGTGTCAGCAGTGGGCGTGTATCTCAGTAGGGACGGGTTGCCTCGGCAATGGCTGGCTGCGTCAGCAATGGGCGTGTATCTCAGTTGGGGCGGGTTACCGCGGTAATGGTGGCCGCCCCTCCCCCTCAGAGCGTCTCGGGCTGTCTGCACGGGGCTTGTTTGAAATCGCGGTTTTGTTCGTCCCACTGGGCCAATCCTAACGCTCTGTTCCTGCAATCCCCTGGGCTGGCCCACTGTTCAAGTCTAGCTCAGTCTCAAGTCCAGCCCTCTCACGTCTCCAGTTGCCAGTTCAACGGGGCACCCAGACAAGTGCGCCCTGTGGGGAGCGCTGGGT
Organism: Callithrix jacchus; assembly: GCF_049354715.1. Classification (NCBI taxonomy): domain Eukaryota; kingdom Metazoa; phylum Chordata; class Mammalia; order Primates; family Cebidae; genus Callithrix; species Callithrix jacchus. Next base: position 57,408,232 of record NC_133515.1, on the reverse strand, counting down.
AGGGCCGGCCGCCGCCACCCCGGCTGCTGGCTTTGCCAGGCGTAATATCTGCCTGGCGTCCTGCGTCTCCTCTTCACTTGGGAATTTCCCCGTTCCGTGAGCAACAAAGATCAGTCTGGAAATGCAGCTCAGACTCACCTCTCCACAGACACAACGAGAACTCCAATCCTGGGTTGTTCTCACAGCACCATCTTGAGTCCTCCTGTTTTGAATTTATCGATACTGCCATTTTGATGCTAGCTGGCTGTTTTGCCCATTAGCTGTTATGGATTCTTCATTATGTTGATGCTCTTTAGCATTTAGTGTGATTTTGGAATGGCTGGTATTGGTTGTTCCTTTCTATGTGTAGTGCCTCTTTCAGGAGCTCTTGTAAAGCAGGCCTGGTGGTGAAAAAATCTCTGAGTACTTGCTTGTTCGCAAAGGATTTTATTTTTCCTTCACTTCTGAAGCTCAGTTTGGCTGGATATGAAATTCTGGGTTGAAATTTCTTTTCTTTAAGGATGTTGAATATTGGCCCCCACTCTCTTCTGGCTTGTAATGTTTCTGCCGAGAGATCTGCTGTGAGTCTAATGGGCTTCCCTTTGTGGGTGACCCAGCCTTTTTCTGTGGCTGCCCTTAGTATTTTCTCCTTAATTTCAACCTTGCTGAATCTGACGATTTTGTGCCTTGGGGTTGCTCTTCTTGCGAATATCTTTGTGGTGTTCTCTGTATTTTCTGCATTTGAGTGTTGGCCTGTCTTGCTAGGTGGGGGAAATTTTTCTAGATAATGTCGTGAAGAGTATTTTCCAGCTTTGATTCATTCTCTTCGTCACATTCTGTTACACCTATCATATGTAGGTTAGGTCTCTTCACATAGTCCCACATTTCTTGGAGACTTTGTTCTTTCCTTTTTGCACTTTTTTCTCTGATCTTTGTTTCTCATTTTATTCCATTGAGTTGATCTTCAACTTCTGATATTCTTTCTTCTGCTTGGTCAATTTGGCTGTTGAAACTTGTGCATGCTTCGTGAAGTTCTCGTATTGTGTTTTTCAGCTCCTTTAATTCATTCATATTCCTCTCTAAGGTATCCATTCTTGTTATCATTTTCTCGAATCTTTTTTCAAATCTTTTTTCAAGGTTCTTAGTTTTCTTGCATTGATTTAAAACATGTTCTTTTTGCTCCCAAAAGTTTCTCATTATCTACCTTCTGAAGTCAAATTCCATCATTTCATCACAGTCATTCTCCGTCCAGCTTTGTTCCCTTGCTGGTGAGGAATTTTGGTCCTTTGTAGGAGGCGAGGTGTTCTGGTTTTGGTTGTTTTCCTCCTTTTTGCGCTGGTTTCTTCCCATCTTTGTGGATTTCTCCCCCTCTCGTCTGTGTAGATGCTGACTTTCCGATTGGGTCTCTGAGTGGACGCCCCGATTGTTGATGATGGAGTATTTCTGTTACTTGGTTTTCCTTCTACTACCAGGCTAGCCCCTTCACTGTACGACTGCTGAGATCCACTCCAGGCCCTGCTTGTCTGGGGTGCGCCTATAGCAGGTGCAGAACAGTGAGGGATGCTACCAGTTTCTTCTTCTGCTAACTTTGTCCCAGAATGATGCCTGCCAAATGTCAGTCTTCTGGATATAGAGGGGTTAGGAAGCTGCTTGAGGAGACAGTCTGTACTTTATAGGAGCTCAAGTTCTGAACTGTGAGCTCTGTTATTCATTCAGGGCTGTTAGGCTGCTACGTTTAATTCTGCTGCAACAGAACTCATTAAAAAACTTTTTTTTTCTCTGATGCTCTGTCTCAGGGGGTTGGGGCTTTCTTTGTGAATGTCCGTTGTGCTGTCCTGTCCAGCTAGGAGGCAGTCTAGTCACTATTTGCCTGCCGAGGCTCCACCCTGCTGGTGTGAGGTTCGCCCTGTTGCTGCAGGATCTGCCCTTCTGCTGCGGTCTCGCCCTGCTGCCACGGGCTATGCCCTGTGGCAGAGTATCTCTGTTGTAGCGGGTTGCCTCAGCAACGACATGCTGCGTCTGCAATCGGCGTGTACTTCAGTGGTGGTGGATTGCCTCGGTAGTGGCAGACGCCTCTCCCCCACAGAGCTGCACCATATTCGGTTCAGTTGTGCCCTAAGGGAACCTCTCCACCAGAGCGTTTGGAATCACCGTTTTGTTTGTTCCACTGCGCTACCCAAACGCTGTTTTCCTGGAATCTCCTGTGCTGGCTCACTGTCCACGTCCCATTCAGTCTCAAGTTCAGCCCTTTCAAGTCTCAGATTGCCAGTTCAACAGAGCACCCGGACCATTGTGCTCTGCGCAGAGCGCTGTGTAGCGCCACTGTACTACAGTTCCAGCCGCCGGCCGCACCGGCTGCCGGCTGCACCAGCCAAAAGCTCTGCCTGGCTTCCCATGTCTCTTTTATACCTGGGAATTTCCCTGTTCTGTGGGCAACAAAGGTCCGTGTGGAAATTCGGCCCTGACTCACCCTCTCCGCGAATTCACCGAGAGCTTCAGTCCTGGGTTGTTCTCACTGCGCCATCTTGAGTCCTCAGCCAATTCTATATTTTCTAGTTACTATAACCCCCAAGATTGCCTAAGATTAGGAGCCAACAAATAATAATCCAGCACCTATTTTTTATACAACCTATGAAGAATGAATGTTTTTCATATTTTTAAATATTGAAAAAATGAAGGAAGAATCTTTCATGACCTATGAAAATGATATAAAATTATAAATTTGGTGACCACAAATCAAATCTATTGAAACAGTCAAACTCATTTGTTTTTGTGTTGTCTATGGTTCCTTTCTCATGATATCAGGATTAATTTTGGCAGAGGCCATATGTCCAGCAAAACCTCAAATATTTACTATCTTGCCCTTTACAGAAAATGTTTATTGACTTCTTCTCTATACAAAAACCTGATAGAGAAATATAAATGTACAATACTGATAGATCCTGCAGAGAATTCCCTTTCACATTAAAAAATATTGTAACAATACAAAACAATTTACAAGGTTGTTTTAAGGTATTAGCTTCCCCAGTGACTTCAAATGTTGGTATAAAAATTATTAGGTGATCACCGGTCTACTCACTCCTTCTAAGAGATCAACTTTTTAAGATTCACATATGAGTGAGATCATGCAGTAGTTGTTTTTCTGTGTCTGTTTTATTTCACCTAACATAATGTCCTCTAGATTCACACATGTTGCAAATGACAGAATTTCATTTTTTATGGCTGATTACTATTCCATTATGTATGCATACCACATTTTCTTTATTCATTCATCTATTACTTAGGTTATGATTCCAAAAGTTATTATGTGTCGGTTAGAAATTAAAATTAGGTGACCCTGGGGGTCAGTGCTTAGAGAAATGTAAATCAGAAGTACCACAAACTGATTATTCATAGAAAAATTCGCTGATTCATCATAGGAAAATGTAAAACCTTTGCAGATGACATCGCTAACAGCTGAATATTTATTGTAGTAACTCCATTCATTTTTAGTTTTACTTGTAAATTAAGCAAATCACTGCATAGTTCTGTTTCTATTTTTGGCATCATATAGCTTTTACCAAAATGTATATTTTCTTAAAATATTGTTGTATACATTAATTATTTTCTGAAATGTATTACTTTAGTAACATGCTGGGGTTTTTTATTGCATTTTAGGTTTTGGGGTACATGTGCAGAACATGCAAGATAGTTGCATAGGTACAATATGCTGTTTTTAATGTAGCAACTATACCAGAGTTTCTCAACATGTGCTCCTTCAAGCACATGCATGAGAATCACAGAGCATACTTGTTTTAAATAGAGATTCCAGGATTATAGACCAGACCAACTGATTCAGAATCTCTGAGGGCAGGGTTAACGGTTTTGTGTTTCAACATGTTCACCAGGTAAATCTCATGCACCTTGTAGAATGAGAATTTCATGCTACATCACAGGTGAGAATATTCACAACTATACTAGGGGCATAAATTTGGAGGAATAGACAAACAAGGTGTAGAGACTCCAGCAGAGAAGTAGAGTCACTGTATCCCCATGCTGTGTCATTGGAAGCTAATATGAAAACAATCTTGCTAATAAGACGTAGAATCATTTAAGGGGGACAAAGAACTAATAGAGATGAAGAAGCTCATTAAAATAATGGGAACTAGGATGGAAGCTGCTAGTTTTCTTCTGCTTTATGAAAATATGGTTGCTCTTAAAGCCATCTGCCTTCTTGGCACTCCTTCTGCATTGTGGAAATGGCAAACTGTGCCAGGCGTTTATATTTGCTCCTCCAGATTAAACTCCATCCCTCTCCTTTTCCGTTAGCCCCCTGGGGAGGCTGAACTATATTGACTGCAATGGGAGGTCCTCTGCCCTCCTGCTTCTGGTGGGGTTTTCAATGGCGTGCCTCAGCAGAAAATGAGAGGGAGGGAGGAGAGTTGGAATCTCTAACTGTGAAGCCAACTCTATGTCATTAGACTGAAAGTCATTGCTCTACCCAAGGTACTCTTTTCTACATAATGCTCCACTGTCAGGTTCTATTATACACTTTTGCCTTGTTCTTTTTGTCTAAGGATGGTAATAGCTCTGTGGTTGCTAACCCCAGGTTAACTACAATTTTTTTGTGTTTGTTTTCCTAGAAAGTGCTGACATGTTTATACATTTTAAACCATCCTTATGACATCTGTTTTCTCTTTGGACCCTACTGAAACAGGACCAAATGTTACATGTCAGCGTGCAAAAAGAAAGGAGTCATCATTTTCTCAGCCAACAAAGTTTCAGCTTATCAAATATGACAAGCCCCTTATTGTCATGGAACTCTCCAATGTTCTTTTCCTCCTACTCAAGACTGTTCCATGACTTGTTTGTCTAGCTAATTCCTAGTCATTTTAGAAGTTTTACTTTAAATGCCAATTTCTCAGAGATGCCTTCAGTGGCTCCTCCCACCAAAACCATTTCCTGTTATAATTTCTCGTGGTATACTTTCTGTTTCCTTTATTGTACTCATCCATATTATCAATAATTTTTCAGACATTATCCCTGGGTTGCCTACCACACCTGACTGTGATCTCTAGGAGGACTCTGACAAACATTCCGTTTGCAGGTGCTTACTCAAATTTTGTTTAATATGTGAATGAATAAAATATAGGTATTTTAGAAAAGTTCACTAAGTTGGCTTTTTTTCCCCTGGGAAAAATTATGAATATCTATAAACTACACTATGTATGTATATATCAATATGCTATTTTCAGTGCTTCTAGAAGCATACATGTTTTTTCATTTGACCAATGACATTAATGCTCACATGGACCTAAATGTCTCAGGTTAAAAGTAATTAACTTATTTGTCTCAAAGGTGCTTGTTTGTTTTATGAGACAGTTGCTATAAGAGAGAAGGCAAAACCTTATCATTGAACAAACTGTCAATAATTTCTAAAGCAATAATAAGCCATATGCAAGAACAATTGCATGGCAATTAAAGACTGGTGCTGGCTTGAACTCTAAATTCCATTTACATTTTTCCAATAAATTGAAAAAAGGTCAATGGGATCCCATCTTTCCCCTATTGTTCTCTCCAAAGTATTTCTAATCAGAGTTATTAGCAGACACCTACTTAAATTAAAAGACTTACCTGTACAGAATCAAAGTGCTGCACATTTTTATGAGGTAAACCTGCCAAGATTGCCATTTTTTTACTTGCTGCAATGAAAGCAACTTCTAGAAAGTTATCTTTCTGGAAATGTTGTAACAGTTCCTAAATTGCTAGCCTTAATTAGAAGGAAAACAATTTAATTGCTCCAAATATTTGAAGGTAGAATAAATACTGAGAACTCCTTTAGATATTGCTCCATTTTTAAAATTTCAATTCCTCATAATGTGATTTTTGATTTCTTTATAGTCCAAGGCTTGAGGGATGGTTACGATGCCCCTATAGATCTGTAAAAGGCATCAGTCTTCCTTTTCTTTGCATTCCTCATTCCATCAATTCAAGCCCCCACCATGCTTTAGCTCTTCCCTGCATGGAGTGGAATGCCCAGGTCTCAAGGACTCATTTGTTTCTCTTTTTGAAGGACTGCAGTCAGTGCAGTTTCCTTCTTGCTAGCTGCCACCACAGGCTGAGAAATTATGCAGATAACTGCGCTTCTCCAAGTCATCACAAGCCTGGAGACATCCTTCTGCATTGTACCAAATGCCACTGTAAAGAAAAAGAAAATCAGGCTCTTCCTGAATTTCTGCATGGGCTGGTGTTCCTCCTTAGTGAGTGATTTCAGGGATCAAGAGAATATTATAGGCCCCATTTAGGAACAATTTTCCTATGTGGGGTAGCACAAAACACACTGTTAATCATTTATATTACAGTGTGAATACGATTGCCAGATGATTTTGAAAGTAGATTTTTATAAGGAGTGAGTTGGTGTGGGGGGCGGTGCAGAGAAAACATGAGGACCTATGTGAAACCCAGAGCAGCAGAAAGGGGACATGGGGGCTCTCAACCTAAGCATTGTCTACTATCCCCTAGGTACATCCCTTACTTCAGTCTAATTTCAGCTAACATTATTTTACTTCGTCAAGCATTGAATGTGTTCCAAATAAAATAATAAGCCATGAGTTTTCTCTACGGTCATGTTGGAGAAGCAGTTATCTCATTGTTAACCATCTTTCAATGTGTTTATACATCTTATATAAAAATGCACAAGTTTTAGACTTGCCATTATTCATATACTCATATATATTAGATACTATATATGTATGTGTGCGTGTGTGTGTGTGTGTGAGTATATATATATATATTTTTTTTCCCTTAATGTGAGCTAAAATATTATGTGGATTCAGCATTATACAAGGCAGTAGGATGTATAGCCCTGTAAGAACACAATAGTATGTGACTTTGTACCATTACCTTTCAGGAAATGCAAACAAGTAACATTTATCCAGCACTTCAAAATTTGTACCTCCATCTAGTGGTAACTGATAGAAACAACATATTTGTAAGCCATTTGATTTTGGAGCAATTGGGAGAAGATAAATTGACAAAGTTCTTGGTCAACCAGCACCTGTTACTAATTCAGTAACCTTTTGATATTGAATAGAAAATACACAGTGAAGGTAAACATGTAGCAGGCAAAGGGAAGCCAAGGAATGTAACACAATGAATGGCTGCATAGGCTAAATTTATTCGGGATGGTTAAGCCAGGGTTTCCAGCAGTGCTTATATTGGGAAGATCACATAGGATGAAAAGATGAATGGTTTATTTTGAACATAAAGAGGATGCCCAGGGAATTACTGCCATGTGATCTTTTTGCTGAGAACATCACCTAATGTCTGGCCTTCTCCATGGCTTTCCAGTGTTAGTGCCCTTGATAGCAAAGAATGTTTCAGAGAGGTGATTTGGAGATATGAAAGAATCTTCTGGTTTCCTTAAGTGTCTCATTTTAAATCCTAGTGAGTTGGAATCTCAATAAAATTATATATCAAACTGATATAGAAGAAGAGGATATCTGCTTATAAACTCTGAGGCTGCCAAGGATTAACTCTTAGTTAAGAGAACAATGTATTTAAAATGTGTAAGTTTCCTGTCACCAATTTTCCCAGAGGTCTTTTCACATGACTTCTTCCAAGGGTAAGGTAGAAAAATTTTTGAGTTAGATAATCTGGGGTGATTTTTTTTATCATAAAAAGACAATTTTTTTTATTTTAATCTTTTTTTTATGGGATACGAGAAAGGATGGCTTAGATTGATTACATTTCATAGAACTTCCATTCCACTATGGATGGGAAAATCTAGTAGCGCTAATAAACTTGACAATCAAAACATTTATAGAGTCACATGACTTATACAAAGCTCATGCTGTTTGACATTGCAGATGCCACCACTGCTTGGAGCTGCATGCCACCAGCTATGGTCAATCCCACTGTGTTTAACATCGTGGCCTGTGGTGAGTCCTTAGTCCGTGTCTCCTTCAAGCTGTTTGAAAAATTTCAAAGAAATCAGAAAACTTTTGTGTTCTGCACACTGAAGAGAAAAACTTTGCTTGTAAGGGTTCCTGCTTTCACAGTAATCACCTGGCAGTAATTATTACAGGATTTCTCTGCCAGGGCGGATATTTCACACATCATAATGACATTGGCAGCAAGTCACTCTATCAGGGGAAATTTGATGGTGAGAACTTTGTCCTGAGCATACAGGTCCTGGAATCTTGTCCATCGAGAATTGCAGACCCAACACAAATAGTGCCTAGTTTTTCATTACACTGCCAAGACTGAGTGGTTGGATAGCAATCATGAGGTTTTTGGCAAGGTAAAAGAGCATGAATATTGAAGAAGCCACAGAGGGCTTTCAGTTCAGGAATCACAAGACCAGCAGGATTACCATTGCTGACTGTGGACAACTCTAATAATGTTGACTTGTGTTTTATGTTAACCACCGCGCCACACCTTCAGTAGCTGGCAATATCCTATAATCTTCGTGCTTTTGCTGTAATTCTTTGGGTTACATATTTTCCTTATTCCCCTTCACATCTTGCTGGATTACAGAGTTAAGTCTATAATTATGAAACAATAACTAAATAATGAAAATTGGAAAAATAATAAAGCTTGTGCTCTTTAGTGTGAATTGCCTCAGTGTTGTAAAACTCTAAAAGACACTGTAAGTGCTGTTTCTTAGGCATTGCCTGCACCAGCACAGTACAATCACCTGGAAGACCCTTGCCCAAAGAATTTACCTCTCACTCCATGGACAATTAGAAAGATTTTTATATTTTAATTTTATGTTTGAACTTCTGGCTCACGCCATAAGTATTTTGTTTCTTGACTTGATCTTGCTTATTTGGTTACTCACAATACAATAGTGATAATGGAAAAAGAGTGACAATACCTCAACTTTCTTTTGAATATTTATTTATTCACTCATTCATGTGCTCGTTTATTTTGATTTTATTTCTATACGAAATGCAAAAGGTATAACAGCCCATGTCATAATTAATGTTTAGCTTTGAGGACTTATTACCTTTATTTTAGTTTTGGAAAGATTACTGCAAATGGTGACACTTCTTGCAGTCATAACTTACCTTCCCTGCAGAATTCTGCCAGCTATAGAAGCATCACTTTTTTTGCCAGCTCTTACCTGCCCAATTCTGGCCCTCCAAGGAAGATCTTGCTGTCTGTGGAAATCACCCTGCTAAGCCTGAGGGATAGCCCAGGGCAGTTGTTTGTGGTGTCTATAAAAGAGCTTAGGCACTTAGGCTAGGGTGTCCACATTGCATCTGAGAGACCACCTACAATATTGGACAGAGCCTGGGTAGAAAAAAGAATGGGTGAGCTGCAGGCCATTGGCTGGGGGCTGGTCAGCCACTTCTAGTGCTGTCAAGCTGAGAATCTTATGAAGACAGGAGGATAGAACATATCTGATTTGGCAGTCTAGTAGCTCTACTTATGTTTATTATTTAGATGTAGGTTACCTTGATTCCATTTGTTATCTTGCCCCAGTCCCACAAAAGTTTAATATGTTTCTGATAGTGCCTTTCCAAGTGCTACCTCTGTTATGCTCCCTGCTCTGCTGGGTCCCACTGCCTGTTAACTGCTTCCTAGGTTCCACCAATGCTCTCCTCAGCAGCTCTGTAGCTACTTCACCAGGCATCAGACCATTTACTGCTGCTTTTCTTAGTGGGTACTAGAACCCTCCTAGTAGAAAGGTACGCTTTGCTCCAGGTTTGTTTTTCATGTTAACAACTCTCAGAGGTGAATCCAAGCAGCGCTGCATGTGCCCTGGTATTTGGAAGATACATTGGGTAAAATAGCTCTTTTCATTTTACATACAAACTTCCCAGGTATGAATCCAAGACAGATAGATCCCCGAGAGAGAGAGAGAGAGAGAGAGAGAGAGAGAGAGAGAGAGAGAGAGAGAGAGAGAGAGAAATCCAAGTAAAGTAGTTTGCCTAGTCAGATGGAAATGTGACAGAACTAAGCTTGGATCCAAGTTTTTGACTTCAATTCTATAACTCTGTATGTGATATTAGGCTGGCACTTGTTTTTATTTTATTATCACTTAATTACTGCCTCTTGAATTAGTTGCTAATTGTTTTACTTGTTTTTATTTGCCTTGTCTATTAAGACTGTAAACATTTGAAGGCAAAGTCAAACATTGCCAGTGTACTGTATCTCCCAAGGCACATAGACTAATGCTGAGAACATAATAGATGCTCAGAATAAGTTATTGGAAAGCATAACCTTTTCTTTGGGATAATAATCTGCTATATCAGACAAAAAGGCTTCAGAGTGAAAGAAACCTATGCTTAATGTTCCTGCACCATCACTTTCTATTTGTGAGACTGTGGGCAAAGTGCTTAATCTAAGACTGTTCCTTCAGCTCTAAAATGGGCATAGTAGAATAATGTACCTAATGGGATGATTATAATAATTAAATGATATAATGTAGGTAACACACTGACAACAAAAGATGCTCTTAATAAATATTCCAGCTAGCACCATCATAATTGTCTAATCAAATTTCAGAAACCACAAGCCAGATAGTATTTTGCCATTTTACTCAGAAGTCAATTTGCTTGACAAGCGGGCAAGAACTCACTTTGGGACTGGTATATGTGTAATGCAATCAGTTGTTCCCATTAACTCCATGAATATTTTGATGATGTTTACAGCTCCAATGGATCTATTTCTTCATTAACATTAGTGGTAAAAACTCAGTAGATGCCAAGAATTTCCTACCTGGAGTCCTATGGATCATGAAGAATTCATGCGTACTCTTTTTTGGAAGTGGCGATGCAGCATTCAGGTGGGCTCAGCTAGCATGAACAGGAGAACTATAGACCCAGCTTCATCTCAGCCCACTCAGTTTTATAGAGAAAACCTTCAGCAACACTTGTGGCATTATCTGCAGCCCTGGGTCAATCAACTTTTATTTCTTAGTAAAGTCATTTCCACATTACAAAAAAATTAAACTGTGATCCTCTCTTGTCTAAGAACTAATGCTCATTTTCTTGTTTTAAGAGAGAAATTACAAAAGCTGTTTTTATTGTAAATGAAACTCACAGGGATCCATTTTACCATCTCATCATAACTCTAGAAATTAACACTTGCTTGGCACCTCAAAGTCTTAAGAATAAAGCACTGTTTACAAATAACGTGTCCTGCATTCCTTATTGTTATTGATATCTTTTATATACATACATAATAGAATATTTCAGAATATGGAAAATGACACAGAAAATAAAAAGCACACAAAATTACACCCTCAGTATCAACCATTGTTAAAGACTGATGTAGTTTTTGTTCTTTCTCTAAACACACGCAAACACATACACCTATACACCTAATATTTTTAACAATTTCCAGCATACTAAATTTTTTTGCATCCTTTGCCTTTAGTCACTCAATATTATAGAGTAGGCTTTTGATATTACTATGTTTTCAAAAATAATCTCAAAAGATTAGCATGATATGTTTCATATTTATTAGCATTATTTCAGAGTTTTTTGAGGACAGAAACCCTGCCTAGTTTGCTTACTGTATACAGTTTAGTGCCAAATATCTGTGTTGAAAACCATAGTAGGCTCCTCTTCCCTTGCATGCCCCCCCATCATGTCTGCCTATCCCCACCAAAAGTAGAATTCCTCATTTTTGATACAGGCTACCTGCCAGTTGAAGAAACCTATTTAAAGAATTGACTGCAGTTCAGCATCTATCTTTCAGCTCCAGCTATAGATGGTTTATTGTGCAAAATAAAAGGCTTCAGTATTCAGCTGACAGAGAAAGTAGAAACCTCTTTGTTTGTTGACAGAAATAAAATGTGTCTTGTCATAGGTGTTGATATAACATATTAATCGCCCCTGCTGGGGAACATAGGCACCCTGGCACGGTGTGCTATAAATATTGATGTGATCACCCCAAACTGGCAACATGCCTGGGAAGCCGTGAGAGATTTAGAAAAAGGATTTTCATAAAGAAAGGTGTGCTCAATTGCTTACCACCCTTCTTTCCCCATCCCCTTCTTTGGAATCTACATAACTCCAGCTAAGTCTTCCCTATTCAGTCCCCAGACTGGAAAACCATTCCAGGTGTTCTCTGGATATGGCTGAATGCTCTCCCCCTTCTCAAATGCAGCACCTAATCCTTTTATCTTTAACACTTTATATAGTCTTGACAGCACTCACAGCTTCCCCCAGCTGGCTGCCTATCTGGTGGAGTAAAAGGATGCCTGGCGTCAGCTGCTGGTGAGGAAGCAGCCAGGTCATTTTAGCTGCAGGAGCAGAATTTTATGCTGTGATGTTCTTTTCAGTTCAGGGGACACTTTCCAGTAATCAAGTTGACAGCCTTTCTTAAAGTCACATGCCAGTCAGAAAATTGTTCTGTTTCTGAAGATTGAGCAAATGCTGATGCTCACAGTGGCAAAAGGCTAGTTCTCTTGTGGCAGATTTGTTGTTTCATTACTGTTTATTAATCTTCACCAACCACAAGACTGAAGGTCAAAGTATTGAGTCTCATCGTTTAATCAGAAGTATACATTTCTTCGGTGGACCATGTTGCAGATTAAGTCTGCAATTATATACACATTTTTTATCCAAAAATTATTAAGTACCCATATATGTCAGACACTGTTCTACCAGTATGTGGATACAAGAATGAGCAAGTGAAGAAGACAGATGAGGCCCCTGCTTTCAACCTGTGTTCTGATTACAGAACCTCCAAATTATCAAATAAAGAACATATCAGTTATAAAGACTATTTGCAACACTAAAGTAGAACAGAAGAGTGGGTGGTTATTGTAGACTGCTGTCAGAAGTACTCTGAACTGTATGTTTTTAAAAGTTTTTAGAAGATTACAGATGAGAATTGTTCCAGTAAGCATGAATAGCTCATGCAAAGGTTTTAATGAAAATTTAATGTGAGAATGTTTTTGAGGAACAGGCGGAAGCCAAGTTTGGTTAATACCTTTGACTATTTTTAAATATTAAATGATAGTAAAGGCAAAGCTGATTTAGCATATTTGGAAAGAGAATGAAAGAACCACAAAGAAATTGTGTGAATGTAATTCTTTAAGAATATTTTACAGAGAATAACTTTAAGCCCTTCCAGCAAAGGTCTGGGAGACTAAGATTAAAAGCGCATGACAAGATCACCCAGTCTCATCCATGTTTTAGGGTAAGATACTCTGTGATGGGCTGCCTGCAGGAGTTTCACCTCAGCAGGGTATCTGAGGATCCTAGTTTAGATGAAAACCCATTTTCCTTGGAAAGCAATGACAGTTCCTTTATTTTGTATTTGCTCTTAGTGCTTGGCATAAAGTTAATAAATGGTGGGCATTAGGATTTTATAGATTACCCCAGTGTGAAGAAATGTGAAAAATTTGATTCCCCAGTTGGAAACCTAGAGTAGCTGATAATCTCTGTAGAATGTCTTGTCCTACTGGACACCATTTCTGCCACTCTCAAGCACTTGGAGAGATAGATGTGTATGGCACAAAAAGACAGATGATTCAGAATACCACTTAACATTGACCTAAACCTTTGTTTTTGGATATTTGGAAATGAATATCAGGAATGTCAATGAATTGTAGTGACAAGACTAATTTAATTTGACTACCTTTTATAATCTCATAAATATACTTAACTCCAGAAGAACTAAAGATATTTTGTAATATAGAGTAGAACATGCCTCAGATTATTATCTTAGGGACATATACATTAAAGAAAATAGGTTACATTGACTAAATTTATGTGACTTTATTTACATAAGGGAGATTTTGTTTGGACAAATATAAGGGGTTGTTTTCTTCTGAACCTAATCTATCACATTCCCCCAAAATTTCTACAGGGAGTATGATGGTTAAATTGGTGAAAGTTCTTTTTTAGAAATGGTCTGGGAAATGCTATTAGTTTTTTTTTAGGTGGAAAAGTAGCTTAGGGAATTTTCTGTATTCAAGGTTTGATAATGACTGCTAAAAGAAAAAGTTCTTATATTTAAATGACAATCGACAGCTTAAGAAAGACAGGTTGGATCCCTGGGCTGATCTTCAAAAGCTTAAAGTTAGAGATCAAATCTGACTAAAAGCCATATTAAAGAGCCTGGCTAATGTGGAAAATAGATTATAAAGTCTGATCACAAGCTTTATTCAGAAATTGGATTTCATAGATATAATGTGAATTGCACAAAGCAATCTATCCAACAGGGGAAGAACCTGACAGTACTTAGAGATTTCATTTGGAAGGATTTCAAAAATACTGGGTATTTTAGTTTATGTTAAGTGACAGATGAATGGAAGTAAGCTAAATATTTGACATCAGGAACTTTTCAAATACAATAAAATTAAATTATTTAAAAATCTTTAAGAACTTTGGCAAAACTGTAGGACTTTAAAAATCATTCTTTTCAACATTCACTGCTTTTGTTCTTGATTGGTGAGGCAGTAAACATTTGTGAATATGTCTGATCTTTGCTGAATTTTGAATGAAAAGTAAATAACAGGCATTTAGATACTTTTTACCTCTTTATTTTTCTTGGACCTTCTGAGCCTTACAAAATAGAACTGTCAATTGTATTAATTTTTTTTATTGAATACTTTCTTGTGAAAGGGAAATGTATATGCCTGAACTTGAAGTATATGCCTGTACTTGAAGAAGCATGACAAATTGAGTAAGACAAGGTCTCTGCCTTCCAGTTCTTTAATCTACAGATAGAGGAATCTTTCTATGGCCTGTTGGTTCTTACCATCCAGAATTTGTATATAATCTTAAATTTAACATGTGCAAGACTGAATTAAACAGCACTTTCTTACTAATTCTTACCTTAATGTCAGTGATGCCTCAAGGTGTCACCGAAGCCTGAAATACTTCAAGAAGTCATTCTTGAAGCATCTCTTCATCAATCCCTAAGATGCAATCAATCAAGTTATCTTAAATCAATTTCTTCAATGTCTACAACCTGAGTTTTTGTTCTCATGTCAGAGGTCATAGTTCCTGTTGCTGAATTATTGCAATAGTTTCTTATGTAACTTCTGGGCATATGTATATCAGTATGAAGTTATCAATTTTTTTTTCTTGAAAAGACTCATACTGAGGGTTTTATCTATCTTAACTTTTTGTTGTTTATTTTAAAAATAATGATGATAATGGTGAAAATTTAAAAAGGAATACAAATAATACAAATTACTATAATTTATTGAATACTTATTGTGTTCCATGTGGTGTTCCCAGGGCTTTAAGCATATCCTTTCACTTATTCTCATAATAACCCTATCAGGTAAATACTGTTAACATCTGCATTTTAGCACTAGTCAAACAGTATTTAAAGGTTTATTACTTTTATGCATTAAAATATATTACATTTTCATAAAAATAGATATTTTATTTTTCTTAGCTAAGTAAAATATTTGACTGCTCTAGGCTAATTTTAATGAATTGATTGATTAATTGAATATTTACTGAAATATAAAGTTAGATAATCTCTTTGATAATAGTTTGCCTTTGATTGATATTTTTATTTCAATAGGTCTGTCAATTATAAAGATACTGCAATGACAGTTTCTAAAATGTTTTATTGAGCAGTCTGCCACATTGTACAAA
This sequence comes from Callithrix jacchus, assembly GCF_049354715.1. Taxonomy (NCBI): domain Eukaryota; kingdom Metazoa; phylum Chordata; class Mammalia; order Primates; family Cebidae; genus Callithrix; species Callithrix jacchus. The sequence goes on along the minus strand of NC_133515.1, from coordinate 57,392,693 downwards.
AATTGAACTTCCTGTTTTTATTTAATAAATAAGGCTTGAAGACTAGTTGATATGCTGTTAAACAGATCAGAAGTCATGAGGACTCAGTGAGTGAAAACCATATGAAAAGGAGAGGTCAGAAGTTGCAAGCCCAAAAAGATAAAGTGACCAGAATTTGGTGTTAAAATAAAGTGCCCAAGAGAAATCTAGATCTTTAAGAACAGCTGGAGAAAGAGTGACTTTGCAATACTACAAAGGGATGGGAATTCTGGCAGAGATCCCAGGTTGATTGATGCTTTAGATGTTTGATTTTAATAATACAGTAGTTTCAGTTAAATTTTTAAATGATGACTCTTCCTCTGGAGTAATTAATGCAAGTTTCTCCTAGTTCCATCCTACTTTCTATATCATTTCTAGTCTCCATTTCACTATCATATCCATTGAAGGAAAGGCTCTTATAAAAGCAATTTAGACTAACATACTTTTTTAATGGGGTGTTTGTATTTTAAATCTATTTTTGATTACAAAATTGCATAAATAACAAACTACCACAAACTTAGCGACTTGAAACAAGACAATTTAAAGTTTTTGTAGGTCAGAAGTCTGCACGCAGTTTAGCTGGGTCCTCTGCTTGGGGTATGACAAGCTACAATAAAGGTGTTGTCTTGGGCAGGGAAAGATCCACTGCCCACCTCACATAGTTGTTGACAACATTCAGTTCCCTGTGATTTTATATTTCATGGCAACTTGATTTTTCAAAGCCAGCAAGGGGACAGAAAGAGAATAGGGAAAGTCTGCTAGTAAGATCAAATTCTATATAGTGTAACATAATTACATGAGTGAAGTCTATCTCCTTTACCATATCCTATTGATTAGAAGCAAAGCACAGGTACTCCCCACATTCAAGGGAAGGAAATTCACAAGGATATCAACAGCAGAAAGCAGAGATCATAGGGCTATGATCATTTTTAAATTAAATTAAATTTAAATTGATTTTTTTAATGTGTTTGAGGGAAGGAAGCTCACTCTGTTGCCCAGTCTGTAGTGCTGTGATATGATCATAGTTCATTGTAATCTTGAACTCTAGGGCTCAAGTGATCCTGCTGCCTAAGCCTCCTGAGTGGTTGAGGCTACAGATGCACACCACCATATTGACATTAAAATCTGTTTTCCATGGTATTTTATGCAATTTTAATTTTTTTTCTTTCTCAAATCTCCTCTCAAATCAGCATATTAACTTTGGTTAATGATGATTTAATGTTATCTACTTTCTGTTATTCTAATAACAGCAAAATATACCCTGCCATGAAGTATTTTTTCTGTTTGCTCTTCTAATTCATGTATTGGTTCCAAGCATGGTAAAAACAAAACAACAACAATAACAGCAATCTAGTAAACCAGAGCCAAAAGTAGTAAAATCAAAGAAAACAACAAACCACAAACAACAGAATAATAAAGATGTAATGATGTCAACCTAACACTATTTGTTCATGCTTTACCCACTCAAACTGGCTCAGTAAATCCTACTGTTCTGGAAAATGTGAGTTTAAAGGACAAGCATTCATATATACCAAAAATAGACAAACAGAGAGCTGAAGCATGAGTGAACTCCCATTTACAATTTCTACAAAGAGAATAAAATACCTAGGAATACAACTTAAAAGGGATATGAATGACCTCTTCAAGGAGAACTACAAACCACTGCTCAAGGAAATAAGAGAGGATGCAAACAAATGGAAAAACATTCCATGTTCATAGATAGGAAGGATCAATATTGTGAAAATGACCATACTGCCCAAAGTAATTTATAGATTCAATGCTATCCCCATCAAGCTACCATTGACTTTCTTCACAGAATTAGAAAAAATTATTTTTAATTTCATATGGAACCAAAAAAAGAGCCCATATAGCCAAGACAATCCCAAGCAAAAAGAACAAAGCTGGCAGTGTCATGCTACCCGATTTCAAACGACACTACAAGAATAAAGTAAACAAAACAGTATAGCTGGTACTGAAATAGATACACAGACCAATGGAACAGAACAGAGGCCTCAGAAATAACACCACACATCTACAACTATCTGAACTTTGAAAGACTTTACAAAAACAAGCAATGGGAAAGGGTTTTGTATTTAATAAATGGTCTTGGGAAAACTGGCTAGCAATATGCAGAAAACAGAAACTGGATCCCTTCCTTACACCTTATACAAAAATTACCTCAAGATGGATTAAAGACTTAAATATAAGACCTAAAACCATATTAACCCTAGAAGAAAACATAGGCAATATCATTCAGAATACAGGCAGGGACAAAGCATTCATGACTAAAACACCAGAAGCAGTGGCAACAAAAGCCAAAATTGACAAATTGGACCTAGTTAAACTGAAGAGCTTCTGCACAGCAAAAGAAACTATTATCAGAGTTCACAGGCAACCTACAGATTGGGAGAAAATTTTTGCCATCTATACATCTGATACAGGGCTAATACCCAGAAACTGCAAGAGACTTAAACAAATTTACAAGAAATAAACAAACAACACCATCAAAAAGTCAGTAAAGCATATGAACAGACACTTCTCAAAAGAAGACATTTATGCAGCCAACAGCATATGAGAAAAAGCTCATCATCGCTTGTCATTAGAGAAATGCAAATCAAAACCACAATGACACGCCACCTCACACCAGCTAGTATGATGATTACTAAAAAGTCAGGACACCACAGATGCTGAAGAGGATGTGGAGAAATAGGAACACTTTTACACTGGTGGTGGGAGTGTAAATTAGTTCAACCATTGTGGAACACAGTGTGGCAATTCCTCAAGGATATAGAACCAGAAATACCATTTGACCCAGCAATCCTGTTACTAGGAATATACCCAAATGATTATAAATCATTCTGCAAAACACAGGTACACGTATGTTTACTGCAGCACTGTTCACAATAGCAAAGACTTGGAAGCAACCCAAATGCCCATTAATGATAAACAGGATAAAGAAAATGTGGCACATATACACCATGGAATACTATGCAGCCATAAGAAACAATGAGTTCCTGTGTTTTGCAGGGACATGGAAGTTGGAAACCATCATTCTCACCAAACTAACACAAAAAGAGAAAACTAAACACTGCATGTTGTCACTCATAAGTACTAATCGAACAATGACAACACATGGACACAGGGAAGGGAACATCACTCACTAGAGCCTGTCAGGGAATGGGACACTAGGGGAGGGAAAGCTTTAGGAGAAATACCTAATGTAGATGTTGGGGGGATGGATGCAGCAAACCACCATGGCATGTGTATACCTAAGTAACAAACCTGCATGTTCTGCACATGTATTCCAGAACTTAAAGCATAATAATAATAATAAACTTAAGTTAAAAAAGTAATAAAAATGGTATCTTTACAAGCTTTATGAGGGTCAAATCTAGAAGAAGTACAATTTATCAAGACAAGAACAGATGAGCATCTATCATCTCAAAGCCTGTAAGTGCTTTTCCCCCCAACAATCTCCAGTTTATTTATAGGTTTTTTAAAAACAAAAGCAGTTTAGTTTCCAGAGCAGAAAAAGAAAAATTCTCCTCCAGAAGGATAACTGCCTCCCCAGTAGTAGTTTAATTTAAAAAAAGACTAAGTTTCATTCCTGTGCATTTGATTGCAGAGCAACTGAGTTGTGGGGGATATTCTGAGAGTGAGACAATAGCAAATTCCTTACCTGGAGTTTCTACTTTGGCATTTGAATTTACACCTTCAGTCATCTTAAAGATTATCATAGTGGTGAATTTCAAAATTTCTTGTTTTGTTTTAGACATTAAGATGAGCAAAATCAAACTGTAAAAAAATTGTAGAAATGTTTACCAGTTTGGATTTGCATAGGATTTTATCTTGTTTAACTTTTTTTTCTTTTAGGGAAAGATTTATGAATCTTGAGTTATCAGCTTAAAATACTGGTCCATTGGTTAGGCATGAATCTCTCATCCTTTATATCAACTTTAATTATTTAGGGCCAAAATATTTTGATGTGAACTAAAAAATGGTATGGAGAATCCTTCCTGGATTCTTTGGAAGCTTATTGATGCTATATTTGTGTAAACATAATACAAAGACTTTGGGTTTGTATAAACAGCTGTCCTGGAAGAATGCATTTAATTTAGAATTATTGCACCAAAAAATGAATTACTTGATGAATTAAACTATACCATGGTGTAAATAACACATGATTTGCTAAATAGTCAACTTCTGTGTGTATGGATAGAAAGATAAGAATAATACTTATTAGCAAGCATAGTTGTTTTGTTAATATTTCCAATTTCTCTTCGCTAAGAGATTGGTAAAACTCACCTGTGTCAAGTCCAGGGAAGTAGTTCTGTCATGTTCTTCTTTGTATGGTCTCCTGTTGTCTTGGCATGACATCTAAAACAAATTTTCTGCCTTTCACCCTGATAGAAGCTAGATTTAGAGAGCTGTTGCAGGTTTTATTTCAGTCTGTTTCTGCAATTTCTTAGTTTCTAAATCATATTTCTATGGTTCTGCTTCACATTTTGTCTAATTTTGTTTTACAGTTAGTTGTGAGAGATGCCAGATGTCATGGGATATTCTCTCTTCTAGTATATGTTTGGGAAAAGATTATGGCTGCCTCAGAGTGGAACGATTTGTCTGTGCTATTCAGGCAGACATTTCAGGTTACAGGTCCTGCTCTGACTCTTTGGGGAAAGATATGCCAACCAGGTTAAGGTCATGGAACACAGTGGACTGTAATAGTTAATAAAATATTAAATATGTTCCCTTTATGCTTTACTATTACCTAGTTTATTCCAATGTATGTGTAAGAGGACATCTACAGAAATTAGTACACTTTTAAAGAAAAGAGTCAAATTATACAAATATTTATAAGTAGTAAGAAAAGAGACAGCATGAAAATGAGATCTGAAACCTTTAATATTTGCAACAGAACCCATGCTTTCTTTACACTCAGTTCTTGTCCCAACCCATTGATATCCATTTTTTCTGTGTATATGGTGTTTTCCTTTTACCATAACTGTTCTCTTCTCTACCTCCCACAATAAGTAGATAACATATAGCTCTTTGGCCCCAGATTTAAATTTTAACAATTTTGAAACTTTCATCTTTTGCATTGTATTTGGAAATCTTACCTTAGAAGATGTTATTGAAAATAAACCCTTAAAGGAGGTATACTAATGGAGGCTGTGCTTTAAAAGTTTTCTTGGAATTATTAAACTTTGAAATTAAAATGTATTATATTACTGTAAATGATATATTTTCAAAGAGAGAGGCCACGTTGACTCCATAGAAAGTCAAATTTAAATAATGACAACTTAACAATCACTGATCTATAGAGTATCTGTTTCATGTATGGTATATTAGAGAAATTTCTCAAAGCCTTAATTTTTCTCAATCTAAATAGTTGTTTAATTCATAGCCAGTTAACCCCTGAAGAAGAAAGTTTGAGCCTTGATATTGAAGATGAGAAATAGAGACTAAATGTTGTATCAGACATTCTACATTATTCTTCCAAATTTTCTTACTCTACCAATATTATATTCCACATAGAAGCTACACTAGATGCTTTAATGATATATAATGGACCTTGGGGTTAAATTGTGAAAACCATGGAAATAGCACAGCATCATTAATAATTAATATTAACTCAGTTCTCACACACATTAATGGAAGCATTGCCATGTGTCCTGCTATGGAATATTCTCAAATTTGATTTTTTTCTATTTCTTTGGAAGATTCAAGATGTTACTCACATAGATGCATATTTGTTCATCTTAAAGGATGTTTAATACATAAATATAATATTAGTTTTATATAAGTTAATTACCTTTCCCAATTTTTTTTCTATATGAACTACCTTTGCCTGGATATATTTGGTACAGATATATTGAATAACACTGAGATGAGTGTAAGGTCTCCAGGCATTTTAAGAAGATGGTGATACTCTCTGAAGTTGTTAGAAAATAATTATTTTTCTTCATGGCTGATTAGTATATATGGATTATATATATATATATCTGTATAGATAGAAACATATATATATATATAAATGCCTTCTTACATAGGATCAGTTGGAAGAGAGAAGGGAGACTTTCTACCTCCTTATAATATTTACAAGACTTTTTCTGAAATATAATACAGTAATATCTACCAAGTGTTTTCCCATGAATTTTAAATGAACAGAAGTCAGGATGCTATTATATTAAGGAATAAAGAGATTTTTGTCCTGGACAGCGAATATGATTTGCATTGCTGCAACTTGGCTACATTTTGGCTATGAAAGTTGTAGCTTTGGTTTTATAGCAAACTTATTTTAAGGAACAACTAGTTCTGAAGTCGTTCTTGGTATGTGATTATATTTTCAATTGTGTCTCTCTTGTTGGTCAATATTTTTTTTTAATTTTTTATTGCATTTTGGGTTTTGGGGTACATGAGCAGAACATGCAAGACAGTTGCGTAGGTACACACATGGCAGTGTGTTTTGCTTCCTTTCTCCCCTTCACCCATATTTGGCACTTATCCCCAGGCTATCCCTCCCCAGCTCCCCCCTCCCCCACTGGCCCTCCCCTTTTCCCACCAATAGAACCAAGTGTTTAGTACTCCCCTCCCTGTGTCCATGTGTTCTCATTTTTCATCACCTGCCTATGAGTGAGAATATGCGGTGTTTCATTTTCTGTTCTTCTGTCAGTTTGCTGAGGATGATGTTCTCCAGATTCATCCATGTCCCTACAAATGACACAAACTCATCATTTCTGATTGCTGCATAATATTCCATGGCGTATATGTGCCACATTTTTCCAATGCCGTCTATCATCAATGGGCATTTGGGTTGATTCCAGGTCTTTGCTATTGTAGACAGTGCTGCAATGAACATTCGTGTACATGTGTCCTTATAATAGAACGATTTATACTCCTTTGGATATATACCCAGTAATGGGATTGCTGGGTCAAATGGAATTTCTATTTCTAAGGCCTTGAGGAATCGCCACACTGTCTTCCACAATGGTTGAACTAATTTACACTCCCACCAACAGTGTAAAAGTGTTCTTTTTTCTCCACATCCTCTCCAGCATCGGTTGTCTCCAGATTTTTTAATGATCGCCATTCTAACTGGAGTGAGATGGTATCCCAATGTGGTTTTGATTTGCATCTCTCTGATGACCAGTGACGATGAGCATTTTTTCTTATGATTGTTGGCCTCATATATGTCTTCTTTCATAAAGTGTCTGTTCATATCCTTTGCCCAATTTTGAATGGGCTTGTTTGTTTTTTTTTCTGTAAATCTGTTTGAGTTCTTTGTAAATTCTGGATATCAGCCCTTTGTCAGATGGGTAAACTGCAAAAATTTTTTCCCATTCTGTTGGTTGCCAATTCACTCTAGGGACTGTTATTTTGCCGTGCAGAAGCTGTGGAGTTTCATTAGGTCCCATTTGTCTATTTTGGCTTTTGTTGCCAATGCTTTTGGTGTTTTGTTCATGAAGTCCTTTCCTACTCCTATGTCCTGGATAGTTTTGCCTAGATTTCCTTCTAGAGTTTTTATTGTGCCAGGTCTTATGTTTAATTCTTTAATCCATCTGGAGTTAATTTTAGTGTAAGGTGTCAGGAAGGGGTCCAGTTTCTGCTTTCTGCACATGGCTAGCCAGTTTTCCCAACACCATTTGTTAAACATGGAATCCTTGCCCCATTGCTTGTTTTTGTCAGGTTTATCAAAGATTGTATAGTTGTAGATGTGTTGTGTTGCCTCTGGTGCCTCTGTTTTGTTCCATTGGTCTATATCTCTGTTTTGGTACCAGTATCATGCTGTTTTGATTACTGTAGCCTCGTAGTATAGTTTGAAATCCGGTAGTGTGATGCCCCCTGCTGTGTTCTTTTTGCTTAGAATTGACTTGGCTATGCAGGCTCTCTTTTGGTTCCATATGAAGTTCATGGTGGTTTTTTCCAGTTCTGTGAGGAAAGTCAATGGTAGCTTGATGGGGATAGCGTTGATTCTGTAAATTACTTTGGGCAGTATAGCCATTTTCACGATATTGATTCTTCCTAACCATGAACATGGAATGTTTCTACATCTGTTAGTGTCCTCTTTAATTTCGTTGAGCAGTGGTTTGTAGTTCTCCTTGAAGAGGTCCGTTACATTCCTTGTGAGTTGTATTCCAAGGTATTTTATTCTTTTTGTAGCAATTGTGAATGGCAGTTCATTCTTGATTTGGCTTTCTTTAAGTCTGTTATTGGTGTAGACGAATGCTTGTGATTTTTGCACATTGATTTTATATCCTGAGACTTTGCTGAAGTTGCTTATCAGTTTCAGGAGTTTTTCGGCTGAGGCAATGGGGTCTTCTAGGTATACTATCATGTCGTCTGCAAATAGATACAATTTGGCTTCCACCTTTCCTATTTGAATACCCTTTATTTCTTTTTCTTGCCTGATTGCTCTGGCTAGAACTTCCAGTACTATATTGAATAGGAGTGGTGAAAGAGGGCATCCTTGTCTAGTGCCGGATTTCAAAGGAAATGCTTCCAGTTTTTGCCCATTCAGTATGATATTGGCTGTTGGTTTGTTATAAATAGCTTTTATTACTTTGAGATACGTTCCATCGATACCGAGTTTATTGAGGGTTTTTAGCATAAAGGGCTGTTGAATTTTGTCAAATGCCTTCTCTGCGTCAATTGAGATAATCATGTGGTTTTGGTTTTTGGTTCTGTTTATGTGGTGAATTACGTTGATAGACTTGCTTATGTTGAACCAGCCTTGCATCCCCGGGATGAATCCTACTTGATCATGATGAATAAGCTTTTTGATGTGCTGTTGCAATAGGCTTGCCAATATTTTATTGAAGATTTTTGCATCTATGTTCATCATAGGTATTGGCCTGAAGTTTTCTTTTCTTGTTGGGTCTCTGCCGGGTTTTGGTATCAGGATGATGTTGGTCTCATAAAATGGTTTGGGAAGGATTCCCTCTTTTTGGATTATTTGGAATAGTTTTAGAAGGGATGGTACCAGCTCCTCTTTGTGTGTCTGGTAGAATTCGGCTGTGAACCCATCTGGACCTGGGCTTTTTTTGTGTGGTAGGCTCTTAATTGCTGTCTCAACTTCTGACCTTGTTATTGGTCTATTCCTAGTTTCAGCCTCCTCCTTGTTTAGGCTTGGGAGGACACAGGAGTCCAGGAATTTATCCATTTCTTCTGGGTTTACTAGTTTATGTGCATAGAGTTGTTTGTAATATTCTCTGATGATGGTTTGAATTTCTGTGGAATCTGTGGTGATTTCCCCTTTATCATTTTTTATTGCATCTGTTTGGTTGTTCTCTTTTTTCTTTTTAATCTATCTGGCTAGTGGTCTGTCTATTTTGTTGATCTTTTCAAAAAACCAACTCTTGGATTTATTGATTTTTTGAAGGGTTTTTCGTGCCTCAATCTCCTTCAGTTCAGCTTTGATCTTAGTTATTTCTTGTCTTCTTCTAGGTTTTTAGTTTTTTTGATCTTGCTCCTCTAGGTCTTTCAATTTTGACGATATGGTGTCAATTTTGGATCTCTTCATTCTCCTCATATGGGCACTTATTGCTATATACTTTCCTCTTGAGACTGCTTTAAATGTGTCCCAGAGATTCTGGCATGTTGTGTCTTCGTTCTCATTGGTTTCGAATAACTTCTTTATTTCTGCCTTCATTTCATTGTTTACCGAGTCAACATTCAAGAGCCAGTTGTTCCGTTTCCGTGAAACTGTGTGGTTCTGGGTTAGTTTCTGAATTCTGAGTTCTAACTTGATTGCACTATGGTCTGAGAGGCTGTTTGTTATTATTTCAGTTGTTTTGCATTTGCTGAGTAGTGCTTTACTTCCAATTATGTGGTCAATTTTAGAGTAGGTGTGATGTGGTTCTGAGAAGAATGTATATTCTGTGGCTTTGGGGTGGAGAGTTCTGTAAATGTCTATCAGGTTTGCTTGCTCCAGGTCTGAGTTCAAGCCCTGGATATCCTTGTTGATTTTCTGTCTGGTTGATCTGTCTAATATTGACAGTGGAGTGTTAAAGTCTCCCACTATTATTGTGTGGGAGTCTAAGTCTCTTTGTAGGTCATTGAGAACTTGCCTTATGTATCTGGGTGCTCCTGCATTGGGTCCATATATGTTTAGGATCGTTAGCTCTTCTTGTTGTATCAATCCTTTTACCATTATGTAATGGCCTTCTTTGTCTCCTTTGATCTTTGTTGCTTTAAAGTCTATTTTATCAGAGGTGAGAATTGCAACTCCTGCTTTTTTTGCTCTCCATTTGCTTGGTAAGTCTTCCTCCATCCCTTTATTTTGAGACTTTGTGTATCCTTGCATGTGAGATGGGTTTCCTGGATACAGCACACTGATGGGTTTTGGATATTTATCCAATTTGCCAGTCTGTGTCTTTTGATTGGTGCATTTAGTCCATTTACATTTAGGGTTAATATTGTTATGTGTGAATTTGATACTGCCAGTTTGATGCTAAGTGGCCGTTTTGCTCATTAGTTGTTGTAGATTCTTCATTATGTTGATGCTCTTTAGCATTTAGTGTGATTTTAGAATGGCTGGTACTGGTTGATCCTTTCTATTTGTAGTACCTCTTTTAGGAGCTGTTGTAAAGCAGGCCTGGTGGTGACAAAATCTCTGAGTACTTGCTTGTTCGCAAAGGACTTTATTTTTCCTTCACTTCTGAAGCTCAGTTTGGCTGGATATGAAATTCTGGGTTGAAAGTTCTTTTCTTTAAGGATGTTGAATATTGGCCCCCACTCTCTTCTGGCTTGTAGTGTTTCTGCCGAGAGATGTGCTGTGAGTCTGATGGGCTTCCCTTTGTGGGTGACCTGACCTTTCTCTCTGGCTGCCCTTAGTATTTTCACCTTCATTTCAACCTTGTTGAATCTGACGATTATGTGCCTTGGGGTTACTCTTCTTGTGGAACACCTTTGTGGTGTTCTCTGTATTTCCTGTATTTGAGTGTTGGCCTGTCTTGCTAGGTGGGGGAAATTTTCCTGGTTGATGTCCTGAAGAGTATTTTCCAGCTTGGATTCATTCTCTTTGTCCCCTTCTGGCACACCTATCAAAGGTAGGTTAGGTCTTTTCACATAGTCGCACATTTCTTGGAGACTTTGTTCATTCCTTTTTGTGCTTTTTTCTCTGATCTTGGTTTCTCGTTTTATTTCATTGAGTTGTTCTTCGACTTCAGATATTCTTTCTTCTGCTTGGTCAATTCAGCTATTGAAACTTGTGCATGATTGATGAAGTTCTCGTATTGTGTTTTTCAGCTCCTTTAATTCATTCATATTCCTCTCTATGTTATCCATTCTTGTTATCATTTCCTCAAATCTTTTTTCATATCTTTTCTCAAGGTTCTTAGTTTCTTTGCATTGATTTAATACGTGTTCTTTTAGCTCACAAAAGTTTCTCATTATCCACCTTCTGAAATCTAATTCTGTCATTTCATCACAGTCATTCTCCGTCCAGCTTTGTTTCCTTGCTGGTGAGGAGTTTTGTTCCTTTTTAGGAGGTGAGATGTTCTGGTTTTGGGTGTTTTCCTCCTTTTTGCGCTGGTTTCTTCCCATCTTTGTGGATTTATCCACTTGTCGTCTGCGTAGTTGCTGACTTTTCGATTGGGTCTCTGAGTGAACACCCAGATTGTTGGTGATGACGTATTTCTGTTACTTGGTTTTCCTTCTACCAGTCTAGCCCCTTCGCTGTACAACTGCTGAGGTCCGCTCTAGGCCCTGCTCGTCTGGGGTGCACCTATAGCAGCTATGGAACAGTGAGGGATGCTATCAGTTTCTTTTTCTGCTATCTTTGTCCCAGGATGATGCCTGCCAAATGTCAGTCTTTTGGATATAGAGGGGTCAGGGAGCTGCTTGAGGAGACAGTCTGTACTTTATAGGAGCTCAATTGCTGAGCTGTGAGCTCCATTGTTAATTCAGGGCTGTTAGGCTGCTATGTTTGATTCTGCTGCAACAGAGCTCATTAAAAAACCCATTTTTTCTCAAATGCTCTCTCTTGGGGGGTTGGGACTTTAATTTTGGATGTCCTTTGAGGTGTTCTGCCCAGCTAGGAGGCAGTCTAGTCACTATTTGCCTGCCGAGGCTCCGCCCTGCTTTTGTGAGATTCGCCCTGTTGCTGCAGGCTCTGCTCTGCTGCGGTCTCTGCCACGGGCTATGCCCTGTGGCAGAGTCTCTCTGTTGTAGTGGGTTGCCTCGGCAATGGCAGGCTGCGTCAGCAGTGGGTGTGTATCTTGGTAGGGGCGGGTTGCCTCGGTAATGGTGGATGCCCCTCCCCCACGGAGCGTCTCAGGGACTGACTCCATGGGGAGCCTTTGGAATCGCTGTTTTGTCCGTCCCACTGTGCTACCCCAAATGCTGTGTTCCTGCAATCCCCGGGGTGGCCCACTGTCCAAGTCCCGTTCAGTCTCAAGTTCAGCCCTCTCAAGTCTCAGGTTGCCAGTTCAACAGGGCACCTGGACAAGCACGCCCTGTGGGGAGCGCTGGGTAGGGCCGGCTGCCGTTGCCCCAGCTGCTGGCTTCGCCAGGCTGAGCCTCTGCCTGGCATCCCACATCTCCTTTATACTTGGGAATTTCCCCGTTCTGTGGGCAACTAAGATCAGTCTGAAAATGCAGCTCCGACTCACCTCTCCGCAGATTGACTGAGAGCTTCAATCCTGGGTTGTTCTCACAGTGCCATCTTGAGTCCTCCCTGTTGGTCAATATTTTAAAGGAAGATTTAACTATTCTTAAAACTAAAATTCTTAATTGAGAATATTTGAGATTCTGAAGATTTAATAGTAACATCATCCCCAATACTATAAAAGTGGAAAGGCAGAGTTTTTTTGGCTACCTGCTAAGCTTGTGAAAATAAATATACTTTTTGGAATCACAGCAGTTATGCCTAAACATCATAGCTATACTAAAGGTAGAATAAGCTAAAGGCCATTTATCTCAATTTCTGGCATTACAAATGATAAAAGTGAGATTCAAAGAGGTGAAGGTTAGTTTCAAGGTTATATAGCCAGTTATTGCTAAAATAAGTTGTAACCACATCTCTTGCTTTTTCTTTTTTACCGTATTATGCATATTGCATACCTCTCCTAGAAAATACGTATCTGACCTACAAAAATTTCCTTAGAAATCTAATTATGTGGAGATTATACAGCTAAGCGATATTGATAGTTCAATGTCAACTCATTGATCTGGTGCAGACTCACAATGAATGTAATTAATACACAATTACAGAATCATCAGATATCAATGTTAGGTTCTTTCATCTTAGTTATTTGTAGAAAATATATTTTACTTTTTACATATGCAGATAACCCATTCCTTTCTTTTTATGCCTCTTTTTAAATTACCATACAGAGATTCAGGTTTCCTGCTAACATCATTCTGTGGAGAACTTGTTTTAACCAATGAAAAGTTGCAGTGGGTCTATTCCTGCTCCTTGGAGCCCCCTCCCTAGACCTTTCAAACACCAGAATCACATAGGACTTGAAGTAAAGTTATAGTCTACATAGGTGTCATGCTACAATCACCTATATAATCAAACAGTTCAATTGTCATAGCTTCATATGCTTGCTAACAACAAGAGAAAGTGGATGGCTGAGTTATTTCAAGAGACATTTAAAAATATTTATTATACTGTAAGTTCTGGGGTACATGTGCAGATTGTTCAGGTTTTTTACATAGGTATACACGTGCCATGGTATTGGTTTTCTGCATCCATCACCCCGTCATATAGAGACATTTAATACAATTCCAGTACACTGAAGAGAACTTAGATGGAAATAAAAATCACAGCCTCTTCATTCTGCATTTTTAACACATGCTGCTTTATAATCCTTTGGTTGGAATATTTACCTTCTGCATTTCTGTTGAAAGTTGCTAGGATATGAAAATAAAGAAATCAGAGATAGGACTGTAAAAAATATATAGAATGGAAGCATGAATTAATGTGAAAGAATTGCTTTATGCCTTCATTCCTTAAATATCTGATATGGTTTGGCTTTGTGTCCCCACTAAAATCTCGTCTTGAATTGTAATCTCATAATCCCAACCTGTGGTGGGAGGGACCCAGTGAGAGGTAATTGAATCATGGGGGCAGTTTCCCCCATGCTGGTCCTGTGTTAGTGTATGAGTTCTCACCAGATCTGATGGTTTCATAAGAGGTGTCCCACTTCACTCAGAACCCATTCTCTCTCCTACCAGCCTGTGAAGAGGTGCCTTCCACCAGAGGCCTTTCCAGTCATGTGAACTGTGAGTCAATTAAACCGCTTTTCTTTTTTTCTTTTTTTTTTAAAAGACAGGGTTTCACCATGTTGGTCAGGCTGGTCTTGAACTCCCAACCTCAGGTGATCCGCCTGCCTTGGCCTCCAAAATGCTTGGATTACAGGTGTGAGCCACCACACCTGGCCTAAACCTCTTTTCTTTATAAATTACCTAGTATCAGGTATGTTCTTGTAGCAGGACAGAAAACACAATGATCCCTGAGAACATAAAAGTTCTCAGGGATCACTTTCCTTATAGCAGTGTGAAAATGGACTAATAGATACCTATTTTAAGATCTTTACTGGAATAAATTCTATTTAACATTCAAAGTTGTTCTTCGGTATGATAATTTGGTTTAATAATTGCAATATGAGTTTTTCTCTTTGAGTCTTAGTTTTCCTGTCTATAAAATGGAGATTGTGATAATTTATGCTTTACTGGGGTTTTGAAGAAAATATTTTTTAAAATCCTATGTACTGGAAACATTTTGTATGTTAACAAAATATATTTTGTGTACTTTGATGATTATATTAAGACTGAAATTTGATGATATCATGTCTACTTTTATTTCCCACTCTCAAATTTTGGAGCACCAACATTTTCCCTCACCTAACACATACTTAATACTTCCACAAAGAGCCAGTCTATTTATCTCAGTCCAGTAAAAATTTCTTTCTTTCTCTGTCTTAATTCCTGTAGCTTGTTAATTATGACACTGATCATTATTTATCTTTGCATCCTCCAAGGAGTGCCTAGCTGACTGCCCTTCACTCAATGGATAATCCTACTGCTTTCAAATTAAGAAAGCCTGGACACTTCTGTACCTATCATTGTATGGCATCTTGTGAAGAGCCAATGTATTAGTTGATCAAATTATTCAACACTCCCCTCCCAGAAAAAATATAAGAAGGTCAACTTTGTTCTCTTGGCAGCCACCAAAAACATCACTGAGCAAGCATGGAATGGGTTAGTTCTTGCCAACTTTTCCTCCCTGTGCTCATTAAAGTATAACTTTGAATGGCTCTCAGGTTTTTCTATGTATTGATCAAGTTTGGAAATGATTCTATGCTTGGATTTGTGAAGCCAGGCTTAGTTTTATCTCTCTACACATGATCACCCATATCTGCTAAATAAAATGGCAGTGGTTACTATCTATCTGCCTCCTTGTGAGAATCTTTGAGATAATCTTTGCAAAATATTTTAAGGCTATTTGGAGAAAGAGATTCTAAATACATACTGGTATTTTCTCTTCCTAAATCTCAGTGCTCATCAGAAAAGTTCATATTTTTTATGTGACATTCTAGGGGTAGTATCATAAACTGCTAAAAAAGTTTTTGGTACCTTCTTATTAACTTCTTATGCTCTTTTATTGAAAGAAGGAGAAACTATTTAAGTTCATTGAAATATTGACTTTTATTCTCATTAAAGTGCAAATATCTAAGATGCTGTCTCTGAAAGCATGATAGGGATACAGGATGGCATTCTTAGAAGATAAGATCATTCAACACCAAAGCCCTCAGGGATCATTTTCAAAAGTGGGGCTCCCCTCTCTAAGCACTTGTGCTCTTCCACTTTATTTTTAATACAGATGTCCTCCCTGCCTATCTAACCATTTTTCTTTTTGGAATAGAATGAAAAGTTTCTCACATGCTTTGCTATCCTGAGTTATGACGGATGAAGAAGGAAATACAGGCAATGTTATGTCACCATTCTAGTTGTCTTCATTATGACATAGATATTTATGGTTTAGATGGTATCAAGGCCTCCCAGCTTTCTAACAACACCCCTCAATATGATTCTGTCCCTCAGTTTTATTCAGCAAGAAGCCTAATCTTTTAAGACAACTTCTGAGCATGTCCCTTCATACCTCAAACACCAACACTGATACCCACTGCCTGTGGATATATTTCAAACATCTTAGTCTGATATCCCAAACCCTATACAACTATCACTTGCTTTCCTAGCTGTATCTCTCATATTTTTCTAGGTGAACTGGTATTCAACACAAACTTTATACCCAATGTCTATTTACCTTATTGTTTAATTTTCCATTCTCCAGGTTTTTGCTGCTTCCCAGCCTCTACTTTTCCTGCTACCTATGATTGCAGGCCATCTTTAAATCCCATTTTCTCTAACTGTCTTTGTGGAAAAGTGCCCCTTGTATCTTTATAAATTCAGAACTACTCTTAGGTATAACTACTGCTGGTATTGCCATAGTTGTTAAACATGTCTTATATCTCTCACTGTACTGAAAGTTCTGGAGGGCAGCATTTGCAGATCAACTGTCCTTATCCTCCTCACAAGACCACATCCCTGGTCTGAGCTCTAATATTTATTTATTTAATGATATCTAATGTCATGTATCATACCATTATGATTGGTGTTGCAGGCCTTGCATCAGATAATTTAGGCATTTCTTTCATTTATTTGATATTCTCACAATGATACTAAATAATGACTATGATTACTATTAAACCTTTAGAAAAGAGAAATAAACTAGGGTCCCAGAAAAAGTAATGTGATGTGCTAAGCACATAGAATCAAAGTGTCTGGGACAGTTGTAAGCAGGTTTCTCTCACTTTAGAAACTTGTCCCACTACAGTTTGGGCAAGGATTCTAATATTAAAAAGAATAAAACAAGATTAAAATTATTTATGCAAAGCAAGATAGTTTGGTTTAGGAGACTAGAGCCCTGATAATGCCTCAGATAACCTGAGTATGAGAAATATCAAGAAATTGAAACATTTTGCAACTAATCCTTGGTCATATATTATGCATGTGCTATATTTGTTGTCGAATTTGACTTATGCTCCAGACAATGAAAAAGATGGATTTCTTGGTCATACTGCTTATAGTTGACATGTATAGGGTCAGCTGTAGAATAACTTGTAAGGGAGAAAAAGATTATGTCATTTGCTGAGTTATAACTTGACCTACATGAGCCCCTCCAACATTTCTGTTTGCCTCATATGTTCCACTGAGATCCATATTCAGATACAATTTCTGAGCCAATGCCAGTAAGAGGTGGCCCTCTGGGGCTTAGAGTTAAGTCACCTGTCTTTGATCTGGTACCCAGGCTGTGGTGGCTGGCTTTGATAGTTTTCTCATATTCCTCTTGCTGCCAGGTTACATCTTGGTATACCTGTAATTGATTTTCCCAGATAGAGTCTTTAGATGTGGATGTGGGAAATGCAAACTACAGCGTAGTGCAAGATAAGTCAAGGTTGTAATTTTCAACTTGTACTTGAACAGAAATGTTACCCAATAGGATTACCAAATGGACAGGATGGCAAAGAGTTCTGGGGTGTAGAAACCAGAGTAGGTGCCAAAGGATCTAGATCAAAGGGGTTGGTAGATGAGGAAAGCTGGATCAGAGAAATTTAGGAGTGTTAAGGCAAGCATGACCCTTGGGGGTCCAGGCCATGTTCTAAGGTTGGTAAGAAGAATTAAAGAAGGTGAGACTGAGTGTGAGATGTTAACCACCCAAAAGAGGGAGTATGTGCCTCAGGCAAAGAAAATGGGGAAAAATGTCATGTATGTCATATTTGAGGAGCAAGGATAAGTTCATTGTCACTGTGGCAGAGCAATCAATAAGTGAATGGTTTTGCAAGATTGGAGAGTTTAACAGTGGCCAATAGCAAGCAATAAAAATGATTTCATATGAGATCAGCTAGCACTTATAAAATGGTTAATATGCACCAAGTACTGTTTTAAGTTATCCTGCTGTATTATTGTGAAGTATTATATAAACAACCCAAAAATAAAAATCTATGAGGAGAGCATTATTATTATTTTCTGGGTTTCTAGATGAACACTCTTAAGTAATTCCTCAATTCACATAGCTAGTATGTATTAGAATCAAAATTTGAATCAGAGTCTTTAGCTATACCCATAACCTTTAGGTAAGAATGCCTTTATATAGTTTCTGTAGAATATATTAAAGGTTTAATCCTGTAGAATATATTAATTCTTAGGTAAGAATGCCTTTATATAGTTTCTGTAGAATATATTAAAGGTTTAATCCTGTAGAATGTATTAATTCTTAGGTAAGAATGCCTTTATATAGTTCCTGTAGAATATATTCAAGGTTTAATCTTAATTCTAAAAGCAATGGTAAATCCACTAAGAGATTTCAATAGCAAAGTAGAAAAGTCAAGCTTTATGATTAAAGATGGGCTGATGGATGGAATGGATAAGAAAGAGACATTAAGCAGCAGGCTATTGGAATGGGTAGAATACTGGGCTATCAAACACATTCTTAAATTCACTTATCAATAGCTGCATTGGGATTGGCTGATTATCCACCTCAAGTTTTTATCCAAGAAGATGCTGAGGCCTAGTGCTGATTTCCCTGAGCCACAATTTTATATTCCTTCTCGTCTCATATCACTGTGGGCAGTTTGGAGAATTGACAAATAATTCAATATTTCAATATTTTACATTGTAAGCTGAGTAGTTGCCAGTATTTGATCTATTTTATCAGATATATGTTCCTAAAATCAGCACCCATTTGTATATTTCAAACCTATCTTGAGCTGAATTTTAACTGTATGATATAGCCATTAACTTAGGTGTGAAGTGAATTTTACACTTCTGAGTATAAATTTAAAAAGTAATAATAGTAAAATTTAAAATTTACCAAACACTTTCTATATGTTCTAGGCATATAGCTTTAACAAATAACTGAACCATTTCATTTTTTTAAATAATTTAATCCACAAATCTATGTCAAAAGTATTCCGTGTGTCAAGCTTCATGTCGTAGATACTGGGTATATAATGGTAAACAAAACAGACATTGCCCTTGTTCTCCTGAAGTTTAAAATCTGATAGTCACATACATTGATGGTGAGAATATGAAATAATGTAGTGGAAAACAGTTTGGTGTTTTTTCACAAAGTAAAACAGAGTTATCATATAACCCATTAATTCCACTCCTATGTATCCACCCAAGAGAATAAAAAAGATCTGTTCACACAAAAAACTTGCACACAAATGTTTATAGCAGCATTATTAATAATAACGAAAAAGTGAAAACAATTCAAATGTCCATCAACTAATATATATATTCATTATCCATAATGCAGTTTTTCACTTAATAAAACAACAATGCTGTATGTGTTAATCTGTCTGAAATAAACAGCAAAAAATGTATAGTTTGTGGATAATAAATATACTAAAGATAATATATATATTTATTAGTTGGTGTATATATATTACTGGTATATGTATATCACTGAGTACATAAGTGTGTGTGTATATATATATATATATACTTACATATACACATAGTGGTATATATAAATCATAAAAAGGGATAAAGTACTAAACATGCTTTGTGTTTTGTGAATCTTGAAAACATGTTAATTCAGAAAACATGAAAACGTATTAATTTAATCATAAAAAGGGATAAAGTACTAAATGTGCTATGAGATTTATGAATCTTGAAAACATGTTAATTAAAAACTCAAGATAAAAACAGTTGCAGAATATTTTATTTGCACAAAATGTCCAAAATAGTCAAATCTACAGAGAGAGAAATTAGATTAATGGTTGCCAGGGTTTATGGGGAGTACAGATACTGTGCTTTTCTCATATTGCCTAATTTAATTTTCTAAAGTTTTATTAAGGATTATTACATGTATGTTCATCAGAAATATTTGCGTGTCAACCTCAGATCTTGTTATTGGTCTATTCAGGGTTTCGACTTCTTCCTGGTTTAGGCTTGGGAGGAGGCAAGTGTCCAGGAATTTATCCATTTCTTCCAGGTTTACTAGTTTATGTGCATAGAGTTGTTTGTAATAATCTCTGTTGATGGTTTGAATTTCTGTGGAATCTGTGGTGATATCCCCTTTATTGTTTTTTATTGCATCTATTTGGTTATACTCTCTTTTCTTTTTTATTAATCAACAAAATAGACCACTATTTTGTTAATAGTGGTCTATTTTGTTGATGTTTTTGAAAAACCAGCTCCTGGATTTGTTGATTTTTTTGAAGGGCTTTTTATGTCTCTATCTCCTTCAGTTCTGCACTGATGTTAGTTATTTCTTGTCTTCTGCTAGGTTTTGAGGTTTTTTTAAATCTTGCTCCTCTAGCTCTTTCAATTTTGACCATAGGGTGTCAATTTTGGATCTCTCCTTGCTTGTCATGTGGGCACTTATTACTATATATTTTCCTCTAGAGACTGCTTTAAATGTGTCCCAGAGATTCTGGTATGTTGTGTCTTCGTTCTCATCAGTTTCGAAGTACATCTTTATTTCTGCCTTCATTTCATTGTTTATCCAGTCAACATTTAAGAGCCAGTTTTTCAGTTTCCATGAAGCTGTGCGGTTCTGAGTTAGTTTCTGAATTCTGAGTTCTAACTTGATTGCACTGTGGTCTGAGAGACTGTTTGTTATAATTTCCATTCTTTTGACCCAGCAATCCCATTACTGGGTGTATATTCAAAAAATTATAAATCGTTCTACAATAAAGACACATGCACACAAATGTTCATTGCAGCACTGTTTACAATAGCAAAGACCTGGAACCAACCCAAGTGCCCATTGATGATAGACTGGACAGGGAAAATGTGGCATATATACACCATGGAATATTATGCAGCCATCAAAAACGATGCCTTTGTATCCTTTGTAGGGACATGGATGAACTTGGAGACCATCATTCTCAGCAAACTGACACAAGAATAGAAAATGAAATACCACATGTTCTCACTCATAGGCGGGTGTTGAACAATGAGAACACATGGACACAGGGAGAGGAGCACTACACACTGGGGTCTGTTGGGGGGAATAGGGGAGGGACAGCGGGGGGTGGGGAGTTGGGGAGAGATAGCTTGGGGAGAACTGCCAGATATAGATAAAGGGGAAGAAGGCAGCAAATCACACTGCCGTGTGCGTATCTATGCAACTATCTTGCATGTTCTTCATGTGTACCCCAAAACCTAAAATGCAATAAAAAAAGAAATATTTGTATGTAATTTTGTTTGGTAAAAAGCGTAAAATCTAACTAACTTAAATAGATAAACCCCTAAAAACTATAATTTACAAAGAAGAAATGTATAAAATCTTCCTAGATTTTATACCACTGATTCAACTTATTATTCTTAAGACTATTCAGGATTTCCACTATCTTGCATGTTCTGCACATGGACTCCAAAACCTAACATGCAATTAAATAAATAAATAAAACTAGAAAAAAAGAAAAAATAAATAAAATCTTCCTAGAAAAACTACAGGCCCATATTTTTTTAGAGACTGAAAAACATTAAGCATTTCGAAAAATAATTAAAGTAGACCTCAATAAAATTGAGACATATAATGATTCTGGGTTAGAAGGCTCAATATTCTAAAGATGTCAGTTCCCCACAAATTAATTCACAGATTTAATGGAATTTAAATAAAATACTAAAATAGGGTTTGAGAGATTGGAAAATAATTCCTTATATTTATATGTGGGAAACTGATTCCAACATTAATAGAAGTCTAATAAAAACCTAACTATAGGTTCTTGAGAAGCTTGAAAGACTGTTTACTAAATTTTTGTGCTATCTTGATGTTGCAATTTGAGAAAAGCGAAACCTGGTTAACCAAATTAGGTTAGGAGGGAAAAGTTAGGTGGGAATACTTCCCTTAAAAAGTATAAAATGTTTTTAAAATCTCTGGGAAGCATAACTATATGTTATCAGTGCTGGAAAAATAAAATGGTGGTGCCAAATAACAAATCTAGAACCAAATCCACTGCATTAGTCAGAACTAATTGAATATATATATAAAAAGGAGTTTTATTAAGTATTAGCTTAGACAATTACAAGGTCCTACAAAAGGCTATCCGCAAGCTTCAGGAGCAAAAAAGGGCCAGTCTGAGTCTCAAAACTGAAGAACTTGGAGTCTAATATTTGAAGGCAGGAAGCATCTGGCAAGGGAGAAAGATGTAGGCTGGGAGGTCCACAAACAGGTAAATTTGATTAAAGGGAAGGCATAAGAGATTAAGATCAGTGTGAAAAGAATCGTCAATCCACAGAATGTTGGAGGGATGTTGTTATCCCTAGGAATAAATATAATATTCCATTTTATGTACCATACATAAAAATCCATTCAATATGATGAAATAAACGTGAAAGTAAAATTTTAAAACATTGGAAAAATTATCAGACAACAACATTTTGTCTGCTGGACAAGAAATACTCTCTTATCAAGATGCTCATCTTAAAAGAAGTAATTATCTGCAGAAAGCAGAAACTGGACCCCTTCCTGACACCTTACACTAAAATTAACTCCAGATGGATTAAAGACTTAAACATAAGACCTGGCACCATAAAAACCCTAGAAGAAAATCTAGGCAAAACTATCCAGGACATAGGAGTAGGCAAGGACTTCATGAACAAAACACCAAAAGCATTGGCAACAAAAGCCAAAATAGACAAATGGGACCTAATCAAACTCCACAGCTTCTGCACGGCAAAAGAAACAGTCACTAGAGTGGATCGGCAACCAACAGGATGGGAAAAAAATTTTGCAGTTTACCCATCTGACAAAGGGCTGATATCCAGAATTTACAAAGAACTCAAATGGATCTACAGGAAAAAAAACAAACAAGCCCATTCAAAAGTGGGCAAAGGATATGAACAGATACTTTACGAAAGAAGACATATATGAGGCCAACAATCATATGAAAAAATGCTCATCGTCACTGATCATCAGAGAGATGCAAATCAAAACCACATTGAGATACCATCTCACGCCAGTTAGAATGGCGATCATTAAAAAATCTGGAGACAACAGATGCTGGAGAGGATGTGGAGAAAAAGGAACACTTTTACACTGTTGGTGGGAGTGTAAATTAGTTCAACCATTGTGGAAGACGGTGTGGCGATTCCTCAAGGCCTTAGAAATAGAAATTCCATTTGACCCAGCAATCCCATTACTGGGTATATATCCAAAAGACTATAAATCGTTCTACTATAAGGACACATGTACACGAATATTCATTGCAGCACTGTTTACAATAGCAAAGACCTGGAATCAACCCAAATGCCCATTGATAATAGACTGGATTGGAAAAATGTGGCACATATACACCATGGAATATTATGCAGCAATCAGAAATGATGAGTTTGTGTCGTTTGTAGGGACATGGATGAATCTGGAGAACATCATCCTCAGCAAACTGACACAAGAACAGAAAATGAAACACCGCATATTCTCACTCATAGGTGGGTGATGAAAAATGAGAACACATGGACACAGAAAGGGGAGTACTAAACACTGGGGTCTATTGGGGGGAAAATGGGAGGGCCAGTGGGAGGGGGAGGTGGGGACGGATAGCCTGGGGAGAAATGCCAAATATGGGTGAAGGGGAGAAGAAAAGAAAGCACACTGCCATGTGTGTACCTATGCAACTGTCTTGCATGCTCTGCTCATGTACCCCAAAATCTATAATCCAATAAAAAATTTAAAAAAAATAAAAAAAGAAGTAATTATCATAAGCAAAGTATTAACCATAAAAAAGATTAATAAATTTGACAATAAAATTTAGTACTTCTGTTAATCAAAATATATCAAAATGAAAGTGAAAATGTCATAAACTATGAGAATACTTACAATATACAAAAAGCTCATAATGAAAATGTATAAAGACCTCCAACAAATCAATAAAAGACAACCCAGTAGAAAAATAAAATCATTAAGCCTGTTTTTCAGAGGAGTATATTGAATGGTTAGTAAATATATAATCAATCTCATAGTTATCAGAAAAATACAAACTGAAAAACAAAATAAGTGATAATTTTACACTAGATTGTAAAAAAATAAAATATCTAATAATTATTAGTGAAGATATGAAAAATGTATGTATTCTTGGATAGAACAGGTAAATCTATATATTTGGATGACCAACTTGAACACATATAGGCCTTAGCTTGTTAAACTAAGGGTGAACATATCTTGTAACACAGTAATTCCACATGTTAGCATATACAATTTTTAAATGTTACGAATCTGACCCACATTAAGTAATACATTTTATATTGTTATACAAGATACTCATAAATATGTATAGAAATACAGAAATAACTGGAATATTTTTTCATGAAACATTTTTATTCTATCTTATTCTAATTAATACTGTACTAATTTGTTTCTTATCTACATAAAAACCTATGTTTTGATTTGATTTGACTTCTCACTTTGGTCTCCCAAAGTGTTGATTTCTTTTGTTTTTTTTTTTTGTTTGTTTTTTTTTTTTTAGATGGAGTTTCGCTCTTGTTACCCAGGCTGGAGTGCAATGGCACAATCTCGGCTCACCGCAACCTCCGCCCCCTGGGTTCAGGCAATTCTCCTGCCTCAGCCTCCTGAGTAGCTGGGATTACAGGCACGCACCACCGTGCCCAGCTAATTTTTTGTGATTTTTTGTAGAGATGGGGTTTCACCATGTTGACCAGGATGGTCTCGATCTGTTGACCTCGTGATCCACCCGCCTCGGCCTCCCAAAGTGCTGGGATTACAGGCTTGAGCCACCACGCCCGGCCAGTGTTGATTTCTTTAGGATGTGATCCACATCATGAAAAGCCTCATCCTACAGAAACTCTTAATATGCATCAATCAGAATATTAAAAAAATCCAAGGATATTCATTGAAGTAAATATTATAGAAATAATTTTTAAAAATTTTAAGTTGCTAAGGACAATGGCCTCCTTTTCCATCCGTGTCCTTGCAAAGAACATGATCTCGTTCTTTTTTTTTTGGCTACATAGTATTTTGTAGTGTATATGTACCACATTTTCTTGTCTATCATTGATGGACAGTTAGATTGACTCCATGTCTTGCTATTGTGAATAGTGCTGCAATGAACATACACTTCCATGTGTCTTTATAATAGAACAACTTACATTCCTTGGGTATATACTCAGTCAGTAATGGGATTGCTGGGTTGAATGGTATTTCTCTCTTTAAGTATTTGAGAAATCACCACATTGTCTCCCACAATGAAAATAAAAAATATATGAAAAACTTTTATGTTTATTAACAAGAGAGTAGATAAATGGTGAAAGAACTCATCAGTAAAAATAAGCTATTAATATGTACAATGACCTATATGAATCTTAGAAGTATATTTGTGAAATAAGTGATTTCAGATTAACACATACCAATATTATTGTTTTATTAAGTGCAAAACTGCAAAAAATAATGTGCAGTTTAGGGATGATAAATATACTGAAGATAACAATCTCTTAAAATGAATACTATTTGCCCTTGTTGGAGATGGGGCTGTGGGAGGGCGGATGAATTGAATCTGGAAGGAGTACACCAGGAATTTCAATGGTATTTTAAATCTTCTAGATGTTAAATTAGGTAACAGTTTGATTAGTATTAATTCTATGCTATATATTATATATACGTACACATACAGTATTTTGTTATCAATGAAATATACATTTTAAACAAAATGAAATCAAATATTTTAAGTTGTCCATGAACTAGTAGAAGGCAGATAAATACTACAAAAAATGTAAAGTAGTAGTATTTTCATCTTTTTAAAATTACTGACTTATTTCTTGATGGTCAGAGTGATCCATCCATTGAAAATGATATAGGCTGCTACTCTCAGTACAATGAAGTATACAGTTTTTTGGTGTGCTTTGATTTTTTTTCTGTTTATAACACTTTTAATAAAATGCCACCACAGGCAGAAAATCTTATTTCTCAAGTGCTTTGAAATTCTCTATATTTTACCATTAAAACAATATTTATCGGTTACAAGTTACTGTTTCAAAAACTATTAGGCATCTGTCAGATATTCTGTTAAGACTGACCTTTACTTTATTCTTAGCTGTAGCTGAGTTGAAGACTTCTGTGTTATTAATTATTAGTAAAGATTTTGCATTTTGTCAGGTTCATCCTGTTTTCAAAGCCTTTACTTCAAGAAATCAATTATTCTCTGTTTTGAACTGTAACATTGGTGTGATTAGGTAGGTTTTGTGAACATCTGTGAAGTGTTTCATCTTAATAGCCAACTTTGGTATTTTGAGAGGTAATGTTGTTAAGTGTGACATTTGAGGCTAATTCTCCTCTACTTCAATAAGTGATTTTTTTGGTATGAATTGGCAATGGAGTTCCACCTAAACTGCACTAAGTGAAGATGAGATTTAGCAATCTTCTAACTAATTATGTCTATGTAGACAATCCATAAAATCCAATAAAATCATCTTTCCTTGTAGAAATTCACTTCTATGTAACCTTGCATGTTCTCAAAACAGCTGTTACTTGGAAATAATATAGATAATGTATGAAGTAAAATATATGTGGGTTATTTAGAATTTGAAACAACAAATATATCATCTTAAATGTGTATGTAATTTCACATTATCCAAAGTGCTTTCTTTTTTATCTCATACGTTGTTTTAAGAAAGGGTACCAATGTAAAATGGGTATCAGTGTTACATATGTAGGTTAGCATTAAAGACTACCCTTACATACAATTTAGCATGTGATGTGACTACTATGTGAAGAGTTTCATCCCTGTGAGTAGTCTGTAACTTAAGAATAAAATGTGTTCAAATGATGTAAAATTAATTCACATTAAAAGGTATTCTTTTTTTGTTTTGTAGTTTTCAATTTCATTTTATTTTTTTTAGACACAGGATCTCATTCTGTCCCCTGGCTGGAGTGTAGTGGTGCAGTCATAGCTTACCATAACCTTGAAGTCCTAGGCTCAAGCAATCCTCCAGCCTCAGACTCACAAGTAGCTAAAACTACAGATTTGCCACCATACTCAGCTAACTTATTTACTTATTTATATTTTGCAGAGATGGTGTCTTGCTATGTTCCCTAAGCTGGCCTCAAACTCCTGGCCTCAAGTGATCCTCTCACCTAGGTATCCCAAGGTTCTGGGATTACAAGTGTGAGTCACTGTTCCCAGCCTGTTTTCTAGTTTTAATGGGAAATCACAGCTTGAGTTTTGTTTCTGTTTTACCAGGAATATAATTAGCTACCTTAAAAAATAAAATTTTTCCCTAGCATCACATATTCAATACTAGGGATGATGAAAGCCGGTCCCATTTTTCATACATTGAGGTATGTTTTTATTCATTGAGGCATTACTAAACAGAGCTAATACAGTTTGTCATGAGCTGGCTATACAATATGTTAAAACAGGAAATATTTGTTTATTTTTCTATCGTTTTCCTTGAAACTAGTCTTCAATTTTACTTTTTGGTAAAAAAATATATGTTTAATAGTTGTTCCAATTTGTAAGTCAAGCTTGTATTTAGGATGTATGATGCTAGGAAGAGAATCACTCCCAACCTAATAATAAGAAAGGCTGGGCGCGGTGGCTCAAGCCTGTAATCCCAGCACTTTGGGAGGCCGAGGCAAGTGGATCACGAGGTCAAGAGATCGAGACCATCCTGGTCAATATGGTGAAACCCCGTCTCTACTAAAAATACAAAAAATTAGCTGGGCATGGTGGTGCGTGCCTGTGATCCTAGCTACTCGGGAGGCTGAGGCAGGAGAATTGCCTGAACCCAGGAGGCGGAAGTTGCGGTGAGCCGAGATCACGCCATTGCACTCCAGCCTGGGTAACGGGAGTGAAACTCTGTCTCAAAAAAAAAAAATAATAATAATAGAAGAGGAGGAGGAGGAGGAGGAGGAGGAGGAGGAAGAGGAAGAGGAAGAAGACTCCAGATAACCTATAAAATTATAATTTTATAGAACTCATCAAAGACCTGATGTTGTAGGGAACCCACTATATTGAAATTTTAGGAAACAGAAACACTTCAATTGAGAGACAGGATGTCACAGGGACGTACCTCTAGTAGAGAATGGAAACAAGTTGTGGATACTATAAAAGAAATGAAAAGGATTTAAATAGCATTGTTAATGAAGTCTAGAAGGCTGAGTGAATTGGAATGAGGTATGGAGCTTCTTGAAGCCACAGACACTAGGGGACCAAATCAGCTTTCAGGATTTTCCTCATGGACCTTCTACAGATGCTCATGAGAAAGACTGGGAACAAAGATGGAAACCAGGGGAAAACTCCATCAATGTGGCAGAGCTGGGAGATAGGAGAACCATCATTGTGGGAAAAGCAGGATCCTATAACTAGAACATTTTTCCCTATAGATAACAAAGCAAACCCCCAAACCCTTAGTCAATGGGGGTAATCAAGTAAACTCTGTCACCCCAAGGCACTGATCAAGGTCAAGTACAACTAGAGGAAGAGAAAAGAAAACACTACCACCAAAATTAAAATCAACCCTCAGGTCAGGCGCAGTGGCTCATACCTGCATCCCCAACACTTTGGGAGGCCAAGGCAGGCAGATCACCTGAGGTCAGGAGTTAGAGACCAGCCTGGCCAACATGGTGAAACCCCAAAACCCCATCTCAATTAAAAATACAACATTAGTAGGGCATAGTGGTACATGTTTGTTGTTCCAGGTACTTGGGAGGCTGATACAGGAGAATCACTTGAACCCAGGAGGCAGAGGTTGCAGTGAGCTGAGATGGCACCATTGCACTCCAGCCTGGGCAACAAGAGTGAAACTCTGTCTCAGACAAACAAACCCTGCTGGAGTAAAACGAAGCCAGGCAAATAGTGAATTTGTACTGATGATGCATCATTACAATACATCATTTGTACTGAGGCTGCATTATTACCATGACAAACACCAAATTATAAACATCAATCTTGTATTTGAGAGGGGCAAGAGCATGGAGAGACGCACCCACTGTGGTGCCAGTTTAAAAGGAGACTGAAATATGAGGGTAGAGCAGAAATCACCACCCACAATGCTTGTCTTATTTGATCTTGACCATACTTTCTATTTATAAAAATATTTTTGCTGAGGATGTTTCTCAGGGCAATTCTTTAACATCATAGCTGCCAAAGGTTGTGACAACAGTTAGGACAAACATCGCTTAATACAAAATATAAAAGAAAAAACAACTGGGGGAATGAAGTATCTACAGTGGGTTTTAAAAATTTCAGATGTTTCCAGAGACTCTAGAAGGACACAAACATAGAGGGAGTGGCACACATGGCCAGGGTTGTGTGCATGTTAGAAAAGACTGGATAAAACATTCAGCACTCATCTCTGGCTGACCTTGAAGTTTTTCATAAGCAGAAACTGAAGACTAAGGTAGAATTTTAAACTGCTTGCCTCAGCACTGAAGGTGTGCCCCAACATCAAAATAGTGTCCATCAGTGAAAACTATGAGACATACTGGTTACAGTCATTTAAGAAAATCTCTGCCCAGTGATTAGCTGACAACTAAGGAAAGCTAGCATCACTTCAATGGCTATGCACAATAACAACAACAACAACAACAACAAACACATACTTTCCAAAATTGCTTCAAAAAAGTCAGAAAAATAGCAAAACCCGCATAATACACAAAGAATGACAAACTCTGGTTGGTGGAGGGTGATCTGATTTCCAGACTTACTTATATTATTTGACATGTCCACTTTTTATAAATATTAAGAGACTTGCAAAAACACAAATATAGCACATTAATATGAAAAAAATGCTGTCAATAGAAACTATCCATGAAGGAGCCAAGGTGTTGAAATTACTAAAAAAATTAAAATTAGCGATTTAAAATATGTCAATGTAGAAGAAAAAATCATGTATAAACTAAGGAATGAGAATAACATCTCACTAAATACAGAATATCAATATAGAGACAAATTTTTAAAAATTCTATAGTTGAAAAGGGTAACTGAAGTGGAAATTTTACTTAGAGGGACTCAACAGAAGATATCAGCTGGAATTCAAGAGATGATATCAGCAAAAAAGAGCCAGCAAACTTTAACATAGGTCAATTGAGAATATTCAATCTGAGGGACAGAAAGAAGAAAGAATAAAGAGAAAAGAAAAAAGACCTATAGAACACCATCAAGGGTATCACTATATGTATAATGGAGAGTATGTATGCAAGGGAGAGGAGAAGGAAATGGGGAGAAAGGCTATTTGAAGAAATAATGCCTACAAGCTTTTCAACTTTCATGAAAAATACTAACATATACATCCAAGAATCCAAATGAACTAATAGCCGAAATGACCATCAGTGAATGAATGAATGAAGACAATGTTATATATATACACAATGGACTACTGCTCAGCCTTAAAAAGAAACCTGTCATTAGTGGCAACATGGATGAACCTATAGGGCATTATGTTAAGTGAAATAAGCCAGTCACAGAAAGACAAATACTGCATAATTGATCCCAGTCATATGTGGAATCTAAAAAGTTGTTCTTATGAAAGTAGAGAAGAGAACAGTGGTTCTCAGAGGATGGGGAGAGTAGAGGGAAGTGGGAGATGGTGAGAGATTGGTCAATAGGTACAAAACTACAGTTAGATAGAGATGGTGAGAGATTGGTCAATAGGTACAAAACTACAGTTAGATAAGTGGAATAAGTTCTGGTGTTTTATTGCATGATAAGATGGCCAGAGTTAGCAGTAATGTTGTTGAATAGTTCAAAATAGCTAGGAGAAAGGTTTTAAACATTATTATCACAAGTAAATGAGAAATGATTAAGGTGATAGCCAAATTATCATAATCTGATCATTACACAATTTACATGGGTATCAAAACATCACATTGTACCCCATCACACTGTACTCCATAAATATACACAATTATTGTGTCAATCATAATTAAAATTTTTTAAAAATCTCCTAAAAATAGAGATATGAAAAATACAGAGAAACCCAAATCAGACTTCCAGAGAATAGAAATAATATGTGTGAAGTAAATGGTATATTAAATGACATTAGTGAGAAATTAGCCTGGAAAAAAGTTCGGAACTTGAAGATGTATCAGTAGAAACAGTCTAAAATTAAACAATAAAGAAAAACACATTTTTTTGAAGAAAGAGCATTAATAATCAGTAGAGCAATTTTATGTACCCCAATAGGTAGGTAATTGGATTTTCTAAGGGAAGGATATGCAGATAAAATATTTGAATTAATAATGGTTGATAATTTTTTATATTTGATGGCAACTCTCACCCCAGAATTTTAGGAATCTCAAGAAGTTCCAACCACAGGAAACAGGGAGAAAACTATACCAAGGTAAATACAGTCATGAGAAAGTTTCAGATGCAACCAAAGAAAAAACCACAGTGTTCGTAGAAGAGTAGAAGAAAATGACAGGAGGTATCTTAAGAGAAACAATGTAATAAGAATGATCAGTATTTTAAAATTACCGAAAGAAAAATAAAATGATTAATCTAGAATTTTATTCCAGTAAAAAATCTTTCATGAAAAATGGCAAAACAGAGACTTTTTTAGACATGTAAAAGCTGAAAGTAATAATCACTATCAGAACTACACTATAAAAAATGCCAAAAACATTGCTCAGGCACAAGGACAATGCAAAGAGAATAAAAACCAACCTAATATTAGAAGAAACTATTTACATATCTCATGTCTGAAAAAGCCCTTGTATCTGGAATACATAAAGAACTTTCAAAAATCAATTCAAATGTTTTAAAATATCAAAAATATTTGAACAGAGACTTTATAAAAAGGTATAAAGATGGAAAAAAATGCCATGCTCAACATCTTTAGTCCTTAGGTAAATGTAATTGTCCTTAGTGTAAATTAAAATCAGAATGAGATGGCCCAATTAGAATAGTTTTAAAAACTGATGACATGAATTGCTGAGGAGATGCAGAACAACTGGGACTCTCATACTTTGCCTTTGAAAATAAAAATGTGGTGTATTTCTAACAAGTTTCCAGCTGACGCTGATGCTGCTGGTCTGGGGATCCCTGGAGCCCAGGATTTAAAGTCTGCAGTGAGCTGTGATCATGCCACTGCATTCTAGCCTGGGGGACAGAGCAAGCCCCTGTCTCAATCAACCCATAAATAACTAAATTTAAAAAATAAACGGATCCAAGATGGCCCGAATAGGAACAGCTCTGGAGTGCAGTTCCCAGCAAGAACGCATAGGGTGAGTAATCACCGCATTTCCAAACAAATTTTTACTGCCCACAGACCAGGAGATTCCCAAGTGGAAAAGCACCACAAGTCTCCAGCATGGCTGTTTCAGCCAGTGCAGTGGGTCTCTGCACAAAATCTCACACAAATCTGGAGGCCATTTCAACTGGTGCTTGGAATGCCTGGGTGACAGAGTTACCCATTCAACTGAAAAAAAAAAAGAGCTGAAACAGGGAGTCAGGTGATCTGGCTCGGCGGGTCCCACCCCCACAAAGACGAGCAATCTGAAACCTTCTGGATTGAGAGTTTCACAGCAAGCACAGTTGGACCCGAGATGGTCCATCTCTGTGGGGGGAAGGGCATCTGCCATTACCGAGGCAGTCCACTACTACCAAGGCAGTCCGCCATTACTGAGGCAGTCTGCCATTACTGAGGCAGTCTGCCCTTACCGAGGCAGTCTGCCATTATTGAGGCAGTCTGCCATTACCGGGGCAGTCCACCATTACCAAGGCAGTCCACCATTATCGAGGCAGTTCACCATTACAGAGACAGTCCATCATTACTGAGGCAGACTACCATTACTCAGGCAGTTCTAACTAAACCTCAACAAGAAAAGAAAACTTCTGGCCAATATCCATGATGAACATAAATGCAAAAATATTTAATCAAATACTGGCAAACCGATTGCAACAGCACATCAAAAAGCTTATCCATCATGATCAAGTAAGCTTCATCCCAGGGATGCAAGGCTGGTTCAACATATGCAAGGTTATAAACATAATTCACTACATAAACAGGACCAAAGACAAAACCACAATTATCTGAATAGATGCAGAGAAGGCCTTCGACAAAATTCAACAGCCCTTTATACTAAAAACTGTAAAATTAAGTGTTGAAGGAATGTATCTCAAAATAATAAAAGCCATTCATGACAAACCCACAGCCAGTATCATACTGAATGGGTAAAAACTGGAAGCATTCCCTTTGAAATCTGGACAAGGATGCCCTCTCTCACCATTCCTATTTGATATAGTATTGGAAGTTCTAGCCAGAGCAATCAGGCAAGAAAAAGAAATAAAGGGTATTTGATTAAGAAAGAAGGAAGTCAAATTGTCTCTATTTGCAGATGACATGATTGTATATGTAGAAGACCCCATTGTCGCAGCCCAAAATCTCCTAAAACTGATAAGGAACTTCAGCAAAGTAGCAGGATACAAAATCAATGTGCAAAAATCACAAGCATTCTCATACACCAATAACAGACTTAAAGAGAGCCAAATCAAGAATGAACTGCCATTCACAATTGCTACAAATAGAATAAAATACCTAGGAATACAACTTAAAAAGGATGTAAAGGACCTCTTCAAGGAGAACTACAAACCATTGCTCAAGGAAATAAGAGAGGACACAAACAGATGGAGAAACATTCCATGCTTATGGTTAGGAAGAATCAATATTGTGAAAATGGCCAAACTGCCCAAAGTAATTTAGAGATTCAACACTATTCCCATCAACCTAGCTATGACCCTCTTCACAGAACTGGAAAAAAATCACCTTAAACCTCATATGGAACCAACAGAGAGCCCACATAGCCTAGATAATCCTAAAGAAAGAGAATAAAGCTGGAGGCATCATGCTACTTGATTTCAAACTATACTACAAAGCTACAGTAATCAAAATAGCATGGTACTGGTAGAAAAACAGAGATATAGACCAATGGAACAGAACAGAGGCCTTAGAGGCAATGTCACACATTTACAATCATCTGATCTTTGGCAAACCTGACAAAAACAAGCAATGGGGAAAGGATTCCCTGTGTAATAAATGGTGCTGGGAAATCTGGCTAGCAGTGTGCAGAAAGCAGAAACTGGACCCCTTCCTGACACCTTACACTAAAATTAACTCCAGATGGATTAAAGACTTAAACATAAGACTTAACACAATAAAAACCCTAGAAGAAAACCTAGGCAAAACCATTCAAGACATAGGCATAGGCAAAGACTTCATGACTAAAACAACAAAAGCTTTGGCAACCAAAGCCAAAATAGGCAAATGGGACATAATTAAACTCCAGAATTTTTGCATAGTACAAGAAACAATCATTAGAGTGAACCAGCAACCAACAAAATGGGAAAAAATTTTTCAATCTATCCATCTGCCAAAGGGCTAATATTCAGAATCTATAATGAATTGAAACTACAAGAAAAAAAACAAACCCATTCAAAAGTAGTGAAGGATATGAACAGATACTTTTCAAAAGCAGACATATATGAAGCCAACAAACATGAAAAAATGCTCATCATCACTGGTCATTAGAGAAATGCAAATCAAAACCACATTGAGATACCATCTCACCTCAGTTAGAATGGCGATCAGTAAAAAATCTGGAGACAACAGATGCTGGAGAGGATGTGGAGGAATAGGAATAGTTTTACACTGTTGCTGGGAGTGTAAATTAGTTCAACCATTGTGGAAGACAGTGTGGCGATTCCTCAAGTACCTAGAAATAGAAATTCCATTTGACCCAGCAATCCCATTCCTGGGTATGTATTCAAAGGATTTAAAATCATTCTATTATAAAGACACATCCACATGAATGTTCATCGTGGCACTGTTTACAATAGCAAAGACTTGGACCCAACCCAAATGCCCATTGATGATAGACTGGAAAGGGAAAATGTGGCACATATATACCATGGAATACTATGCATCCATAAAATATGATGAGTTTGTGTCCTTTGTAGGGACATGGACAAACATGGAAACCATCATTCTCAGCAAACAGACACAAGAACAGAAAATCAAACACCACATGTTCTCATCGTTGGTTGTTAAATGATGAGAACACATGGACACAGGGAGGGACGCAACATACACTGGGTCTGTTGGGGGGAATTAGGAGAGGGAGAGTGGGGGGTAGGGAGTTGGGGAGGGATAATGTGGGTGAAAATGCCAGATATAGGTGATGGAAATGGAGGCAGTAAACCACATTGCTGTGTATTTACCTATGCGACAATCCTGCATGTTCTTCACATGTACCCAAGAACCTAAAGTGCAATAAAATATAAATATTTAAATAAATAAATAAATAAATAAATATTTACTTCATCCTCACTGGGGATGGTGGTGGGAAGCCACAATCCACACCCCCCTAAAAAAGGAAATAAAAATGCTTCCGGTACTTGAAAAATCAGTTTATCATTTTCTTTTACAGTTGAACATACACTTAACATTCACCCCAACAATCCTATTCCTAGGTATTTATCCAAGTTAACTGAAAACTTACGTTCACACAGAAATCTTTACATTAGTGTATGGCTTTATTTATAATGGCCCAAAACTAGAAGCAAGACAAATGTCCTTCAACAGGTAAATGAATAAGCAAAATGTGATACATACATATAATTGAATAATACTCAGGAATAAAAAGAAATACATTTCTCCCATATTCAAAAACATCAATCAATTTCAAATGCATGTTTACTAAATGAAAAAAGGCCACACCTAAAGGATTTCATATGTATATTCCATTTTTATGACCTTCCTTAAATGGCAAAAGCAAAGGAACAAAAGCAAGTAAGAGAATACCCAGAAACACGGGTGAAGAAAGATGTTCACTATAATGGTGGATTAAGGGGTTCTCAGGTGTGTTTATGATCACATTCTCTATATTGTTTTTGCTGGTGATGTTTGTTATATGATTGTATATCTTTGACAAAACTCATGAGTCGTACACCATAAAGAGTAAGTTTTACTTTATATAAATTATACCTGAATAAAATTGTGATAACAGAGATTGTGAAAATTTAGGACAAATGAAGCTGAATTGGAGAGAACCTCTAAAGTGCTTATACATTCAGGCAAACTTATGTATTAGCTGACTGTGGTTTGGATGGATGGTAAAATGTGGTGAGCTACTATAAATATAAAGTAAAATATATTAAAACATTCCAAAATGAAATCATATTCATTGTCAAGAAGCTCATGGTCTACTGAGGGATCCTATTCTTTTGATTGACAACCATAAAATAATGCAGTAAGGGCTATGTAGTAAGTGTAGGGCAAAAGGCTGCCTGGAAGAGATATCAGTGAAGAGATGACAAAGAGTGCCTAGAAGGAAAGAAGATATATTTATTTATTTTGAGTGTGAGTCTTACTCATTCTGTTGTCCAGGTTAGTGTGCAGTGTCGCAATCTCAGCTCACTACAACCTCCACCTCCTGAGTTCAAGCAATTTTCCTGCCTTCCTGCCTTAGCCTTTGGATTAGTTGGGATTACAGGCATGCACCACCACACCCGGCTAACTTTTGTATTTTTTAAATGGAGACTGGGGTTTCACCATATTGGCCAGGTTGGTCTCAAACTCCTGACTTCAAGTGATCTACTCGCCTTGGCTTCCCAAAGTGCTGGGATTATGGGCATCAGCCACCATGTCCATCAGGAAAGGTGCTCTTTTGATGATGGAATTCACTCAGGGTCTGGGGTATCTTATCCCTTCTATTGGCCCAAATTATAGGGAAACAAGTTGTGGCTATGAAACTGTGATTAATGCTATGATGGATGAAGACATTAGTAAGGCTGCCCTGAAATTGGCCATGGGGACTTCAGTATAAAATGTTGTAATTGCTTAACTGGAGGCTATGGGCTTGTTTCCTGTGACAGACCTCCTAGCTAAAGTGAAAATTACTACTTTCTTGGCTGTGTTCTATAGCACAGAAAGGAATGTTTGGGAAAGCAGTATTGATTGCATTGCCTGGTTTGAGGCTGTCTGCAGCTAAGAATGTTGAAGCATTTCCTTTGCCACGATGTAGCCATACTTGTTTTTGGGCAGGTACACAGTAAGTGTTAGAACCTTTATAACTTATACACAGTGGAAGGATAGTGGAGTGATATGTAGTGTTATCTGGCACCTTAGTCCAATGTGTGCCGTTACTGTGGGACCCCACTGGGGGTAAATCTGTCCCTCCTAGCCAAGCAGTACAAAATAAGTTCTCATTAACCTAAACATTTTCAAGAAGCTAATATACATACTGGAATGCTTGTACTACTAAATTCAAAAGATTATGCAGATTTTTTTCAGAGTGTCCCCCATCATCAGTTGCTTGTATGTATTTATATAAATATCTTTGCATTCTTAAGTATGTGTAAATGAATTTTAAAAAATCAGGTTAGCATATTGTATACACCGTTACATTCTGAATGCTTTTAACTAAAATGCATCTTGAAAGTTGTCTATCAGTTTATAGCCAACTAAAATAAAAGTTCATATTTTCTATTTGCATTTTTAAATTTTCTTGCTGGTCATTTTAAGATTGGTGATTATTTTTCTGCTTTTCTTTATACTTTTGTGAAATATATTAAAATTTCTATTTGTTGATAGTACTAATGAGCCACTTATGTGAATAATAACATATACAGTCACTTTTTCTCACTTTCATTCCCTCCAACTTTAATAGTTTATATTCTGAGATCTTCTAGTTTGTCTTTTATCATCTCTCCTACTATTCAAGGTTTTGGCTGCTGAGGATACAGCATTGAACAAAGCAAGAAAAATAAGTCTCCTGGAGCTTAAAATCTAGTGAGAAGATACGGGCAATACATAAATTTAATACATGTTACACCATAAGATCTATGGAAACAGTAAGGTGAGGTTGAGCAAAAGAAAGTGCCGTGAGGAAGACGGTAAACCACAGTATTAAGTAGATTAATCAGAGAAGGACTTACTAATCAGTTGCCATTTGAGTAAAGATATGAGAAGGTAAAGGACTGAGATTTCTGATGTGCATTTCTCAGGGAAGACTATTCCTAGTATATTTCTCTTTGACTTTTGAATTTTATTTATACATTAATTTCTCAATTTTTAATTCCCTAAATTCACGAAAGTGAAACCTATGGATATAATGGCTGGCTTTATTGCATCATTTTGTATCAATTGCTTGATGAGCATCTATAGGATTTGGTATCCACGACGGTCCTGGAACCAATTTCCTGGGGTTACAGAGAGGGCCAAATGTATTTGGCCGATTATTTCCAAGAAATTTTTCTTATTCTTTGAATATTCCATTTACATACAATTCTGTTT
The DNA here is from genome assembly GCF_049354715.1 of Callithrix jacchus. Lineage (NCBI taxonomy): Eukaryota > Metazoa > Chordata > Mammalia > Primates > Cebidae > Callithrix > Callithrix jacchus. The sequence continues at coordinate 57,354,407 of NC_133515.1, read as the reverse complement.
TTATCTCATGTGCATAATATCCTCTCCTTTCTGAGGGTATTCTGCATATTTTTATTAAATAGTTTTTTTTTTTTTTTTGGTCTTTCCCAGATTGCATGTATTTTATGCTGACTTCCCTGTTTCTGGTTTGGTCTTTGCTTTTAATTTTGCAGTGTCTTCTCAAAGAGTACCTGTTTGTATTTTGGACTGAAGCATAAAAACTTAACAGAAGTTATATCAACTGATGAATTGTTTGTGTAGACTGATCAGATGAGAATCAGGGCTTTTCACTGAGGCAAATATTCTGAGATCTTCTAGTTTGTCTTTTATCAAATATCAGTATTTATACAAATATCAGTATTTATAAACATTCTTTTGGACCATTTTGTTTCTTCAGTGAATAATCTCTTCTGTTCTCTCTCCTGGGGAGCTGTATACCTGGATGGCAACCCTTTTGGCTCAGAGTCACATGAGGGGGCAAGGAACCTACATACTCAATGGCAGACTCTAACTCCCTCTGTTTTTAATAGAGCACATCTCCCTCACTCTCCTGATTCTTGCTCTCCCAATCTAGCCCCTCTAGATCAATTTCTCCATAGAAAACAGGAATAGTCACCCGGACAAGAGAAGTGGAGGAAAGGGTCTGGCTGGTTTAAGATCTCCTTGCTTAGGCTTTATTTACTTCTCTTGTTTTAAGCTCAAAATCATATCCTCAAGAGATTCTGCAGCAAGATGTAGCTTGCTTCTGGCTGGATGTCTCCTCAGCAAGCATCTTCGATTTCCTCAGCTCTGCTAAAGCTTCCATCCACCTTTACCCTGCCTTTTGCTTCTGTTTCTTCATCTGCAAAACATAAAAAATAATAGCCATCTGAAATTTTTTCCAGCATGGTTATGGACATGAAATAAAATAATGGACTTGAAAGCTTCTTCTAATCTGTGCAGCCTACTTTGTTGCCTTGCCTCTGTGGTCCAGTTGCTTTCTTTTAATTTATTTAACACTTCATATTACTTTTTGCCTTAGGGGTTGTTTCACATGTTTTTTTCTTCTGCCTGAAATACGATTTCCTATTTTTTTCTTAATGATTTCTATATAACACTGGATTCAAACAAAATAATATTTATTTAAATTCTAGAGGCAGTTACATTATGAACTGCAAGTCAGACACACAACCCAGAAAGCAAAACAGTACCATCTCCTTCATTTGCTTTGTGTCTGTTCCCCAAGCCAACACTTTATCTTCTTCTGAATTAATCATCCCACATTCAATAAACAAAATTTATTTCCTGTATAGAAACATTCGATCAAATATTTCTGTATGAGTAAACATATATCATTTAGTTTGTTTGGTTAGTGTTTTATAAATAGTGTCAGGCTTTATACAGTCTTCTGAACCATGTTGTTCTCTCCTAATATTATGCTTTTATGTTCTGTTTGTGTTATTGGATAGTTCATTTCTGCTCGTTGCTGTACAATGTTACCCTAATCAAATTTCAAAATTGTTTATCCGTTATCCTACTCATTATTTATATATAATGAACTATGCTACCATCAACATCCTTATGTACATATATATCTTATATCTTGATGTACATAGAAAAAAGACAAGATTTTTATTTGAAACAACAGTGTCCCAGCAATCCTTTGGAGTCTTTCTGCAGCTAAAACCATAGAAGATCTGGAATGAGGAATTCTCATTCAACTGAACAGAGCTTAAAAAATTAAAATATACAATGTGATTTAAGAAAAAAACAACACCTTAAATCTGGTCCACAAAGAATAATCCCTCTACTTCTGATTTTTTTTTGTTAATTATATGGCCTATTATGATTTACTATGTGAATAACAATATAGTATGTTTCATATGTATTTGAAATCAGATATTATTTCAAATTTAATTTGAATAAAAATTTAAACATTATTTCAAGTTTGAAATTCAGAAGTTATCTTGCTTTTAAGCATTTAAATTGGATATTACTATTAGATGGAAAATAAGGATATCTTTAGGAAGAATAATTCTATAATACTCTTTTCTAGAGAATGAGTGCTTAAAATTCTATTTTTTCAACATGTTTAATCCATGTTTATGAATGTGGCTCAGAATTGTAACTGTCTTATTTTTCCGTTTTTATTATTGACTAGTTTTTGGGTAATAGCTTCCTCTTCTTGCTCATTGAGAGGTCATAATGACCACATACAGAAGTAAAAATGTTACAACCAAATTGCATGCAGTGATAGTTTCATTATGTTTATCTATGTTTGACAATGACAGCAATGCTACTGATTCTCAAATGGCTTGACCTTGCATTAGCAGTGAGTTTTATCCTCTATTGCTACTTGCAGAATGCATGAAGTTAAGTCCATAAAGGTCTTTTCTACTCCCCACCTCAGCCTCAGCACCCTAAGCCATCTAAGTTAAAGCTGGAAATGCAGTGTAGTGGTATTTATCATGTTCTTTGACCACCCAGAATATTCTTTTTTTAATTCAGATATAGTGCATTAAGAAAAAGTGCACAAATAAGTATATAGCTCAATAAATTATTTTGTGAAAATACCTGTGTAAGAACTGACGTTGGCAATTAAAGTAAACATAAATAAAACATTCAAGAAGCCGTCACCATCCTCCTGCTTCCAAGTCTCCAAACCCACTATTTCATTAGCAATGTTTGAGATTGTCAGTTGCTCTAGAACTGTGTTGTTGTCCCCTGTGGTGACAACATATATAGACTTGTCAGTCTTTTTCATGTTAGCCATTCTAGTGCGTATGTGGAGAAATCACACTGTCACATGAATTTAGAGAAATTGCATAGCGAAATTTGACCTCATAACTGGCTAGGTGCTCCAAGCCTAATTATCTCACCATCCCTGAGATTTGGAGAGTAATTAAATATATCCTAATATGTTTAATTTCTACTTAAACTATTTAGAGTGGTTTCTGTTGTTTGCAACTAAATATACCGCTCAGGAGAAATAATATGTAATGTTGGAAAGTAACTGAATAAAAAAGAAAAAACATGTTTACAGAAAAAGTGCCAGAACAACTGGAGGTATACACAGAGAAATAAACAGTTTTTTTATGGGTTATTGGATATGGGTAAGGACAGCTTAGGCAATGATATTATCTCTAAGTACCAGGTGTGTTTTCTAACCCCTAAGTTCCCTTTTATAGCGATTCAAATGGAACATTTGCCAGTCTATATGCTAAAATTTTCAGAAACACATAGGAACCATTTTGGTAAAGTGACCAATGGATACAGAGGTTGGTAAATGGGAAGAGTTTGCTCCAAATATAATATTAAAGAGAGATATCACCAAAAAAAGAGCTGAAATTGTAAGGATAGTTTAGAAAACTCCACTTTGCATCGTGAAATATAGGTGCTTCTTGGCACCTTCTATAATCCTTCATATTTTCATAAACAGGGTTTGTGTTATCAACCTGCTTCTCTCTCAGGCTTGTGAAAGAAACTAAGCAATGTTCAAGACCAGGGTTTTTCAAATGTAGTTGATAATTAAAATCACTGATTCTAGTCCTAAATCCATATATAATAAATCAGAATCTCCATAGGCGGGGATCTGAGAGAAAATTGTTGTTGTTGTTTTTAAAATCTCAGATGGTTTTGGTGATCATACAGATATGAGAACTACTAACATCAACATCAGGTTATCATGTGTTTTATTTCATAACTTAGAGTTTGGGCAAGTTTCTTCTTGAAGAGGAAAATGAAGAATTTCTTCACCCTATCTATAACCGATATCAATGAACCAAATACGACTGGTAAATTTCAATTTAAGAAGAAAACAAGTCTTTCTTACTGGTCTGCATTGGCAGTAAAGGTGGATTGTTTATTAAAAGAAGAATTGGTGGGAAAAAGAAGAAAGCTTGTTCGAAAAACTGCCTGAAATAATGGCAAACAGTAGAAAGATTTTTCAATCTCCAACCTACGATTCTAGAGCCAAAGGAGAGGAGAAGAGTTAGGTTCTGTGAAGGTTCAGCAGGGCTCTGAAAGTCCTATGGGAGGAGGAAACTTAGAAACTTGGAACAGGATTTAAGTTGGTCAAACAAAGGACAGACTACTGCAAGTCACAAAATCAGTCATGAGATAAGAAATGAATCAATGGGCTTGTTGATTAAAGATATAGATAAACCAAAATTTAAAAAATGAAGACGAGGTTAGAAGAGATGGAAGGCCTAAATGGAAAGCAGAGATTTATACTTGGTAGGAATGGATGCATTACAGAAGAAGTGTCCATAAAGAAATTTGGCAGATATTGCTTTAGACTGCTGTGTGTTTGTGAGCCACTTACACTTGGTGGGGATAAGGTTTTAATACAGTTTCTAACTGGATTAGGAAAGGGAAAGAAAGCGCCTTTAAAGTCTGTTCAGTAATCAGCAGGTGTTTATATACATATCATTTTATTTAATCTGTGCCTTTTATTTTAAATGAAGAACCAAAGTTTACAAAGGTTGGGATAAGCACAAGTCTCACCAAGTTTGTAATAGAGACTCAAATGATCTGACTCCCAGCCTAGTGTAGTTTTATACACTACTCTATAAGTCACTTAGCTCTTATTGAGAAGGATTCTACCATTCCCCATTTCTGTTTTAAATGAGACCATGAACTACTTCAATTCCATTTTATTTTACTTTATTTTATTTTGACAAGTCATGCTTAGAAAAAAATACTCAAGTCATCTGTACCCACTGTGTAGTTGTATTTATTAAAAAACTAATCTTTCCATCTGTAGTAAAATATTTATTAACAAGCTACTAGAGTCAAAGAAAACTTTTTATCTCAGAAGACATGTAGCCATGTGAGATTTATTGCAAAAACAGACATTTCTTAAACTTAATTTTCAAGGTGGGAAAAACTGAAATCATAATGGTAACGTAGTAAATGTAAGTATTGCCATTTTGATTTCTCACTCTCATGTCAGCAAAAGATTTGACGGTGCTTCTTTGTTATGATAAGAAAGTCTTCTCTGATAGGATTATTAGTGAGCTGACGCAGGAAGGGAAAACTTGGCAGAAGAGCGGGGAGCACAGACTTTAAGTCTTTAAGAACTTAAAGGACCCCGTCTGGCTAGAGTGCAGAGAATTGAGCAGCCCATGACATGATGAGGCATGGTAGGGGCAAGCTTGTGCAGGACCTGGAAGATTTATGCCGAAGATTTTGGTCCTTACACTAAACTTAGTGGGAAGCCAGTGAAATATATTAAGAAAGTTGTATGGTTTGAAAAAGTTAGGTTTTTATTTTTTTGAAGACAGCTGTCTCTGTAAATTGAAAAATTATTGGAAGGGGATAAGGGCATAAATAGGGAATCCAGTTAAAAAGCTGTTAACAGTAGTTTAGAAGAAGGAATGCAGTGATTATTATTAGGGTGGTGTTAGTGGAAGAGGCAGGAAAAAAACAGATATGGAATAAGTTCTGGAGGAAAAGCCACCTGAACACAATGTGAAATTGGACTTGAGAAACAAATGGAATCCAGAATGCCGCCAGGATTTCTGACTTGTACAACTGGATAGATGATTGCGGACCACCCAGATAGAAATCACCAGGAAAGAGAAGAGCAGTTGTTGATATGGGTCATGAAATTAACCCAGTAGATGCTTACTTAGGGATTGAAATATGTAGTCATGGTGTTCTTAAGAATTGCCTAGTCTGCTGATAAAATTTTAGTCTTAAGTATATGAATGGTAATCAAAACCTTTGATGAGAATGAGGTTCCATGAAGAAAAATAGTGTGGAGTGGTAAAGAGGATGGCTAAATCTGAGCTGTGAGCTACTGTGAGAGCTCAGGGGATGGATGAGTCTGTAAAAATGATCAAGGAGAACATAGAATTACCTAGGTCAAAGAAAGAGAATGTTTTAAGGAAGAGTGTTTAGCAGAACGGAACCTTTTGAGAAGTCAAGAAAAATAAAGACTGCAAAATGGCAACTTGCTGTTAATAATGTGTGAAAAGTTAAATAGGCAGCCACAATGATCTTTGCTCATGTCAGAACGGGTTATTTGTTCTGCAGTTGTTTAAATGATGAAGAAAGAGAAAATGTATATTTGTGCTCAGGTTGCTCTGAAGTGCTATTAATTTTCTAGGACATATGGGATATAGCTGGTGACCCTGGAAAACAATTCTAAGGAAAAGACACTAAAACCAGTCTTGGGATACTTACTGATATGGCCTTAAATTGGATTTCTCCTGCTCTTTCATTCCCAGCATGGTTTTCCATGGCAACCAAGCTTAAATAGTTCTGCTAGGTAAACAGGTCAAGACAATTATAGCCATTTGTCTTACGACTCTTATTTGTCATATTAGGAGGAGAATATTTTTGTTTGGGAGCCCAATAAAGTTTGGTAAAACTGTCATTATTTCTGTTTAAAGATTGTAAAAGTTTTTTTTGCAAGCAAGACAAAAAAATTTAAAACTAAGTCTAAGTGAGAAATCATTTTTCTTATATAAATTCATAATCAAATTTTCAAGAGGAGAATATATAACTTCTAAATATAAAAACCTTATTATGTCTTGATAGAGAACAAAATGTTCTAGGTTTTAAACAGCTTTAAAAATGAAATGGTATTGAGAAGTACGATACATGACTTTATGAAGCTTAACATACTATTGCACATTTATTTTGTTGAAGACTATAGATGTAAAATAATGAATCATTAAACTGAAAATATAAACATATTTTTAAATTTATGAAATGTAGTAGTACATTGATTTTCTTTTCTCTTTTTCTTTTTTTTTTTTTTGAGACGGAGTTTCGCTCTCATTACCCAGGCTGGAGTGCAATGGCGTGATCTCGGCTCACCGCAACCTCTGCCTCCAGGGTTCAGGCAATTCTCCCGCCTCAGCCTCCCGAGTAGCTGGGATTACAGGTACGCACCACCATGCCCAGCTAATTTTTTGTATTTTTAGTAGAGATGGGGTTTCACCATGTTGACCAGGATGGTCTCAATCTCTTGACCTCGTGATCCACTCGCCTCGGCCTCCCAAAGTGCTGGGATTACAGGCCTGAGCCACTGCACCCGGCCCGATTTTCATTTTGATCTATACTACTCAATGGTGAAAAAATTATGATGCAATAATATTTTGACTGACAGTGTGAAAGTGGTGTTCACAAAGTAGCTTTAAACAATGGAAATGTGAATCTACAAAATGGCCTTAAAACCTGGTGCAAGTCTTTCTAGCCTGTATGTATTGCTATGTGTCCTGAGAAGTCACATATATTTTGCTGTCACTTTTATGTGACAACAATTTTGGCCAAGTATTAAATTGATTTGTCTTTTATTTCACGAAAAAGGAGTTCCATAATTGTTAGAGTTAAAAATTAGTTAATTTATGGTTTTAAGGAATGCCTTCATTAGATCTTTTCTTCTAAGTCAAATGCTTTTTTGAAGTGGAAATAAATCAGTTAACATCAATGACTCAATTCAGTTTTAATTCTCTTGGAAAATACAGTCTGAAATAGCAAACTATAGAAATCAAATGCCATGAATTCATCACAAAAATGAGACACAATTAAAGCCTAATTATTCATTAAATATTTACTACAGTTCAGGGCTTGGTTTGATTAGCTTATGTTGATTTTTTGGAAAGATAATACAAGTTCAGGTTTATCTGAGTCCTGAGCTCTGGATTAACGTGGATCACCTCTTCTGAACATCATCTGAATTTGCCAATGTTTAACTGCTCCTCAACCATTTATGACAAAATAAGGTACAATTGCTCGCTCATGGAAGCTAGTAATTTGACACAACATTCTATTTTAAGCTGGCAAATTCCACTTGGGACGATAATTCTCTAAGTCTCAGGGATAACCAAACACTTGACTCAAAAATGATGTTAATTTTTGAAAGTCTTACCAGGCAGAGGTTTCCATGTTTCTGGAAGATTGTGAAGATGGCCAGTCAGCTTTTACTTCATAGCTACTCTCCCATTTCACTATATTCAACTATTTCAAATGGTGATAGTAACACAAACAAAAATTCAAATGGAGGAAACGTGGTAAGAGTTTTTGGTTATATTTTCTCTCTCTCTTTCTTTCTCTTTCTGTCTCTCTCTGTCTCTCTGTCTCTCTCTCTCTCTCTCTCACACACACACACACACACACACATACACACAGTGCCATAGATTCTTTGAGGTTTATTTTACCACCACTTTGTGCATGGTATTTCAGTGTTGCCATATCTTCTTATGTATAGAATAAAAAATATTAGAACCCTTGGAACTTACAAGACAAATTTAGAGAGAAGGGGAACAACCCAGCATATTTTGTTTGTTTTATTTCTGCATGATCTATAAATAGACAAAGCAAAATGAGAAATGTTGGTCCCACAAGTCATTGAATTATGGTTTATTAAAGCAAGCAAGCTCCTATCCACAAGGAAATGTGATGACATAAATTTTAACAATTCCATTTACATTATGGAACATGAAAATGAGGCTCTTGATAGAGGGTAGATAAGAGGGTTACTCTTTTCTCCTATCAAATACTTTGTGCACATATTCCATAGATTGATTTTCTATCATGGAGGTTTTCCAAAATGACTGGCAAACCATTATTTTAATGTCTTGCTTGGATTTTCCCCTTTCTGGATCCAACACTTCACAGGAAGCTTTATGCTTCTGAATACATTTAACAGTAATGTTAATGCAGGTCTTAATTGTAACACTGGCAGATGAAGGTTTAGAAATCAAAGAAACAAAAGGTGACTTTTGTTATTTGCTTGTCTGGAAGATTGACCATCTGTTTGTTTCTACTCTGCTTGTTTATGAACTTTTGGTAGTGTAGGTATTGGTATAGTGTAGGTTAGCATTTGCGAATAATGGAATTGAGACTCACTATGTCACAAGATATAAAGCACCAATGACAGATTTATTACTGAAAGTTGCAAAGCCAAATCAAATTACAGTAAGTTACCAGATCATCAATGCAATTATACCATTTTTCCTTGCTTTCACATATCAGATTTTACGTATGAAATAATATTTAAATTATACCACAAAGATGGGAAATTAAAGAAATTAGTCACAAACCTGGCTATCAAGAGGCTTCAGAGAACTGCCTTGCTCCCTCCACCATGTGAGGATGAAGGAAGAAGGTACCATCTATGAACCAGGCAAGAGGCCTTCAGCAGACTTTGAATCTGCTGGTGCCCTGATCTTAAATTTCCCAGCCTGCAGAAGTATAAGAAATAAACCTATGTTGTTTATGAGCTACTCAGTCTGTGATATTTTACTATATTTAAGAGTACTAATCCTATTCATGACAGATGCCTTTTTCATCTAATTATATCCTAAAAGTTCTCACTTCCTAATACCATACCTTTGGGGGTTAGGATTCCAACATACTAATTTTTGGGTGAGGGGCACAGACATTAAGTCCATAGCATTATATATATATAACTACAGATAATTTAGATTATATGTATATATGTGTATAGGCTTATCTGTATAAACATATCACAGATAAAATTGACAGAAAAATCAACATTTCTGTCGATCTTATCACCTTCACTCTGGACCACATTGGTCCTGATAATCTTCCCATTAATGTAAGTAAACAACTTGAAAGTAAGGGCTATGCATTGAGTTTTCAGTGATTTATAAAGTGGTTGCCGTTTTGCAAGCTCATTTGAATAAATGAATGATAATTTGATACCCAGGTATTTTTTTTCTCAATATCATATACAGATAAGGAAAATTCTAAGGCTGCCTGTGTTACCACTACTCTATTTGTCCTTCTAAATAGAGTATTTGCTTATGATTTAGGAGGCTGAACGCTATGGACTTCATAAGTAGGCATGCTAACATGCCAGCTTCAAGCTGAATTTGGTCTGCGGGGAACTCAAGCAGGAGATCAGTTCAGTGTGGGGGAAGAGAGTGGGGTCAGAAAACGTATTATACTAACTCACTCCAGTAGCTTTGACATCAGTTGCCTGAATTCCTAGCTGAAGATTACAGCTCTGTCAGGCAGCTAGCTCCCTCTCTCTCCTTAGCTCTCTCCCTGTCTTCAGGGCCTAGTAACAAGTCTCTATTTCCAACTCATCAGGCCTAAAGACAGAGGTGGTGCTCAGCTCCTTGATGTTATTAGCCTTGTAACCTGCAGTCTCTTGAGCTCTCCTTTAAACATGCCCACACTTTTCTAAACCATTCTTTGTTAAATGTTCTTTAAATTATCTAATTTCATCATGCCTTCTGTTTCCTTCCAGTGCTTTACCTGGTACACTAATCTCAGTGGAATAAATTCTGAATATAGAAAATGTTCTTACATTGCCAAATCATGTTGATTTAATTTTTAACTATTAATTCAATGTTGTTCATGGAAATGTAATTTTAGTTCCAACTAGAGAGTGATATATTTATGAAAACCAATTCCCTAATGGCACTTAAAATCAAAGCTCTTTGACAGTTTTCACATTGTTTTAAAAAAGCAAATAGTATGTAATATTCAGCTAAATAGCCACACCATGAAATGATGCTACTAAAGATTTATTGTGACTGACTTTTTACTCTTGGATAAAGCTAATAAAAGTATTTGAGATTAACAAGGTATGACTTCTCTACCTTCCCCAGTTGTGATACTAATGAATTATTCCTCTCCTTTACTCACAGTAGTTTCCTGTGGTTGTTTGAACTTGCCAAGCTTATTTTCTACTCAGGGCCTTTATACTTGAATGGACCACCTTCCTTTTCCCATTAATCAGGTCTTAATTCAAATGTCACCTTTACAGAGGCTGCCTCTATCCTATTGAAAACAACTGTCTGCCTTCTGCCACCCTCTAGAACATTTACCTGAACATGTATGTGTTCTCTAGTATTTTCACTATCTAAAAATATGTTATGTATGTACGTATTATTGGTATTCATCCTCTCCCCACGTAAGGTCCATAGGAACAAGGACTGCATTTGTCTTCATGAGCTAGAACAGTCCTTGGAAGGCAATATTTTTAACAGCATTATACACACACACATACATATCCATATATATATATATATACATATCCATATATATATATATATATATATATATATATATATGTAATGCACAATCTAATGTGTGCAGTTTAATGCACGGAGTTATGCAACCATCTCTGCATTCAATTTGAGAACATTTTGTTACTTCCAAAAGAAACCTTTACCAATTAGCCATCTCCCCACCCCCTACCTCCTCAGTACACTAAACACTGGATAACCACTCATGTTTGTCTCCTAAAGGTTTGCCTATCCTGATGATTTTACATAAAGGAAATTACAAAATATATAGTCTTGTTTTTTTTTGATAAGCTTTTTTACACTTGTCATGTTTTTAAGATCCATACATATTATGGCATGTATCAGTACTTCATTTCTTTTTATGGCTGAATAATATTCCATTGTATGAGTATAACACATTTTATCCATTCATTCATTAGTTAATGGACATTTGTTTATTCTTTACTAGTTTTTGGCTGTAGGAAAAATGCTGCTATGAACATATATGCACAAAATTTTACATGAACCTATGTTTTTATTTGGGTATACAGCTAGCAGTAGAATTATTAGATTATATGGTATCTCTCTGCTTAATGGTTTGAGGAACTGCCAGACTTTTTTTTTTTAATTATACTTTAAGTTCTGCAGATCATGCAGGATTGTTACATATGTATACACATGCCATGGTGGTTTGCTGCATCCATCCCCTCATCATCTACATTAGGTATTTCTCCTAATGTTATCCCTCCCTAATCCCCCCACTCCCCTGCTTTCCATCCCCTAGTCCCCCCACCCCAAAAGGCCCTGGTGTGTGATGTTACCCTCCCTGTGTCCATGTGTTTTCCTTGTTCAACAACCACTTATGAGTGAGAACATGTGGTGTTTGGTTTTCTGTTCTTCTGTCAGTTTGGTGAAAATGATGGTTTCCAGCTTCATCCATGTCCCTGTAAAGGACATAAACTCATCCTGTTTTATAGCTGCCTAGAATTCCATAGCGTATATGTGCCACATTATCTTTACCCAGTTTATCCTTGATGGGCATTTGGGTTAGTTCCAAGTCTTGGCTATTGTAAACAGTACTGCAATGAATATAGACCAAAACAGCGATATAGACCAACGGAACAGAACAGAGGCCTTGGAAGTAACGCCACACATCTACAACCATCCAATCTTTGACAAATCTGAAAAAACACACAATGGGGAATGGATTCCCTGCTTCATAAATGATGTTGGGAAAACTGACTAGCCATATGTAGAAAGCTGAAACTGGACCCCTTCCCTATATCTTATACAAAAATTAACTCCAGATGGATTAAAGATTTAAGCATAAGACCTACCACCACAAAAACCCTAGAAGAAAACCTAGGCAATATCATTCAGGACATAGGCATATGCAAGGACTTCATGACTAAAACACCAAAAGCAATGGCCACAAATGCAAAAATAGACAAATGGGATCTAATTAAACTTAAGAGCTTCTGCACAGCCAAAGAAACCATCATTAGAGTGAACCAGCAACCAACAGAATGGGGAAAAATTTTTGAAAGCTACCCTTCTGACAGACTGCTAAATCCAGAATCTACAAAGAACTTAAACAAATTTACAAGAAAAAAGTAACAGTATCAAAAAGTGGGTGAAGGATATGAACAGACGCTTTTCAAAAGAAGACATTTATGCAGCCCGCAAACATAAAAAAATACTCATCATCACTGGTCATTAGACAAATGCAAATGAAAACTACATTGAGATACCATCTCATGCCAGTTAGACTGGCAATTATTGAAAAATCTGGAGACAACAGATGCTGGAGAGGATGTGGAGAAATAGGAATGCTTTTATACTGTTGATGGGAGTGCAAATTAGTTTAACCATTGTGGAAAACAGTATGGCAATTCCTCAAGGATCTAGAAATAGAAATATCATTTGACCCAGCAATCCCATTACTGGGTATATACCCAAAGGATTATAAATAGTTCTATTATAATGCCAGACTGTTTTTAAGAGTGGCCACACCATTTTACATTTCTATCAGCAGGGCATAAGGGGTCCAGTTTTTCCAATTTTCAACATGCTCTGTTATCTGTCTTTTTTATTATAGTCATCTTAATAGATGTGAAGGCAACTATTATTTTTGGTTGTATATACAACTCAGCATATCCTTATTTAAGTCGAAGTCCTAAATATTAAATATAATCTTGTATTGTTTTACTTTATTTTAAAAGGTAATAGCATGAGCTTTGAGGACCATATATTTTGTAAATAAATGAGTAAATATGCATTGCTTTATTCTATTACCAGGAATCTTCAGCCAACTACTCTTAGAGACTTCATGTTTGTGTCCTCCCTCAAATTTATATGTTGAAATTCTAATTCTCAATGTGATGATATTTGGAGTTGGGGCCCTTAAGGAGTAGGTGGGTCATGAGGGTGCAGCTTGTATGATGGGATTAATGTACTTGTAAGGACAGACACAAGAGTGCTTGCTTTCTCCCACTCCATACACTCTCTCTGACATTTCATGCCATGTGAGGTAAGAAACAGGAAGAAGGCCCTCACCAGGCATTGAATGGGTCACCACATTAGGCATGAACTTTCCAGTCTCTAAAACTGTTAGACATATATTTACATTATTTAAGCCACCCAGTCTATGGTATTTTTGTTCCAGAATCTGAACTGATTACAACTACAATTATTATTTTCCTAGAAAAATAGCAGTTACAGAATAGTGTTTCTCCAAGTGCTCTCTATAACATAACAATTGATCACAATTTAGCAATGGGCAAGAGAAATTTTAGAGTCTTCTTATAGTCTAGAAATACCAGTGGCCTTAAAGATAGTGGCAGAAGTATACTGGGGGGGAAGACTTGTGTGTCTGTATGTCTCCAGGGGGTGTATGTGGAATATTTTCTGTTGTTAAATTTTCTTCCCCAAAGAAGGAAGAAATGAATCAATTGCAACACATTCTACTTAAAATCTATTTTTACCCAATTGAATACATGCTCTTTTAAGGCATGGAGGAGACTCATTTTATAGAGTACTAGATTGCAGATTTGCAACCTAACAACAAAAATTGTCAAATGGGAAGAGGCATACATGTACAAGAGAGATTTCAACACTTTGTGGGCAGACCATAATCCCAAATCTCTTTTAGGGTAATAAAAATAGAAATTTTGATTCCATTGAAGATTAACTGATAATAAAAATATCACAATATTTAAAGAGAAAAAAATTGTAATTTTTTATTTTATCTTTCATATTTACCAAAAAGATGCTATGAATTTCATTATTTTGGCATGGCATAAATCTCAAATGCCAAACAATTAAAACACCTAACTGAAGTAAATGAAAATATTTTTGATAGCATGTACAAGTAATACATATTTTTTTTCCTTTTTTATGATAATGATCACAAGGTACTTATAACATGTTTGTGTGATACAACTCTCATAGTAACCAGAAAAATGTGCTTGTCACTGAAGTTCAATACCAACTGATAATAACTAATAACATATGACCACAGAAAAATGTTACACATTATGTATTTTACTATCATCTTATTATTTTTATCCATGGTATTTGGATTATACTTAGACACATCAGAATATTTTAATGTAAGATAATATTGCAAATAAAAGAAAAATTCTGCTTTGTGATTTTATTTTATTTTATTTATTTATTTTTGAGCTCCTGTTGCCCAGGCTGAAATGCAATGTTGGGATCTCAGCTCACCATAACCTCCACCTCCCAGGTTCAAGTAATTTTCCTGCCTCAGCCTCCTGAGTAGGTGGGATTACAGGCATGTACCACCATGCCCAGCTAATTTTGTATTTTTAGTAAAGATGGGGTTTTTCCATGTTGGTCAGGCTGGTCTCAAACTCCCAAACTCAGGTGATTCACCCTCCTTAGCCTCTCGAAGTGCTGGTATTACAGGTGTGAGCCACTGTACCCTGCCTGTTTTGTGATTTTATATGTATATATCAAATCAACTCAGGGCACCTTCTCCAACCCTGTCTTTTCTTTCCTTCCTTCCATCTCAGCCATCCTTACCTCTGTTGAGCTTATTCTAATGGGTGGGAAAGGCAATTAAATATATAACAAATAAATATGAAACTTGTTAAACCACAAAGGAAAGAGTGACAGGGTTGGTGGAGAAGGGGCATGTACCTGAACCAAGAGTCATAGGGGTAAATAAAGGAGGAATGGCTCATGCACAAGTAACAGCAGATGCAGGAGGCAGGTGTAAGCTTGCGACACTTAAGGAGCATAAAGGTGGCCAGAGTGGTTAAAAAGACATAGGTGATGGCATGTAAAGTCAAGGAGAGAATGAAGTCTGTGGGAGAGCTTTAAGTGATTAATAGCCATATCTACTCTGTGTTTCAGCTTTTTTCTCGCAGCTGCATTGTACACAGACTGTAGTGGGAATATTTGTGGAAGCAAGATGGGTGGTAGGAGGCCACTGTAGTCATCTAATTGAGACATGATGGTGCTTTGGACTGGAGTATAGGCAGTAGGTCAGAAAAAAGAATATATAGGATAGAATATTTTAGATACAGAATAAGAGAAAAAGTTAAGTCAAAGATGTCGTATAGGTGCATGGTGTGATCTTATGAGTTTTAGTGCTGTGGCAAAAAGAAAGAAAGGAAAAATAAAGAAAAGGACACAAAGAGAGAAAGAGAAAAGGAAAGAAATTCCTGATGTTCTAATGCTTAATCTACTCTGTGGTCAAAGAGAATAAATGGGCAGTTTTCCAGTTGTACAAGATAATCACAGAAATTAATTCATGATATCAGGTAATATTCAATGGTTGTTTGGTTTTTGTCAAATTACATTAATTTTCATATTTTTCTGTGTTTTCATAGCTTTCTATAATAATAATAGAAAACAATCTTTAGATTTAGCATTCTTTGGTTAAGCAGGGACTTTGTAGAAATTCTACTTGTTCTCTCTCATGATTGGTATTTCTGTGGTGGAGATTAGAATAACCTGTGCCAAGGCCACAAAGAATCTAACACATCAAGGTCAAGGTGAATTAAACTGTTTCATGTCCCAAAACATGATTAGTAATCTGGAAACAGAATTGAATCAAAGCAGAATAAAATGGCATGTGGTTTAACAAAATGGAAAATATGTGCTATTATGTGTGGTTTTGTTTCTCTTGTCAGTTCATAGTGTAATGGAATTTTAACTAATCGTTAAACTGTCAAATATTGAAGTTCTCAAGATTTGCACAGATTCCATTGTTTGTGTTACATTTTTTGGAGCAGAAAGTTGCTTTACAGGAATATAAGAATTAGAAAATAGTGAAATCGATAGTGCTTTCCTTAAGCAATGTTGCTAAATGTAACAAAAATAGTTTTGTTTTTTTTTTGCTTCTAGATATTTCCAAAACTTGCTGCTGTCTACTGCATTATTTTGAAATAAAAAACTAGACCAAGGATAGAAATAAGTGAGTATAAACTAAAAGTATCAAGTTATTCTGCCTTGAGGAATCCAGAGGACTACGGACTGAGTTAACTGCCTTTTAGGTAGAGTGAAGTCCAGGATTTCACATGGGTTCCCTCCTGAAGTATTCCGATGCTCTTTACACAGTACCCCACATTTCATAGATATTGCTTGCTCTATACCAGGGGACTTGATAAAGTACAGCCAAATGTCTTTTTAAAAAATTACAACAAAGCTGTTGACATTCATTTAGAATTGTGACAAAGACCTCATGATTTTCAATGCTGAAAATATTTGCAATCTGGCCCTTTACAGAAAAAGTTTGCTGACCTTTGCTCTATAGCATGGCTCCAAGCATCCTCCTATGCCTGTCCTTTCACTAGTTCCTCCAGAACCCTGCAGTTACCTCTGGCCTTCATATTAATGAATGGCATGAGTGGTTACCTAAGACCTTAAAATTTGCCTAAGACCAAGTAGTGATATTTAACAAAAATTTAATAAGCCAAGTAGGGAAAGACAGTGACTTGAAAGTAATATTTGCTGACCTGGCTTTTGGCTACATTGGCATGTTTAGTTTGTGATAATTCAAGAAACCACATACATATATGCACAGATTACATTTCAATAAAAACTAAAAGCAATGCATTGAGAGCTTGTGCATAAGGTGAAGGATTATAGAACTGGACAGAAAAACAAATAAATTGGAACAGCATTCCATTATGCTTTAGCCATGGGCCATGCTTTTCAAAATGGGATACTCTTGTTACTTCTCAAATATAGGAAATGTTGAAAATTTGATATGTTCAGAAAAGAAATATTATTAATTTAAATATGCTTTTTCCCAAATAAATATCACCTTAGTCACAGACCATGCTTCCGTCCTTTCATTTTCTTTTTAGCTCAGGGCTGGGAGCACCATTCAGTTGTTTAGAAGCTCCCATGTATCTTCCCTTTACCCCAATTCAGACTCCTCACTCTCTGCCTTTCCCAAAGAAAGGAATAGATGTTTTCATAAATACACATCCTTTCCCATTCAATCCTGTAATAATAACTACAGTGACACAAGGGTACTCACAATGAACTCAGAATATCATTATTATGCAAATTCGCCTGGCTCTTGGTTCTCTTTTATGTCCTAAATGCAATTTACTGTGAAATAACCAAAATGCCTATAAAGCCCCCTCTGCACCGCTCTCCACCAACTACAAAAAAAATAAAAAAGCTATTGACCTTTAGGGTGACTTTTCCTCCATACCCTGAGCATCTAGTGGCTAATGCACACTGTGACAACTTTAAAATTGCAGTTTGCCCACCATGGGAAGCTCACAGATCTGATGGGAAATTATCAGATTTAAGAGTCAACACTGTCTTTTATGATATGTTGCTTCTTGCTTTATGTGAGAACTTATGCTGTCTAGGTAAGTTATTGTAGCCAGATACCTACTATTCTAAAGTACAGTGCCCCCAACAGTCTTTGATAAGAATCACTGTGTTTGTGTATAAATTAGTTATTTAAAAGCATATACATTAATGAAAACAACATTTGGAAACTTTGCCCACAGTTTAAACACAGAGGGATAGGTTTCTAGCTGCTACCACTATACAACAAAAACTAAAATTGCACTGACAAACAAAAATAATTTGATATATTCAAAATTATATTTAACTGTTTATTCTGGGGTGGTTTTCCTGAGAACTCTTGGTTTTTCCAAACTTAATTCATGGAAATTAAAACATAAACCCTCACTGATCCTTGTGCTCAGGAATTGCTCCAAGCAATACCCTCCTCAACACATACCGCAAATCATATACATACTATTGACTAAGATAAGAACCTATTATCTCTTACACCCTCCTAACTTTTTCCATCCGTGGTCCTGGCTTTGTACAAGAGTTCTGACTTCATCTGCTTAACCTGGAGTGCCTCTCTGCTATGTTGCTAGAATCTAACAAAGCTATTATTGCATTTGTGAGTGAGTATTCTCCCAGGAAGGTTGTTTAGAAGTAGAATTAATGCTGTTAAAATGTTTTTATATTTATGGGACAATCCTCACAATCTGAAGAGGGCTGGCTGTTCAATGTGAAGAGACTTAGATTTTAGGCATAATCTACAAATTATATAGTAATCTGTAATTTAATATGACTGTATTACTATAGTCTCTTCTAATTATTAGTACCTGTGTTAGAAGTGGTGGTGGTGGGGGGTATGCAACTGAAAGGATGCCTAAGATACAGTCTCCACTCACAAGAATCTCAGGGCACTATGCTGCCTAGCCAAAATATTAATAAGGCTTGAGGTAGAGCCATGAACAATCCTGATTTCCCAGGACATGAGACTTTCAGTAGTAAATCCAGAAGAATCCCAAACAAAAAAGAATAGTTGGTCATTCTCCATGAAAGATTGGTGTATTTTCTTGAAAACCTTCTCCAGAAGAGAAGGTTCAGCTAACATTTTCTATAAAGGGTTTGTGGGCTTTATTTTTTTTATTGCAACTATGCAGTTCTCTCCCAGTGTAGCATGAAAGCACCCATAGACAATAGGCACATTAATAAGTGTAGTTATGTTCCAGTAAAACTGCATTCACAAAATAAGGTCATGGGCTGGATTTGCCCCATGGGTTGTACTTTGCGGATCCTACAACTGAATCCCTCTTATGTTAAAATTGTCTCCGCTAGTCTCCGTTTATGTTCACATATATTTAGGCATTAACAAACCTGTGTTACTATTTGATTTATAAGGCTTGTTAATATTGTTGCCATCATATGTATTATAGAAGGAGGGTCACAGAATTTAAAATGTCACAAAGAAAACACATGATCACATAGAAAATAGGGTAATTATATTAAAAACTATTGTACCAGTCAAATCCCTGGTATCACTTTTAGCTTCACCTTTTATAATCTTATGTATATATTTAGGTAGAAGTCTGAAAAGGAATTGGAGGAGGACATATATACTTCTATATATCCCACTGCATTTCACTCTTTTGATTATACTCTGTTAATTGGACCTCTCTCATCTAAATTGTACCTGTATCACATCTTGATAAATATTTTCCAAATTCAAATTCAATTGAAGGACGTGGCATCTTTTAGAATGATAGCTTGGTTGCACATCCTCTACCTTCGCTGCTCCAGTAACCCCATTCTATCCCTCCTTCCTGCCATGCTTTTTATGTCACCTACCATTATGCCTACTGCATCCTCACTTGGAATGTCCTTTTTTTTTTTCCTTTGGCAAATTAAAACTGACCATTTTTAAAATTACAGCTCAATGATTGTTTCTTAGGGAAGATTTTCATAACCTCTAGAGTCTTATATAGCAGATGTCCCTTGTTTTTCTTTTTCTTTCAAGCCTTTTCATAGCTGTAATTTTTGATTTGATGTTTGATAGTTAAAATTTTTAGGAATGTCTGTATGCCCCTCTGTATTGTCAACTGTAACAAGATAGTGTCTGGTTTTGCTCACCACTGTATTCCCAGAGTGTAGCATGGTACCTGATACAGTGAATGTTTAATCAATACATTGGGATGTTTAATGAAGAAATAAGTGAAATTTTAATTTGACAGAAATAAGCGACCAGATACTTAGGAGATGGGAGAATTTATTTTAGTGCAATCAATATTGGTATGACTTTTAAAAGAAAAAATCTGACTTGCTATTGCTATATAACATTTAAAAATGTGTGTTATAGACATCACTGGACAAAAGCCTCCTTGCTTTTATAATTGTCACACATTAATAGAGAAGCATGAATTAGTATATAAAATGTTTCAAATGCATAATGGATTTTTATTTTGACAATGTTCAGCAGTGGGAAAAGTTGCTGCCTAATTGAAGTTTATTTTTACAGTCCTGCATTGTTTGCAAATCAAGATATTGACAGCCAGTATCACAATTATAACTTAATTTTGTTTTCCTCTGCTGGGGCAGCTATCAAAATTTTCTTTTTCTTTTCCAATGTGGATGTTACATGAAGTGTTGCTTTTGTGTAATGATGGGAAGATTGAAGCTGTTTCTATATTTAATACAGAACTGAAGAAGGGATTCATTATATATTGTTAATCAATCACTGTGTGTGTGTGTGTGTGTGCCAGTTAATGGTAGCTTATGTCCAGAATGCTGTGTTTTTCTTTTTCATACTATAGTGACCTCAGGCCAGCACAATATGCATCTACCTAAAAGATGAGAGGGCATGTATGCACCTCATTATAAAAAGCCATCACAACATTACTTAAGGAATCTCAATGGAAAATGATTAAAACAGAGGTGAGGGTTTCACTTGATTTTCCTGGGCTGATGTTTTTAGTGATCACAGCATAGGTTCCAAGGACTTGGTCACTGAGCTAAAATTTCTTAACTGATTGTAAATTTTGCTTGTTAAGCTATGAAAAGTCAATTTAGCCCAGTGGTTCTCAGTCTTGGCTGTACATTGTAATCACTTGGGAGCTTCAACAACCACTGATGTCCACACACTACCCCTCATGATTGCTATGTGAGTGGCTTGGAATGTGACCTGGGCCATGGGATGTCTGAAAGCTTCCCAGGTGATTCTCATGTGCAGCCAAATTTAAAACTACTGATGTAGGCAAATTCAGACTAGGAGAAACTTTAGAAATGTCTAAACAACAGCAACAACAACAAAAATACTAAGCTCTTCTTTCAGTGACTCTGATTTACCTTTTTATTTCTTTGTAACTGCTATCCAAGGAGTGTTCCCTAGACAAGCAGCATCATATCACCTGGGAGGCTGCTAGACATGAAGAATCTGGTTCTCACATGTATGCCAACTGAAATCAAGGCTTTTGGGGCAGAAATAATCTGATAAAGATTTATTGAAAGCCAAATTTGACTATAAACTCAGGAAGACACAGCGACAAATTTGGGCATGTTCCAAAGTCTATAACAAGTTGGACTGTTTTTATAGGAAAGTGGAGGAGAGGGAGGGGTACTCCTCATATCGCAGTTTTTTCATTGGAAATTACAAAACAGTAATTAGAATCAATGGTATAAATAGAAACATACAGGCTAGGATATTTTACCTGCAAGTCAATCAATTAAACTTCATGATTCAGAAACAAATTGGTGTCCATTTTAATGTCAGTAGATTATGTATTAATCAGTATGTGAACCATTTGAGAAACTCCTGATAAGATTTAAGGGACTTACAGTAAGATTCTTTACTCAGGAACCAGACATAAGCCATGAATTATAAGGCCTTCCCTAGGTGGTTAATTTGGAGGCCTACCAAATGTGACCTGTAGGTTGTCATTTACTAAATAAGAATCTGCATTTTAACATGCATGTTTGAAAAATGTGTGTTTATAGCAACTTATTTTTCTGTTCATTTTATTTATTACTTCTTCCAAAGTTCTTCCACTCTGCTTGTCTTCTGCTATTAAATCAACACAAGATATCACTGGAATCAATGGCTAATCCTTTTTTGAAAATAGATGATCATTTTTCTAAGTCCCCAAGTGTAAAGCTTCTAAATCAGAAATTGCCCAGTCACATGTACAGTCTGATTCTTTGAATATGGAAATATATTTCTAATTATTAAACAAAAAACTTTTAATGTACAATTTCCAAAAGTACATATTGTTTTTTATGTGGCATATGTCCTATGGTTGTGAGTATTGTATTATGCCTTTTATTATATACTGCATATATATATATATGCATTTTATTATGTATTCCAAATTCTGGTAGGTTATATTCCTGGTAAAGTATATTTCAGGAATTCAGTGGCTTTTGTTCTGAAGACTGATGTTTCAAACCTAAAATGTTTTTAGATTCTTCTAATACTGTAGTTTGTTTTGAACCTTCGACAAAGAACATTTTCTGATATCTCAGTGTTAACTGTAAAGAATACCTGGGTGCTTTCATTTACCCTTTCATTATAACAAGAGGAGAATTTGCATCAGTCTGTGTGGACAGTTGTGTAATATAAGTCCATCCAGTAGTAGAACCATTGTGATACAGCTTTGTCCAGCATTACAAATTACAGTTTAATGGGCTAGAAATAAATTTTGATTAGTTCTGTCTTTTTGTTCTTGGATTAATTGTAGAGCAGTTTCTTGCATGCTGGTCAGCACTTGTTAGCATTTTTGTCCAGTTAAGTTGGCATTTTATCTCCTCCACTCGTCTCCCTTGACATAGTACAACTAGCCTCCGTATTGAAATTAATCAGAATAACATAAAACAAGTTGCCTTGTATGCTTCAATAACAAAAATTAATTAGTTCATGATTAAGGATGATGATGTGGCACTGAATTTCCAATCATGTCATTTTCTCACACATCTTGTGACATTTTGCAACAGTTGCCTCATTGCTAGTTATATTTTTATAGTGTACTGCTAGTGGAAATTATTTTCTGCAGTTGAAATTGTTTAGGCATGTTAAAGAGACACATGAGCCTTTTGGGAAAGAAAAACATTTTGCAAGAAGTAGAGATTTGTTTTGACTTCCACACTAACCTATGTGTTAAATGAAATTGACTAGTCAGCATGGACATGGGTAAAAGGGAAATCCTCTAATTCAAAAAATTTTTCACATAAATGTATAAAGTAGTATCTCACTCCTAAGTCTCATATTATTTAAATTAAAGACATACTCCCTGGCTATGCCAAACAGAGTAAAATGAAACTGTTACTCAATTTAATGATGTGAAATGCAGTGTTCATGGTGTCTAACCCTTTTATTTATTTATTTATGATACTGAAAAATTACTCTTTGAAGAAATAATGACTGAAAGATTTCCAAGTTTGGTGCAAACTCACAGAACACAAGACTGTAATACAACACAAGAGAGGAATTGAATAGTCTCCTTGGGCTTCTTCAAACCTTTGAATAACTTCCTACTTTATAATACCTTGACTCTGAATCTTTACTTTCTTCTGATTTTCATCCATTAAATTATGCCTGAAGTATTGCTTTCTGACTGTTGATTTATTTGGATTAGCTTTTGATTTTGCCAAGCAATCTACCTAAATCAGCTTCTTTAACTGCAGCGGCTAGAACACCCAGGCTGGACTTTCTTGATCCCGGGTTCCTGCTTATCTTACAAAAGAAAATAGTCACAATCTGACCCCTACAAATTTTAATCTTTTGCTTGTCATGAGTTAATGGCTAAAGCTCAAAAAATAAAGAAATAGCATTCAATGTTTGAATGTTCCCTTCTTTAGAGAAGGCTGGATCAGGAGGTTTAGGGTGCATCTCTTGTCTTGTCTTACTGAAGTGAAACATAGTGAGGAGAACCACTTTTCAGAGCCTATTTAGGCTGCCTGAAAATGATAAGCGGTGCATGTGATGAAAAGGAAAGCATGACTGCTAGAGGCTTTAAGCTTCATCACAACAATTAAATGACAAAGTATGTAAAATTTCCTGACTTGAATCTCCCATTAACTATTGAATTTCAGGGGGAGATACTTTTCTAATTTCTGTAGGTATTAGTGAAGTTATTTTCTAGCTTCCCAATCCTTGGTTACTTATCCTGTCTCACCCTGCCCCAGCAGTCTTAGAATTAAGGGCAGAGATTCATGTCCCCATTTCAGTGGGAACCTAGTGGCCCCCAAACTCATATCTAATTTTTGGAAGCCTTCTATGGAAACAGTGGTGAGACAGGGAACTCTTAACACATCCACTTTTAATTTTGAAGATGCTACCTGAAAAACATTCAGATACCTCGTGAGAGTATGCTTTGGCCTAGAATGATTGTGATGAACTAAAATCTCAGCTCACTGAGATTAGGTCTTGCCATCTAGGCTAAAACCAGCAAAGGTGGCTTTAGGTGGTTAGTAGGTACATGAATGCTCATGTCTACAGACCTTAAAATTCAGGGCATCTGAGGGCAATTCTTTCTTTTTAAAAAAATATAATATTTAACTGTCCATTTACTATTTGCCAGATACTGTTTTATCTACTTTGCTATGGAATCATGTTTAATCCTTAGTATGAGATTCATGCTTAGATACATTACATAACCAAATTTCACTTAGGTACTATCTGGTGGAACTAATATTCGACCTAAGGGTGGTCTGACTTCAGAGACCAGTGTCAACCACATGCAATTTTGTGCAGGAGGAAGAACTAAGGAGTCGTCCTCTAAGATGGAATGTAAATGAAGAACCCACTTGGAAAAGCTTGCATCAACATATTTCAGTTGTCTGTTACAGCATTTTCAAAATGTTGAAGGCCACCTGCAACAATTTATGATGACTCCAATCCTTCCTATTTACCATCACTTACATCAATTGATCTTTGGTCACAGTGTCAGGTAACTTGAGAGAAAAACTTGGGCCAGGAGGTTTAGGGTGCCTCTCTTGTCTTCCTCAAGTGAAACACAGTGAGGTGAACTACTTTTTCGAGCCTATTTAGGCCTCCTGAAAATAATAAGCAATTCATGTGATGAAAGGTTGCTGCCCCTCCTCCTATCCTTTAAATATTCCTGGAATATTATTCATCCAGATCCAATCTCCAAGCTACCCTGCTCAAGTATTGTCAAGACTGTCCTGCTGGTGGTTGGCACCCCATGAATATGGCACATTTTAATTTTTTTGTGCTGACCAACCAAACCCTATTATTCTGTTTATCATTAAGGCCTTCTATTACCCCAAGATTTCAAGACTTCAGATATCTAAGTTCAGCCTTCAGTTGTTATCCTAGTTTTGATATTCTGAGCCCATTATCAGTGATTAATGACTAGAAGTACATCAACTAAGCCCTTGGGGTTGAGAGGGCCTTGCATAACAGCATGGAATTCCTACAAGAAACTTCACTTGTTATTTTTCACAACACCTCCATCCAGAAAACAAACTTTTGCAGCCATTAAAGCTTTTATTCTTGATGTCCCTGACTTGATACATCATTAACCTGTTAGTATATGGAGAACTATTGCCTAATAAGAAGTTACTTCCAATATGAAAAAAAATAGTATTTAAGAATGGGCTACTGGAAAAAAAAAAAAATACAGACTCATGTTCATGTTTTCTCAGGTGGGATGATGCTGTGAAGCCAAGCAGAGGATTTCTCTAGTTTTTATTTAGGCAGAAATACTGTTCACCCATATAGAAAACTGGAGGTTTTTTGGTCTCCATTGTATATTCTTCCTTTGTTTAGGTAAGGTATCACAAACACACTTGGCATATTTTGTTAAGGTATCACAAACACTTGGCATATTTTGTTAAGGTCTTTTATCTCTGAGAGTGATAGCTGATTAATCATACTGCTGTAATACCTTGCACTTTGCTGTAGCCTCACATTCTTTGCCATAATCTAAGCATCTCCTAGCATTACAGGGAACGCTGTATAAGATGAAAACTCCTTGCCATTCCTTCCTATTTCAGATTGATGGCTGATATATTTTGGCTCTGTATCCACATCCAAATCTCATATTATAGCTCCCAAAATTCCCACATGTTGTGGGAGGGACCTGGTGGGAGATGATTGAATTATGGGGGCACGTCTTTCCTGTGCTGTTCTCCTGATAGTGAATGGGTCTCACCAGATCTGATGGTTTTAAAAATGGGAGTTTCCCTACACCAGCTCTCTTCACCTGCCACCATTCATGTAAGATTTGACTTGCTCCTCCTTGCCTTCTGCCATGATTGTGAGGCCTCCCCAGCCATGTAGAAATGTGAGTCCAATTATACCTCTTTCTTTTGTAACTTGCCCAGTCTTGGGTATGTCTTTATCAGCAGCATGGAAACAGACTAATACAATGTCATAGACTTGGCTATTTCCCTAGCTTTATTTCAGTTTTGTTATCTGTTGGACTGACTCTGTTTAATAAGCTGCAGCTCAGTCTTGTTTCCTTTCCAGACTCCTTTCCAGTCTTCTTCAAGTGTTTCTCGGTGATCATGTACCTCTCTCTCAAGTACTTGGGCTTGTGACGAGAGACCTAGATCCACATATGTCTCCCAGAACAAATAGATTTGATAATAAAATAATAATAATTATTATTATGACCTCATACTGTGAAAGAAACTACTGATAAAATGAAAGAGAAAAGGTAATATTTCATAAATTTTGAATGAAAATGAATGTAAGAGTGAACATCAAAGCTAATCAAGAGACAAAGAGATGGAAGCCAGAGTATAAGAGAAAACGATGAAGGCCATTTCTAATGTGTCTTCTTTCCTTCCTTTTATTAATAAATAATTATTTCATAGTCTAATTAATCTCTCACCAAAAACAGTCTCCCGTTAGACATTTAAACTTCTTCCCAATAATTCTAGTCTCTCTCCAACTCACTGGAAGAAATAGTAACAAGAGCGAATGTAAAGGTGAAGGTTATAAAAGGATTTCAATTTCCTTTATTAAATGACTTATTATTTTCACTAAGCTTCCCTCAAATGAACATACTCAGACGTTCTATCCAAGTCTTCTCACTATGCAAGTAGCCATTCAAATTTACATCTTGCCTAATATATTTCTTTTCAATTTTTCTTGATTTCAGAGATACAAAGAAAATAAAAGGAAATGTTCCATTGAATCCCTCAACATTTTTATTATAATTGAAAAAGACAACATCTTACTGCTGTTCATGTCTTAGCTGTTTGGAATGAAAGGTCAAAGGAAAAAAATACTATTTTGTTGTGATCTATCAGAAGTACATATTTTTTATTTTCTTGCAGATTCTTTCAGTTTTAGTAAGGATAACTTTTAGGGCATATATGTTATTATGCATTGAAACATATTTTTCAAAATTAGTTTCAGAATCAGATGAAGCTCATTAGCTCCTAGAGTTTAGACATGAACATTTGCCTAAAGGAAACACTAAAAAAATGTATGTCTCTTTCAAATAGAATGACTATTAGTTGCATAAACAAACATATTATTTACCAAGTAGAAATTTAGTCTAAAATATTTTTCAGTAAATAATTTTGAAATTAGTATGTATAGGTTATGATTTAGTTTACACAGACTTGAGCCTTTGCTGTTTCATTCTATCATTTTGTTTATAATCTATTAATAAAGACTAATTTGATTTAGATCAATCTCAGGACACTAAGATTGTCAGATAATGATTATTCCTTAATCACCTGATTAAATTGTTAAGGAAACCTGCTGTCTCTTTATCACAAAAGAGGCACATCATTCTTATTAAGAAGTAAGAAAAGACAGAAACAAGATTCAGAAAGAAATTACATTTTCTTGTGGTAATAATTTTTGGGGGGCTGAAATTACGTTGTCTAAATTTACCTCTTGTATTTTCACACTGATGTACACTTATCCATCCCTTAGTTACATACAGAGCTCTACTTGAGCCTATTCATAATAACCTTTGTTCTTTGAATTACTTATATTTTATGTGGAAAGGAAGCTAATTGTGAAAGAAGTTAAAAATAATATGACGGCTCTTGCTAACCTAATCTTCCCCACTTTTTCTGTTTCCTCTGCCTGTAAGAATTATAATAAAGTTAAAATGTAACAAGTTAAGTAACCAAGGTATTTTTCAGTAGGTGGATAAACTGTGATACATTCAGACAAAAGAATATTATTCATTGTTAAAGATTAATAAGCTTTCAAGCCATGAAAAGACATGGAGGAAACTTAAGTGCATATTCCTAAGTAAAAGAAACCATCTGAAAAGGCAAAATACTGTGGTATTTCATATATGACATTCTAAAAAAAGAAAAACTATGGAGACAATAAAAAGACATTTAGTTGCCAGGGGATGGGGGAAGAAGGAATGAATAGGCAGAGCAAAGAGACTTTTAGGAGAGCGAAATTATTCTGTATGATACTGTGATAGTGGATATCTGTCATTATACTTTTAGCAACACATATAGGAATTACAACACCAAGACTGAACCTTAATGTAACCTGTGGACTTTGTTTGATAATTATGTGTCAGTGTAGGTCCATTGATTATAACAAATGTACTATTCTGGTGAGGGAATGCTGATAGTCGGGGAGGCTGGGCATGTGTGATTTCAGAGCATAAATGAAAGCTCTGTGTAGTTTCTGTTCAATTTTGCTAAGAACCTAAAACTACTCTAAAATATGAAATATAGAAAAGAAAAAAAATTGGCCAGTTTGTATTGTTATACCTAAGAAGAATAGGCATATTTATGGTGGTCTTTTTTTTTTTTTTTTTTTTTTGAGAAGAAGTCTTGCTCTTGTTGCCTAGCCTGGAGTGCAATGGCGCAATTGTCTCACTGTAACCTCTGCCTCTCAGGTTCAAGCAATTCTCTTGCCTCAGCGTCCTGAGTAGTTGGGATTACAGGTGCCCACCACCACACTCAGCTAGTATTTTGTATTTTTTAGCAAATATGAGTTTTCACCATGTTGGCTAGGCTGGTCTCAAACTCCTGACCTCAAGTGATCCACCTGCCTCGGTCTCCCTAAGTGCTGGGATTACAGGCGTGAGCCACTGCACCTGGCTGGTATCACTTTTTAAGGGACAATTATCTGAACCTATGGCTTATCAAAGATTTATTTTCTCTTTTATGATCTT
This sequence comes from Callithrix jacchus, assembly GCF_049354715.1. Taxonomy (NCBI): domain Eukaryota; kingdom Metazoa; phylum Chordata; class Mammalia; order Primates; family Cebidae; genus Callithrix; species Callithrix jacchus. The sequence goes on along the minus strand of NC_133515.1, from coordinate 57,325,552 downwards.
ATTTATGGACAGAGAACAAACATTGTTATATTATTCCTTAATAAGTTATTTATAAGTAGAAAGTATTTTATAAAATAATTATATGTAAAAATCATTTGACACAAAATTTACATTTCTTTATAATTCATATGCTATCAATATTGGTATATTATTTTACTATTATCTGAAGAACTCAACTTGCCAAGGATTACCGACGCTTATTTTCTTTAAACTTAACACTTGCATTTCAGTTAGCTAGAGACAATATATGATATAATGGACATTGCTTTTTCTGGTTCATCCAAGCTGTTTCAGCTGGTTAAATACAGGCTTCTAATTTCTATGTTTGTACTTAGTAATGAAAGCAAAAAAATTTATATTCTTTCGTGATTAGGAATACCAGGGTTATAGTGAATATTCAAGTACTTTCTTTTATCTTTGAGATGTATTATTGGACTTAATTGGTGGCCAAGTGTTCATTAAGTCATCTTTAAGTACTTAGTAATCTGTTCATGTGACAATGTAGAAATCCACTTTAGAAAATACAGGATGTCTTGTTTTTATTGTTCCATTAAGAATTTTTGCTTCCCACTGTCCCCAAATCCATTCAAGGCAGGATGATTAATAAACAATCAAGTTTTGCCTCCTAACGATTAATATGCCCTGATGTATATTCCCTGGTCCTCGGATATTAATACATATTATGTGGGAACATTTTGTCATCAAATACACCTGGGAAATCCTGAGTTAAGCAGGGTTTTTAATTGTAAGATGTTTCAGACTCTTTAGTTTGTTAATGTGAAATATTAATTTCTAACACAGGGAAGTAGTTTGTTTCTCACCATGGGCATGTTTTTTTTAAAAAAGAGTATCCTGCAGGGTAAGCATGCCATGGAATGAACTTTGGAAAATGTTGATATGGAATATTCAGGGAATTAATGCAATGTCACTTAACTGCACCATTTGTAAATTGTAGGAAATTATCCTGGAAAATGTTCTTCTTCAGTTCTGAGGGGTAAAATCTCAAAAATTTTCTTCTCAATTCTCATACAAGTGAAAAAGTCCCTAAATCACTGTTACTAAATTTATTCTGTACCTGTCACATAAATCATGAATTATAATAGAAACCTGACCCATGATACATAACATGCATTATATTTTAATGCTCTCAAAATTTTTCATAAAAATTGACATTCTCAAATGACCAAAGAACTCCCAGAGGGTTTATAATAAGATATAATAATAGTATATAATATATGATAATTGATAGTGCATAAAATATAATGGCTGCAATATGTAATAATAACAATATATAATAATACATTATTAGTATTCTCTCAAGAAGAGTCTATCAGTTTCAGAAATTTCAAATTTAACAAAATTGGTTTGCCTTGCTCTTTTAATAAAAAAAGACATTTTATTATTTTCATCAATACTCTAAAAGCTTGAAAAAGCATTTATATAATTTTAACTGGAAGAATAGAAGATCTACTATTAATATTATTATAGGTAACTAATCTTTCCTGTGATAAACTTGAGAAAAGGATTTTGAAGCTAAACTATTAAAATATACCCAGAAGTGATACAATTAGCTATAGGTGAAAGGGAAATAAAATTTAAATGAGTAACTGACATATCTATAAACTATAGATACCTTTTATCAGCATCAAAACCAAGGTGAATCTCAAGCTGTAATCTCTGGCAAGACAGGTGGACATATGATTTAAATTTGCTCTGTAGAAGATAGGGATCTGGCAAGATGGCTGAATAGGAACAGCCCTGATCTGCAGCTCTCAGCAAGACCAAAGCAGAAGGCAAGTGATCTCTGCATTTCCAAATGATTTACACAGTTCATCTCACTGGGACTGGTTAGGCAGTGGGTGCAGCCCATGGAGGATGAGGAGAAGCCAGTTTGGATGTTGCCTCACCCAGGAAATGCAAAATGTTGGAGAACCTCCTTCCCTTAGCCAAGGGAAGCCACGAGGGATTGTGCTATCTGGCCTGGATACTGTGTTTTTCCTATTGTTTATGCAATCTGCAAATCAGGGGATTCCCTCGTGTGCCTATACCACCAAGGCCCTGGGTTTTAAGCACAAAACTGGGCAGCTGTTTGGGCAGACAGTGAGCTAGCTGCAGGAGTATTTTTCCTACCCAAGCAGCACCTGAACCTCAGCAAGACAGAACCGTTCACTCCCCTGGAAAGGGGGCTGAAGCCAGGGAGCTAAGTGTCTTGCTCAGCTGGTCCCACTCCCATGGGGCCCAGCAAGCTAAGAACCACTGGCTTGAAATTCTCACTGCCAGCACACCAGTCTGAGGTCTACCTGGGATGATCCTGCTTAGTGGGAGAGGAGCATCTACCATTACTGAGGCTTGAGTTTTCCCCTGACAGTGCTAAGGAGACTGGGAGGTTTGGACTGGGCAGAATTCACCACAATGCAGCAAAGTGACTGTGGCCAGACTGCCTCTCTAGATTCCTTTTCACTGGGCAGGGCATCACCGAAAGAAAGGCAGCAACCTCAGTCAGGGGCTTATAGATAAAACTCCCATCTCCCTGGGACAGAGCATTTGGGGGCAGAGTCAGCTGTGGGTGCAGAGTCAGCTGTGGGTGCAGCTTCAGAAGACATAAACATTTTTCTGCTTGCCAGCTCTGAAAAGAGCAGCTGATCCTGACAAGGAGGATTCTCACAGCACAGTGCTCAAGCTCTGCTAAGGGACAGACTGCCTTCATGTGGGTCCCCAACCTGCATGCCTCCTGTCTGGGAGAGACCTCCCAACAGAGGTTGACAGACATCTCATACAGGAGAGCTCTGGCTGAGATCAAGCTGGTGCCTTTCTGGGACAAAGCTTCCAGAGGAAGGAGCAGGCAGCAATCTTTGCTGTTCTGTAGCATCTGCAAGTGATACTCAAGTGAACAGGGTCTTGAGTGGACTTCCAACAAACTGCAGCAGACCTGCAGAAAAGGGTCTATTAGAAGAAAAACTAACAAACAGAAAGTAACAACATCAACATCAACAAGAAAGACCCCCACACAATAACCCTATGCAAAGGTCATAAGCCTCAAAGATCAAAGGTAGATAAATTCATAAAGATGAGAAAAAAATAGCACAAAATTGTTGAAAATTTCAAAAAAACAGAATGCCTCTTCTCCTCCATAAGATGGCAACCCCTCTCCAGCAAGGGCATGAAACTGGATAGAAAATGAGACTGACAATTGACAGAAGTAGGCTTCAGAAGGTGAGTAATAACAAACTCCTCTGAACTAAAGGTGCATGTTCTTTTTTTTTTAATTTTTTATTGCATTTTAGGTTTTGGGGTACATGTGCAGAACACGCAAGACAGTTGCATAGGTACACACATGGCAGTGTGTTTTGCTTCCTTTCTCCCCTTCACCCACATTTGGCATTTCTCCCCAGGCTATCCCTCCCCAGCTCCCCCCTCCCCCGCTGGCCCTCCCCTTTTCCCCCCAATAGAACCCATTGTTTAGTACTCCCCTCCCTGGGTCCATAAGTTCTCGTTTTTCATCACCCGCCTATGAGTGAGAATATGCGGTATTTCATTTTCTGTTCTTGTGTCAGTTTGCTGAGAATGATGTTCTCCAGATTCATCCATGTCCCTACAAACAACACAGACTCATCATTTCTGATTGCTGCATAATATTCCATGGTATATATGTGCCACATTTTCCCAATCCAGTCTATCATCAGTGGGCATTTGGGTTGATTCCAGGTCTTTGCTATTGTAAACCGTGCTGCAATGAACATTCGTGTACATGTGTCCTTATAGTAGAACGATTTATAGTCCTTTGGATATATACCCAGTAATGGGATTGCTGGGTCAAATGGCAGTTCTCTTTCTAAGGCCTTGAGGATTCGCCACACTGTCTTCCACAATGGTTGAACTAATTTACACTCCCACCAACAGTGTAAGAGTGTTCCTTTTATCCACATCCTCTCCAGCATCTGTTGTCTCCAGATTTTTTAATGATCGCCATTCTAACTGGAGTGAGATGGTATCTCAATGTGGTTTTGATTTGTATCTCTCTGATGACCAGTGACGATGAGCATTTTTTCATATGATTGTTGGCCTCATATATGTCTTCTTTCGTAAAGTGTCTGTTCATATCCTTTGCCCATTTTTGAATGGGCTTGTTGGTTTTCTTCCTGTAAATCTGTTTGAGTTCTTTGTAAATTCCGGATATCAGCCCTTTGTCAGATGCGTAAACTGCAAAATTTTTTCCCCATTCTGTTGGTTGCCGATTCACTCTAGTGACTGTTTCTTTTGCTGTGCAGAAGCTGTGGAGTTTCATTAGGTCCCATTTGTCTATTTTGGCTCTTGTTGCCAATGCTTTTGGTGTTTTGTTCATGAAGTCCTTGCCTACTCCTATGTCCTGGATGGTTTTGCCTAGATTTCCTTCTAGGGTTTTTATGGGGCCAGGTCTTATGTTTAAGTCTTTAATCCATCTGGAGTTAATTTTAGTGTAAGGTGTCAGGAAGGGGTCCAGTTTCTGCTTTCTGCACATGGCTAGCCAGTTTTCCCAACACCATTTGTTAAACATGGAATCCTTGCCCCATTGCTTGTTTTTGTCAGGTTTATCAAAGATTATATGGTTGTAGCTATGTTGTGTTGCCTCCGATGCCTGTGTTTTGTTCCATTGGTCTATATCTCTGTTTTGGTACCAGTACCATGCTGTTTTGATTACTGTAGCCTTGTAGCATAGTTTGAAATCCGGTAGTGTGATGACCCCCGCTGTGTTCTTTTTGCTTAGAATTGACTTGGCTATGCGGACTCTCTTTTGGTTCCATATGAAGTTCATGGTGGTTTTTTCCAGTTCTGTGAAGAAAGTCAATGGTAGCTTGATGGGAGATAGCGTTGATTCTGTAAATTACCTTGGGCAGTATAGCCATTTTCACGATATTAATTCTTCCTAACCATGAACATGGAATGTTTGTCCATCTATTTGTGTCCTCTTTTATTTCAGTGGTTTGTAATTCTTGAAGAGGTCCCTTACGTTCCTTGTGAGTTGTATTCCTAGGTGTTTTATTCTTTTTGTAGCAATTGTGAATGGCAGTTCGTTCTTGATTTGGCTTTCTTTAAGTCTGTTATTGGTGTAGACGAATGCTTGTGATTTTTGCACATTGATTTTATATCCTGAGACTTTGCTGAAGTTGCTTATCAGTTTCAGGAGTTTTTGGGCTGAGGCGATGGGGTCTTCTAGGTATACTATCATGTTGTCTGCAAATAGAGACAATTTGGCTTCCACCAGATTTCAAAGGGAATGCTTCCAGTTTTTGCCCATTCAGTATGATATTGGCTGTTGGTTTGTCATAAATAGCTTTTATTAGTTTGAGATACATTCCATCGATACCTAGTTTATTGAGGGTTTTTTAGCATAAAGGGCTGTTGAATTTTGTCGAAAGCCTTCTCTGCATCAATTGAGATAATCATGTGGTTTTTGTTTTTGGTTCTGTTTATGTGGTGAATTACATTGATAGACTTGCGTATGTTGAATCAGCCTTGCATCCCCGTGTTGAATCGTACTTGATCATGATGCATAAGTTTTTTTATTTGCTCTTGCAATCGGCTTGCCAATAATTTATTGAAGATTTTTGCATCTGTGTTCATCATAGATATTGGCCTGAAGTTTTCTTTTCTTGTTGGGTCTCTGCTGGGTTTTGGTATCAGGATGATATTGGTCTCATAAAATGATTTGGGAAGGATTCCCTCTTTTTGGATAGTTTGGAATAGTTTCAGAAGGAATGGTACCAGCTCCTCTTAGTGTGTCTGGTAGAATTCGGCTGTGAACCCATCTGGACCTCGGCTTTTTTTGTGTGGTAGGCTCTTAATTGCTGCCTCGACTTCTAACCTTGTTATCGGTCTATTCATAGTTTCAGCTTCCTCCTGGTTTAGGCTTGGGAGGACGCAGGAGTCCAGGAATTTATCCGTTTTTTCCAGGTTTACTAGTTTATGTGCATAGAGTTGTTTGTAATATTCTCTGATGCTGGTTTAAATTTCTGTGAAATCTGTGATGATTTCCCCTTTATCATTTTTTATTGCATCTATTTGGTTGTTCTCTCTTTTCTTTTTAATCAATCTGGCTAGTGGTCTATTTTGTTGATCTTTTCAAAAAACCAGCTCTTGGCTTTATTGATTTTCTGAAGGGTTTTTTGTGTCTCTATCTCCTTCAGTTCAGCTCTGATCTTAGTTATTTCTTGTCTTCTGCTGGGTTTTGAGTTTTTTTTTATTTTGCTCCTCTAGCTCTTTCACTTTTGCTGATAGGGTGTCAATTTTGGATCTCTCCATTCTCCTCATATGGGCACTTATTGCTATATATTTTCCTCTAGAGACTGCTTTAAATTTTTCCCAGAGATTCTGGCATGTTGTGTCTTCGTTCTCATTGGTTTCGAAAAACTTCTTTATTTCTGCCTTCATTTCATTGTTTATCCAGTCAACATTCAAAAACCAGTTGTTCAGTTTCCATGAAGCTGTGCGGTTCTGGGTTGGTTTCTGTATTCTGAGTTCTAACTTGATTGCACTATGGTCTGAGAGACTGTTTGTTATGATTTCAGTTGTTTTGCACTTGCTGAGGAGTGCTTTACTTCCAATTATGTGGTCAATTTTAGAGTAGGTGTGATGTGGTGCTGAGAAGAATGTATATTCTGCAGCTTTGGTGTGGAGAGTTCTGTAAATGTCTATCAGTTTGCTTGCTCCAGGTCTGAGTTCAAGCCCTGGATATCCTTGTTGATTTTCTGTCTGGTTGATCTGTCTAATATTGACAGTGGAGTGTTAAAGTCTGCCACTATTATTGTGTGGGAGTCTAAGTCTCTTTGTAAGTCATTAAGAACTTGCCTTATGTATCTGGGTGCTCCTGTATTGGGTCCGTATATGTTTAGGATCGTTAGCTCTTTTTGTTGTATCGATCCTTTTACCATTATGTAATGGCCTTCTTTGTCTCTTTTGATTTTTGTTGCTTTAAAGTCTATTTTATCAGAGATGAGAATTGCAACTCCTGCCTTTTTTGCTCTCCATTTGCTTGGTAAATCTTCCTCCATCCCTTTATTTTGAGCCTTTGTGTATCCTTGCATGTGAGATGGGTTTCCTGGATACAGCACACTGATGGGTTTATGATTTTTATCCAAATTGCCTGTGTGTGTCTTTTGATTGGTGCATTTAGTTTATTTACATTTAGGGTTAATATTGTTATGTGTGAATTTGATACTGCCATTTTGATGCTAGCTGGCTGTTTTGCCCATTAGTTGTTGCAGATTGTTCATTATGTTGATGCTCTTTAGCATTTAGTGTGATTTTGGAATGGCTGGTACTGGTTGTTTCTTTCTATGTGTAGTGCCTCTTTCAGGAGCTCTTGTAAAGCAGGCCTGGTGGTGACAAAATCTCTGAGTACTTGCTTGTTCGCAAAGGATTTTATTTTTCTTTCACTTCTGAAGCTCAATTTGGCTGGATATGAAATTCTGGGTTGAAAGTTCTTTTCTTTAAGGATGTTGAATATTGGCCCCCACTCTCTTCTGGCTTGTAGTGTTTCTGCTGAGAGATCTGCTGTGAGTCTGATGGGCTTCCCTTTGTGGGTGACCCGACCTTTCTCTCTGGCTGCCCTTAGTATTTTCTCCTTCATTTCAACCTTGTTGAATCTGACCATTATGTGCCTTGGGGTTGCTCTTTTTGCGGAATATCTTTGTGGTATTCTCTGTATTTCCTGCATTTGAGTGTTGGCCTGTCTTGCTATGTGGGGGAAATTTTCCTGGATAATGTCCTGAAGAGTATTTTCCAGCTTGGATTTATTCTCTTCATCACATTCTGGTACACCTATCAAACGTAGGTAAGGTCTCTTCACATAGTTCCACATTTCTTGGAGACTTTGTTCATTCCTTTTTGTGCTTTTTTTTCTCTGATCTTGGTTTCTCATTTCATTTCATTGAGTTGATCTTCGACTTCTCATATTATTTCTTCTGCTTGGTCGATTCGGCTGTTGAAACTTGTGCATGCTTTGTGAAGTTCTCATATTGTGTTTTTCATCTCCTTTAATTCATTCATATTCCTCTCTAAGTTATCCATTCTTGTTATCATTTTCTCGAATCTTTTTTCAAGATTCTTAGTTTCTTTGTATTGATTTAAAACATCTTCTTTTAGCTCACAAAATTTTCTCATTATCCATTTTCTGAAGTCTAACTCCGTCATTTCATCACAGTCATTCTCTGTCCAGCTTTGGTCCCTTGCTGGTGAGGAGTTTTCGTCCTTTCTAGGAGGCAAGGTGTTCTGGTTTCGGGTGTTTTCCTCCTTTTTGTGCTGGTTTCTTTCCATCTTTGTGGATTTATCCACCTGTCATCTTTGTAGATGCTGACTTTTCGGTTGGGTCTCTGAGTGGACACCCAGATTGTTGATGATGAAGTATTTCTGTTACTGGGTTTTCCTTCTACCAGTCTAGCTCCTTCACTGTACAACTGCTGAGGTCCACTCCAGGCCCTGCTTGTCTGGGGTGCATGTATAGCACCTACGGAACAGTGAGGGATGCTATCAGTTTCTTTTTCTGCTCTCTTTGTCCCAGAATGATGCCTGCCAAATGTCAGTCTTTTGGATATGGAGGGGTCAGGGAGCTGCTTGAGGAGACAGTCTGTACTTTATAGGAGCTCAAGTGCTGAGCTGTGAGCTCTGTTGTTCATTCAGGGCTGTTAGGCTGCTACGTTTAATTCTGCTGCAACAGAACTCATAAAAAAAAACCTTTTTTTCTCAGATGCTCTGTCTCAGGGGGGTTGGGGCTTTCTTTGTGAGTGTCTGTTGTGCTGTCCTGCCCAGCTATGAGGCAATCTAGTCACTATTTGCCTGCCGAGGCTCCACCCTGCTGGTGTGCGGTTCGCCCTGTTGCTGCAGGCTCTGCCCTTCTGCTGCAGCTCCTCCCTGCTGCCACGGGCTATGCCCTGCTGCGGAGTCTCTCTGTTGTAGCGGGTTGCCTCGGCAATGGCAGGCTGCATCAGCAATGGGCGTGTACCTCAGTAGGGGCGGATTGCCTCCGTAATGGTGGACGCCCAACCCCCACGGAGCTTCACCATCCTGGGTTCACCTGTGCCCGCGCCCAGATCATTTGGAATCGCCGTTTTGTTTGTCCCACTGCACTACCACAAACGCTGTTTCCCTGGAATCTCCTGGGCTGGCTCACTGTCCAAGTCCCATTCAGTCTCAAGTTCAGCCCTCTCAAGTCTCAGATTGCCAGTTTAACAGGGCACCCGGACCAGTGCTTTTTGTGCAGAGCACTGTGTAGTGCCACTGTGCTATAGCGCCTGCCAAAGCCTCTGCCTGGCGTCCCATGTCTCTTTTATACCTGGGAATTTCCCCGTTCTGTGGGCAACAAAGATCCATCTGGAAATGCGGCCCTGACTCACCCTCTCCATGCATTCACTGAGAGCTTCAATCCTGGGTTGTTCTCACCACGCCATCTTGAGTCCTCCCCCAAGGTGCATGTTCTAATCCAATGCAAAGAAGCTAGATCCTTGATAAAAGGTTACATGAACTGCTAACTGGAATAACCAGCATAGAGAGAAACATAAATGACCTGATGGAGCTGAAAAACACAGCAATAGAACTCCATGAAGCATACACGAGTATTAATAGCCAAATTGATCAATCAGAAGAAAGGATATCAGAGATTGAAGATCACCTTACTGAAATAAGGCATAAAGACAAGATAAGAGAAAAAGAAAGAAAAGGAATGAACAAAGCCTCCAACAGATATGGGACTATATAAAAAGACCAAAGCTATGATTGATTGGTGTTCTTGAAAGTGACAGGGAGAATGGAATCAAGTTGAGAAACATACGTCATGATATTATCCAGGGGAGTTTCCCCAATTCAGTGAGACAGGTCTGCATTCAAATTCAGGAAATATAGAGAACACCACTAAGATACTCCTCAAGAAGAGAAACTGCAAGACACATAACCATCAGATTCTCTGAGGTTGAAACAAAGGAAATAATGTTAAGAGCAGCCAAAGAGAAAGGTCAGGTTACCTACAAAGGTAAGACCATCAGACTAACAGTGGATTTCTCTGCAGAAATCCTATAAGCCAGAAGAGATTGGGGGCCAATATTCAACATTCTTAAATAAAATAATTTTAAACCCAGAATTTTGTATCCAGCCAAACTAAGCTTCATAAATGAAGGAAAAATAAATTCCTTTACAGACAAGCAAATGCTGAGGGATTTCGACACCACCAGGCCTGCCTTGAAAGAGCTCCTGAAGGAAGTAATAAACATGGAAAGGAAAACACAGTGCCAGCCACTGAAAAAACACACCAAAATACAAAGACCAATGAGATTATGAAGAAACTGCTTCAATTAATGTACAGAATAACCAGCTAGCATCATGATGATGGGATCAAATTCACACATAACAATATTAACCTCAAATGTAAATGAGCTAAATGACCCAATTAAAGACACAGACTGGCAAATTGTATAAAGAGTCAAGACTCACTGGTGTGCTTTAATTCAGAAGACTCATCTCATGTGCAAAGATTCACATAGGCTCAAAATAAAGGAATGGAAAAATATTTATCAAGCAAATAGAAAGCAAAAATAAACAAACAAATAAATAAATAAAGCAAGCAGGGATTGCAGTCTGATAAAATCCTCTGATAAAAGAGGCTTTAAACCAACATCAAAAAAGACAAAGGAGGGCATTACATAATGGTAAAGGGATCAATGCAACAAGGAGAGCAAACTATTCTATGTATATATGCACCCAATACAGGAGGACCCAGATTTATAAAACAAGTTCTTAGAGACCTACAGAGAGACTTACACTCCCACACAATAATAGTGGGAGGCTTTAACACCCCACTGTCAATATTAGACAGATCAATGAGACAGAAAATTAACAAGGATGTTCTGGACTTGAATTCATCTCTGGACCAAATGGACCTAATAGGTATCTACATAACCCTCCACCCCAAATCAATAGAATTCACATTCTTCTCAGTATCACATAGCACTTATTCTAAAATCAACCACATAATTGGAAGTAAAACACTCCTCAGAAAATGCAAAAGAATGGGAATCATAACAAATGGTCTCTCAGACTATAATGCAATCAAATTAGAACTCAGGATTAAGAAACTCACTCAAAACCACACAACTACATGGAAATCAAACAACCTGCTCCTGAATGACTACTGGGGAAAAAATTTAAGGCAGAAATAACAAAGTTATTTGAAACCAATGAGAACAAAGGTACAACATACCACAATTTCTGGGACACAGCTAAAACAGTGTTAAGAGGGAAATTTATAGCAGTATATGCCCATATCAGAAAGCTGGAAGGATATAAAATCGATACCTGAACATCACAATTAAAAAAACTAGAAAAGCAAAGGAAAACAAATTTAAAAGCTAGCAGAAGAGAAGAAATAACTAAGATCAGAGCAGAACTGAAAGAGACAGAGACACAAAAACCCTTCAAAATATCAATGACTCAAGAAGCATGTATTTTTTAAAAGATTAACAAAATAGATAGACCACTTAGCTAGATTAATACAGAAGAAAATACAGAAGAATCAAGTAGACATGATAAAAAATGATAAAAGGGATATCACTACTGATCCCACAGAAATACAAACTATTATCAGAGAATACTACACACATATCTATATGAATAAGCTGAAAACCTAGAAGAAATAAATTAATTCCTGGATGCATACACCCTCCAAAAAAAACCAGGAAGAAGTTTGTGCCGCATCCCGTGCTGCACAAGGGTTCAAGGACCTAAGAGGGAATGGTGGGGGATAAAGACATAGACACAATGATACAAAAAGCTGGGCCAGGCGGTATGGGACTCTCTCTGGCCCCAGGCTGTCTCAGTGTACTTTATTTTATAAATTCATAAAGGCATCTAGCAGAGCGAGGGTGAAGTTACTTAGAACAGCCTTTGGTTATTATTCTCATACTTCAGTTAAAAACTATCTTGCAGCAAGGTCAGCAAAAGCTGATCTCTCTCGGCCCATCTGTTCTCTCCAATACACATCCTCCTACGGTGGTTTCACTGCCCCTAAATTCAACCAAAGTTCACAGCAGCCATTCTGCTGATCACTTACAGAGGGTGTGTGTTGTTCCGGCTCCCTGCTGAAGTTAAATCCCTAAATAGACCAGTAATTAGTTCTGAAATTGAGGCAGTAATTAATAGCCTACCAACCAAAAAAAACCCAGGATCAGACGAATTCACAGTGGAATTCTACCAAAGGTACAAAAAGGAGCTGGTACAATTTTTTCTGAAACTATTCCAAACAATAGAAAAAGAGGGATCCCACTCTACTTTATTTTATGAGGCCAGAATCATCCTGATACCAAAACCTAGCAGAGACACAGCAAAAAAACTAAAATTTCAAGTCAATATTTGTGATGAACATTGATGTAAAAATCCAAAATAAATTACTGGTAAAACAAGTAGCACATGAAAAACTTTATCCACTACAATCAAGTTGGCTTCATCCCTGGGATGCAAGGCTGGTTAAACATATGCAAATCAATAAACATAACCCATCACATAAAAAGAACTAATAACAAATAACAATAACAATAACTAATAACAATAACACCCGCCTATGAGTGAGAATATGCGGTATTTCATTTTCTGTTCTTGTGTCAGTTTGCTGAGGATGACGTTCTCCAGATTCATCCATGTCCCTACAAACGACACAAACTCATCATTTCTGATTGCTGCATAATATTCCATGGTGTATATGTGCCACATTTTTCCAATCCAGTCTATTATCAATGGGCATTTTGGTTGATTCCAGGTCTTTGCTATTGTAAACAGTGCTGCAATGAACATTCGTGTACATGTGTCCTTATAGTAGAATGATTTATAGTCTTTTGGATATATACCCAGTAATGGGATTGCTGGGTCAAATGGAATTTCTATTTCTAAGGCCTTGAGGAATCGCCACACTGTCTTCCACAATGGTTGAACTAATTTACACTCCCACCAACAGTGTAAAAGTGTTCCTTTGTCTCCACATCCTCTCCAGCATCTGTTGTCTCCAGATTTTTTAATGATCGCCATTCTAACTGGCGTGAGATGGTATCTCAATGTGGTTTTGATTTGCATCTCTCTGATGACCAGTGACGATGAGCATTTTTTAAGCTGATAAGCAACTCCAGCAAAATCTCAGGATACAAAATCATGTGCCAAATCCACAAGCATTCTTATACACCAATAATAGACAAGCAGAGCCAAATAATGAGTGAACTCCCATTCACAATTGCCACAAAGAGAATAAAGTACCTAGAAATACAACTTACAAGGGTTATGAAGGACCTCTTGAAAAAGAACTAGAAACCACTGCTCAAAGAAATGAAAGAGGACTAAACAAATGGGAAAAAAAATCCATTCTCATGGATTGAAAGAATTAATATCATGAAAATGGTCAAACTGCCCAAAGTAATTTATAGATTCAATGCTATTCCCATTAAGTTACCATTCACTTTCTTCAGATAATTTTAAAAAGCTACTTTAAATTTAATATGGAACCAAAAAAGAGCCCATATAGTCAAGACAACCCTAAGCAAAAAGAACAAAGCTGAAGGCATCATACTACCTGACTTCAAACCATACTACAAGGCGACAGTATCCAAAACAGCATGGTACTAGTACTAAAACAGATATATAGACCAAAGGAACAGAACACAAGCCCCGGAAATAACACCACACGTCTACAACCATCTGATTTTTGATAAACCTGACAAAAACAAGCAACAGGGAAAGGATTCCCTATTTAATAAGTGGTGCTGGGAAAACTGGCTAGCCATATGCAAAAAAACAGAAACTGGACCACTTTCTTACACCTTCTACAAAAATTAACTCCAGATGGATTAAAGACTTAAATGCAAAACCTAAAACTATAAAAACCCTAGAAGAAAACCTAGGCAATACCATTCAGGACATAGGCATGGGCATGACTAAAACACCAAAAGCAATTTCAACAAAAGCCAAATCTGACAAATTGGATCTAATTAAACTAAAGAGCTTCTCCACAGCAAAAGAAACTATTGTCAGAGTGAACAGACAACATACAGAATGGGAGAAAATTTTTGCAGTCTATCCATCTGACAAAGGTCTAATATCCAAAATCTACAAGAAACAAATTTACAAGAAAGAAACAACCCCATCAAAAAGTGGGCAAAGGATATGAACAAACACTTCTCAAAAGAAGACATTTATGCAGCCAAAAAACATAAAAAAAAAACCCTCATCATCACTGGTCATTACAGAAATGCAAATCAAAACTGCAATGACATACCATCTGATGCATGTTAGAATGTGGCATTAAAAAGTCAGGAAACAACAGATGCTGGTGAGGCTGTGGAGAAATAGGAACGCTTTTACACTGTTGGTGCAAGTGTAAATTAGTTCAATCATTATGGAAGGCAGTGTGGCAATTCCTCAAGGATTTAGAACCTGAAAAACCATTTGACCCAGCAATTTTATTACTGATTATATAGTAAAGGGATTATAAATCATTCTAGTATAAAGACACATGCACACATATGTTTATCGTAGCACTATTTGCAATAGCAAAGACTGGTAGCCAACCCAAATGCCATCAATGATAGACTGGATAAAGAAAATGTGGCACATATACACCATGGAATAATATGCAGCCATTAGAAGAATGGATTCATGTTCTTTTCAGGGACATGGATGAAGCTGGAAACCATAATTCTTAGCAAACTAACACAGGAATAGACAAGCAAACATCACATGTTCTCACTCATAAGTGGTAGTTGAACAATGAGAACACATGAACACAGGGAGGGAACATCACACACCAGGGCTTGTTGGGGGGTGGGGGACACGGGGAAGGAGAGCATTAGGACAAATACCTAATACATTGGGAGCTTAAAACCTAGGTGACAGGTTGACAGGTGCAGCAAACTACCATGGCACATGTATACCTATGTAACAAACCTGCAAGTTCTGTACATGTATCCTGCAACATAAAAAAAAAGAACCAGGTGAAAAGGGTTTCCCCCTTATAAAACAATAAAAAAAGAACAAGGCAGATAGCCTTATTTCTAAATTTCCAAGTGTCTATTTATTTCAATATCATTTATAATCACGTTTTTCTTCTCACTTGAAGTGATAATTCCTTCTGCAGTAGACAGAATATGTATATCACAGTTACCCACATCTTAATCCACAAAACTGTAAATATATTAGGTCAAAAGGCAAAGGAAAATTAAGGCTGCTAATTAGATGAACCTATGATGTGCTTCGTACCACCCCCAAACCCCCGGGATTGTCCAGGTGGGCCCAATTGTAATCCCAGAGGACTTGTAAATGAAAGAGGAAGGTGGAAGGGTCGGAGTCAGAGAAAGAGTTGAGAATGCTATGGTGCTTGCTTTGAATATGGGGGCAGGGACCATGAGATAAGCAAAGAAAGCGGCCTCTAAAAGCTGGAAAAGGCAAGAAAACAGATTCTCCCCAGAGCCTTCTAAAGTTGTGCAGCATGGCCAATACCTTAATTTTAGCCCAGAGAGACCCAGTTTGGACTTCTAATTTCCAACTGTAAGGTAAGAAATTTGTATTGTTTTTACAAAATTATCATGTAGAAAGCTATCCAGTTACATTGTAGTCTCTGGTGAAAACCTGTATGTTTGTAATTGGGTTTTAGTCTGGAGAGTCACCCAAAATGAATTGCTTTTTGGAGTGCTCTGGGGAAATTCTGGAAAAAAAAAAAAAAAAAGTCAGTTCTCCACATTTGGAGATTCTGATTAAGTAGGTACAGGATGGGGGCCCAAAAATTTATATTTTTTAAACAAATCCTAGTGGATTATTATGCACCCATTCTGGTGCTTTTTTTAATCAGCCTGCTTTTGGGAACCACTGTTGCAGAGCTATGAAAACCAAGAGCCAGAAGCGAGCAATGTTTACCATCAGTAACTAGAGAGGAGACCAGGAATCTGGTGGGCATGAATGTAGTCAAAAGATAGTTTTAATCTGTGTGGATCAGGTGTAATCAATCAAGTTACCAGTGTTCTCATCTCTCTTTGCCTATATTCCAGCCTTCAGTTTACTAATTCAAATAATGAATTATAAATTGCAAGAATATTTTGTCATGGTTGTCACATTGAGTACTATATTTAAATGAAAGTCATATCATTGATTATAAAATAATAAACTTGATTAACCTGATTCAATAAACTTGATTAACCTGATTCATCAACCCTAGGCCTTTCAACAACAGAACTATATAAACCCAGAGAGCTTAACTCTTGGAACAAGTCCATCATGAAAATGCCACTTGAGGGGCCACTTTGGAGGCAGACATGGGATTTTCTCCTACTCAGTCCTGAAGGGGAGGAGGAATTTCAGGTCCCTCATTATATTCCTATCCTGGGTCTCTCACCCTCTTAGGTGTCCTATCACAGTTCGGGTTCTCTGAAAATAAGAGTAAGAAACAAATAAATTGAAAAACTAACACTAATTAGTAAATTATTTCTATTATATGGACAATTTGATGATGATGATGTTGATTACTATAAATTGTTCCAATTGTTGGTTGGGCACAACTTGCCTACTTTGCTCTTCATTGCCATACATAAGCACCAGAAATACAGTAAAAAGTGGCATATTTGATCAGTTTTGTTGTTTACTTTCCATATTAGCCATAGGACCAGGTTACTAATCTTAAGTAGCAAATCATAAAAAGTCAATTTGCTCTGGTCGGTATACTGTGCATCCAGGTATACTGGAAAGTTTTGCAACCACAAAGAAGAATGAGATCATGTTTTCTGCAAGAACATGGCTGAAACTGGAGACCATTATCCTTAGAAAACTAATACAGGAACAGAAAAACAATACTACGTGTTTTCACTTATAAGTGGGAGCTAAATGATGAGAACACATGAACACATAGAAGGGAACAGCAGACACGGGCTGGCTGGAGGATGGAGCATGGGAGGAGGGAGAGGGTTATGAAAAATAACTAAAGGGTTCTAGGCTTAATGCCTGGGTGATGAAATAATCTGCACAACAAACCCCCATGATA
Source organism: Callithrix jacchus (assembly GCF_049354715.1). NCBI lineage: Eukaryota > Metazoa > Chordata > Mammalia > Primates > Cebidae > Callithrix > Callithrix jacchus. Next base: position 57,308,523 of record NC_133515.1, on the reverse strand, counting down.
CAAGTTTGCCTATGTAACAAACCTGCCCTTGTACCTATAAACTTAGAATAGAATTTAAAAGAAACTTCTTTGGCTGTCCTTCATATTTCCTATGGACACATCACACAGCAATGATGGGCTTTCAAAATCCTAGTGCAATTTTGTGTTTGTTTTTCTTTACTTTTTTCTCTTTCTTGATATCACTATGAAGTCTCATTTCCCTTGCTTATTGACATAGATTGCTTGTCTGTAATGAAGCCCTGCCTTAGAAATGTCAAATACAATGAAAAAAGGTGGAGAAAACATAGCAAAGTTGGCCACTGAAATTCCTGAGGATCCCACACTTTTAAAGCACACAGGTTTTGTAAATTCATCAACTAAACTTTGAAATAAATGTACAATATTTTGCTCTTTTCTTTGGGCAACTTTAAGTCTTAGTTTCCTACTCTTTACTACATTAAGATCATATCACTGTAAAATGTAAAAATGAACATTTGGAGAGTTTAGCTAGCATATGTCTACAGACCAAACTTAAGCCAAATCAAGGTCTAACTTTTAAAATTTTAGCTAGACAGTAGAAAATGAATCATTACATAAATATTTTGTTTGTATTGACATATTATTATAAAATTTCCAGGAAAAGATTTTACCTCATAAAAAGTTGGCTATCCTGAGTACCTATCTATTTGTCTCTTATCAAAATTTGAATGAAATAAACTTTTTTTTTTTTTTTTTGAGATGGAGTTTCGCTCTTGTTACCCAGGCTGGAGTGCAATGGCATGATCTCGGCTCACCACAACCTCCGCCTCCTAGGTTCGGGCAATTCTCCTGCCTCAGCCTCCCGAGTAGCTGGAATAAACTTTTAAGTACTTATCTGATAATTCATCTAAATTTTACTTTGGTTCCAATTCTATCTTATCAGAAGGTTAAAATGAATAATATTCTTAGTTCTAGACTTTGCCTGAGGAACAAATAAACAGAGGTAGAATATATATGATAAAACAAAGTTTAATGATAATAATTTGAAGGAAAGAGTTCTGTTACTGTGCATTTTTAGCCATGCATAAAGACAGTCTCTTTCCATCTTCTGTTTTTCAGAAACACTAGAAACCAAAACCAAAACCAAAATAAACAACAAAAATTTCTGAATTATTTTCTAGCTTGTAAATGACTTGAAAAAAAGCACAGTGTTTGCTACTTAAATACAAATTTAAATACACTCTAATCACCTGCTTGTGTGAGTTACTAGATTTTCAAATATATGTATGTTAACCCATATAATCCTTTGATAAGTGAATGGTTATAATCTTCCTTTTAAAGATGAGACCCTGTGGATTAGCGATATTCAATAAATTTCCCTTTCTTATGCAGCTGAGCCCCATGCCCAGAAATATTCGTTTCTAGAATCCAGCTGTCTTCTCTACATCACAGTACTTTTCAATTAGATTGTAATTTTTTTCGTGAAAAGGAAATTAATTCACTTATTCATCAACCATTTATTATTCTCAAAAACCTAACTCTGTACTGGGTAATTTTAGTGAAGATGATCAAGAACCATCACTAACCTACTGACAAAATAGGAGAAATGAAATTTCAGTAAACAGATACCTGTTCTACGTCCAGTAGGACCTAACTGCTTTTGACATCTTCCTGGTGATAGTTTCCCAGAATATTGTTAGAAAGACCCATCCTACCTCTCTCCACTCATTCTTTATTTTTGCAGTTTTGCTGGCAATAACAAACTACAATGCTCAATGAGTCAGGGCGACCAATGGTTGTAGCAAATAACTCCGTACTCTTTTGACTTAGTACAACAAAACACAAGAGCATTTTTTTACTCATGGTACTGTGCAAGTTGGACCTACCCTACTGAGAGATAGGAGTGTGGAAGGCACTCTGCTTCAATCATTGAGGGATTCAGTCTTTCATTTGTAGTATTATTGTCTGCACAAAACCTGCAAGATTGCCCCTGAATTAGAAGAATAAAGCTACAGAAAAGATTTTATGAAGCTCCTTTTCATCCACACACCATTGGTTAGAATGTAATTGCTTGGCCCACCTCAGAATGGGCAGGGGTTGGAAAATGTGACTTAGCTGCATTCCCAATAGGAATGTAATTCTGTGAAAATAAAACACTGTCTTTGGCACAAGTACTTTTGCCTCATGTTATTTTACGGATTTGATTAACAGAAAATAATGCCTACAATGTAGATCAAAACGTAGTTTTTAGAGTGCATGTGGGCCTGGGGAAATCCTGGGTTTCTCATGTGTAAGAACCCATACTCCTCAATTTTAGCCCCTGATATTCCCATGTTCATTGATGCCTCATTTCCTGCTTAGTCTGAACAATAGCAGTGAAAATTTACATTTATGTTCAGGCTCCCACAATTTCCAAAAATGCTCTCCAAGACAGTTTCAGTTCAGAGATCCCTTTTTAATGTCTGTCTCAGAGAGTGACAGATCTGTTCAGTGATGTTGATTATGTTTCATATACTAATCCAATTTTCAAAAATGTGTGTTTGATATCTACTCTATGCCAAGCATAATATTAAGGTCTGAATATATATATATGCATACACATTCATATATATATATATGCACACACATATGTATATATATGTATGTATATATATGACTGCTGTTTTATATACATGTGTATATAATACAGTAGTCAAAATAGATATGACCCTTGATGTCCTAAAATTTATAGCTTAGCTGGTGGGGTGTGGGGAGAAGATATTAATGAATGTCATGAAATGTACATACTGTACTTCTAAAAGTTGCAATATGTTATGAAGGAAAGTGCTGAGAGCTATGAAGTAGAATACAAGGGGCTTGTCTTAATTTTCGGTGATGTTTGAGAACTGAGGAATAAATGGGAGTTAACTAGGCAAGTAGAAAGGAGTCTGGAGCAAAAGAAATCCTCTTCCCAGCCCCACTTCCAGTACAAATAACTATTTCCTCCATTTACCACCTCTGGAAAGCCATAGACCCTGTAGTAGCAATTGCGTATCTAGATTTTCCACCAGTGCCATAGGATAGAAAAGTCATATGAATCATCTCTCTCCAGGGACAGGAGAAGTAGGTCTCTCGTGATGAATAGTAATGTAATCTCCTGTGAATCTAGCCCTTTAACAATCTAGACAGAAAGCTAAATTCTGTTTAGGTGAGGCTTCTCCATGGCTTTTCTGACCACCAAGATCCTCTAACATCCTTTTCTATCCACTCCTAAATTAAGTCTTACTGCACATTTTATGAGAAATGGCCTGGGAAGAAATGCCAAATGTGGGTGAAGGGGAGAAGAGAAGCAAAGCACACTGCCATGTGTGTACCTACGCAACTGTCTTGCATGCTCTGCTCATGTACCCCAAAACCTATAATCCAATAAAAAATTAAAAAAAAAAAAAAAAAGAAATGGCATGAGTAAAACATTGATATAATTCTATTGGCATTCAACTATGAAATAATTCTTGAACTGAGTATAACTAAGTGTTCATTTAAGTACTAGAAAGTGTTTTGAACAATGAAGAAAGAAGCTTGGGAGTGAGCACATCAATCCTATAGTGGTCAAGGCCAATGCTTTACAGATAGGAAGAGAAAGTTATAATTAGCTTCAAAACAGCTATAGTCAGTTTGTGTGGGTCTGGTTAATATTGATGCCAATTGGAAGTTAAGAATTGATTAGCACTCTTAATAACTACTTTTAGTTTTTGTTTTATTTGTAGAATATTAAAAATTTAGATTCTTCAAGCAATGATTAATCTGAATACAGGTATTAATAGCTAAAATAGTATATTAATTTACACATCTGAAAGATAAAAATGTAATTTATAGCAGGCTTATAAAATTCAAGCAGTGTTGAAATTATAATGAACACTAATGACATTTAATCAAGGCTAAGCCTATTTGCTGGATAAACAATTTTAATTCATGTTAGACATGTAAACAGAGTACAATTTATGAATTTAATTTGATGTCTACTTGGACACCAGCTGACATTTTGTTTTTATGCTAGCCAGTAGCATGATAAAATATTTCCGTTTTGAAAAAACTTTTGTTGTTGGCTGTTTTTTTGTTTTGTTTTGTTTGCTTGTTTCTTTGTTTTGGTTTGTTGAATGGATTTTTTTAAAAATAGTTCCTAATTTATTGAAATGTTTTGTTTGTTTGTTTGTTTGTTTATTTATTTATTTATTTATTTATTTATTTTTTAAGACGGAGTTACCCAGGCTGGAGTGCAATGACACGATCTCGGCTCACCACAACCTCCACCTCCTGAGTTCAGGCAATTCTCCTGCCTCGGCCTCCTGAGTAGCTGGGATTACAGGCACGCGCCACAGTGCCCAGCTAATTTTCTTTTTTTTTTTTTTTGTATTTTTAGTAGAGATGGGGTTTCACCATGTTGACCCCCCGGATGGTCTCAATCTCTTGACCACGTGATCCACCCGCCTCTGCCTCCCAAAGTGCTGGGATTACAGGCTTGAGCCACCGCACCCGGCCCTATTGAAATTTTTTTTTTTTTTTTTTTTTTTTTTTTTTTGATAGGATGACTATGACCTATGTTCTAGGCAATGCTTTACACATCTTCAAAATTAAAAATAAAAAATGTTCCATTGAACAAATATAAGGTCAAATGCAGTGATTAGAAAATGTGCTCCTGCTGTGTTTTGGGGTAGAGCATGAGTCAGGAGCTTTAGGAAGCATATTTTCCCCTTCAGCCAACTGCTTTTGGAAGCAATTTCCCCCTAGAATAAATAACTGTTATTTTGTATCACTGTATCTTCGAAGCCTTCTTTCATCTGTGACACCAGAGTAACTCACTTGTTTGCACCAAATATCAAGAACTTGATTCGCCGTCCTCTAAAAGAAAGTTTGCTGGGCGCGGTGGTTCATGCCTATAATTCCAGCACTTTGGGAGACCGAAAAGGGTGGATCATCTGAGGTCAGGGGTTTGAGACCAGCCTGACCAACATGATGAAACCCTCTCTCTACTACAAATATAAAAATAATCTGGACGTGATGATGGGCACCTGTAATCCCAGCTATTGGGAGGCTGAGGCAGGAGAATCGCTTGAATCCCGTAGGAGGAGGTTGCAGTGAGCTGAGATGGCACCATTGCACTCCAGCCTGGGCCACAGAGCAAGACTCTGTCTCAAAAGAAAAAAATGTTTTATATAATTAGGATTCTTGATGTTATAAATAACAGAAAATCCAATTCAAAATGGCATAAACAATAAGTTATTGGATTATACAATTAAACCATTTAGAGGTGAAACAAAGTTTGATTTGTTCAGTGTATTTTGAAGTGTGAGGCCCCATTTCTCTATGTCCTTTCCTCTGAGGAGTGCTGGCTTTTTCCTGTGGAGAGTTTTCTCTCAAAATAGCAAGATGACTACTCAAAGGGTAATATGTTTTTGTGTTCACATTCACTTGGAGGGAAAGGGAATCCCCTTTTTCCTTCAACCATAATTGGAATAATAGTTTGTTGTGTTTGGACAAAATGAAGAAACTGACATGAATTTAGGCTTGGATGGACTGTTCATTCCTGAGCTATTATATGAAGTATGGTCAGGCATGGTGGCTCACACCTGTAACCCCAGCACTTTTGGAGGCTGAGGAGGGCAGATCACCTGAGGTCAGGAGTTTGAGACCAGCCTGGCCAATATGGTGAGAACCCGTCTTTACTAAAAATGCAAAAATTAGCTGGACATTGTGAAGCACATCTGTAATCCCAGCTATTTGGGAGGCTGAGGCAGGAGAATCGCTTGAACTTGGAAGGTGAGAGTTGCAGTGAGTAGACATTGAGCCACTGCATTCCAACCTGGGAGACAGAGTGAGACTCGAAGAAACAAAAAAAGGAGTTCTCTGGTACTCAGATCATCTTGAACTGGGTGGGTATGTAGACAATTTTTACGCATATAAAGTGGGGAAGATATCAAAGATAAAAACACTGTCTAATGAGTGGAACTTTTTCTGGCTAGTCTTGAACTTCATTCATTCTGTTCTTAACATACCATTGCTAGAACTCTGCCATAATCTCAAAAATAATTTTACTATAAATCCTAAACTGGACAGACAGTAAAAAATAATCCAGTATCCGCTAACTTTTACTAACCTTACTAGTTTGCAAAGTACACAGTTAGTTTCCAGATTGAAGAATGAGATGATACCAAAAACAAACATTTATTCATAATAAAGTAAGAACAATTTTTTAAAAAATAAGGCCTTAAATGAGATTTGAAGAATATTAAAAATAAATATTCTTCCTCTCCAGGAAATGAGATGGGAGGAGCCAGGAGAATCTGATTATTGGAAACTAAGCCTATTTTTGTATTAAAGTGGTATAACATTCCTTCCATTGTGTTGTTTATAGTTACTTTTATCTTGCCTTGAAAAATATAATCTCTTTGTTATTTTTATGTACTTTTAAAGTTTTATGTTACAGTTTTGTCAGAAACAATACTTCAATGGCATTTAAATGCAAATTCACTAGAATTTATGAAAAATGATTAAAATTATAGAGTTTAATCCTATTTAAGATTCTACAGCACATGGAGAACAGGAGATGTGAAACAAAAGTGTATCTTCCTGCAAACAAAATGGGGAGCCATAATAATTATGAGGAAACCATTAGTGGGCTGTTGCTATGTAGATCATGGACATTCCTAAAATAGTAACCTTTTAAAAGAATTCTATGAAAGTCCAGAGGAGCAAGTGTTCCCTGGCGCACAGTTAATCCAATATGATATGACTTCTTTCTTGTGGTCTGAAAGGCACACAGTGAGGTTAAAATTCCCATTTCTATCATTCTTTACTTATCATGTAGGTAGATATAAAACATTGCTAGCTCAATGTGTTCAGGTGAGTAGGAAACAGGCATTATTATAAATTGTTAGTTGGAGTATAACCTGATACAAGTTTTCTTGGAAATAATTGCTATACATGTAAAAGTTTTAAAATGTATGTGCCCTGCAATTTTACATGTGTAGATACACTCTGAAGTGATAATTGAGCAAAAAATGTATGAAAAATAGAGGAAAGAGGTTCAACAAAGCATGACTTACAAGCATAAACAAATGAAACCAACCCATGCAATAAACTATTTGTAATACTTGGATGATGATATAGGTCAATATTTACTGGAACATAAAAGTGCTCAATATTTTTCTTAATTGATGAATAACTATAATGTAATCTTTAACCAAAAACACCAGCAGCAGAGAAAAATTTAAGTTGAGCTGCAAAAATGTGGAGAAAGTAAAATAATTAGAGAATATTAATCTTGCCACATGTAAATACAGAAAAGAAATAATGGAAGGGAGAGGAGAAGGAGGGTAGGAAAGAAAGGGAAGAATAAAGGGAAGGGAGGGAAGGGAAGGGGAAGGAAAGAAATAGGATGGGGAGGGAGGGAATGAAAGAAAGTAGAGACACTGAGGAAATTATTTGGCAATGATATCAATTTTCTATTGGCGTATTTCTTTCTATTGCTGTATCTATTTCTAGTAACAAACCACCCTAAGAGTTTGAGGCTTAAATTCATAATAATTTATTATAGCTCTTGAATCATGATGATAGGGTTGGCTGGGCTGGGCTGATCTCAGTTGGTTTCTCTCATGAATCTGAGAGTTAGCTAGTTCTAAGATTATGTAGACTGACCTCATCTGTGGCAAGGGAGTGGCTTGAGCCTGTTTTTCCTGACTCTTCTCCACTTTCTGGGACTAGTGGGCTAGCCTGGGTATGTCCTTGGGGCAACAACAGAGTACAATAAAATAGCAGAAACACAGAAATTCTCTTGATTCCTAGACTCAGAATTGGCACACATGACTTCTGCTGCTTAATACAAACCAAAGCAAGTCATAAAGACTGCTTGGATTTAAGGAATGAGAAAATGGTGATCAGAACTAGAGTTACAGGTCAAGGGGCATGGATATAGGAACAAAAAACTAGAACCGTTAATACAACCTATAAAAACACTCATGTACAGAGTAGATATTTTTGTGATATTTCAACAGTTCTTAGACATTAAAGATTAATAAGTCAAAAAAAGTGCAAATAATAAAAACTACAATTCCCAGAAAAATAAATACATTAATAAAAGGCTTATAAAAATAAAAATATCATTTATAAACTTTAATTTTATTTAAAATTAAAATAATGCATTTAAAATATGTTTTATTATACCTTAAGTTCTGGGGTACATGTGCAGATTTGTCACACAGGTGTAAATATGCCACGGTGGTTTGCTGCACCCATCAACCTGTTATCTACATCAGCTATTTCTCCTAATGCTATCCCTCTCCTACCCCCAAGACAGGCCCCAGTGTGTGATGTTTCCCTCCCTGTGTCCATGTGTTCTCATTGTTAAACTCCCAATTATGAGTGAGAACATCAGGTGTTTGGTTTTCTGTTCTTGTATTAGTTTGCTGAGAATCATGGTTTTCAGCTTCATCCATGTCCCTGCAAAGGACATGAACTCATCGTTTTTTATGGCAGCATAGTATTCGGTGGTGTGTATGTGCCACATTTTCTTTATCTGTTCTATCATTGATGAACATTCGAGTTGGTTCCAAGTCTTTGCTATTGTGTACAGTGCTGCAGTAAACTTATGTGTGCAGTTGTCTTTATAGTAAAGTGATTTATAATCCTTTGGGTATATGCCCAGTAATAGGATTGCTGGGTCAAATGGTATTTCTAGTTCTAGACCCTTGAGGAATCACCATACTGTCTTCCATAATGGTTGAACTAATTTGAACACTCCCACCAACAGTGTAAAAGTGTTTCTATTTCTCCACATCATGTCCAGCATCTGTTGTCTCCAGACTTTTTAATGAATGCCATTCTAACTGGTGTGAGATGTTATCTCATGGTGGTTTTGATTTGCATTTCTCTAATGACCAGTGATGATGAGCATTTCTTCATATGTTTGTTGGCTGCATAAATGTTTTCTTTTGAGAAATGTCTGTTCATATCCTTCACTCACTTTTTGATGGGGTTGTTTGGTTTTTTTTTTGTAAATTTGTTTGTTTCTCATAGATTTTGTATATTAGCCCTTTGTCAGATGGATAGATGGCAAAATTTTTTTCCCATTCTGAAAGTTGCCTGTTAACTCTGATGATAGTTTCTTTTGCTGTGGAGAAGCTCCTTAGTTTAGTTAGGTCCCATTTGTCTATTTTGGCTTTTTTGCCATTGCTTTTGGTGTTTTAGTCATGAAGACTTTTCCCTGCCTATATCCTGAATGGTATTGCTTAGGTTTTCATTTAGGGTTTTTAAGGTTTTAGGTCTTATGTTTAATTCTTTAATCCATTGTGAGTTAATTTTTGTATAAGGTATAAGGAGATTCAGTTTCAGATTTCTGCATGTGGCTAGCCAGTTTTCTCAACACTACTTATTAAATAAGGAATCCTTTTCCTTCACTTGTTTTTGTCAGGTTTGTCAAAATCGGACAGTTATAGATGTGTTATTTCTGAGGCCTCTGTTGTGTTCTATTGGTCTATATATCTTTTTTTTTTGGTACTAGTTCCATGCTGTTTCTGTTACTGTATGTAGCCTTATAGTAAAGTTTGAAGTCAGGTAGCATGATGCCTCCCGCATTGTTTCTTTTTGCTTAGGACCTTTGTCTTGGCTATGCAGGCTCCTTTTTGGTTATAGATGAAATTTAAAGTAGTTTTTCCAGTTCTGTGAAGAAAATCAATGGTAGGTTATGGGGATAGCATTGAATCTATATTACTTTGGTCAGTATGGCCATTTTAATGATAATGATTTTTTTCTATTCATGAGAATAGAATGTTTTTCTATTTGTTTGTGTGCTCTCTTATTTCCTTGAGCAGTACTTTGCAGTTCTCCTTGAAGAGGTACTTCACATCCCTTCTAAGTTGTTTTCTAGGTATTTGATTCTTTGTTGCAATTGTGAACGGACGTTCACTCATGATTTGGCTTTCCGTTTGTCTGTTGTATAAGAATGCTTGTGCTTTTTGCACATTGATTTTGATCTGAGACTTTGCTACAGTTGCTTATCATCTTGAGGAAATTTTGGGGCTGAGATGATGAAGTTTTATAAATATACAATCATGTCATCTGCAAACAGAGACAATTTGGCTTCTTCTTTTCTAACTGAATACACTTTATTTCTTTCTCTAGCCTGATGGCCCTGGCCAGAAATTCCAATACTATGTTGAATAGAAGTGGTGAGAGAGGGCATCCTTGTCTTGTGCCAGTTTTCAAAGGGAATGCTCCCAGTTTTTGCCCATTCAGTACAATATTGGCTGTTAGTTTGTCATAAATAGCTCTTATTGAGATATGTTCCACCAATACCTTGTTTATTGAGAGTTTTTAGTCCTTTGTGCTAATAGTGCATATTATAATAATTATATACTTTTTATTACATCCATGAGACTGAAAAAGTCTAAAATGGTGATAGTACTTTATGTTTGTCAGAGTGTGAAGGAAAAGAAACATTCCTCTTCTTTGTAGAAACCGAATTATTGAGATGTCATCAGAAGATAATTTTATAATATCCATCATAATTTGTAATGTACATATTTAAAAAACAATGGTTTTACTTCTGGTAATTTATCCTCTGATATATATGCATGTTCTAAATGAAGAGATAGAGAGGAATGTTTATTTTTTATAATAACAAAATATACTAAACAACTCAAATTTTCATCAGTATGGATATACTTACACAAATTATGATGGTTTTCATTTTGTAAGTTGCCTTGCAAACATTGAAAAGTGAAGCTGTTTTTAAAAATAATTCACACCTGAATGGAATAGAAAAACATTACAACATTCTGCAGAATCTAGAATTCTTCCTGGTACAGAAAAAGAATGTTGCTTAAAAGGTGTTTTGTTCACTCATTACTTCACTAAGTAATAGGTTTTATACATTTTATTTTCTTGTTGGTCACCTTGAATTATGCATGCTAAAATAATCAGCAGTACAAATACTTGTTTAAAAACTGAAAAACTGACCAGATGTGGTGGCTTATGCCTATAATCCCTGCTACTTGAGAGACTAAGACAGGCAGATCACTTGAGGTCATGAGTTTGAGACCAGCCTGTACTACATGGCAAAACACTGTCTCTTCAAAACAAACAAATAAATGAAAACACAAAACAAAAAAGAAACCAAAAAATTATCTGGGGAATGGTGGCCAGCTCCTGTAGTCCCAGCTACTCCAAAGGCCTAGACACTAGAATTGCTTGAACCCAGGAAGAGATTCAAGGTCAAGAGAACCCAGAACTGAGATTGCACTATTGCACTCCAGTGTGGGTGACAAAGTGAGACTCTGTTTCAAAAAATAAAAATAAAAAAATGAGGAAACTACTTTTAGTAGCATCTTCTTAATTCAAATCTACAAATGAGGATCTTTGAATATGTTCATTTAAAACTTAATTAATACATTTTGAGTGTCTGAAAAGTCTGTACTAGATGTTCTGGGTGTTATAATTGCAGCATCCAGTCTAAGGGGCTAATAGTCTAGTAAGGGGGAGAGAGAATGAAAATCAAGTAAGTAAATGGATGAGTAATATAACTTCATATAGTGATAAATATATTCATTAAGAAACCACAGTTTGATTCCTGCAGACAAATCTCTGCTTCTTTCAACTATTTGCACATACTTCTCCTATTTATTGAATATCTACTTTATAAAAAGAACAGTGCTAGCTGCCATGGATATGATAGTAAATAAAAGATCTCTTACTTCATGGTTTTACAGTCCTTGATGTAGCAGTGGTTCTCAAATTGGAGGAATAGGGCTGTGTAAGCATAATCTGAAAATTATTTTTGTCAAAGTACGCATAGCCACCTTATATTCCGTTATTTAACTGTACTGAATCCACATCATTCTTTTGGGTCTGTATGGCACAGAATGTATGAGTGGCACATGGGCTTTGAATACTCTTTAGGTTGTGATATACTCCCCAGAAAATAAAAAAAGGAAGTATAAAATTTATCTATGTCTCTGTTGTATAATGAATAATCCTGTGAAAATACTAGTTAGAATTACTCCCCCAAGAATTCTCAGGCACAATTCTTTATGTTCAGAAATGATGCTACTGACTACTAGAAGCAAATGTGACTTCAAAGTCAGTGAGCAAAGGAGACATAAATATCTCCCCACATATAAAACACAGTGCCAAACAAGAGTCAGAAGAGTCAATAGGAAGATGAGTCAGCTTCATCATTTGTGTCCCAAAGATAGAGCCACCAGTTGATTTATTGGTTCGCTGTTTTACACATAGTTTTGGCAACACATGAAGTCAGCTTTGGAGTTCAGTTTTCCAGAGACAGTCTGAAAGGGTGGGAGAAAGAGAGACAGAGATGAAGTAAATGCATTTATAGACTACTTTCCTCGTTCTAATTTAATGGGGCATCTCAGTCTATCTTGAAAATTGAGTATCTACTCTGTATCCAAGGGTGAACTCAGTCTTTAGTCCCTTTTTCTTTGACCTTCCTCCCTCCTGCCATCTGTCCCTGCAGCATCTTAGACTCAGAGTTCCAGAGCATGCAGAGGGCAGGAGAGTGGTTACCTGAAAAACCCCTGGGACCCTAACAACTCTATAATTTGAGAACATCCATAATCAGACTTTTATCAAAAAGAAAAATTTATTTCTATTTGTTAATTTAGTGTTACTCAGCTCTCCCTCTTATGTATGAACATACCAGATCCTCACCTACAGATGTGATCATATATCTACATAAAGGGACAATATCAGATAATTTCTGGGTTGTAAATATAATGAGTATTTTATAGGAACTTATTATCCAATAAAGACATTCAAATCTTACAGTTAAATTTTTTTAAGAAACCCACACATCAATACACATATTCAGCAATCATTAAAACAATAATAAAATATTTATGTGTGGAAAGGCAGTTAAAGAGATGAAATTTGAGAAATAGAAAGTTCTAAAAAACTTTATTATGTAGACTACCATGTGTGTACCTACGCAACTGTCTTGCATGCTCTGCTCATGTACCCCAAAACCTAAAATCCAATAAAAATTAAAAAAAAAAAAACTTTATTATGTAGTAACAAAATACATAACTCCTTCCAAGATTGTCTACAAATTAGTGAACATATTTGTTCTTAAAGAATCTCTTTTGAGAGAAGTCTTAACAACCCAGATCTACATTTTATACAGAAATCAAAGTCCCAAATGAAGCCAGAGTAGTATAGAGAATGAAAAGCAAATGAGAATATAATTCTATCAGACATCAGTAATTAGTATAATTACTGTATTAATTTGGTGCAGCATGGATGCAAGGATTGACCAATGGAAAAGAATGAAGAGTCCAGAAACAAGCCCACATATAAACAGAAAACATAATTTATAAGTAATGTATCACTTTAGATTATTGATTCAAGGATGTACTGTTAGTATTTATCAGTATTTAGAGTTAATGTGAGCAAATAGGATAGTAGTAAAATACCTTTTAATCTGTACTTCCATCAAGATCCATATTTTTGGGAAGGTACATAAAATAGGCCTGAATGAAATACAAATGATGGATTATGAGCAAAGTTAGACTTTCACAGAATAACATGTCATTGTTGTGATAAGCATCACCAATGAAATTTGCTGAAAGTATTGATAATCTATCCAAAATTAAGATGGATCATTTGTGAAAACCACTAAATGTGCTCTAAAATCAATCAGCTATATGTCATAGCCCATTAATTAAACTGCCTCCCTCTTGTCAAGGACTCTAGGCCATACCTTAGCATCTTCTTCAAAACACTTTGGTAGAAGAGTCTGCATCAAAATAACAAACACCTCTGTATCTGACCAGCAACCTCGTATCTCTGCAGAATCTCATGCCATCTCAAGTAATCTTTTTTTTTCTTTTTATACTTCTATGTCGAAGCAAATGAATCACAACACATTAAGTTGCCTGGTAGGCAGTTAGATTCCACTAAAAAGCTGACAAATTAATAGTTACCTAGGGGTGACAAATAACATTAGTTGAAAACATTTCTTCTTTAATCCACCACCAAAGTTACTCACAAATTAAATGTACCATCCTGTCATAATTCTGTGTTGTTGCAGTTAATTATATAATTGTTTAAATATTTTAATACCCAACTGTAAATACTGCTAAGTTTTTGTGTTAGAATTTCCATTTCTACTTTTGTTATTGTATAATAAACTGTTGTAATTTAATTTTTACATTTCATAATTTTATGTACATGGAAACATAGCATATGTGCTTTTTTTTGACTGGCATATTTTACTCAGCATACTTACATTGTGATTCATCCATGTCAATTTGTGTACCACAAATTTATTTTTTATTGCTGAGTAGAATTTCATTATATTGATATGCCACAGTTTATTTAACCATTCATCTGTTAATGTACCCTTGGGTTATTTCCAGTTTTAGATTGTAAATAAAGTTGCTGTGAAAATTAGGATGCAAGTAATTTTATGAAAATACATCTATAAATGTTTATCTTGTGAAAATATCTAAGAGTGAAATGACTACAGTTTTTTTTAATTCACTCATGAGTTTAAGTAGCTTTTTTGTGTAATCCAGAAGTAGACAAAATTTCTTTGTTGAGTGTGCAGACGATAACTATTTTAGGCTTTGTAGGAAACAAGATCTCTATCTCCTCCTATTTTTCTACTCCTCCTTTTTCTTCTTCTCATCTTTTTAGCTTGAGCATCATACAATGCATAGGAAATAGGCCACATCTAATCAATGGGAGGCAGTTTGCCTGTCCTCGCTGGATTTCCTACTTAGATAACTATATTATTTAACACTAAAATAATTATACTTTCTGTATTAGTCCATTCTCACACTGCTATAAAGGTACTACCTGAATTAAACTAAAAGGCTTCTGAATAGCAAAAGAAACAATCAGCAGAGTAAACAGGCAACCCACAAGGTGGGAGAAAATATTCACAATATATACCCAACAAAAGACTAATATTCAGAATCTACAAGGAACTCAGATCAGTGAGGAAAAAACAATCCCATCAAAAAAAGAGTTAAGGACATGAACAGAAAATTCTTAAAAGAAGATATACAAATGGTCAACAAACATAGGAAAAAAATGCTCAACATCACTAATGATGAGGGAAATGCAAATCAAAACCACAATGTGATATCACCTTACTCCTGCAAGAATGGCCATAATAAAAAAATCCAAAATAATAGATGTTTGTGTGGATATAGATGTGGTGAAAAGGAAATACTTTTACACTGCTGGTCAGAATATAAACTAGTACAACTGCTATAAAAAACAATGTGGAGATTCCTCAAAGGATTAACAGTAAAACTACCATTTAATCCATCAATCCCACTACTGAGTATTTACCCATAGAAAAGAAATCATCACGCAAAAAATACACTTGCACATATATGTTTATAGCAGCACAATTTGCAATTGCAAAAATATGAAGCCAACCCAAATGCCCATCAATTAATGAGTGGATAAAGAAATTGTGAGATAGACATGCATACACCCACACCCACCCACACCCACACCGACACCCACACACCAACCCTCCGTGGAATACTACTCAGCCATCAAAAGGAGTGAAATAAAGGCATTCACAGCAACTTAGATGGAATTGCAGATTATTATTCTAAGTGAAGTAACTCCGGAATGAAAAGCCAAACATTGCATGTTCTCACTCATAAGCAGGAGCTAAGCTATGAGTATGCAAAGGCATATGAATGATACAATGGACTTCAAGGACACAGGATAGGGTGGAAGAGGGATGAGGAATAAAAGACTACACATCAGTACACAGTATGTACTGCTTACTTGATGGGTATGCTAAAATATCAGGAATCACCATAAAGAACTTATTCACGTAACAAAACACCCCTTGTTCCCCCAAACCTATTGAAACAATAAAAAGAGATACTACCTGAGACTGGGTAATTTATAAAGAAAAGAGATTTTATTGACTCATAGTTCTGCATAGTTGTGGAGACCTCAGGAGACTTACGATCACAGAAGAAGGCAGAGAACGAGCAAGCATTTTCTTATCAAGATGTCAGGAAAGAGAGAGAGTGGGGGGTGGGGGTGGGGGGAACTGCTGAACACTTTAAAAAACAACAGCTCTTGTGAGAACTCATTCACTGTCACAAAACAGCATGGAGGAACTACCCCTATGAACCAGTCACCTCTCACCAGGTCCCTCCCTTGGCACCTGGGAATTACAATTGGAGATGAGATTTGAGTGGGGACAGAGAGCCAAACCATGTCACTTTCTTTCCAATTTGGACCCCTTCTACTTGTTTTCCTTTTCTAATTCTACTGTTTAGAGTCCCCAATGCAATGTGGAATACAGGTGGTGAACAGTGGACAGCCTTATTTTGTTCCTGGCCTTAGTGACAAAGCATTTAGTGATTTTCATCAATACTTTGTATCATATTGAAAATACTTTTTTCAAAAGCAAGTCACAAAGACAAAAATTAATATAACTGTTAACTTTTCTTACAATTTCACAGTAAATTTTGTTTCACACACAAAAATAAAGTCTTAATAAATGATTTCAATAAAATTTAATCATTTCATTTCTAAAGATGTGTAATTTTTTGCCAGTTTTATTTTCAATTGTATTTATATGGATTGCTAAAATTTTCTATCTATTGCAAATATAGAGATCTATAATTTTTAATTTGGTTTTGTATTCAAAATTTATCTCCTATTGTTTTTAATAACATATCTACAAAATTTGTGGGGCTAGCTGTGCAAAGGAAGACTTTACTAACTCCAGCCTGTGTACCAAATCCAACATGCTCTTTGTTTTTATAAATATTGAAACACAACCACAATCATTTTAATGAATTGTTTCTTGTTACATTTATGTTATAGGCTTAAACATTTTCAAAAGGGACCACATGACCCCCAAAATCTAAACTATCTACTATATTGCTCTTTACATAATGTTTGTCAGCCTCTGATGTGGATAATCAGATGTACAAAAAGCAAAATGCCCCTACAATATTTTCCTTTCAATTGTCACATCTTTTAATTGTCATTCTTAATATATTGGTCAGGGCATTCAATATAACATTGAAATAAAAGTATTCATATTGGGTGACTTTGCCTTGTTCGTATGCCATACAGAATTGCTCTCAACAATAACTCATCAAATACAATTGATTATAATCAGTTAAAATCAGCTCAACTTTGATCTTTCTTTTCCATTTTACTAGTTTGGCTGTCACAGACTCTTTCTTTTCATCTAGTGTTCACATTAGAGAAAATTTGCAATATGCATAATTTGTCTCTCAAATCTAATATAATTTGATCATTGTTACTGTAATCCTCCTCATGGAAAATGCAAAGACTTTAAATAATTTAATTATTTTTAAACGTTTGCTTTCTTAAGAGTTTTGTTTTTGTGCATTCATACATGCAAATGTATCTGCAGATATGCATATGTACTCCCAAACATTGTTTTATACAATAAAGGTTCATTTATATTTTTCTATATATCTAAAATTAAGTTATTTCTCCATTTTGCTTTGTGAAACTTCTATTTGATATCATATTCTCTGCAGCCTAAAGTACTTATTTTAGAATTTCCCTTAGTGCCAGTCTGCTTATTACAATTTCTCCTAGCTTTTGTGGCTTTACTTATATTCTTTAAAAATATTTTTGAGAATTATACAATTATAGTTTGACAGTTTTTTTTTTCAGACCATTTAGGATGCCATTTCACTATCTACTATCTTTCATTATTGTAGTTAAGAAATCTACTGTCAGTCAATATTACACTCTTTTGATTGATTTTTCTTTTATTCTTTTTTCCTTTTAGATTTCTTATAATGTTTGTAGGAGTGGATTTTTTTTTAATAAAACTTACTTCGATGTTAAATATGTGAATTGGTATATTTTATTTGTTTTGGAATTTTTTTAGACATGATCGCTTTAAGTAATGACTTTGCTTTATTTCTTTTCTCCTTATCTTCAGTTAAATAAATGTTAGGTATTCTCACTTCATACTCTCTGTCACCTATTCTCTCTTTGTTAATTTTCAAATTTAATTGTTCCATTCTTCAATGTGTATATCTATTTCTCAGTTTGCCACTTTTGTTTCAACCGTATTTAATAGACGATTTAATTTGTCTATGAAATTCTGTACATTTTTTAAAAAATTTATTTCTACTTTTTTAAAGTTGGATACATTGTATATTAATTTCTCTTCAAATTTGCTGATCCTATCCTCTCATCTTCACCCTATTATTGTAGCAAACCAGATTTTGTTATTGTATTTTTAGGTTCTATAAATTAAGTTTGGTTCATTTTTTAAAAAATAAAGCTTGTATTTTAGAGTGGATTTATGTTTACAAGAAAGATATGAAAATAACACAGAGAGATTCCATATATCGCACACTCATTTTTCCATATTAATATACATTTGTATGGTCCATTAAAAAATAGACTAATATTGCTACAGGGTTTTTAACTAAGCTCCATGCCATACTGAGAATTTCTTAGTTTTCATTTAATTTCCTTTTTCTGTTTCAGAATCCTGTTTAGGATACTGCTTTATTGCTCAACTGTGTTTTTGCTTTGCACACTGGGAGCTCTGTTGTATCCTGTGTCCCATTGACATACTGCCATCACCATAGGGTTATCTCGAATACTTTAATGTTTTGTGATAATTAGCTCTGTGCTTAGATAAGCCAGATATCACCTAGCAGGTAGCTCCATGTTGACAGACATCACTTAGCAAGTGGCTCCATGCATGGCCCTAGTGAAATCATGGCAGAGTGTATATGTATGTATGTGTGTGTGTTTGTGTATGTGTGTGTGTGCATGTACATGCAGTTTGTTTGTGGGCGTTTCACAGGAATAAAGCTGGAATTGCTAACAAACAAAAAAATGCTTTTGTTAGACATTGTTTTCTCGTTTTTAACTAAAGAGGACAGGCTTTTAATGGAATTTTATTTGTCTGTGCCTGTCTGTCATTCTGGCTCAGAGGACTTTGTATTTCCCTGTGTAGGATATATGGGGAGCAACAAGGAAATCTAGGGAACTCATCTCTCTAATGTTTCTCAAGTCCTAAGGTTCCTAGGCATCTCATCTTTTTCTACATTTAAGAGACTTCCTGCACTTGTTTGTTCTGTTTTCTCAAAGACAGGTAGGACCTGGGAGAAAGGGGGCCTCTTTGTGTTGTCTGAACCAGAGCTTCTTTCTAGCATTTTAAGTTGTGATTGTTATAGTTTTTGATGTGTAATTTCTGGAAGATTTTTCAAGACTCCTGTGTCATATTTAAGAGCTTCTAGTTTAGCACCTCAGTTTTCAAATTGGCTTTTGTCTCCATGAGCTTACGTAATGTAGTCATATTATAGAATGTTTTGACAATTTCATTATTTGAAGAGTTGTGGTTTTTGGTGTCTATTGCTTTTGCTACTTCTGAACCATAGTGTCTTCTCATATGTCTTTTTGATTTTGCACTGCTTATTAAAATTTTAAAATATTGTTTGTTAAAATATTTTGAGGATTAGGATGATGTTATATTCTTCTAAATGGTTTTATTCTGCCCTTTCCAAATACTTCACACAGGTATTCTAGGATCATATTACCAATTGTTTAAACCTCAGGGTTTTCTGAGACCAAGATTGACTACTATTTCTACTTTACTCCTAGAGTGTAACTCTATAGGATCACAGCTGAGGATTGATGGTGGTCCTTTAAGAGTTCTTAATCCAGGTTTGTCAATGCTGAAAAGCCATGTAAAGAACTATTAATATTAAGCTTCTCAGCTGCTTCCTTAAGGTTGGCACACGCTCTCAAGATCAAAAGATCTATGTGTGGGCTTACCCTACTGAGCTCTTGTCCATTCTTGGAGTTTGTTGCACTATTTTGGTAGATCTTAAATGCTTTTGAGTAAATCAACTTTTTTCAATATTTGCCACATCTTTTGTAAAAATAATCTAGCGACTTAATTTTCCTTAGGAGAAGCAATAGTTTAAATTGGTTTTTCATCATAATGCTTTTATTCCACCAGTTATTGAAAAAGGTTTTTCTTTTTAATTTTTTTCTTTTTTTTAAATTAAATTAAATTTTTTATTGCATTTTAGGTTTTGTGGTACATGCGAAGAACATGCAAGATTTTTGCATAAGTATACACATGGCAGTGTGATTTGCTGCCTTCCTCCCCTTCACCTATATCTGGCATTTCTCCCCATGCTATCTCTCCCCAACTCCCCACCCCCTGCTGTCCCTCCCCATGTCCCCCCAATGGACCCCAGTGTGTGATGCTCCCCTACCTGTTTCCATGTGTCCTCATTGTTCAACACCCACCTATGAGTGCGAACATGTGGTGTTTGATTTTCTGTTCTTGTGTCAGTTTGCTGAGAATGATGGTTTCCAGGTTCATCCATGTCCCTACAAAGGACACAAACTATCGTTTTTGATGGCTGCATAATATTCCATGGTGTATATGTGCCACATTTTCCCTGTCCAGTCTATCATCGATGGGCATTTGGGTTGGTTCCATGTCTTTGCTATTGTAAACAGTGCAACAGTGAACATTCGTGTGCATGTGTCCTTATAGTAGAACAACTTACAATCCTTTGGATATATACCCAGTAATGGGATTGCTGGGTCAAATGGAATTTCTATGTCTAGGCCCTTGAGGAATCACCACACTGTCTTCCATAATGGTTGAACTAATTTACACTCACACCACCAGTATAAAAGTGTTTCTATTTCTCCACATCCTCTCTAGCATTTGTTGCTCCAGATTTTTTAATGATTGCCTTTCTAACTGGTGTGAGATGGTATCTCAATGTAGTTTTGATTTGCATTTCTCTGATGACCAGTGATGATGAGCATTTTCTAATATGTTTGTTGGCCTCATGTCTTCTTTGGTAAAGTGTCTATTCATATCCTTCTCCCACTTTTGAATAGGCTTGTTTGTTTCTTTCTTGCAAATCTGTTTTAGTTCCTTGTAGATTCTGGATATCAGCCCTTTGTCAGATGGTTAGATGGTAAAAATTTTTTCCCATTCTGTTGGTTGCTGATTCACTCTAATAACTGTTTCTTTTGCTGTGCAGAAGCTGTGGAGTTTGATTAGGTCCCATTTGTTTATTATGGCTTTTTTTTTGCCAATGCTTTTGGTGTTTTGGTCATGAAGTCCTTCCCTATGCCTATGTCCTGAATGGTTTTGCCTAGATTTCCTTCTAGGGTTTTTATGGTGTTAGGTCTTGCATAGAGTTTTTAAATTGTGTTTTTATTATTAAACTTTAATATATTTATATAACCACAAACAGAACTTTGTAACTGTTTTGAAATGGTTGAAACTTTATTTCTGGCCTAGTTTGTGACTAATTTTGATGAATGTTCAGATGTGCCTGAAAATAACAAATTGTTGGTTGAAATATTATGTAAAAGATCATTAGATAAAATTTCTTCTTAATTTGTCTCCTGTTTGCTTTTCCTAATTTTGATATTGGCTATGCATATTTCAATCTTATTTTTTTGTTTGCAACAGAAGGCAGGTCCTGTTGGTCAGCTAAGATTTAATACATTGTTTAGAAATTTTTGATTTCAATAAAGGTTGAATTGATTATTGTATATAATGGATTGAGACTCCAAATTTCTAAAGAAGAATAATTAAAACTTCGCTTTTACTATTAATTACAGCATATTAGTGCTTCTTTTGTTGATACACTTTGGAAATTACCACCAAAAAAGATGATGTCATTGAACCAATATAAACATAATTCAAAGGGAATAATCTGAGATAAAAAAAATAAAGCAGATTGTTGAAGTACATGCTGATACTGTTCCACTGATACAGGCTCTTGGTCACAATTATAAGCAACTTTGACAGGCAAGATTCAGGGTCTTTAATTCACCTCATCTGTGAAAAGCCTTCATCTTCATTGTCCGAGCAGTTAGTTATAGAGAAAAGTGTTTAATTACACAAGACACTGGACTTTGTTTTTGGTGAAATTTGATGATTTCACTGAGAAAAATATGCTTGGCAAAATTTATATGCTAAAGAATGCTGTAGATCTTTAGAAATAAAAATAAAAAATGCTAAAAAAAATTAAAGAATCTTAACTTTATGCAGATTCATGACATATGTATCAGATAAAATTGAGTAAAATAAACCCAAAGTTTCAAAGCACTGATTCCAGTATAACTTTCCATGTTTTGAACAGTTTGAGCAAAAACCTTGCTATAGATAATGTGAATTGGTGCTAAAAATAAGTTGTCTAATTTTTACCTTATGAAGCTCAGAAAGATACATTATTTCTTCCCAATTTATTTCACAGGAATAATTAAATACCATGTTCTTTTGCAGAATATGAAGTTAAAATTTAGTTTCTTGAGCTCATATTTGAAAAATATTGTTAGAAGCTTGGAAGAAATATTTTTAGATGGTATTTATTTGCAAAAAGATGCTCAAGAGGCATTTGGAATTCAAATGTAACTCAGTTGCCAAACACAACTTGCTAAATATATTATTTCATTATCATAAAATGCTTTCCTATATATTCCCAATAGATAGATGAGGCTTTTTGTTTTGTTTTGATTTTTGGCCATTATGACCCATGACACTCCTTTTATGTTAACATAAAAAATTAGTGCTGATCTTCTTTTATAGAATTTTCACTTTGAAGTCAAAGTGTATTTACAAGAGGAACACATTGGAATAAGCCAAAATGATCCCATTTCATATGCAGCTAGGAGGGAAAACTTAAGCTACAAAAGTATCCTCAGTGTTCATATTGTTTTCATATGAAGGACATTTAACCAAAACTACTTTTAATATGAAAATGGCCATTTCAGTTCATATTTACTGTTTTTATTTGTATTTAACCACAATATTTTATTCATTTTGAAGTGGTTTTAAATGGGATTAGGATGGTTTTCCAAAGGAGGCACAAGCTCTAAGTATCTTAATGGTTTTACTAAAACTTTTCTAATTTAAAGTTTAATAGCTTTTACTAAATCCCAAGGCAGTTTGATACTTTTACAATCTTATTGATAAAATAAAGAATAAAATAACTCAATAAAGATGCTATAAAATATAAAACAAGTATCTTTGAGGTTAGCTGGGAATTATGATTTACACATTAAGCATATACTAGCAAATTAAAGTCTAAAAACAGTAGAGTTTCTAGATAAGACTATGAGCTAAATTTTTTGAAACTAACAATTTTGACAGTACATAGGAAGCCTGATCAAGGAAACAATAGAAAATATCTAGAACATAGAAAGGTAGAAATTACTATGGTAGATGAAGCAATAAAAAGCATTATAATGGAAACCTTGTTAAGTTGTTTACAAGTAAACTTAAACTTTCTATATAGTCAATACTAATCAATTTTACTGGTTCATAATAAAGCAACATATTGTTGGAATAAAGTAATGTACCGAAATTACAACATATCTTAGTTTTAATTATTAAGAATTTAAAGGTAAAAAAACACAAACCAATAAACACAAAACTTGAAAACCAAAACCTAGCAGAAATGTTAATAAAAAAGGTGAATAATTAATTTAATCTAAATTTGAGAGCCTAAAGATATACGTGGTATTTAAAGCCATGAAATTCGATGAAGCATCCAATGGAAAAGTTTAGGGTAAAAAAAAAAGATTCCAAGATTAAATTCTAAAAATCCTAGTATTTACAGAGAATTATAAACCATTAACCCCTATGGATAGTGTTAATATTATACTAATACTGTAATCAATATTGTAATCAGTACTGTAATTTTTATAATATTATCATAACTTTCTAAAATAAGGTTCATAGCCATAGTACTTTCAGAATCAATGTTCATATGTTTAAATTTTTGCACAGATTAGAACAAATGGTTGAGATCAATTGGACTCAGTGTCTAGCTAGGCTAGAGTGATGAAAGGAGAGAGAAGCCAAAAATTAAGGATTTTTGCAAGTTGAGGATATTTGCAAGAAAGACTGCCAGTTTCAAGGCAGACCAAGAAATTTAAGTTAGATGTGAAGGAAGACAGAATAAGATGGACGGATACTGAGAAATAAGTGTGATTAATTTCTTCCCTAATTCAACTAATATTTATAGAATTTTTATTATAGCTCAATGTTGGAAAAATAATTCATTTTAGATGCTAAAGTCCAAAAGAAAGATTAAAAAAAAAGAAAAGAAATGGAAATCTATAAACCAAAAGCCAAGTCTTCAATAAAGGAGAGTTCACCTATGAGTAAAATGATAATAAAGAGAGGAGTAGTTAATATAGCAAAATTCTTTGAATATCAAAAGAGAAGTACATTTTCCAAAAGACAAGTGGAGAATGCATTGGAATAAGCAAGAGGAACCAAAGAGAATATCCACAATACCTCTGGAACCTGGGGTGTTTTAGGATAAGAGAGAAAAATAATCCTGCAGCTGAGAAGTCTGTGAGGGATAAAACGGAGAACCTTGTTTCACTTGAGACAAGAAGAGAAGAGAGTTTTTGAATTTTAAATTTGAAATAAGAGAGTTTTAAATCCTGTATATAGATGATTACCGTTTACAGGATGAAGGCTCCAGAGACCAGAATGAAAGGTATAAGAAAGAGGTAGAAAAGTTGAAGATAAGAAGAAATGAGAGAAAGAATACAAAGTTACAGATTGTCAGGATAGCTTGAGATTCTGCAGATTAACTGAGGGGAATAGGATATTAGGCTTAATGAAAAGTAATTTGATAGTCTTTGAAAGGACAATAAAAATTTTGTGCAGTGTTTCCCAGTGCTTCGTTCAGGGATGTGTGAATGCTCGGTTCACTTTGGAGTGCACCTCTGCAGCATGCAGGGATTTACCTGGTAACTCCTAGGCTTTCTTCCCTGTAGACAGCTATTTCACCTTGATATATAAACATTAAGCACTCAGTGATCTTGTTAAAAGATGCACCCTAGGCTCTAAAAATAAGAACGTCTGGAAAGTTTTACCTTTTTTTCCCCCAATTTCAATGAGCATTGTTAAGAGAATGTGTGTGGTAAGAGCAGAAAGACTGAGTTGGCTTTGGAAAAATAGTATTTTTGGCCAGTTTTTAAAAGTTTAGTTTCTGAATATTGGTCAATTAGAAGGAATGTCAGTGTCCTGGAGGCTTATAATTGCCTCTTTCGTGACCTTCATTGGAACTGAAAGTACATATTTGTTCACCTTTCCAATCTAGGGCTTAACAAGAGTGGCAAGTGGCACGTTTCAGACATTGATTTGAATGAGATTAGACTTCTGAATATAAATGATTTGGGGCTTGTAGGTGAAACAGTTGTATTTTATGTGGTGTCTGATCATTTATGGTATGTCCTAATAATCACTGAAAATGGTCTGTCATCACATATCAGTTGTAGTTGCTAGCATTGGTAACAGTTTTCTGGTTTGATCAACTTTATTTCTTGTCTAATGATAAGAAGGAAAGAGCTTAGATTTTGTTTTTATTGAGGACCTAATTTTTTATTCCATGTGCTTTTGAACAAGTTTGTTTAGCATCACTGTAACTTAGTTAATTCATCTCTAAAAAGGAGATAATTTTTTTCTCAAATTTTCTTTTGAAGTGTTTTATTTATTAAATATAAAGCATCTAGGACGGTTGCTGGCTTATATGAAAGACTCATTCAGTGTTAGCTTTTCTAACACAAATACTTCTGAAACACTTCCATAGTTTTAATATTACAAGAGCTACCCCTATATCTTAACATATATAATAAAGCAACAGATAATTATACGGTCTCATTTCACATGAATTATTCCTTTCCCATACACAAACATTCTGATTTTGATCATTCAGTAACAATATTATAATATTCAAATTTTAGAATATGTAGAAAGAGAGTAAAATAATGATTATGCTTTTCTTAGACTGGCGTAATCTATAATTATGTTTGTACAATTAGTTTAATTAGAAATCAAAAACTTTGACAAAAATTAGTAGTATTACTTACTGTTATTGCAAATATAAAAATTAGATACTATAAATTCTTATAGTTTAGTGTAGAAGTTTACAGCAGTGGTTAGCAATGAAAAATCATTCAGTGTAAGTATCACTGTTACTTCTACAGTAGTTAAACTCAAAAGAACCAAAGCTCCTTTTAATATGCATAAATAGCAGAATTATTCGAGTGATAAACAAATTTAAATGTCTTATTCATTACAGTACATATTGTGACTTGGAAATGTCAAAGGTAAAAATGTTATGGAATTTCAACTGTTAATACAATCATCTTTATACCAGATAATAGAGATTTTAATTTCATACATAAACTCAGTATTTTAAATAATTTTATAGGCAACTTTTTTAATGCATGGACCTTTTTATGATATGGCCACTGAGAGTAAAGCAAGTAATGGAAAAATTGGCAAACAGAATTGTTGAAACAGATGTAGGTATTTTTATTCTTTTTGTGGCTATTGTGAATGGGATTGTGCTCTTGATTTGACTCTTACCTTGGACATTATTGCTGTATAGAAATGCTATTGATTTCTGCATATTAATTTTTTCCTAAAACTTTTGTTGAAGTCGTTTATCAGATCTAGGCATCTTTGAGTAAGGACTATGGGGCTTTCTCAGTACAGAATCACACTGTCAGTAAAGAGAGATAGTTTAAATTCCTTTCTTTCTGTTTGGATTCTTTCTGATTCTCTTGCCTGATGCTGTGCCTGGGACTTCCAGAACTACATTGAAAAGAAGTCATGAGTGTGGGCATTCTTTTCTTGTTTCTTTTCTCAAGGGGAATGCTTCTAGCTTTTGCCTATTCCATATGACATTGGCTGTGGGTTTATCATAGATGACTCTTATTATTTTGAAGTATGTTCCTCTGAAACCTACTTTGTTGAGAGTTTTTAACATAAAGAGATTTGAATTTTATCAAAAGCATTTGTGAGTCTAATGAGATGATTTTGTGTGGTTTTTGCTGTTATTATGTTTATGCAATGACTTACATTTATTAATTTATGTGTGTTAACCAACCTTGCATCCCAGGAATAAAGCCTGCTTGATCATGGTGGTTTTGCTTTTTGTTGTGCTGCTGGATTTGTTCAGTAGTATTACACTGAGGATTTTTGCATCTATGTTCATGAGGGATATTGGCGTGATGTTTTCCTCTTTTTTTTTTTTTTTTTTTTTTTTTTTTTTGTTCCTGCCAGGTTTTGGTATCAGAATGATGCTGGCTTCATAAAATGAGTTGGGGAGGAGTTTTCCCCTCAATATTTTGGAATAGTTTCAATATAATTAGTACTATCTCTTCTTTATATTGCTGAGAGATTTCATCTGTGAATTCTGTCGGAGCTAGGGCTTTTTATGCTTGGTAGGTTTTATGTACTGATTCAGTTTCAGAACTCATTATTGGTCTGTCCAGGGTTTTAATTTCTTCCTGGTTCAATCTTGGAAGATTGTGTCTTTCTAGGAATTCATCCATTTCACCTAGATTTTCTAACATGTATTCATAGGGCTGTTTGTAATAGTCTGGTTTTTGTATATCTGTAAGATTGGTAGTAATGTCTCCTTTGTCATTTCTGATTATGTTTATTTGGATTTTTCTCTTTTTTTCTTTTTTAGTCTAGCTAGTAGTCTATCAACCTGATTTGCTCTTTCCAAGAACCTACTTGTGCTGCCATTCATCTTTTGCATGGCTTTTTATGTTTCATGTTTGTTCAGTTCAGCTCCGTTTTTCTTTTTTTCCTTCTGCTAGTGTTGTAGTTTGCTTTTCTTTTTCTAGTTCCTCTAGGTGTGAGTTAAGTTGGTAATTTGGGATCTTTGTAACTTTCTGATGTGGTTGTTTATTGCTATGAAATTTCCACTTAACACTGCTTTAGCTGTGTTCTAGAAATTCTGGTATGTTGTATTTTTGTTTTCAGTAGTTTCAAAGAATTTCTTGATTTCTGCCTTTATTTCATTGTTAACCTAAAAGCTGTTTAGGAGCAGTCTGTTTAATTTCCATGTACTTCTATGGTTTTGAGAGATATTTTCAGTGTTGATTTCGATTTTTACTGTGCTGTGGGGAGTGTAGATGGCATGATTCTTCTGTGTGTTTGTTTGTTTATTTATTTTTTAAAGAAAGGATTTGTTTCTGTAGCCCACACTGGTGTGCAGTGGGATGATTATAGCACACAGCAGCCTTGAACTCTTAGTCTCTAGTAATCCTCCCATCTCAGATTCCTGAGTAGGTGGGACTATAGGCATATGCCAGCATACACTGCTAATTTTTAAATTATTTGAACTCCTGGCCTCAAGCAATCCTCCTACCTTGGTTTCCTAATGTGCAGGGATTACAGGCATGAGATAACAACATGCTGCCAATACTGGTTTTTAAAAATTTGTTGAGAATTTTTTTTTAATTTTTATATGAATTAATTTAAATTAACATATAAACATTTTGAAATTATCTATGGAAAATATCCGAAAAGTAAATATCACAGGGCCTCACTGGCAATGTCAAAGCTTTATTTCACTTTATTAAGATTAATTGTTCAATCACCACATGTCCCATGATTGACTTGTAAGGACAAACCAAAGAATTCTTTGTATGTATACAGCCATTTTAATCCCTTCTGATCTCTGAGATAAATATATTTTTTCGCATAATTATATAATTACTCAATAGACCAGAGCAGATCCCATGGAGTGACTGCAGTGTGTGCTATATTAATAATGTTCTGTTCTACCCCTGATAATTGGCCAACAGAGCCTCCTAGGAGTGTTTTTATCTCTTGAATAAACACTACATAGGCAAGGAGGGTGAACTCAGTATTTTCTTCATTGGCAGTGAAAACAGGAGTGCTTCACATTCAATGCTCATTACATCATTTTTTTTTTAAATTTTTTATTGCATTTTAGGTTTTGGGGTACATGTGCAGAACATGCAAGACAGTTGCATAGGTACACACATGGCAGTGTGTTTTGCTTCCTTTCTCCCCTTCACCCACATTTGGCATTTCTCCCCAGGCTATCCCTCCCCAGCTCTGCCCCCCACTGGCCCTCCCCTTTTCCCCCCAATAGACCCCAGTGTTTAGTACTCCCCTCCCTGTGTCCATGTGTTCTCATTTATCATCACCCACCTATGAGTGAGAATATGCGGTATTACATTTTCTGTTCTTGTGTCAGTTTGCTGAGAATGATGTTCTCCAGATTCATCCGTGTCCCTACAAATGACACGAACTCACATTTCGGATTGCTGCATAATATTCCACGGTGTATATGTGCCACATTTTCCCAATCCAGTCTATCATCAATGGGCATTTGGGTTGATTCCAGGTCTTTGCTATTGTAAACAGTGCTGCAATGAACATTCGTGTGCATGTGTCCTTATAGTAGAACGATTTATAGTCCTTTGGATATATACCCAGTAATGGGATTGCTGGGTCAAATGGAATTTCTATTTCTAAGGACTTGAGGAATCGCCACACTGTCTTCCACAATGGTTGAACTAATTTACACTTCCACCAACAGTGTAAAAGTGTTCCTTTTTCTCCACATCCTCTCCAGCATCTGTTGTCTCCAGATTTTTTAATGATCGCCATTCTAACTGGCATGAGATGGTATCTCAATGTGGTTTTGATTTGCATCTCTCTGATGACCAGTGATGATGAGCATTTTTTCATATGATTGTTAGCCTCATATATGTCTTCTTTCGTAAAGTGTCTGTACATATCCTTTGCCCAATTTTGAATGGGCTTGTTTGTTTTTTTCCTGTAAATCTGTTTGAGTTCTTTGTAAATTCTGGATATCAGCCCTTTGTCAGATGGGTAAACTGCAAAAATTTTTTCCCATTCTGTTGGTTGCCGATTCACTCTAGTGACTGTTTGTTTTGCCGTGCAGAAGCTGTGGAGTTTCATTAGGTCCCATTTGTCTATTTTGGCTTTTGTTGTCAATGTTTTTGGTGTTTTGTTCATGAAGTCCTTGCCTACTCCTATGTCCTGGATAGTTTTGCCTAGATTTCCTTCTAGGGTTTTTATGGGGCCAGGTCTTAAGTTTAAGTCTTTAATCCATCTTGAGTTAATTTCAGTGTAAGGTGTCAGGAAGGGGTCCAGTTTCTGCTTTCTGCACATGGCTAGCCAGTTTTCCCAACACCATTTGTTAAACAGGGAATCCATTCATCACTGCTTGTTTTTGTCAGGTTTATCAAATATTGTATGGTTGTCGATATGTTGTGTTGCCTCTGATGCCTCTGTTTTGTTCCATTGGTCTATATCTCTATTTTGGTACCAGTACCATGCTGTTTTGATTACTGTAGCCTTGTAGTAAAGTTTGAAATCCAGTAGTGTGATGCTCCCTGATGTGTTCTTTTTGCTTAGAATTGACTTGGCTATGCGGGCTCTCTTTTGGTTCCAAATGAAGTTCATGGTGGTTTTTTCCAGTTCTGTGAAGAAAGTCAATGGTAGCTTGATGGGGATAGAGTTGATTCTGTAAATTACTTTGGGCAGTATAACCATTTTCACGATATCAATTCTTCCTAACCATGAACATGGAATGTTTCTCCATCTGTTTGTGTCCTCTCTTATTTCGTTGAACAGTGGTTTGTAGTTTTCCTTGAAGAGGTCCCTTACATTCCTTGTGAGTTGTATTCCTAGGTATTTTATTCTTTTTGTAGCAATTGTGAATGGCAGTTTATTCTTGATTTGGCTTTCTTTAAGTCTGTTATTGGTGTAGAGGAATGTTGTGATTTTTGCACATTGATTTTATATCCTGATACTTTGCTGAAGTTGCTTATCAGTTTCAGGAGTTTTTGGGCTGAGGCGATGGGGTCTTCTAGGTATACTATCATTTCGTCTGCAAATAGAGACAATTTGGCTTCCACCTTTTCTATTTGAATACCCTTTATTTCTTTTTCTTGCCTGATTGCTCTGGCTAGAACTTCCAGTACTATATTGAACAGGAGTGGTGAAAGAGGGCATCCTTGTCTAGTGCCAGATTTCAAAGTGAATGCTTCCAGTTTTGCCCATTCAGTATGATATTGGCTGTTGGTTTGTCATAAATAGCTTTTATTACTTTGAGATATATTCCATCGATACCGAGTTTATTGAGGGTTTTTAGCATAAAGGGCTGTTGAATTTTGTCAAATGCCTTCTCTGCGTCGATTGAGATAATCATGTGGTTTTTGTTTTTGGTTCTGTTTATGTGGTGAATTACATTTATAGACTTGCGTATGTTGAACCATCCTTGCATCCCCAAGATGAATCCTACTTGATCATGATGGATAAGTTTTTTGATGTGCTGTTCCAATTGGCTTGCCAATATTTTATTGAAAATTTTTGCATCTATGTTCATCCTGGATATTGTCCTGAAGTTTTCTTTACTTGTTGAGTCTCTGCCAGGTTTTGGTATCAGGATGATATTGGTCTCATAAAATGATTTGGAAAGGATTCCCTCTTTTTTGATTGTTTGGAATAGTTTCAGAAGGAATGGTACCAGCTCCTCTTTGTGTGTCTGGTAGAATTCGGCTATGAATCCATCTGGATCTGGGCTTTTTTTGTGTGGTAGGTTCTTAATTGCTGCCTCAACTTCTGACCTTGTTATTGGTCTATTCATAGTTTCAGCTTCCTCCTGGTTTAGGCTTGGAAGGACACAGGAGTCCAGGAATTTATCCATTTCTTCTGGGTTTACTAGTTTATGTGCATAGAGTTGTTTGTAATATTCTCTGATGATGATTTGAATTTCCGTGAAATATGTGGCGATTTCCCCTTTATCATTTTTTATTGCATCTGTTTGGTTGTTCTCTCTTTTATTTTTAATCAATCTGGCTAGTGATCTGTCTATTTTGTTGATCTTTTAAAAAAACCAGCTCTTGGATTTATTGATTTTCTGAAGCGTTTTTTGTGTCTCTATCTCCTTCAGTTCAGCTCTGATCTTAGTTATTTTTGTTTTCCGCTGGGTTTTGAGTTTTTTTGATCTTGCTCCTCTAGCTCTTTCAATTTTCATGATATGGTGTCAGTTTTGGATCTCTCCATTCTCCTCATATGGGCACTTATTGCTATGTATTTTCCTCTAGAGACTGCTTTAAATGTTTCCCAGAGATTCTGGCATGTTGTGTCTTCGTTCTCATTGGTTTTGAAGAACTTCTTTATTTCTGCCTTCATTTCATTGTTTATCCAGTCAACATTCACGTGCCAGTTGTTTAGTTTCCATGAAGCTGTGCGGTTCTGGGTTGGTTTCTGAATTCTGAGTTCCAACTTGATTGCACTATGGTCAGAGAGACTGTTTGTTATGATTTCAGTTGTTTTGCATTTGCTGAGGAGTGCTTTACTTCCAATTATGTGGTCAATTTTAGAGTACGTGTGATGTGGTGCTGAGAAGAATGTATATCCTGTGGATTAGGGTGGAGAGTTCTGTAAATGTCTATCAGGTTTGCTTGCTCCAGGTCTGAGTTCAAGCCCTGGATATCCTTGTTGATTTTCTGTCTGGTTGATCTGTCTAATATTGACAGTGGAGTGTTAAAGTCTCCCACGATTATTGTTTGGGAGTCCTAGTCTCTTTGTAAGTCATTAAGAACTTGCCTCATGTATCTGGGTGCTCATGTATTGGGTCCATATATGTTTAGGATGGTTAGCTCTTCTTGTTTTATCCATCCTTTTACCATTATGTAATGGCCTTCTTTGTCCCTTTTGATTTTTGTTGCTTTAAAGTCTATTTTATCAGAGATGAGAATTGCAACTCCTGCTTTTTTTAGCTCTCCATTTGGTTGGTAAATCTTCCTTCATCTTTTTATTTTGAGCCTTTGTGTATCCTTGGATGTGAGATGGGTTTCCTGGATACAGCACACTGATGGGTTTTGGATTTTTATCCAATTTGCCAGTCTGCGTTTTTTGATTGGTGCATTTAGTCCATTTACATTTAGGGTTAATATTGTTATGTGTGAGTTTGATACTACCATTTTGATGCTAGCTGGCTGTTTTGCCCTTTAGTTGTTGTAGATTGTTCATTATGTTGATGCTCTTTAGCATTCAGTGTGATTTTGGAATGGCTGGTACTGGTTGTTTTTTTCTATGTGTAGTGCCTCTTTCAGGATCTCTTGTAAAGCAGGCCTGGTGGTGACAAAATCTCTGAGTACTTGCTTGTTTGCAAAGGATTTTATTTTTCCTTCACTTCTGAAGCTCAGTTTGGCTGGATATGAAATTCTGGGTTGAAAGTTCTTTTCTTTAAGGATGTTGAATATTGGCCCCCGCTCTCTTCTGGCTTGTAGTGTTTCTGCTGAGAGATCTGCTGTGAGTCTGATGGGCTTCCCTTTGTGGGTGACCCGACCTTTCTCTCTGGCTGCCCTTAGTATTTTCTCTTTTTTTTCAACCTTGTTGAATCTGACGATTATGTGCCTTGGAGTTGCCCTTCTTGAGGAATATCTTTGTGGTATTCTCTGTATTTCCTGCATTTGAGTGTTGGCCTGTCTTGCTAGGTGGGGGAAATTTTCCTGTATAATGTCCTGAAGAGCATTTTCCAGCTTGGATTCATTCTCTTCGTCACATGCTGGTACACCTATCAAACGTAGGTTAGGTCTTTATACATAGTCCCACATTTCTTGGAGACTTTGTTCATTCCTTTTTGGGCTTTTTTCTCTGATCTTGGTTTCTCATTTTATTTCATTGAGTTGATCTTCGACTTCTGATATTATTTCTTCTGCTTGGTCAATTCGGCTGTTGAAACTTGTGCATGCTTCACGACGTTCTCTTATTGTGTTTTTCATCTCCTGTAATTCATTCATATTCCTCTCTAAGTTATCCATTCTTGTTATCATTTCCTCGAATCTTTTTTCAAGGTTCTTAGTTTCTTTGCATTGATTTAAAACATGTGCTTATAGCTCACAAAAGTTTCTCATTATCTACCTTCTGAAGTCTAATTTCATCATTTTGTAACAGTCATTCTCCATCCACCTTTGTTCCCTTGCTGGTGAGGAGTTTTGGTACTTTCTACGAGGCGAGGGGTTCCGGTTTTGGGTGTTTTCCTCCTTTTTCACTGGTTTCTTCCCATCTTTGGATTTATCCACCTGTCGTCTGTGTAGTTGCTGACTTTTCGATTGGGTCTCATAGTTTCTTTGCATTGATTTAAAACATGTTCTTTTAGCTCACAAAAGTTTCTCATTATCCACCTTCTGAAGTCTAATTCCATCATTTTGTCACCGTCATTCTCCATCCTGCTTTGTTCCTTTGCTGGTGAGAAGTTTTGTTCCTTTCTAGGAGGCGAGGTGTTCTGGTTTTGGGTGTTTTCCTCCTTTTTGCACTGGTTTCTTCTGATCTTTGTGGATTTATCCACCTGTCATCTGTGTAGTTTCTGACTTTTCGATTGAGTCTCTGAGTGGACGCCCAGATTGTTGATGATGAAGTATTTCTGTTACTTGGTTTTCCTTCTACCAGTCTAGCCCCTCCACTGTACGACTGCTGAGGTCCACTCCAGGCCCTGCTTGTCTGGGGTGCACGTATAGCAGCTGCGGAACAGTGAGGGATGCTACCAGTTTCTTTTTCTGCTATCTTTTTCCAAGAATGATGCTTGCCAAATGTCAGTGTTTTGGATATAGAGGGGTCAGGGAGCTGCTTGAGGAGATGGTCTGTACTTTATAGGAGCTCAAGTGCTGAGTTTTGAGCTCTGTTGTTCATTCAGGGCTGTTAGGCTGCTATGTTTAATTCTGCTGCAGCAGCACTCATAAAAAAAAACCTTTTTTTCTCAGATGCTCTGTCTCAGGGGGGTTGGGACTTTCTTTGTGAGTGTCCGTTGTGCTGTCCTGCCCAGCTAGGAGGCAGTCTAGTCACTATTTGCCTGTCGAGGCTCCACCCTGCTGGTATGAGGTTCGCCCTGTTGCTGCAGGCTCTGCCCTTCTGCTGCAGTCTCCGCCCTGCTGCCATGGGCTACACCCTGCTGCGGAGTCTCTCTGTTGTAGCGGGTTGCCTCGGCAATGGCAGGCTGCATCAGCAATGGGCGTGTACCTCAGTAGGAGCGGATTGCCTCCATAATGGCGGATGCCCCTCCCCCACGGAGCTGCACCATCCTGGGTTCAGCTGTGCTTGCAGGGAACCTCTCCACCCAAAGCATTTGGAATCACAGTTTTGTTTGTCCCACTGCACTACCCCAAAAGCTGTTTCCCTGAAATCTCCTGGCCTGGCTCACTGTCCAAGTCCTGTTCAGTCTCAAGTTCAGCCCTCTCAAGTCTCAGATTGCCGGTTCAACAGGGCACCCGGACCAGTGCACTTTGTGCGGAGGGCTGTGTAGCGCTGCTTCGCTACAGCGCCGGCCGCCGGCTTCACCAGCCAAAACCTCTGCCTGGAGTCCCATGTCTGTTTTATACCTGGGAATTTCCCCGTTCTGTGGGCAACAAAGATCCATCTGGAAATGCAGCCCTGACTCACCCTCTCTGTGCATTCATGGAGAGCTTCAATCCTGGGTTGTTCTCACTGCACCATCTTGAGTCCCTCCCTCGAGAATTTCTTTATGACTGAGCATGTGGTTGATTTTAGAGTATGTGCCATGTACAGATGATAAAAATGGACATTTTTTGTTGTTATTGGGTGGAATATCCCCTAGATGTCTGTTCAGGACATTTGGTCAAGTGTTGAGTTTAGGTCTTTAATATCTTTATTAATGTTCTGCCTTAGTGATCTCTCTACTACTCTCAGTGGGGTTTCCACTATTGTTGTGTGATTATCAAAGTCTCTTGGTAGGTTCAAAGAACTTATTTTGTGAATCTGGGTGCTCCAGTGTTGAGTGCATATATATTTAGGATAGTTAAGACTTATTTATTTCAACCCTTTATCATTATATAATTGTCTTTCTTTGTCTCTTTGACTGTTTTTGTGTTTTCTTTGCTGTTGTTGCTTTTGTTTTGAAACAGGTTCTGGCTCTGTCACCTAGGTTAGAGTATGGAAATGCAGTCTCAGCTCACTGCAACCTCCACCTCCTGGGCTCAAGCCATCCTTTCACTTAGCCTCCCAAGTAACTAGGACCACAGGTGCACACCACCAAACTTGGCTATTTTATGTAGAGACTGGGTTTCACCATGTTGTCCAGGCTGGTCTTGAACTCTTGAGATCAAGTGATCTGCCTGCCTCAAGTCTCCCAAAGTGCTGGAATTGTAAGCATAAGCCATCATACCTGGCCTGTTTGGTTTATAGTCTGTTTTGTCTGAACTGAAAATTAGTACCACATACCTTGTTTTTCACTTGCTTGGTAAATGTATCTGTATCCTTTTACTTTTCATCTAAACATATAATCGCACGTGAAATGGGTCTCTTGAAGATTGCGTATACAAGAATGCTGCTTGTTTATCCAAGCTGCCATTTTGTGGCTTTCAACTGGGGTGTTTAGCTCATTTACATTCTAGGTTATATTGATATGTACAGATTTAATCCTGTTATCATGTTGTTGTTGTTATGCAGGCTGGATTGTGTAGTGGCTTTATAATGTTACTGGCTATGTGCTTAAGTGTGTTTTGTGATTGCAGGTACTGGTTTTTCACTTTCATGTTTTGCCCTCCCTTAAGGATCTCTTGTAAGGCAGTTTTGATGGTAACACATTTCCTTAGCATTTGTTTGTGTCTGAAAAGGAATTTATTTATCTTTCTTTATGATCCTTAGTTTGGCTGTATATGAAATTCTTTTTAGAATTTATTTTGTTTAAGGATGCTGAATACAGGCCCAATCTCTTCTGGCTTGCAGGGTTTCCATGGAATGGGTCTGCTGTTAGTCTGATGATTTCTGTTGATGAGGCTGCACCTTCCTTTGTAGGTGGCCTGCCCCTTCTCTCTAGCTGCCTTTAATATTTTTTCTTTTACATTGATTTTGGTGAATCTGATGATTATGTGTATTGGGAATGGTCATCTTATATAGTAAATTGCAGGATTCTCTGATTTTCCTGAATTCTAATGTCAACCTCTCTAGCAAGAGTAGAGAAATTTTTGTGGACAATATCGGAAATATGTGTTGCAAGTGGCTTGTTATCTCTCTCTCTCTTTCAGGGATACCAATGAGTTGTAGGTTTGGTCTCTACATAATCTCATATTTCTCAGAAGTTTTGTTCACTCTTTAAAATTGTTTGTTATTTTTGTCTCAGTGAGTTGATTCAAAATCCATATTCAAGCTTTGAGATTCTTTCCTCAGCTTGGCCTATTCTTCTGTTAATACTTTCAATTTCATAATAAGAATTATGAAATTCTTATAGTGAGCTTTTCAGCTCTATCAGATTAATTTGGTTCTTTCTTTAAAAGATTATTTTGCTTTTTGACTTTTAAATTGTTTTACTGCATGCCTTAAATTCCTTGGATTGGATTTTGACATTCTTTTGAATCTTGGTGGTCTTCTTTCCTATCTGGATTCTGCATTATATGTCTGTCTAACAGCCATTTAAGTCTGCTTAAGAGCCATGGCTGGGAGTTTACCTTCATTTGGAGGTAAGAAGACTCTCTGGCTTTTAGAGTTACCCAAGTTCTTTTTTTTCTTATCTGTGTGAGCTGATGTTCTTCTAATCTTTGAAGTTACTCTTTTAATTAGGGCTTTTTGATTATATATATATATATATATGTATAATATATGTATATATATACATGTACATATATTTATATATATGTATATATGCATATATATAATATAATTAAAAAGCCCTAATAATATATGTATTATATATTATAATCAAAAATTCCATATGTATATTATATATATATAATCAAAAAGCCCTAATGAAAGTATAATAAATAAATTTATATATATATAAAATATATAAATTTATATATTATACTTTAAGTTCTGGGGTACAGGTGTAGATCATGCAGGTTTGTTACACAGGTATGCATGTGTCATGGTGGTGGTTTGCTGCATCCATCTCCCCATCATTTACATTAGGTATTTCTCCTAATGCTATCCCTCTCCAATGCCCCTACCCTCTGCTACTCCTCCCCAAGCCTCCTACCCCCCAGGCCCCTGTGTGATGTTCCCCTTGCTGTGTTCTCATTGTTCAACATCCACTTTATGAGTGAGAACATGCAGTGTTTGGTTTTTTGTTCTTGTGTCAGTTTGCTGAGAATGATGGTTTCCAGCTTCACCCATGTCCCTGCAAAGGACATGAATTCATCCTTTTTTTATGGCTACATAGTATTCCATGGTATATATATGCCACATTTTCTTTATCCAGTCTATCATTGATGGGCATTTCGGTTGGTTCCAAGTCTTTGGTATTGTGAACAGTGCTGCAATAAAATGTGTGCATATGTCTTTATAATGGAATAGTGTATGATCCTTTTGGTATATACCTCATAATGGAATTGCTGGGTCAAGTGGTATTTCTATTTTTAGATCCTTGAGGAATCACCACACTGCTTCCACAATGGTTGGATGGATTAATTTACACTCTCAAAAACCACATTGAAATACCACCTCACTCCAGTTAGAGTGGCGATCATTAAAAAAATCGGGAGACAACAGATGCTGGAGAGGATGTGGAGAAATAAGAACACTTTTACACTGTTAGTGGTATTTTATGTTTTTTGATGTCCTGGATTGACTTTGGTATAAGATGTGTTTTGCCATCTGGCTGTATTTCTGAATGATCTGAGGGGATCAAGGCTCACCTCAGAAATCCTGAGCTCTGCTATAATCCTTGGGCCTGAGAGTAGGCCCATGGCATTGTTTTCTAGCTCCTTGAGGTTAACCACTGCAATACTAGAGGGACTGAGGTGTTACCAGCCCACTGTCAATAACACTCTGCTGGAGGGTACTGGTAAAAATGCTTCACTAGGTTGGTGACAGTGGGGTTTTGACTGTGTGCTTGCTCTGGTAATGACATGAAGCCACCATACATGTATGTGCACTGGTTGGGGCAGAGCAGCTGTGTAGTGACTTATGCTTGCATGCCAAAAATCAATGGAGGGAGGCTTTGGGCAAGTGCATGTTGGTGAGGCATGTCTGCAAAAGCTCTCTGATGGTTAGAGTGAGGTCTACCGTTGAAAGGATTATGGCAGTGGCCACTGAAACATGGTCTGACTGAGCATCTGAAGCTATACTGCAAGTGAGTTTGACCAGGCAGGGACCATGGGAGAGACTGGCAGGCAGGGGAAGCACTTGTGCAAGACTGTCCACATGCCACAGGTAAGATAGCCCTGTTCTGTCCATGTTCAACAGTCAATAAAGCTCAAAGCCACCCATGAAAGCATAGTAAGTCTTGGAAAATGGGCATACCTGGCCATGCTCCACTACAGCCATTCTCACATCAAACTCTCTAGGCTCTGTGCAAACTAGTGTTCTGTTCCTTCTAACTCTCCAAGAAGCTCTCCCTACAAGCCCAAATGTCTGTGTGGGTGGTAGGGACTCCTTCTGTAAAGATTCCAGAAGTCCTTGGTAACAATGGGCTGCTCTATGCTATTTAGCTCATTCTTTCCCAGGAGTTACTTGGGCACAAGAAGGAGTCCTGATGCTCAGCATTCCTGTGCACGGTTCCCAGCTTCCTCCTTTTTCAGTTCAGGATCTACTTCTGTTTACTCTCACTTCTTTCCTTTTGAAGAGCTTCTTGGAGTATGTCAGTCCTCTCGATGAAAAGCTCATTGAAAAGTTGCACCTAGTCAGCCATCTTGAGTCCCTTCTTTAAAAAATATTTTTTATAAACAGTATAAACTAAGTGTACAGTATTTTTAAAGTCTACAGTAGTGTATATGAAGGCCCTAGGCCTTTACATTTACTCACCACTCACTGACTCACCCAGAGCAACTTCCAGTCCTGCAAGCTTCATTCATGATAAGGTCCCTACAGAGGTGCACCATTTTTTATCTTCAACCATATTTTTACTGGACCTTTTCCATGTTTAGAATTACCAATGGTATTCAGGATAGTAACAACTTTCTGTGCAGGTCTATAGCTTAGGAACAATAGGCTGTGCCACATAGCCTATGTGTATAGTAGGCTACACCATGTACATTATGTAAGTACAATACCTGATGTTCACACAATAATAAAGTCACCTAATGGCACTTTTCTCAGTACTTATCACTGTCATTGACACATTGCTGTAATTGTTTTAGATATACCATATTGGTCTTTGCTTTCCAACTTTACCATCTACTCTTAGATCATTTTTCTCCTTTCTGTCTTCCTTAAGATTGATTGGATATTTGTTATAATTTTGCTTTGTCTTTTTGCTGATTTATTAAGGCCCTGTATGGGACTTTAATTTCTTAATGATAATTTTGAGTCTAGTTTCTAGTGTCATCACAGTACTTCACTCATATTGTAACTGTTTACTTTATTTCTCATCAAACCATGCCCACAATTATTTTATTTCAGTTTTAATCAACTTAAAGGGATTTAAGTATTAATCAAAAAGTATTTTATATTTACCCTCATAGTTATGTCTTTCTGTTGCTCTGTATTCTGCTATACGAATAAAAACTTATATATTCTATTATCCTGTCTAAATAACTTGCCTTAATATCTTCTGTAGATTTGCTGATGATAAATTGTTTAGCTATTTTATATAAAAATTTTATACTCCAACGTCATTTTTGAGAGATAAAGTTGCATGTTGTATAGAATTCTAGTTTAATAGATTTTTTGTTTCTTTGTATGCATGTGTGTATGTGTGTGCTTGGTCGTTACTTTAAAATGTTTGTCTTCTCCCTTGCCTTGTGTCTCATGAGAAATCTCCTTTCGTGTTTATCTTATTTCCTTTATACATAAGGTGTCTGCTTTGTCTGTTTTTACATTTTTTTCTTTATCACTGTTCCGAAGTAATTTGATTGCTTTTGAGTAGTTTCTTCATGTTTCTTTTACTGTAGTCTTAGTGAACATCTTGAAACTGTGGTTTTATAGTTTTCATCAATTTGAAAAGATTCAGGCACAATTTCATTAAACATTTTTCTGCCCGTCCCAATTTGGAAACATATGTAGGCCACTTGTTGTCTTAGAGACCAGTGATGATCTGTGAATATTTTTCTCATTTGTCTCTGTATTCCACTGGGTAGACTGCACTGCAAATCTTTAAGTTCACTAACCTGCAATGTCTAATTTGAAGTTACTGTTTTTTAGTGTTTTTTTAAACTGAAACATTTTAGTTTCCCTACAAAAGTTGAATATCTGCATTAAAGAAAATCCTCTGTCTCTATTTACATGCTTAATATTTTTGTAGCTTTTTAAACATAAGGAATACAGTTATTAAAATGTTCTATTGTTCATGATTACTAATTCCTTCATCTGTATATTGTCTAGATAAATTCCAATTGATTGACTTTTTCCTCCTGTTTATGTTAACATTTCTTAATTTTGTGTTCTTTGTAAGTTTTTGTTAGACACCAGTCATTGTGAAATAAATCGTTTTGTATGCTGCATATTTTTGTATTCCTATACATATTCTTAAGCTTTGTACAGCAGTGTAGTTAAGTCACTCTGAAACAGTTCGATACACTCAGGTCTTGATTTAAAACTTTGTTAGAAAAGACTGTGGCAGCTTTAATAAAAATCTAGCCTATATACAGAGTCAAAATATTGCTGAGTACTCTATCCAATGCCTAGGAATTAGTTTTTCATTTTAGTTGGTGGGAATAGCTATTCTGGACCTGTGTGAGTTCTAGAGAGTCTCCTCATAACCTTTTAGATGTTTCATTTCCCCAGTTTTTGTATATGCATGTATCAGTACTCTTCAGAAAAAATTTTAAAAGACCCTCTGCAGATCATAACTTTTTCTCTGTGCATCTGTGTCCTCTGAGGTATCTTTTCCTGAGTACTCTGGCAAATGTGGCTTGAGATGTTCAGTTCTATCT
Source organism: Callithrix jacchus (assembly GCF_049354715.1). Lineage (NCBI taxonomy): Eukaryota > Metazoa > Chordata > Mammalia > Primates > Cebidae > Callithrix > Callithrix jacchus. The sequence goes on along the minus strand of NC_133515.1, from coordinate 57,266,877 downwards.
CCTCAACTCAGGGAGACCAACGGACTTTGCCAGATTCCTGCTCCCTGCTCCTAGAAGTACTCGGAGGTAATTAGAGGGCTCACTTCATGAGTTTCTTGTCTCTCAAGGATTTTATCAATTTTTATTGCCTGATCTCTAATGTCTTGAAAGCTGTTTTATCTATTTTTGTTTCAAGAGGAAGAGTAAATCTGGTACCTCTTACTCTGTCTTGCCCAAAGTGCAGGCTGTTGATTTTTTTGTTTTTGGCAAAAGTTTGTACAGTGACTATGCATGCCATGTGAAACAATAAAAGGTTTATCCTGAAGATTAAAGAAGAGCTTTCCATGTTCACTTGCTGAAACCTATTTCTTTATAGATTGGTTTAAGGTGAAAACATAAAGAATAATTGAATATGCCCATAAGGCACATTCCTGGAAAGAACCATCCTTTTAGTATAATTGACATTATATATAAATAAATAAAAATATACATTTGGAGAACAGCTTAAATTGGATATAACCTTATGAAGAACTTAAAAATATATATAATTATAATGTAAATTTTAACATTTCATGAAAGAGGTGATACTTATATTTTTATGAAGCCTGTAGACTTCATAAAAATGACATTATGTACTATTTGTATAACCTTTGTTGCCTTAGTGATGTCATGCATTTCCCAACTCATAAAACCTTGATTGGTAGTTTCTATTTTAAAACCCTTTAAAATCCATTCTGTGCAATAAAATAAATGCTCTATATAATCAGAATGAGGTCAAAACTTGATGCAATTAACCAGGAAAATCAAATAGTTTTTTTCATTTTTATTTAGCTATTTCTGTACTTTTATAAGAAAAAACTTACATTTATTTATTTTGTATTTTTTGGCATTAATTTTAAACTATCAAGTTTTTAAAAATTACTGATCTTTTGGCATTCATAGTACCAAATGATGTTAAATAGCTTCTCACTCTACCTGTATCTGCTAAATTCTTTTTATTTTGATCAATTAATTGGCTCTTTCTGTATCGTTCATAGGGATTCTCATAGCAAGTATTTCTCTGCTTAACAGAAAAAAAGGATGGCATTTTTTTTTTAATTTTTTATTGGATTTTAGGTTTTGGGGTACATGAGCAGAGCATGCAAGACAGTTGCGTAGGTACGCACGTGGCAGTGTGCTTTGCTTTGCTTCTCCCCTTCACCCACATTTGGCATTTCTCCCCAGGCTATCCCTCCCTACCTCCCCCTCCCACTGGCCCTCCCCTTTTCCCCCCAATAGACCCCAGTGTTTAGTACTCCCCTTTCTGTGTCCATGTGTTCTCATTTTTCATCACCCGCCTATGAGTGAGAATATGTGGTGTTTCATTTTCTGTTCTTGTGTCAGTTTGCTGAGGATGATGTTCTCCAGATTCATCCATGTCCCTAGAAACGACACAAACTCATCATTTCTGATTGCTGCATAATATTCCATGGTGTATATGTGCCACATTTTTCCAATCCAGTCTATTATCAATGGGATTTTTATATAGCATTTAATTTGAGAAGTATATTATCAACAATAATAAATACTTGTATAGACTAGAAACCCATAATATACTTTTTTGTATCTTCATATATGACCCTACCTCAATACTTCCAAGTTAGGTGTAGTGATCACAGCTCTATGTGAGAGAATAGAGACTACAAGAAGGAAAATAACTTGATGAGTTTATGGCCCTGGGAAAATGAGAGATATTTCTCTATATTGGTCAATTGTTGCATCACTATAAATACTTGAGGCAGGGTAATTTATAAAGAAAAGAGATTTAATTGGATCTCTGTCTTAAAGTCTTTACAGAAAAATGGTACCAGTATCTGCTTCTGGGGAGGCCTCAGGAAGCTTTCAGTCATGGCAGAAGGTGATGAGGAGTCAGCATGTCACAAGGCAAGAGCAGGAGTGAGAGAGAGAAAAGGGGGAGATCCTAGACTCTTTAAAACAGCCAGATCTCAGGTTAACTGCGCTAGATCTAATTTATCACTATGAGGATGGTGCTAAACAATTTATAAGGTATCCCTCCCCAGGATCTAATCACCTCCCACCAGGCCCCACCTCCAACATTGGGAATCATATTTCATCATGAGATTTGGAAGGGACACATCCAACCTATATAGGTTTCATATATGAGGCTTGTTATTTATAGTATAAAGTTCATGCTTTAAAAAAAATTTCAGAACAATTTTGTCTAAGTTCTGTTTACAGGAGCTATTTTGTGAACAGATGTTTAGTGTTTGACCCACTACAGTGTTCATACACACACATATATATGCGCTTTAATTTGGCTTCACTTTGCTCTACATTTCCAAAATCGGTTCTCATTTTACATAAAAATATTTTCATATGCATATTTACCTAGTATAAGATTGATTTTTCTTTTCTTTTCTTTTCTTTTTTTTGAGGTGGAGTTTCGCTCTTGTTACCCAGGCTGGAGTGCAATGGCGTGATCTTGGCTCACCGCAACCTCCGACTCCTGGTTTCAGGCAATTCTCCTGCCTCAGCCTCCTGAGTAGCTGGGATTACAGGCACGCACCACCGTGCCCAGCTAATTTGTTGTATTTTTAGTAGAGACGGGGTTTCACCATGTTGACCAGGATGGTCTCGATCTCTTGACCTCGTGATCCACCCGCCTCGGCCTCCCAAAGTGCTGGGATTACAGGCATGAGCCACCGTGCCCGGCCATGAGATTGCTTTTTCAATAAAATTTGACTTTCTCCAAATACTTTCACCTATTTTTTAAAAAAACCAAGTTAGGAAACTGTGACAAATGCAGCACGGCTTAAATAACAGTGAAATGGAAAGAAAACTCTTGTATTAAATTTTAAAATAAAGATTAAATGGTCAAGTATTATAGACCTGGAATAATTTTACAGCATCAAATTTTGCTGCTACTTACTATAAAACCCAGCTCAACTTTATTCCTAAAATAACACATAAAAATTATGTTTTTCCAAAAACTGAAATTTAAACAAAATCACTAACAAATAATAACATCAAATAAATGTATTCCAAATGTTTCATAAAATCATAAAAATAATCTCACTAACTTCACAGAAAACTATAACTGAGGATTATATCCTTTAGCAAAACTAATATTTAATGACATAAAGATAACTTTGACGTCCTAAAGATCAATTACTTTTGTAGTTAATATGTATCTAGGGGACATTTGTGATATTGTAGATGAAATTTTATAACTTAGAAAATCATGACATACATTGCTATTGAATATTTTAATAGATGCTCATTTAAATTAACTTTATCCATTCTGTATTTTTTTAAATCAATTAATATACTTTAAAGTCAGCCTAGAATTTGTTGCTGACCCTTTGGTCTCAGATTAATTTGGAGAAGACTTTATAAATAAGTTATATGTCAAATTCTCCTGTAATATGAGACGTGGAGATGTTAGAATATCTTAAGTAAATGGCAGGAACAAACAAATGAGAAATTGAGTTACAGTATATGTAGTTCACACTAGTTTACAGTAGTTTAGATCTGAGGAGGATCTACTTTTTGTAAAGTAAATAACGTTTGAAATCACAGGAATTAACTTGGCATTTTTAAAGGAGTAGATCCAGAAAGAAGGAAAAAGTTAATGATAAAAGGGTTTATGCAAAAAAACCATAAACATAATTTAGTGATAAGCAACAAAGAAAATTTTAGAGCTATCATGTCGTGACATAAAACTTATCTGCATGAAACAAGTCCCGATTATATGGATGGATAAAAATGCTGAAATTAATTTTGCTGTATAGTTAAGATTTATCATCATATAAAATTTTACTTCATTTTAAAAGTAAGAAAAAGGTAATTTAATGAGTTAGAAAGACAAAAACATAAGAATTCAGGTTGATAAGGAATAGCAGATGTAAAAGATGAATACTACATGAAAATAAGACAAATACAAAATAGATATATTTAAAAGTAGATTTTAAGGAAAAAGCAGCAATATTGATACTGCTGAAAATGAAATCCATAATATAGATAGTGAACTTGGAAATTACTGGTAGAAACTGAGATAGAAGATTAGGAAGCCATGGGAATGAACATGAAAAAATACTGAACAGAAATTTATAGTCTCAGCTCTGGAGGACAGAAATATGAAATCAAGATGTAAGCTGTGTAGGTTACTTTAGAGTGTGTAAAGTATAATCAGTTCCATGTCTCTTTTCTAGCTCTGGTAATTTGCTAGTAATCCTTGGTTTTCATTAGCTTCTAAATGCATCACTCCAATCTCTGCCATTTCCACATGGAGTTCTCCCTGTGTTTTCACACCGTCTTTCCTTCATGTGTGCCTGTAACTGTGTTCAAATTTCCACTTTTTATAAGAATACCAGTTATATTAGCTTGGGCCCAATCTAATGACCTCATTTTAAGTTGATTACCTTTATAAAGATCCAGTTTTGGAACAAGATCACGTATTAAGGCACTGGGGATTAGACACAATTGAACTCATAAAATATTAAGTACTACACAATCTGGTTCTTTGGGGAGTAAAGTAAAAAAGAAGACATTAATAGTTTAATAAACAAAACTATAAAATAATTATTTTTAAATATAATAAAAATGTGATTATTAATGGATACTCTCATGTGTAATTTATTAAAATTTATATACAATTTAACTTATAAGGAAAAATAAAACTTGTAAGAAAAAAATTATGACATTCAGAAATATAAGTGCAAACACATTTATTAGAACTGAAGTCTATCTTAAGATGATGTATAAAATCTAGCAGAGTCCTAATCATTACATAATAATGAAAAAGACATCATGCTTTATCCCGAACAAAAGACAATAGATTCAGACAGTGACAGGATTAGTTCCTTCTCAGTAATTTTTCAATTATTTTTATGTCTCCATAGCAACTATATTTGCAGTACATTCCTGTCAGTGCTATCTCTTAAAGTATTCAGTAATTCACAACAAAGTGTGGGACGTATGTAGTTTTAACTAAGGAGTGAGGAACTTCTGACAAAGTACTCGCCAAACACATACACATGCTCATTGAATATTTCTATTTTAAATTAACAGCCTATTTACATTGCCAACTAAAATGAGGAAAACTTTCCATTCTTAAGGCTGTTGCATAGTATTAATAGTGAAAACTGAGTACGTTAATTACAGCAGATACAACACAAGTTTATGTATGTATGTTCAATTTCTCAAAGGCAGATGCAGAAAACCTAAGTAAAATGTTACCTGAATTCTGGTTTATATTAAGAAATAAAAATGGTACAATATTAGGAGTTGCAGTCATATCAAATGGTTTTAAGATAGAAAACATAAAAGTAATTGCACCTGCATCATCACATAGCCTTAAGATACAAAAGCATAAAATAAAACTTTATCATCTATTTATATGTTTAAATGCAATGTACAAAATTCAACATCTGTCATGAGTAAAATAATCTTTTTAAATGATAATTCTCATTTATGTGGAATAATAACAACCATGCTATTAAACATGACATGTTAGAGACCTTCATATTAGTGTCAGAAACAAAGTAACCACAGCACTAGATAAGAGAAGAGGAAGCTAGTTATCTTGATAAGCAAGCTCATTATATGATCATCTACCTAGTAAACCTACAAGATGAACTGAAAAACTAGGATAAATTCTAAGAGAGACTATTAAGGTAGCTGGACACAAAATAAACATACAATAAAGGCTTTTCTGTATGTCACTAATGACCAATTAGAATTCTAATATCAATGAAAGGATTTCAATAGATTTAGTTTAAAAAGGGGAATAAACTCTAAAAGAAAACTTAATAAGACTATTTTTTCAATGATGAATTTTTATTTGTTTCAAATAGCAATCATTGTCTATTTGGCATGTTATATAAATAGTTTCAGAATCTTGGAATTATAAAACACGTTTCTGTAGGGTAAATTTTGAGAAAATAAAACATTTTGAAACTTAAAATATTCTAGAGTAACTTATAAATTTTTTACGAAAAGGTTACTAAAAATAAATAAAAGCAATCATAGTGCCAAGATGGATTGGTCAAAAAGCAAGTAAATTTTAAATTAAGATCCCATTAGACACACAATAGGATTAAGAAATATGGCAGAATCCCAACTTTCAGATAGATTATCTTGTAGCAATTTAATGAAAGACCCCAAAATATCAGCAAAAAATAGCAGATCTTTGTGTATGTGGGTATGAAACAGGAATTATCCAAAGACCACGCTCCCTTGGTCTATCTCTTAGTCAGCATATAGTCAGAGATAACATCTTAGTGAGACTTCCATTTTCTCACAATGAAAGCACTTACTAGGTCCAGAATGATCATGTAAACTTGCAAGAGCCCTGGTATTCCCAGAGCAGTTCCTGGAATACAGAAACTGATATTTAAACCATCACAAGAACTCCAGGGAATAAATTATTCATGTCTTTTTTGCTTATTTCTTTATTTATGAGTTTTGCTCTTGTTGCCCATGCTGGAGTGCAATGGTGCAATCTCAGCTTGCCACAACCTCTGCCCCCCAGGTTCAAGAGATTCTCCTGCCTCAGCCTCCCAAGTAGCTGGGACCACAGGCATGTGCTACTATGTCCAGCTAATTTTGTATTTTTGGTAGAGATGGGGTTTCTCTGTGTTGGTCAGGCAGGTCTCGAACTCCCAACCTCAGGTCATCTACCCGCCTTGGCCTGCCAAAGTGCTGGGATTACAGGTGTGTACCACCCTTCCCAGCTGTTTTTGCCTCCTTCTTATTTCACAATAGTTACTTCAAGTATTAGTTAAGGGAAAGGTTTATATCTCTAGGACAATTTGAGAGACATACTTTTGGATGTATGTATGATATCCAAAGTAGACATACTTCTCAGCAGGTATTAACAGAACTCAAAACTGCTTTCTCTGTGGTAGAGGAATGAATTTAGTAGTGAAAACTACGATTATGTCAGTAAGAAACATACTTTAATACATTGAAAAAATGTGTATCATTTACTCTTCCACTTATTTTTTTTCCTAAAATTATTTTATGAAATATGGAAATAAACATCTTCAAATTAGGTTAATTGTTCCTAGGGGAAAAATATAACTTCCTATGATATAAATTTTTAAAACATATCATTATTTTGAGGCTGACAATTATGGATTGAAAGTCTGGGATAGTCAGCCGGCAAGGACTTAGTCCACTATCTATTGTGATGAGGAGTGGTGAGAGATGGGCAGTGCGGGGCAGAAGGTTGAAGCTGAAGAGACAGATTTAGAATAAGATGAGTAGAAAATGACATTTTGACTAATCTTCATGGAGAGGTAGATTATAAAAGTCAATTTCCATGACTATTTTTTCTTTTCTAAGAAATACTGGAAGTTTTTGCAATACATAACAAGATAAATTCTAAAGATACAAACTTTTTTGAAATGGGATTAATAGGTACTTAATTTGACTTTAAGCCTTAATTGGATAATATTAAATATCCAATAAAAATATTCCTATTTCAAGTTTTCCTTAAAAGAAGAAAATAGATTATCTAAAACAAATTTCAGACTCTCAAGATGGTTGAGTAGATACAGCCAGGAGGAACGCCTGTTATGGAGGGACTGGGACATCAGCAAGATTGGTGGACCCTGTCCAGATCTTTGGAGGGAGGATATTGAGAGTGGATGGAGAGAAGACATAGGTGGTGGGCTGAAGTGGGAGGAAGCTGGGAATCCTGCATAGGAATACCATTCCAGGCTCTGAACCACTCCTGAGGACTGTGTGAGTTGTGTACAGAAGAAACAAACTGCTCTCCACAGGAACCGCTGGAATCCTGGCAGCAGGACACTTGGGCTGGCAGTGAGAGCTGCTTAGAGAAGTAATAGGGACAGAACTCCAGCTGTTGTGGAGCTCAGAGGGTTTAGTGTGGGAGTGTCTATAGTGGAGCACAGCCAGGGATGCCCATCCTTCAAAGCTTGCCTTGCTCCTCTGGGAGACTTAGATTGTCAGACCTGAACAGAAGAGGGTGGTCTTGTCTGTGAGATGGAGCTGGTCCAACCTGAGCAACCACTCATCTGCTGGGCTCTCCAGAGGCCGAAGCCTGTCCATGCCTGCTTGCAATGCAGCCTTGGATACTCAGCTGGGGTGCCTCCCTGGGGACCACATCATAGCTCCTGCACTGGCAGATGGCGCATGTCAGAGAGCTCCAGGAGGGTAGCCCCAGTGACACATACTAGCTTACCCATGCCCTCCCCCGGCTGCAGCTTCCCCTGCCCCTTTGCCGGTACGTAGTTGTCCATAGCCACTGCTTGCTTATTATGCCTGTGCATGTGTGCACAGGTGGATATCACTGCACCTTCCCTGACAGTGAGCATGTGTGTGTGCACCCTACCATGCCACTGCTGCCTGCATGAGTGTACCCCGCCTCCAATGATATACCTCCATTGCCAACATGAAGGCATGACAAGGAGACTAGTGCCCCCACCCCACCGAGGACCACCATTGCTGCTAGTGCTTTGGTGCTCATGGATATTGTCAGTCCTGCACCTGCTAGAGCCTCACTCCCACACTGACAATAGTCCTGGCATGAACCTACTCACAAAGACCAGCATCCTTGCCCCCTTCCCTGCATGGCCACTGCTGCCTACATAAACATGTATACACAGGGTGCCAGCCAGCACTCTGTCTGCCAGCCCTTCTCCTGTGCTGACATTGCCACTGGTGCAAGCACATGCACAAACGATGGCAAGCCCTCCTCCACCCACCTCATGCCGTGCTGCCACTGCTGCACACACTTGCATGGAAGCCAGCACCCCTGAACCTGCTGTCATGCCAACACAGCTCACAGTGCTGTGCATTCCACAACACTGCCACTGCTGTTGGCAAGTGCAAATCAGCTAGGACCCTGATGCCACTGCCAACTGAAGTGCTCTGGCTGGCATCATGCATTAGAGTTCTGTGACCAGTGGTCTAGGCACAACTAGGCCCCTCCAGCACAGCAGATTCCTAACTTGGAAAGGCCAAATAATGAAGTCAGAAGCCTGACACCAAACCCCCACAGTAAGGGCATGCAGCCCAGGAGTCCTGAGCTGAGCTTTGTACCCCTAAAATCTTCCAGAAATGAAGCCAGTCAACTGAAGATACCTTATGCTACAATCACCCAAGGAGATCAAAGAGAATAAAATGTAAAAACAATCAAAGAGACAGCAACTTCAGAGATTACAGGAACATCAGGCCCATAGATGAGAAAGAATCAGTGCAACAACACTGAAAATTCTAAAAGCCAGAGTATCCTCTTACCTCCAAATAATCACACTAGTGCCCTGGCAATGGTTCTTAAGCAGACTAAAATGTTTGAAATGGCACACATAGAATCAAAATATGATTATAAATAAAGTTCACTGACATTCAGGAGAAAGTCAGAACCCAATCCGGAGAATCTAAGGATTAAAATAAAAGGACACAGGATCTGATAGACAAAATGGCTATTATGAGAAAGAAACAAAGTGATTTGACAGAGCTAAAAATCATACTATACGAATTTCATAATGCAGTAGCAAGTGTTAGCAATAGAATCGATCAAGCAAGCTGAGAAAAGAATCTCAGAGCTCAAAGACCAGTTCTCTGAAATTAGACAAAAATAAAGAAAACTTTAACTTCAGTTCTCTGAAGAAATATGGGATTACATATAGAGACCACATCTATGACTCACTGGCATTCCTGAAAGAGCAACCAAGCACCGTGGAACATGTATTTCAGGATATTGCCCACAAAGATTTCCTCCACCTCACTAGAGAGGCCAGCATTCAAATTCAGGAAAAGCAGTAAACCCCTGCAAAATGCTACACCCGAAGAGCATTCCGAGACACATAGTTATCAGAGTCTCCAAGGTTGAAATGGAAGAAAAATTGTTAAAGATACTTTGAGAGAAGGAGAAGTTCACCCACAAAGGGAATCGCATCAGGCGAACAGCAGACTAAAAACTACAAGCCATAAGGGATTGGAAGAGTACAGTCAGCATTCTTAAAGCTAAGACTTTTCCACAAAAAAAAAATGTATGGCCAGCCAAATTAAGATTCTTAAGTAGAAATAAGACCCTTTTCAGAAAAGTGGTATAGAAGGAATTAATTACTACCAGACCACACAACACACACACACACACACATATATTTTGAAGTTTGTCACGCTAGAATTTAATCTCTTCTTAAGTCACACAATTTCATAAAATATGTAGACCATTATAAAATTATTAACAATATATCTCCACCACTGGATAAAATAGAATTGTTCATCTATAAAGCAGCATACTATTTTAATTTCTAGATACGCAAAATTTATTTAAAAATTTATCGCTGCCTCCATGCAATATCTTGTACTCACCATTAACTGGGGCATCAAATTGAATACGTATTTCAAACAGTGAGAGATATCTTGTAAAAGTATGTGCACTGTAATTGGCACAAAAGAATATTCAAAGGAACAAAAATATATACAGAATTATACTAAAATTATAGGCTACATTACTCTAAGACATCTCTACTACCCACATGGACAATAATCATTAAGGAATCAATAGGCTGTGATTTCAGGCTTATATATAATTTTTGAAAACAATCCAAACCTATAAATATGACCATATAGCACTAACATACAAGTTTACATTCTACTATGCTTTGTCAAATAATCTTGCATCTGGAGTGTTCTATGAATTGTGAAGGCTCTCAATACTATTTAAGACTCAGATAAATTTCAGAAGATAGAAAAAGTCTTCATATAAATTTCACGTATAAAAAGAAAAACTAAAATATATGTAAAATTATTTGTGTTAGCAAAAGATATGACATTTGTTCAAATTTTTTGAAAACAAAAATTAAAAAATAATGTTATATTTATTTAAATATTTTGATTTTTAAATGGTAACTAGTCACTTCATGTCTACTTAGACAATAAAACACTTGAATTAACAAATTGTCTAGTGAATTTATAATCACAGACAAATAACAGTATTTTATGTGAAAATTTTGAGACTAGACATACAAGTGGACAATAGGCAGACTGTATGTAAAAATAGAAAGCTGGCCCATAATTGGTAGCGTCAGTCTAGGAAACTAACTTATTATGTAAAGTAGCCAGCCCAGGAAGCTAGTCTGTTGTCTCTAAGTCAATCTTGTTAAAAGACCACCAATTCTAGCAATAATCCAGGAAGCTAAACAATAACCTCTGTAACAATCAACCTAAAAATCTTTGGCTTGATCAATAACTGAAAGTTTTTCTAATTATTGTTTCTATCATTAGTTTAGGACCCACCAGAAAGAGCCAAATATACACCCTTAACCAATCACGTAGGATGCCTTACTTAAAATTAGTCACCTTCCTCACACCAACAGTCCACTCAGAGTATACCTGAATTCTTCCCTTTTTCTTCTATCATATAGACTTTCTCACTCTGCCTTCCTTTGAGCCTCTGCTTATCCCCGCACAGCCTCAGGACACTGCTCCTTGTATACAGGCCATTCCAGCTCCAGCCTGGGCTCAAAGGGCCCCACATACAGCTAGGGCCACTGCTCCAGCAGGACACGTGTAAGCCTTGGCATCTTCCACGTGGTGTTAAGACTGTGGGTTCACAGAGCGCAAGAATGAAGGAGGCTTGGCAGCTTCTGCCTAGATTTTAGAGGCTGTATGAGAAAGCATGGGTGCCCAGACAGAATCCCGCTGGAGCAGAGCCCTTCAGAAAGCCTTTACTAGGGTATTGCAGAGGGGAAAGGTGGGGTTGAAGGCCCCACACAGAGTCTGTACTGGGGCACTGCCTAATGGAGCTGTGGGAAAGAGGTCACCATCCTACAGACCCCAGAGTGGTAGATGCACTGGCAGCTTTCTTCCTGTGCCTGGAAAAGCCACAGGCATTCAACTCCAACACAAACAGCCATGTGTGTGGCACTCAGGGAAACCACTGGTGTAGGGCGTCCAAGGCCTTGGGAGCTCACCCCTGACAAACGTATGCAAGATATGGAGTCAGAGAAGATTATTTTGGAGCTTTAAGATATAATGACTGCCCTGCTGGGTTTCAGACTTGCAGGGGGACTGTAGCCCCTGTCTTTTGGCCTATTTCTCCCTTTCAGAATGGAATTGTCTACCTAGTGCCTGTATTCCCATTGTATCTTAGAAATAAATAACTTATTTTGATTTTACAAGCTCACAGGTGGAAGGAGATGAGTCTCAGATGCGACTTAGGACTTTGGACTTGATGTTGTAACATATTAGGACTTGGGACTGTTGGGAAGGCATGATTGTATTTTGCAATGTGAGAAGAACACAAAATTTTAGAGGCTGGATAATGTATGAATGAGTTTTGATGCTGTCCCCTCTAAATGTTAAGTTGAATTGTAATCTTCTCCAATGCTGGAGGTAAGGCCTGGTGGGATGTAATTAGATCACAGGGGCAGATTTCTCATGAATGATTTATGCCATTCTCTTGGTGGTGTCCTTGCCATGAGTGAGTTCTCATGAGATCTGATAGCTTAAAAGGGTATGATACCTCCTCCCCTTCTCTCTCTTGCTCTGCTCTCAACATGTTGAGACAAGTGGGACATGCCTGTTCCCACTTTACCTTCTGCCATGAGTAAAAACTTGCTGAGGACTCTTTAGAAGCCGAGCAGATGGTGGTGTCATGCTTTGTACAGCCTGCAGAGCTGAGTCAGTTAATTACTTTTTTCTTTATAAATTACCGAGTCTCATTTATTTATAGCAATGCAAGAATGGCATAACATACTCTGATAGAATAGACTTTTCTTGTTTTCATTTGGTTAGTTTTCATTTATTTCCACAGTGTAATGTTTCCATTTGTTCTGATTTGTGAAAGAATCTGAAGGTATATATGAATTAGTTATTGGGTATATCATTCTTAATCCATATAGTTATGAATGTAATTTACTGTTTTAAATATTTTAAATAAGACTTTTATTCTTGAATCTAGTTTCTTTAGTAATGGCTGGAGATGGAGCTCCAAACTCACACAAAGGATTGCCTTGTAAACTCAGATTCACATGAATCAAAGACCTTACTAAATATCAATCTTTGACAAGTATCAAAGATAATTATCATCCATTTTTGATAAATATTTCAAGGTTCTAAGCATTTGTGAGAAACAGCAGAGCAGGGAGTTATCTGGAACCCCTGACCACTAAAAGTTGTGTGTCTTCTCTGGTGCTGCTTTCCCACATTGGATGTGCACTTCATTTCCCAGAAAAATACATGAAGTCTCTAAACTAAGTTCTGTGAGTCCATTTAATCAGTGGGAAATATTTTAGTTTATTAAATGTTCCTATTTTATGCCCCTAGGATTTTCACAGCTTATATGACATATTCTCTCTCTTCTCTTTCTCTCTCTTCTCTTTTCTCTTTTTATTGAGACAGAGTTACACTCTTGTTACCCAGACTGGAGTTCAATGGTACGATCTTGCCTCAACACAACCTCCACCTCCAGGGTTCAAGTGATTCTCCTGTCTCAGCCTACCAAGTAGCTGGGATTACAGGCATCCACCACCATGGCCGGCTAATTTTGTATTTTTAGTAGAGACGGGATTTCTCATGTTGGTCAGGCTGGTCTCAAACTCCTGACCTCAGGTGATCCACCCATCTCAGCCTCCAAATGTGCTAGGATTACAGGCGTGAGCCACCACATCTGGCCAATACCATATAAATCCAGAGATTACAGATTTGTTTGTCACAGGAAATCTAAACTAGGGCCATCCTTCTCAAAACATTTTGTATATGAGAAATCTCCTCCTCACAAATATTAGCCTATTTAACAGGAAGTTAGTTATCAACAACTTACAAGGCAATTAAATTGAATTGACTCCTCTTTTTTTTTCCTGTGAAAGCACCAACTGGTAATAAGGAGACAGATGAATCACAGAACACCTGCTTTGACTCCTTTCTCTTAAGCTCTTATCCAATCTAGGACATATTTAAAATAATTTAAAATAGGACATATTTTATTTAAAATGTTTTTGGTTGCTGTTTTGTAATAAAAACACTTGGCTAGGTAAATATAGTATGTTTTAATAAGTTGAACAATTTTATACTTATTGCATATATTGTTTATTTGGGGCTTTTGTCACTCTTTTTACAATGCAGATAGAGAGAAATCAGCACCCCAAATAAGATGTGTTGTTATTTGGTGAGTCAATATATTTTAGGGCACAGAACCACCACCTTTTACTTTGCAATAAAAGAAACTTTAAAATATGCAAATTAATGTCTAACAATTTTTTAATCAGCAAATTTGGACTTTAATAATTTAACAATTCTCTCTGTTTTCAAGTATATTTTTGCTTTTCAGGCACAGAAAAAATTTAAAAACACATAAGAAATGTGAAAGACATACTTTCCCAAATAAAATTCATATTTTTTTTAGTATATGTACTCTAACTTAAACATACAGTGTACTCACTAGCATGAGATTAAGGGAAAATTCTTTGAAAACATGTCTTATTAACAAAGTTAGATTTTACTTATATTTTATATACAATTTAAGGGTTTCATACCCTAAGAATTCTTTAAAATGACTGTAACTTCTGACTTTACTTTTACAATATTGTTAGGAAATTACTGCAGGATACAAAATACTAGATGGTAAAATACAATTTTAATCTGACGTTGTCTCACTTATTCTCTTTGAATAAGTCAATCTTTGAGGCATCTTATTTTCTAAAACCTTTCCTGTGTGGTCATTTGTGGACTTACAACTGTGGCTATTTTCTTAAATCTACAAACTATCCTTTATCAACTGCTTAAGACAAGTCTTTTACTTCTTTCTGATTGGCAGATTCTAGAGTCCTATACTGTTTTCTACTTTGCTTTTTTCAATAGATTTACTGAGGTCTAACTGACAAAATTGTTATGGTGTATGATGTGGTAATTTGATACATATGTATAGAAAGGATTACCATAATTAGGTTAATTAAGACATCTATTCCCTTACCTAGTTACTATTTTTTTGTTGTGTGTTTTATGGTGCAAACATTTAAAACCTTCTCTTAGCAAATTTCAAGTATACAATGCCGTATTGTTGACTGTAGTTACCTTGCTGTACATTAGATCCTCCCAGAACTTATTCATCTTATAATTGAAAGTTTGCATTGTTTGAAAAATGCATCCCCAGTTTGCCCATTCCCAGGCCCTGGAAACCCCCAGAACTCTCTGTTTTTATGAGTTTCACTTTTTTAGATTCCACATATGAGAACATAACTTACTTACTTGTCCTTTATATCTGAGTCATTTCATTTAGCATATTGACTTCCAGATTCATTCATGTCTCATTAACTGGCAGGATTTTCTTTATTTAAATATAACTTCATTATCCCTTTATCTCCATTGATGGACACACTTAGGTTGTTTCCATGTTTAAGCTATTGTAAATAATGTAATGAACATGGGAGTTCAGAAATCTCCAAAATGAGATATATGTGTGTGTATGTGTGTGTGTGTGTGTGTGTGTGTGTGTGTATCTTCATTTTATGTTCTTGATGTCCTTGTCAAATATTAACTTACCATTATACATACTTTCATGATAAAAACTGTCACCAAAAAAGGTATACAGAGAATGTATCTCAACAGAAGCAAACCCAAATATGACAAGCTCAGAGAAACATCATGTTCAACATATATTTATATGTGGAATTAATTCTTAACATATATATATGTGGAACTGCTAGATCATATGGTAGTTCTATTTTAATTTTTTGAAGAAGTTTTTTACTGTTTTCCATAATGGCTGGGCTAACTTATTTTCCCAAGAAAAGTGTACAAGTGTTCCCTTTCCTCTACATTTTCACCAACACTTGCTACTTGTTGCCTTTTTGATAATAGCCATCCTATCAGGTGTGAGGTTATAACTCACTATAGTTTTCATTTGCATTTCCCTGATGACGTTTGATGTTGATCACCTTTTAATGTTTCTATTAGCCTATTGTATGATTTCTTTGAGGAAATATCTATTCAGGACATTTGATCATGTTTTTAAATAAAATTATGGGTTTTTTTTTTTTTGCTATTGAATTGTATTGACCTCTCATATTTTTGAAGCTAACCCTCTATCAGATGTATACCATAGTTTGCAAATATTTCCCCCTATTTAATAGGTTGTCCTTTCATTATATGGATTTTTGTGGTGGTTATTGTGCAGAAACTTTGAAAATAAGTTCCACTTATTTTCACTCTTGTTGCTTGTGCTTTTGGTGTTATATCCAAAAAATTATTCCCAAGACCCATGTCACGGAGCTTATTACCTATGTTTACTATTGGAAGCTTTATGGTTGTAGATCCTAATATTTAAGTCTCATACTTTGAATTGATTTTTTGTGATTGGTATAAGAAAATTGTTCAGTTTCATTTTTTTGCATGTGGACATTCAATTTTTCCAATTATATTTATTGACATGATCATTCTCTACTCATTGTATGTTTTTGATGCCCCTGTCAAATATTAGCTGACTCTTATATATCCTTTCATGATAACAGCTCTCACCACAGTAGGTATACAAAGAATGTACCTCAACATAATCAAAGCCATATGTGACAAGCTCAGAGTAACATCATGTTCAACAGTGAAAAGCTGAAAGATTTTTCTCTAAGATCAGGAGTTACGCAGAGATACTCACTCTTAATACTTCCATCCAACATAGTGCAGGAAGTCCTACCTATAGATATTAGGCAACAGAAAGAAATAAACAGCATCCAACTGTAAAGAAAGAAGTTAAATTGTCTTTTTTCAAAGATAATCTCATGTATAGAAATCTTATATTTGTAACTCTTACATAAGGAAAACCCTAATAACTCATCCAAAAAAACCTATTAGAACTAATAAACAGATTCAGTAAAGCTACAGATTACAAAATCAACATAAAAAAATTAGGTGCTTTTCTATATACAATACAATAAACTGTCTGAAAAAGAAATTTTTAAAAATCGCATGTTTAATAACACCAGAAGGAATAAAATATTTAGAAATAAATTTAATCAAGGAAGTGAAAGTTCTGTACAACGCACTGAAAGCCATAAAGCACTGATGTAATAAATTGAAGAAAACACAAATAAATGGAAAATATAGCTCATGTTCATGGATTGAAAAAATTAATATTTTAAAATGTCTATACTAATCAGAGACCTGCACATTCAGTGCAGTCTCTATCAAAATCCCAATGACATTTTTCACAGAAAGAAAATTTACATGGAACCGCAAAAGATTTGCATGGAACCTCAAAAGACTAAATAGCTAAAGCAAACATAAGGACACAGATGCTTCCATCTTAAGCTTGCTTTAAAATACCTGTGGAGGCATCACATTTACTGATTTCAGACTATGTTTCAAAGTTATAGTAATCAAAACCTTATGGCACTGGCATAAAAATAGATGTATAGACCAATGGAATAGAATCTATCTTGTTCTTTTCAAGGAACATTTAGCAAAGTACTTCGTCTCTTTGACCCCATGATAAGTAACTTATACTTTCTGTTTAGGCTTCTTTCTATGCAGACATTATGCCTTTCCGAATTTCTGTATTGCATTTTAAATTACTAAAAATGTTAAGAGTAGAAATGACTAAATGTTTCTCTTTAAAATTCAACATTGTGATAAGAGAGGTCCCTCAAAGTGCCCCAGTCATCAGAAGGAATCTAGACCTAGGACAGCATGATCTAAAGCAAGTAAGAATTGAAGCTTCTTTTTTTTTTTTAATCCACAAAAGGTATTATTGATAGAAAGTTGAATCAAAATCTAATCTAATCTTTGGAGAAAGTAAATAAAGGGTCAGAAAGATATCACCGTTATACAACAAAATGGTTTTATAGACTTCAGCCTGAAACTACTGCTCTATGTAGTCAAGGCATTTAGTAAACAATTTGCTCTAGTAGAAACAGATCCTTTGTCTTCCTAGTCCAAATAAATGTGGACATT
This sequence comes from Callithrix jacchus, assembly GCF_049354715.1. NCBI lineage: Eukaryota > Metazoa > Chordata > Mammalia > Primates > Cebidae > Callithrix > Callithrix jacchus. The sequence continues at coordinate 57,248,976 of NC_133515.1, read as the reverse complement.
TCCAGGGAAACTAGAATATTTCAAATGATCTTTAATTAGCTGCCTCTGCATATCCAAGTTAGTGTCACAGTGTAACATTTCCCAGGCAAGATGCCAGTTTCAGAGATATAAAGCAGTGTCTTTATAACATATGACAGTGAACAATGAAAGTAAAAGTGACAGACTGAAAAGAGTAAGTACCTGCATACATAGAAGTAATGGCATAAAATACATTGAACATGATGTTCTGTTTCATTTGTTTTTTTTAAACTTCATTTTAACCATTTTCTTTTCAGAGTGGTATTTTGTCATTTCTTCCTTAAAAAAGATATGTAATTCTGAGTGGCAATAGAAAGGTTTATGCCATTTTGTTATTGCTAATGAAAACTTTATTTTCTACCCAATGAAGAATAATTCTAGATAATTACAAATTTTATTGCACAGATGTGTTACTACATTAGAAAAAAATAGACATTTTATTGAAATCAAACATTAGGGGCTATTTGAATTCTAAGATAAGGAAAAGTTACACATGACAGACAATACTAGAAATGTGACAGTCTTAAAAATAATTCATTATAGTTATATTTTATTTTTTTCCCATAGTTCAGCTTGACTTATGAATAAACCACAAGACTGAATATTGTTACAGAGATAAAATTTTTAATTAAATCAAAGGTTAAAATGACAATAATAATAAGCATACATGTAAGAATACAATGTAAAGAAGCCCTCTTCAATTATAACTTTGGAGATGATGCTGTTCACCACATGAAGAAAAATAACTATTCCTTTATTTGAGAAGTATAAAATCTCCTTAAAGCATGGCATATAAACTGAAACAAATAATTGCCCAATTTTTTTAGCCTTCACATATAGAAGATATCGTTATTTTGTATCTTAGTATTTCTCCTAAATCATAAGATGCATGTATATAATGATCAAAAATTTTAAAAAGAAGACATGGCTCTTTTTAACCCAATAATTTATAGTTCCCTTAAGTCCTCTGCTCTGCTCTGAAACTATTGTGTTATCAAAAATGAAAACAGTAAAATTATGTAGAACTCATAAGTAGCTCATTGGTATTTCTATTTATCTCACGATTTTATCACTGGGTTGTAGATGCATTTAACAGCTGTAATATGCAGTACATATACATGTTTAGTACACTATATTCACTATTATTTCTTTCAGTATACATGACAAATTCATTTTTTTCTCTATACCTAGTTTAAGTGTTTTTATAAATATTGTGCAAAAATAATTTTGAGTGTCTGAGTATGGTTTCCATGGCTATATAAGGCACTTTACTGGTATAGATTTACCATAATCTAGAACAATTCAGTTACTTTGTAAAACGATTTACAAGATTTATTTGACTTGAATTACCAATAACTACACTCTTAAGGTTTAGCAGGACATAGTTTAACAAGTACATATGTTGTATCCCTTTTGATAACTTAAAATCTATAAAATATTTATCTTTCTATTTCTTCTCTCTCTCTCTCTCTCTCTCTCTCTCTCTCTCTCTCTCTCTCTCTCTCTCTCTCTCTCTGCCTCTGGATAAATTGTGAAATGTAATTGAAAGTTAGGCATTATATGCTTGGTTTCTAGAGATGATGTCTTGAAAATGTGACAACTGTATTTCTGTTGTAGATCCTGTTTATTTATTGTAGAACCACTTAGCAGTTGTGTATGAAAAAGCTCTGTTGTACTGAGATCAATTACAGTCTCCCCTTTTGCCTATATATTCAGAGATTTGTGCAGATATGGTTGAAGAAAAGAAAAGGAAAACCTAAATTAATACAGAATCAATAGTGTTTTACTGTTTTCAGTGCTTTAGGAGGTAAGTGACCTGTCTGATACTCTAGGTCAAGTTAAGGAAAGAGTAAAAACAGAAGCTCATTGTTATGCCTTTATTTTGTGTAATATGTCAAGAAATCAAACTAGAAAAAAAAAACTTTCTTGGCTGGGACATGGTGTGTGGAGAGGGGCAGAGGACTGCCTTTGGTAGGATGTAGGACACTGCTGTACCTGGGCAAACTACTTGGTCTCCAGGGATTCTGTTTCTGTTAGTGTTTAAGATATTGAGAAAATAAAAACCACTTTGATGCACAGTTAAGAAGAGTGTCATTTGAATGTGAAGAATAATCCTGTAACCAGAGAAGCTGAGGACTTCAGTAAAGAAGAGATATGAGAATATCCTATTATTGCTTGGTAGAGAGAAAATGAAAGTAGAAAAGTCTAAGGCAATGATTCCCTGATATAGCTACTCATTAGCATCACTTGGAAATTTTTGACTGTAATACCTATCCCCAAGACAAATACAAGACCAGTTAGGTGTTATGATTTCTGGGGTGAGTGCTTGGAACCAAATAGTCTATTTGAATGACTGCAATGTGTAGATAAAGCTAAAGCCAGCTTTGAGACTACTGGCCAAAATTAAGATCACACTATTTCAAGAGATAGGGCGTACAAATTTGTTGTAAGTAAACTTAGCATTACTTACTAGTCAATTTCATTTGGTTTGCTTTGATGTGTTTTGTTTCTTAAAGTTGTTTTTTTAGACACGTGAATAAATCAGGGTATCTTTGACTCTAGGTAACCAAACTTTATATAATAATTTGACTTTGTTGTCATACTATGACAATTATATTTAATTGAAGTTGTAGGAATTTGATGACATCTTAGAGGTATCATATATTTGAATTTCCCCCAAATTCTTCTTGTTATAATGCGTGGAGTCCAGCAAAACAGTCTATTCAGAATATAATGTAATATCTGCCATTCAATAATTCAGTACTTCTCCATGGGTACACCATGAAAACGTTATAGCTGTGCCATAAGACATTGATTCTCTCAAGACTCTTAGAGACAAGGTAGAGTCTAGATAGCCTTGTCTTGATATCTTTGTCTGTAAACAATTTTATGTAAGACTCTTTCAAGGACAGCATGATTAGAAGAGTCTGAAAATCAAACTCATGACCGATAGGTGGTAAGCACTAGGAGCAACATCTTGCATTTTCTACCTTCCTATACAGTTAGCAAAGCCAAACAGGGACTCTTCAATCTGAAAAGGGGCTCTTCATCTATCTTAGCTGAAGCTATGAGAGGCCAGCTACCCAATGTGTACAATAGACCCAATGAGACACTGGGAGAGTAAAAAAGGTATACAGGAAGCATGGTGTGCAGGCGAAAGTGAGAAGGTCAAGGAGGTGGCAATGAGGCAAATACAAAATTTAGCAAGAGCCAACTTTAATTTTACTTCACATGTATTAAATGTGTGTGCATGTTTGTGTGTGTGTGTGTGTATGTGTGTATACAGATACATAAAAGAAAATGTCCCTCAGGTTTATATGAGTGTGCTGTAGGAATGTTATCATCTTCTGTGTGCCGTATAATGAAAAAATACAGAAGCACTAATAGAGTTTAATTTTGAAGATATCAGATGCACTATAAATAGCACAAACTGGTACACAGTCAAGGTGACAGGGCTATGATAGGCTTTAACTTAATTCCACAGCATCTATTTCTAACAGTTCATTCTCTCTCTACCATGATGATGCTGCCCAGGTTCTTTTCTTTGAGTTTTGTAGGACCAGTAGATCCAGCACCTCACAGATTCATGGTTTTTAAGTGACATCCAGTGTAAAGGGAGCTTATCAATTGAATTCAGGGAGAAACAGAATTAACTATTATATGGTAACACATCATATTTATAGACATATTAAACAGTATAAGTAAATAAAATTAAGTATATGATAAATCTGAAAGAAGTTCTGCAGTGACTAGATATTTGTAGGCAAGACAGTAAGTAACATTACCAATTTCAATGCCATTGGTGAATTTATTCTCAATGTCACATAATATTTGCTGGCAAGTATAGAAAACTTTATGAAACCAGTTTGAGGCAGACTAGTAAATAAATGTTAAGTCCTGAAATATTTTTATCATTATCTTTAAAAATCTGTTAAAAATAAAAAGAACTCCATTCACCTAAATCATTTAATATAATTCAATTCAACAGATATTGAGTATCTATTAAAAGAACAGAACACAGAATGTTCAAAATCCCTGATAATGTCATTTGCCAAAAGCAGAATAAACTGGATTGTATAAAGAGTTAAAGAAAAGATAGGACAATCACTTGTTTTGCCCAGACACATTCTACTTGATGGGAAGAAAGAAGTCTTAAAGTCAAAACCAGGTAAAACCTTTAGTTGTCTCTTGAATATCTTATTATTTGCATTTTATTTCTCTAGAGTAATTGGCCTGTTACTGTGGACATAATTTAAGGTTTTCTCAATTATATCAACTAAGTTCTAGCCCTCCACAAAATAAACAGATGCTCAAGTTAGGATTTGTGACTTATCTTTTGGTGCCTATTTTTCTTCCTCTGTGACTCCTCCAATTAGGACCCAGCTATCTAGGAGGCCTTTCCTAACAAAACCAACTTAGAGGTAAGGACCCAACATTAGTTAAGAAAACCTTAGTTAGGACGGTATGCTAGTTTTACCATTGACATTTATATTTGAAAAACTACCTTTAAAAATGAAAAAGGCCAGGAAAGATGGCTCATGCCTGTAATTCCCGAATTTTGGAAGGCTAAGGCAGACGAATCACATGAACTCAGGAGTTCCAGACCAGCCTGGCCAACATGATGAATTCCCATCTCTACTAAAAATACAAACATTAGCTGGGGATGGTGGCAGGTGCCTATAATATTAGCTACTCAGGAGGCTGAGGCAGGAAAATCACTTGAACTACGGAGACAGAGGTTGCAGTGAGCCCTGATTGTGCTACTGTACTCCATCCTGGGTGTCAGAGACTCTGCTTCAAAAAAAAAAAAAAAAAATTGTATTAAAAAATGCACTCTGCAAAGGGACTCACACTTAAGTAAAAATTGTTATTGAAAAAATTCTATAATGGTCTTTCTTTGAATTTAAATTACGTGTATATCTTGGCTCAATAATTCAGCAAAATAGAAAAGTACACATTCACTCAAGAAACATCTGTCAGAGCTTATAAGAATAAAATATCAGAATCTACAAGTCTCAACATTATTAAATACAACCCATAATCAATTTAAATATACACATATAAATCAATATTTTGACATTTTCATAATTATTGAAAATGAATAATTGATTTTATAACAGATCAAACATATCGCTCATGTAAAAATTCTACAAACTACTTTCCTGGCCAAAAATTATTTCCAAACAAGAACTGCCTGTTTTTGAACTACTTTAGAATGTTCAACATATTTTGCTAACATAAGGAAAATAATTCTTCCAGTAAGTGGTTTTTGATGAGACAGAAACCAGATGTAGGCATTATTTCCTAAACAACGTATTTCCTGATTCTTAAAAAGATTCATGAATTCTTGATACAGAGTAAGCTAGCTGTTTGCACTAACTACTCAACAATATAAAGTACTTAATAATTTTTGGCTTCAAAAATATTAACTTACTAAAAGTTACCTACTAATCATTTTGTTTTCACAACAGAATTTTAGACCATAAATATAAATTAGTTGTGTCATGCTGTTTTGCAGGAGAAACAAAAGATAAAATTAGAGAATGTAAAAATTAGCAGTACTATCATTCTATTAGTTTGGTATTTAAAAAATAAAATACAAAATAAATCTTGAGTATTATTGAAGTTTCAGAGGGTAGCTTTGATGGTGTATTTTTTTTTCTGTTTTCATGAGGATTATATATCTAGTGATCTTTTAAATTCATGTAAAGTTGAGCCAGTCTGTCAATTCTTCTCAGATAGCTGGAAAATACCATTATTCACCGATCGAAGATATTTTTCCTTCTCAGCAAATCTTAATAGCATGTCAGCCATTCAACAACTGATTTCATCAATTGCTTTTTGGTTGAAGAAAAATGTGCATTCCTTATGCATTAATCATCCAATTAAGAAAGCATTTTTAAAATTTCATTTTTAACACTTGATTCTAAATATGACATATATGGTTCAGTCATCAAAGATATTTTGCCTTTTCAATGCACTGGGTGTAATGATATTTATTTATAAATACTTTATCTAGATTTAAAAATGATTTTTATAATAAATCCTTAAGGAAATACTCATTAAAATGTAATTCTTCCTAAGAATTATTTGGAAATAGCCTGAACATGATGTAAGTCTTAAAAAATTGTCCATATGATTAAAAATATTTAGAGCATTTTTTATCTGGATAATTGAAACCAAAGTACTATTTGACTTGAATCATCTAGAAAATGATCTTTTTATTCTTATCTACCTATAGTTGACTTACATGATGGGGATAAGTTTACTGTTGCACAGATGAACATATGCAAATTTTGCTATATAGTTTGCTTAAATCTAACAGATGATATCATGATCCTTCTCTTCATATAAGGCAAACACACCTAGAAAAATGCATATAGTTTCCCAAACTAGTATTTAAAGTATTATTTTATTTCTGTGACAATATAGGCTAGATATGTAGACTAATAATGCTTTATGCAAAATAGATACATACAGATAATATCAATGTGCAGCCGATTCAGAAATACAAGTTCTGTGTCTTATGCTTTCTTTTCAAGAGATCATGTACTCAACTATATTTGTTCAAATATGATTTACATATTTCTGTTACCATTTCAATGCCTCACTGAGTTAACTTCATCTTGATTGACATTATGAAATTAAAGAAGAGTGTCACAGAACAGAGATATATGGATTAAAAAAATGTCTATTTGATCAGATATTTCTTTCAGAATTTAAGGTAATAGTTAAACCACTAATGACTCCCTTATAATCCAGAATCTATCTGTCCTAAATGTCTGAAATCCGTTTTGTTCTGGATCATCTATTCAATTAAATGCTAAAAAGCAATAAGTTAACACCTGAATATGTGCCAGATTCTGTGAATTTTCTGGAGTCTTTGGCCTCAAAGTATAATTGATTGAAAGAGACATACAATTTCCTAGCTAATTTTAATTTATTTAGCAATTATATCTATGGCACACACCTATGTGGTTTGGTAATGCTAACTAATTTAGCCTTCAAAATGTTAGCCTTCATAATTAGCCTTATCTGTGAGGAAGGTAAGATTGCTATAATTTTATAGATAATTTTGGGTAACTTGTTCAAACTTAAGGGACTGGAAAGCAGCAGAACTGAAATGTGAATCCAGGTTGCATTGATTACACAGTCTAGCTCCTATCCATTGCACTTTGCTGCTTTACTGATGTGTACCAAATGTGAAATGAACCCTAGGAGTCCATATGGAGCAACTTATTTTAACTTGAACTGCTACGCAAGAGGTGAACATTTTCTTCACTGAGGATGCTGGCTTTCTCCTCCTCACTGTAAACACTTAGGAAGATTTTTCCACTCAGAAGAGTGGAAGACAGAGTAAAAATAAAAATTGTAAAGGATAATTATCATGAGGCATTTATTTCCAATACAGAGGCTACTTACTTATGTGAAGTGTATTCTGGTTGGTATACAGGCACAAGCCAAATCCTGACTATGTGTGTGTTGTGGACATATTCTGTGTGATACGAGTTGGTAATATTGGGTGAGCCTGAACAGTTGGTGAGAATTGTGTTCTTCATTTGTGAAAAGAGTGAGGCAGAAATAAAATATAAAGTAGTAAAAAATAAAATACAGCATGCCTATAAAGCACAGATATAATAAAGGTATAGTTGTATCCATCAATGTGACATGTAATCATAGTGTAGTTTAATTATCAAACTAGGAAGAGAATTCATGTATCTAGGACTAAAATGCCTCAGGTCCTAGTACAAATCTTTCAAACTCTTTTCCATCTGTAAAATCCAAATACACTATATAGCTATCTATTTTATATAGATTCTGAGGAAATTAAATGAGACTTTAAGATTAAGATAAGGGTATATATGCCTCTGATGTGCCGGTTCGCAGTTGATTTCTATACATTTTGACAAAAGACAAAAAGACAAGTTACTTTCCAAATAGTAGAGGGAGTCTGATTCTAGGAAAACTGGATTTCTAAATACAAACATAAACATTTAAAGGAAGGAAAAAAATATCATGAGGGTGCCAACTGTACATTAGTCTGTTCATGATAAAAAAACTGCAATTTTTTACATGGATATTGTTTTCAAAAAGTTTGTAATTTATATTTAGTCATAAGTTTTGAAAAATGTGTGAATGTATTTTTGACTAGAGTGGTTCAGACTTGCAGGAAATGTCCAAACTTTCATTTACTTTTAGGACCATAATCACACATAGTGGGAATGTTATTTTGATGTTTATTTTTTCCTGACCTTCGACTATCCAAGCTTCTCCATAACAGAAGCCAGGTTGCATTGATTTGGTACAAAACAGAAGTCAGTTTTGGTACACACACACACACACACACACACACACGGAGAGAGAGATTTTTTACCACCTACGGGTACTAAAATTAACAGAACATTATATTGCAAAACTAGGGAAAGTTTCCTTTTTTTTTTTTTTTTTTGAGACGGAGTTTCACTCTTGTTACCCAGGCTGGAGTTCAATGGCGCAATCTTGGCTCACTGCAACCTCCACCTCCTGGGTTCAGGCAATTCTCCTCCCTTAGCCTCCTGAGTAGCTGGGATTACAGGCATGCGCCACCATGCCCAGCTAATTTTTTGTATTTTTAGTAGAGACGGGGTTTCACCATGTTGATCAGGATGGTCTCGATCTCTTGACCTCGTGATCCACCTGCCTCGGCCTCCCAAAGTGCTGGGATTACAGGTGTGAGCCACCGTGCCCAGCCCCCAGGAAAGTTTTCTTTTAACAACAAAGCTCTTCTGGGCATGGTGTCTTATGCTTATAATCCCAGCACCTTGGGAGGTGGAAGTGGGTGGATCACCTGAGGTTAGGAGTTCAAGACCAGCCTGACCAACATGAACAAAACTGTCTCCAGTAAAAATACAAAATTAGCCAGGTGTCGTGGCATATGCCTGTAATCCCAGTTACTTGGGAGGCTGAGGCAAGAGAATTGCTTGAACCCAGGAGGTGGAGGTTGCAGTAAGCTGAGATTGCACCATTGCACTCCAGCCTGAGCAACAAGAGTGAAACTCTATCTCAAAAAACAAAAACAAAAACCAAACGAACAAAATTCCAAATCTCCAGTTATAGGATGAGTAGAAAATTTTGGTCTTCCCCAATATCTGCTCATTTGGTGGTGTATTTAACCGGCCCTGATGAGAAATCCAAAACCAGTTGTATCAGCCAGGATGCTGGCAAGTTAGAATCGAGGACACAAACTGTGTAAGTGAGGAGAATTTAATAAAGGGGCTGTTTATAAAGGTGTGTTGGTAGGGTTCTGGAAAACAACAAAAGATAGTGCAGTACCCTAGAGTTAGTAATGGTTGGGAGCCATTATCACCTTTATTCTGAAAGTGCAAGCAGAAGGAGGGTTATGTGAACTCCAAAAGTCTGAGAAGGTTCCATAGGAGGAGGTATGGCTTTTAGTACAATGATGCACCAATTCATCGGAACTCAGAAAGACGGAGTCAGGAATAAATGCTTCAGCCTCCTTCTCCTGCACCTTCTGATTTCATTCTGGTACTTTCCATTGGCCAGACCAATAGGAAGGCAGAAGAAAAGGAAGCCATTCAGGTTCTCTTCCTGGATCATAGAAAAGAGTGAATAAGGCTGCAGAGTGGCACTGGAGTATTGTTGAATGTTTATGTAAGATTTATTGCCAAGGTAAAATGAGGAAACTGAGGTAAGTATAAAAAAGTGAAAAGCTAATTTATTCGGCTCCCGGGCTACCTTCAGTAGTCCAAGAGGGGGGCCAGAGAAGTTGCCCTTGGCTGTTCAGGGCATAGGGTTTTATGGGGTGGGCAGGCAGTTGATTGGTTGCTGGGAAACAAAGAGAAGGCATTTCTATTGGCTGTTGAGGAGCAGGAAGTACATGGAGTTGTAGGAAGTACATGATACTAGTTGCCATTGGTAGGCAGGTGGAACCTTGGGTAGGTAGGCCTTGATTGACTACTGGGGAAACAAAGAGAAGGCCTTTCTATTGGCTGTTGAGGAGCAGGAAGTACATGGAGTTAAAGTAGGAAGTACATGAAACTGGTTGCTATTGGTAGGTGGGCAGGACCTTGGGTATGCGGGCCTGCTGGGGTCCTATGGGGCAGGCTGTTGCTGGGCAGGGTATGGTGGGGCTTCTTTAAAAAAATTTTCTGCAGGGTTTTTTAACAGCGGGCTGGAGGTTGGATGTATAATTTAGTGCTGAGTATGGGCTTGGGTATGGTATGCAGGAACAGGTGCGGGGAAGCTCTGTGGGGAAGCCAGATAATGAGCTGGGGTGATGAATCAGTTATCAGGCGCAGAGAGTGATGAATGTGTCCCTTTGACTCCCAGCAAGGCGACCGGCCTTACAGTTTAGTACCTACTTTCTGTTGCTGCATATTATAATTACCATAAATTTAGTGCCTTCAAATAACACATTTATTATCTTACAGTTCTGTAGCTCAGAAGCTTGGGCAGGCTTGAGTGGGTCCTCTGCTTGCTTAAAGACTTAAAAGGCTAAAATCAAGGTGTCAGCAAAGCTGGATGGAGAATATGGGAAAAGTAAGTCTGCTTCTAAACTTATTCAGGTTATTGGCAGAATTCAGTTGTTTTAGTTTGTAGTATGAAGATCCCTATTTCCTCAACTTGTGGCTCCCTTCATCTTCAAGCCAACAATGGTGGTTATTTTTCAGGCTTCAAATCTCTGATTTTCCATTCCATCCTGTCTTTTTAGAAAGTCTTGAAATCAGCAGCTGTGAGTCACCCAACTTTGTTCTTAATTTTCTAGATTATTTTGACAATTCTGTGTCCTTTGGAATTCTGTATAAATTTTAGAATGAGTTTTCTCATTTCTGTAAAAATGTTTGAATTTTGATAAGGATTATATTGAATCTGTATGTTACTTTTGGTAGTATTGTCATTAAACAATATTGTCTTCCAATATCTGAATATGACTTATCTTTCATTTTATTTAGGTCTTATTTAATTTCTTTTAGCATCATTTTCTCATTGCCAGTGTATAAGTCTCATGCTCCTTGGTTAAGTTATTTTTCAAAGTATTTTATTCTTTGGATGCTTTGTAAATTAAATTGTTTTATAAATTTACTTTCAGATTGTCCATTGCTAGTGTATAAAATGCAACTGATTTTTAAGTGTTGGTGTTGTATCCTGCAATATAAATGAATTTGTTAGCTCTAAAATTTTATTTTTGTAGATTCTTTAGGATTTTCTAGGTATAAGATCATCTGTGAATAGAACATCTTACTTGTTTTTTTCTTTATTTGGAAGCTTTTTATTTCCTTTTCTTAGCTCATTGCTCTGGCCGGGATTTCCAGTATTATGGTGAATAGAAGATGTGAAAGTGGGTATACTTGTGTTGTTCCTTATTTTAGGGGAAAAAATTTTTTAATGTGATGTGAGCTGTGGGTGTTTTGTATGTGGCCCTTATGTTGAGGAAGTTTCCTTGGATTTCTAGTTTATTATGTTTTTGCCATAAAAGAGTACTGGATTTTTCTAAATGCTTTTTCTGCACCACTTGAGATAAGTATAAGCATTTTCCTCCTTCATTCTATTAATGTGATGTATTATTTTATGAATTTATATGTTGAACAACTCTTGCATTCCTGGGATAAATCCCACTTGGCCATGATGTGTAATCCTCTTTTTATGTTGTTTGGTGTGGTTTGCCAGTATTTGGTTGTATGTATATTTATAAGGAGTAATGGTCTCCAGTTTTATTTTCTCATAGTGTCTTTGTCCAGTTTTGGTGTCAGGCAGGCTAATGCTGACCTCACAGGATGAATTAGGAAGTGTTCCTTCCTCTTACTTTTGGGGTCAGTTTGATAAACATTGGTGTTAATTATCCTTTAAACATTTGGTAGAGTTTACTAATTAAGTTATCTGGTCCTAGATTTTCCTTTGTCAGTAGGTTTTTGATTACAGATTCAAACATTTTTCTTATTGTAAGTCTGTTCAGATTTTGTGTGCATGTGTGTTGTCATTTTTTGTTTTTTTGAGCCAGTTAAAATAATTTTTGTGTTTCTGGGATCATTCCCAGTCTATCAATGTTATTTAATTTGTGGGCATACAGTCATTCTACTGCTTGCTCAAATACAATGTTGAACTCTCTAGTGAGTTTCTCATTTCAATTACAGTTGTCCTTTGGTATCCTTGGAATATTGGTTTCAGGACCCCTGCAGATACAAAAATCTATAATGTTCAGGTCCCTTACATAAAATAGCGTAGCATTTGTATATAATCTATGTACGTTCTCCCATATACTTTAAATTATCTCTAGACTAAAAGGTCTAATTTAATATAAATTTTATTTAAATCATTGCTATAACATTTTGTACTTATTTGCTTTATGGCTGGGATGTTATTTTCTATTATTTTTTAAAAATATTTTTCATCCTCAGTGGTTGCATCTGCAGATGTGGAACCCATGGATATGATGGACCAATTGTATTATACTTTTCAGCTCCAGTATTTCTATTTGGTTTATTTTCTATAATTCTCTTTATTGATACGTGTAGCTTTTCATCCATTATTTTCTTGGTTTCTTTTTGTTCTCTTTTTCATGATTTTCTTCAGCTTTTTGAACATATTTTATATTTAAGATAGTTGACTTAAAGACTTTAGTCATATATATATAGTTAATCATAATCTTATGCTTGAAAGTTGCTAAGAGAGTAGATCTTAAACGTTGTCATCACACACATACAAAAATTAGATTTTCTTCTTCCTGAGGGTTTGCTATACGTGACTGTTGAGTGTTTAGCCTGTATTCTGCCACTGTTTGACTAGGATTTCATTGGGTTTCAGGGGTCTTAAACAACAATGGCAATTACAAAAACTAAGGCACCTTTTTCAGGCTTTGTGGATTGGATCTGAGCTGGGCACTCCTTTAACATTTAGACAACTCATTTACAATTCTTCCATATCTTTCCCTTCTTACTTGTACTGTATCTATAGATCAGTCAGTGCTGAAAGCTTAGGGTCTTCTCATCTATGTTTCTGAACCTGTACCATGTCCTGGGCATGCAATGTGGCTTTCTAAATTCTCCAGTAATATACAAGCACTTTGAATGTCCTAATTTCCTAAAGAAACTCTCTCCCCTGCTCTTCCTCCCAGGAGTTTGGAGATCTACTGTATGCCTCAATATAATCTTTTGTCTCCAAAAGCAAATGAAGACTTTTCCATGTCTTACAATGTTTTCAAAGCAATTCTCATATCATTTCTCCTGTGAGTGGGTCCTGGATTATGTGAAACAGAGGGGAGGAACTAATATTAGTCCTTCAGGTTGTCCCTAGGCAGTTAAAAACAAACACGATAATTTGTGAATAAGGTCTGCTTTGCTCCCTTCAGATCCAGGTACTAGGATTATATTAGCAGCAAGAGCTGCTGTCTTGAAGACTCCTTCCTAGCTCAGGAGTGGATAGGGAAAGCACAGATAAAAATATCACAAACATTTTCTATAATTTTAAAATTTGATTTTAAAAATTCAGGATCCAACACTGAATTATTGGAACCCTTGATTATTTTCTATAGTTAGGACAACATTGGTTGTCTTTTTTCTTATTTTGGGGAAAAAATTTAACTTTCCCCATTGCATGTGAGGTGAGCTATGGGTTTTTCATATACGGTCTTCATCATTTTGAGGAAGTTCCCTTGTATTTCTAATTTGTTATGTATTTTTATTATAAAAGGTACTGGATTTTGCTAAATGCTTTTTTTCTTCACCACTTAAGATAATATGGTTTCCTCCTTCATTCTATTAATGTGGTATATTATTGAATTTATATATTAAGCAAGTCTTGCATTCCTTTATCTATAGTTTTGATATCTAGAATTTTGACAAAGTTGTCAGTCAATGTCTGGTTGTCTTCTTGCTGTTTCTGTGAAATGAAAATGAGAGTTTAGGACTCCCTGCTCTACCATTTGCTGGCATTTATCATCATTATTTTCACCATCACTTCAGTGAGAATAATCTCCATGGGTTTTTCTGTTCATGGATATTTTATTTTATGCCTCTGCAGTGTTTTTGTTTCCAGCACTACCCAGATTAGGCTCCACATAGCATCATTTTTCTACAATATTCTAAATTCTCTTTCTTTAATTTTTCCATAGTATACTTTATCCTTATAGCTTTGAAAAATGCCTAATTATGGATGAAACTAGGTAACTGCTTTGTCTTTTCTACGTGTGGACTTCTGGTTCTGACTGGAATACCACCTATTTGTTCGGAATTGCTATTAATTCCTGGTCAGTAACCTAAGCAGGGTTTTCAACATTGTTCTGTTAATTTTACTTTTCTATATTTCTCTAGTCGCTTTGTGTTCTCATTCTTAATCTTTTACATGCTTTTTAACGTATTCTCATCTTCTATCTTCTTATCATCAGATTACTTTTTCTTTTTACCTCACAGAGTAAACAGATGTGATCAGATTATAAATCATTAACTCTTGGACATTAAATCCATAAACCAGACTAAATTTGCACTCATCATGTACTTCTTCCTGTTAATAAAATCACAGAAGTTTTCCTTATCTCTAAAACTAAATTCCCTACATATGCATCCCTTCTTCTTACAACATCTTAGTGACCTTGACTCTAGGGTATTAATGATCTACTTGATGTGTCGAAGCCATCTTGTTCTAGCTGGCAAGAACTGATTGATAATTTTTAAGAAATTTTAAGAGATGGTTGATGTCAAACTGGTCAGTGGAGATTGATCATGGTAGAAATATCTACACAATGTAAATCATCAAAAAAAAATCATCAAATGTGTTTTGTGTGTGTGTATAACTTTTAGAGAGCTGAATGTCAAACATTTGTCAATGCATTATTGCTTGTTTTCTACCACTCTATTAAGTTTAATTCCAATTATCATTTAAAAATGTTGGTTTGCTCCAACTTAAATATAGAAATAGAATACTTTCAAATTTTCATATCCCTTTAAACGTTTGTTTTATTTATGTCTTCCCATTTGCAGTCAAGAGTCTAAATTAAAATATATTCTTAACTTTCAACACCACATATGACATAGTGAATGTGATAAATATTTTTGAATCAATATTATTTGGGCAAGTGAGCTAGATATTTTCATTTACTACTGATTAAAATGTAACTTTACTTGGCAATAGGGATTAAAGCCCTTATAGATACCACTATTCTTTGATTTATTAATGGTACTTTGATAAACATATAATTAAAAATAATCCACATGTAACCAACATTTTACTCACATTATTTTTAGTATGAAACATTGGAAATAGTATAAAGATCCAACAATAGGGAAATTATTAAATAAAAAATGATGCATTAATGCAACAGGTGTCTATATAGACAGTGAGAATGAATTGGTCATAATTTTAGGTACAAGTTCTAAGAGAAAAATTAAAAGGACTGGAAGAAAATTTGTTACTGTATTAGAAAGAAAGAAGGAAAGCCCTAAAGAGGTAAGTCAGTATGAAATTTATATGAGAGGTAAAATCTCATAATGATTCTAACACTGCAAAGGGATAATGTTATATTCAATTAATATAGCTTTATTAAGCTGCCTCATGGCTTTCTGTGGGGTGAAAGTAGTATAAGTAACAATGTCACAGGGGAATTAATCAGAATATTATTTTTACTGAATTAACATTTTGATTTTTCTTGTAATGCTGCTGTCAACTTGGCTGAGAAAATAAATTGCAAAATATTCTATAGCAAAGTTTACAATAATATCAATAATTGATGCTAAGTACACTTTTAAAATTAAGTATAAAATCTAATTAATTTGCAATTTGGGACCTGATATAGAAATGAGCTTCTGCTTGGTAACTCAATTTATTTATCTCAGTACTGATTTGCAATTACATTTATGTAACTATGTTATTTGTTTTCATTAACTGAAATGAATCAGTAAATATAATATTAGCACTTTTACTAGGAAAATCTCTAAATATGTGAAAGAAATGGAAGGGTAACTTGATGGAAGCATTGCAAAAAGCAATTAGTATTTTCATTTACCCTTGTTAAAAATGACATTCAAATTAATTTATTGTATTACATAGAAGAGGATAACTCATGGAAAGACTAATTCAGCAGCTAGCTATTTCCTTTTAACTTTCAAGTAGTATCCTCAAAATTATTTAGAAGCTTGTCTCAAATGTTATGCAAGATGCTATACATGTTTCTAACAGCTTAATGAAATGGAGAAGTAGCTACTAATTTTCATTCCAAATAAAGTAAAGTATTCCAACTGTCTCACACATTTATGACTTAATAAATGACTTTCAATATTAGAAAAATATGTTTTGTTTCTAACTCCAAGGAAATATATATATATATATATATTTTAATAAATATATATATATATATGTTTTGACTAGAAAGAGGTATAGCTCTATATCTATAACTCTATATATCAATTTCTGTCTATATATAAAACTAGCTTCCAAAAATAATATCCTGGATGTATTTTGGATCTATTGTGTATTTCAGCTGCCTTGGAAACTAGAATACACATTGAGGTAAAAATCAGCCAATATCCATCAATTATTCTTCCTTAGTAATAAAATGTGATTTTTTAAAATATAGCAGTTTCCAGTTAAAAATCATCATTTCCCAATCTCTCTTGCAGCTAAATGTAATGTATTAACTCTAAGGGAACATTGTTTTGTGAGACTTTAGAAAAACCAGAATAGGCCGGGCACAGTGGCTCACACCTGTAATCTCAGCACTTTGGGAGGCCAAGGTGGGCGGATCACCAGGTCAGGGATTTAAGACCAGCCTGGCCAACATGGGGGACACCCTGTCTCTACCAAAGATACAAAAAATTAGGTGGGCATGGTGGTGCATGTGCCTGTAATCCCAGCTACTTGGGGGGCTGAGGCAGGAGAATGCTTGAACCCAGGAGGTGGAGTTTGCAGTGAGCACCAAGGTTTGCATCATTGCATTCCAGCCTGTATGACAGGGCGAGACTCTTTCTCAAAAAAAAAAAAACTAAAAAAAAAAAAAGAGAGAGAAAAGAAAGAAAAACCAGAATGATGGAAATAGAATGATTGAAAGAGTCGGAGTGCCTGAAGAAGATTGGTCTGCCATTCTCACCCTGTTTTGTCTATGTGTGGCTATTTTTTATGTGAAAAAAAAAAACGATTATATGTAAGCCATTATTTCGAGGATCTATCTTTGTACTTGAATGAAATTTTGAATATGTCAAGTCACACTATATAACCTCCCGGTTCCCATTATTATTAGACCTAATATTTAACGGATGTGCCATTTATGCATTTAAGTGGTTTAGATTATAACTGTCTCTAAATAGCACCGAACAATTGGACAAAAATGTAAAAAAATCTTACATTTAAATAGTAGTGTGAAAAAATATTTGATGAATTCTATCCTTTTTCTATGGTAGCACCTTTTATTTTTTCTCCCCTCAGCTTTTGAAGATCTGTTTCCATCTCATTCAAACAACTCCAATTAGTAGGTGCTATCATCTTAAGTGACTCCTGATTAGTCCAGGCAGGTAGCAGAAAGCCACAACCAGAAGTCTGAGTTTTTCCTCAGGTTTATGTTTAATGTGTACTAAGATGAAAGGACCTTCTATTAGGTTGGAGCAAAGGGAATTAAAAATGGCAAAAACCTCAATTCCTTTTGCACCAACCTAACTGTGTTGAAGTTTGGAAAACATAGGCTAAGAATATGTAGCAGCTGTGACCCCAATGGTTAAACAAAAACTAGAGTATGAAAACGAACAGGCACAGGGAGAAGAAAAGACGATAGAGTGACTCATAATGAAAGCCCAAATAGCTTTTGGGTCACAAGAACCAATTATCCCTGTGGGACAATTATCATTTAGGTAAGTGAGTCAATAATTCTTATTGGACTAATTTTGTATCATTTTATTTTTTAATATTTCATACCAAAAGTTTTGACCTACAAGCAGAGAGATGGATTTTTTTTAAATAGTTCAATGGTTCTAACACTTGGGCAGCCAAAATATATAGTATTCTGGGATGACTGCCCCACTGATCTTTTATAGCCAGTTTTTGCTGACTTATAAGACAAGCTTGAGACCTATATAATATAAACTTGAAAAATGAATAAGGTATATTCATTTCAGAGTTTTCAACATTCAAAAAATATTTTATATCTTGTTATTGGATGAGTATAAATAACACAGAGCCTCTTATTTGAATGCAATAAATATTTGAACTATCTACTCTGTCAACAAATTTATAATGTAGTAAGAAGCAAGTCAGTACATCTTCTTAAGAAGGAAAAGAAACCTCCGAATTACCAGGATTTAGACTTTTTTCTCTTCAATCTCTGTTTCTGGCTTCTTTCTGAAAGTTAAAGATTTGGTATGAACAGCATATTGATTACTCTTAAAATGTCAGGGAATAATCTCTCTTCTCCAGACTCCATGTTTAGGGACTGAAAAAAGACTGATCTCTTTGTTCATAAAAGTAATTTTTCAGAAGCATAATCACATTAGATCAAATTTTTCAGAATCAAAAATTGGGAGTGGGGTGGAAGTTGGGTTATTGTCTCCCTCCAACAGTGCATATGTCATTTCTTTTAATTTTTAATCAATATACTGAATAAAATCCTTTCATGATGAGATATTTTAAGTCTTTTTTTGGTACATGTATCCAAAAGTAGCAAAAATTGTGTGGGTTTTCAGTGTTTTGATAGATGAACAATCTATGTTTACTTTAAATTAAATATTTTCCATCTTTTTGTTTATATACTGTTTTACTTATAATTTTTATTATAAAAATAAACATAAATGACATAAAAATGTATGAAATATAGCAACATAAAGTAAATTTAAATAAGAGAAAGGAAGAAAGCATCAATTACATTAAGCAAGTGCACTAGAACCAGAGGATCACTAGTTCCCAGCATCCATGCCATTAACCTGAATGCATTTACAAGGAGCAGCTCATGTATTTGACCTCAAATTCTTGAGTGCCCAATACAAAGAAAGGAAAATAATTCCTTATGAAATGTTTAGTGTCTATAATCCATGCTGTCCAGTATACTATCCACTAACCATATGTGCCCTCTAGGCACTTGAAATGTGTCTGGTCCAAATTGAAGATTGTGAAGTATAAAATGCACTTTAAATTTTAAAGGTTTAAAATTTAAAAATATATATATATATATCTCAGTGATTATTTTATATAGATATATATTCAAATATATTTAAATAACATTTTGAATATATTGAGTTAAATAAAATATTAAATATATTTCACCTAGTTCTTTTTACTTTTCTTAGAGTGGCAGCTAGAATATTTAAAATTACATATATAGCTTGCAATTGTGGTCTTCATTATATTTATATTAAATAGCACTGATCTATATAGTAAAACAATTTTATTGCTCTAAGAAAGTACCACAATTCCCAATACAAGCAGTCCTCAGCATGATTCCTGATATGCACATATTTAGTTTTTATGGTTTATTCAAATAATAGTAAACCCCCAACAAAGAAATTCAAATTTTAGTTACTATGGTATTATTGTGAGTTATTATAAAAAGTGCAAATTTCAGTGCTAGCTCTTTATTCCACAAACAGCTATGTAAATAATAGATGTACATCATGATCAGTGGTCAGTCATGTCAATTCATGCACAGTCTCTTGTTGAGTGGTTAATGCACATCTGTTAGGCTGTTGCAAACATGTAATACTGTTTTCTTTTTGTCTCTGAATGATAACTTGGATGATATAAGACAAAAATGAAAAATTGAAAGAAAAATAGGCAAGCAACAATGAAACTACAGTAAATAAATAACAGTTGATGATTTTGTAAGTGAAATTTGAGTCAAGTGTACATGAAGTCATAAAAGAAATCGCTAATGGACATTTTGGCATTGCTATCACTTGAGAAATCTAGCTGTGTAGTCAGAGTAACGTAGTGAAGATGGACTTATACACATAAATGAGGACAGTGATTGGGTAAAAAAGAATGCAGAGGAAGTGATGCTGTCAAAAACTTGACATGAATAAAAATATCTGAGATTTGACAACACTAAAAGTACAAAGAGAAGACAATGATGGAAACCTGTGTAAACTTAGGAATATGACAACTCACCAAGGCATACAAAAGATGCTTCTTCCCTATCCTAAGTTATAAGATGAAGGAAGTCAAGCACTGATCAGACTAATCTTGATAAGTTTTGCAAATAAATAAAACACATTAATTCTCAAAGTTTCTAATGTTTTAAACTATCATGTTTAATAAATATTAGCTTTATCATATTTAATTTCTCTGTGCATTTATGGCAAAGAGTAAATTTTTTAGTGTTTTGGCAAAATTTTAAATTGCATAGAACAAAAAAAAAAAATACATTTTCCGTTGATTATTAGCACAGCTTTGTACAGCTCTACCTTGATTGGTTATTTTTACAGAACAACCCAGTAAGGCAGAATGAGGACTACCTGTTTTTTTAAAAAGATTAACAAAATGGATACACCACTAGCCAGACTAATAAAGAATAAAAGTAGAATCAAATAAAAAATGATAAAGGGGATATCACCACCAATTCCACAGAAATACAAACTGCATCAGAGAATACTATAAACACCTCTGCAAAAATAAACTGGAAAATATAAAAGAAATGGATACATTCCTTGACACATACACCCTTCCAAGACTAAACCAGAAGAAATAAAATCCCTGAATATACCCATATCAAGTTCTGACATTGAGGCAGTAATTAATAGCCTACCAACCAACCAAAAAAAAAAAAATAGCCCAGAACCAGATGGATTCATTGCTGAATTCTACCAGAGGTATGAAGAGGGGCTGGTACCATCACTTCTGAAACTATTTCAAAGAATAGAAAAAGAGGGACTCTTCCCTAGCTCATTTTATGAGGCTAACATCATCCTGATAGCAAAACATGGCAGCGACACACACACAAAATAGTAAAATTTCGGGCCAATATCCTTGATAAACATCAATGCAAAAATCCTCAATAAAATACTGGCAAACCTGTTCCAGCAGCACATCAAAAAGCTTATCCACCAAAATTAACTTGACTTCATCCCTGGGATGCAAGGCTGGTTCAACATATGCAAATCTATAAATGTAATCCATCACATAAACAGAACTAATGACAAAAACCACATGATTACCTTAATAGATGCAGAAAAGGCCTTCAATAAAATTCAACACTTCTTCATGCTACAACTCTCAATAAACTAGGTAGTGATAGAACATATCTGAAAATAATAAGAGCTACTTATAAGAAACTCACAGACAATATGTTGAATGGGCAAAAGTGGAAGCATTCCCTTAGAAACCCAGCATAAGACAAGGATGCCCTCTCTCACTACTCCTATTTAACATGGTATTAGAAGTTCTGGATGGGGCAATCAGGCAAGATAAAGAAATAAAGGGTATTTCAATAGGAAGAGAGAAAGTTAAATTGTCTCTGTTTGCAGATGACATGAGTATATATTTAGAAAACTTAATTGTATTACCCCAAAATCTCCTTAAGCTGATAAGCAACTTCAGCAAAGTCTCAGGGTACAAAATCAATGTGCAAAAATCACAAGCGTTCCTATACACCAATAATAGATAAACAGAGCCAAATCATGATTAAATTCCCATTCGTAATTGCTACAAAGACAATAAAACACCTAAGAATACAACTTACAAAGAATTTGAAGGAAGAAGCTCTCTTCAAGACTATCTCTCCAAGAACTACAAACCAATGCTTAAGCAAATAAGAGAGGACACAAAAAAATGGAAAAACATTCCATGCTTATGACTAGGAAGAATCAATATCGTGAAAATAGCCATACTGCCCAAAGTAATTTATAGATTCAATGCTATCCCCATCAAGCTCTCATTGACTTTCTTCACAGAATCAGAAAAATCTTCTTTATGTTTCTTATGGAACCAAAAAAGAGACCATATAGCCAAGACAGTCCTAAGAACAATCCTAAGAAAGAACAAAGCTAGAAGCATCACACTACCTGACTTCAAACTATACTACCAGTCTACAGTAACCAAAACAGCATGATACCAGTACCAAAACAGATATATAGACCAATGGAACAGAACAGAGGCCTCAGAAATAATGCCACACATCTACAAGTATCTGATCTTTGATAAATATAACAAAAGAAGCAGGGAAAGGGTTCCCTATTTAATAAATGATGTTGGGAAAACTGGCTAGCCTAAGCTGCTTCCTTATATCTTATACAAAAATTAACTCAAGATGGAGTAAAGTCTTAAAGGTAAGAAGAATACCTAGACTATACCATTTAGGACTAGGCATGGGCAAAGGCTTTATGACTAAAACACCAAAAACAATGACAGCAAAAGCCAAAATTAACAAATTGGATCTAATTAAAGAGCTTCTGTATAGCAAAAGAAACTATCATCAGAGTGAACCTACAGTATGGGAGAAAAATTTTGCAATCTATCCAACTGACAAAAGGCTAATGTCCAGAATCTACAAGGAACTTAAACAAACTTACAAGAAAAAAAAATCAAAAAGTGGGCAAAGTATATGAACAGACACTTCTCAAAAGAAGATATTTATGTGGCCAGCAAACATATAAAAAAAGCTCATCATCACTGGTTATTGGAGAAATGCAAATGAAAACCACAATGAGATACCATCTCATGCCAGTTAGAATGGCAATCATCAAAAAGTCAGGAAAACGGCAGATGCTGGAGAGGATGTGGAGAAATAGGAATGCTTTAACACTTTTGGTGGGAGTATAAATTAGTTCAACCATTGTGGAAGACAGTGTGCTAATTCCTCAAGGATCTAGAATTAGAAATACCATTTGAACCAGCAATCCCATTACTGGGTATACCCAAAGGATTTTAAATAATTCTTCTATAAAGACACATGCACATGTATGTTTATGGCAGCACTGTTCAACAATAACAAAGACTTGGAACCAACCCAAATGCCCATTAATAATAGACTGGATAAAGAAAATATGGCACATATACACCATGAAATACTATGCAGCCACAAGAAAGGATGAGTTTATATCCTTTGCAGAAACATGGATGAAGCTGGAAACCATCATTCTCAGCAAAGTAACCCAGGAACCGAAAACTCAACACCACATGTTCTCACTCATAAGTGGGAGTTGAACAATGAGAACACTTGGACACAGGGAGGGGAACATTACACACTGGGGCCTGTTGGAGAGTGGAGGACTAAGGGAGGGATAGCCTTAGGAGGAATATGTAATGTAGATGAATGTTTGATGGGTGCAGCAAACCACCATGGCATGTGCATACCTCTGTAACAAACCCGCATGTTCTGCATATGTATCCCAGAACTTAAAGTAAAATTTTTTTAAAGTATTGATTTTTTTAAAAAAGTAAATATATTTTGAGAGGCACTTTTTATTTTGATTTTCTTTCTTGATTTGAGATTCTGAGACAAATTATGACTCTGTATCAAGACCAAATTTTGATGTCTGGGCATTGCTTCACTTTGTTTCTCCTTCTTTCTTTCAAACCCCTGTGAGAGTTGGTTTGGGTAAAACAGAGTTGTCTGGAGTACTTGCTGCTTTTAATCTACTTTTTTTCCCATAGATAATTATTATGCCACTGCATATATTAGATCATATCTGAAAGTTATCTGCTTTTATCTTCTCATTAATTCTTCCCTTTATCTTCCCTTATGTTATCTATGGCAAGTTTTCAATTTTAAATAATTTGGCATTGATTTACTCACAAGGGCAATATGTGAGAGAGTAGGTGTTATTTTTCTTTGGCAAGTAAAGAAAATAAAACTCCAACTAGTTGGATAACTTGCCAAAATTTACATATATATACTCTAAACTTTATATATTTTTCCATATCTCTATGTGTGAAGTCCATGAGGATACACCTGGGAAGCTTCCAACTACTGGGAGCATAATTGACTAAGAGACTCAGC
This sequence comes from Callithrix jacchus, assembly GCF_049354715.1. NCBI lineage: Eukaryota > Metazoa > Chordata > Mammalia > Primates > Cebidae > Callithrix > Callithrix jacchus. The sequence goes on along the minus strand of NC_133515.1, from coordinate 57,225,056 downwards.
AGCTGACTCAGGAGTACTAAGGAAGGCTCACTCCCAGGAAACATGAAACTCCTCAGAATAGCTAATTTGATTTGAGGACTCCCCATGAGCTGTGTTTACTCTTCCTTGGAATGCCCAGTAGTCTAGCAGACTTTCATCCACCTTTCCTTCTCTTTCCTAATCTGGTCACACTTGCATTGAGGGTTGAGGGCATTTCCAGTCTTTCCAGCCTCAGATCCATTTTTTTTCTTAAAGGCATTTCCACTAATAAAATTAGGTCAGGGAGAGATACGGCTGACTTTCAGTGAACTATTGCTGACTCTCAGAAAGACAGGAAATTTAGACAGAAAAACTTGATGATTACAGCTTCCTGTATCAGCAAAATATAACATTTGTAGAAGCTCACAGAGAAGCCATTGCAATTCTGACACACTCTATCTACCCCCACATCTAACTGCTAACCCTAGTGGGAGAGATAGAACACCCTATCTTCCTCTCTTGCAATTTTCAAATGACTTCAGAGTTTCTCTCATTGGTGAACAACATGAGAAGCCTGTAGCCAAAAAGGCCTGGGAAATGAGGGCCAGTCCCTGCCATGTAGGGAAGAGAATAGAAATGGGAGGTTGGTGCTAAGGTACATGTGATATGTTCAGTGATTGTCACTAATCATTGCAAGGAAGAAGTGTTGCTTAAGACAAAGTTTCTTACCTAGCCATTTACTGACACAGTTAGTTTCTTCCTTGCTATTTTTATTGTAGATTTTAGATTTGACTAAGGATCTGAAACTGAAATTCTTTAAAATGAGATAAATCAAATGTCCAGGATCACCTCTTGTATTCCCATATGTTTATTGTGATATTGCAATCTACTATGAAACACACATTTGGTCTCTGCCTCAAGTTCCTAGACTGAGCTTTTATCTTGATCAGAGTTAGCACACAATTAGCCTAGTGGTGCTTACTCTGATCCTGGGGGCCGGAAGATTTCACAGTGATTCAGTGGCCAATTAAATGTTTGCAAATTCATGGTTTAAGGCTTTCATAAACCAAGAATCATGTCCATATACCCATATATTCAACACACACAGGCAGATGTAAGGGAGAGGGGGAATGAATCCCAGAGAGTGGCTCAGAAGACCAGCATGCTGACTGAATAACAGGGTGAGTCCACGTTTCCCTTGAAACTGCCCAACATTGGTGGAAGGTTGCTGGTCTTCTCCCAGCAAAACTTCCAGGGATGAAAAAGAGGCCTGAGGGTTCTCATGTGCAGACCTACAGGCATCTTGGTCATGGTTAGTTTCTTTGCTGTTTCTCCCCGTCCTTCAAAGGAATGTCTATGGGGTTATCTCAACCATCTTTTGGCTTCATTTTCTTGTCAGGTTTCAGGAATGCCTGGCCACAGCAGGCGTTTTCTATTACCTCAGTTCATCATGCATATGCTTATCACTTTGAGGGGTCAGCAGTGTCACTATAGGCTGAGTCATTTGTCATAGTGACTCCAGTTTTAGACATTTAGAATCATAAAACATTATTATACATCAGGTTTTGAAAGCCTTATGGATAGGGATGCTAGGAGAATCTTTTCTATTTTTTATCTTTGACCTTGGTTCTGGACAGAGTTTCTAAGTACTTTGTAATTTCATGAGTGATAGGAGCATCTGACACAGAGTTCCTACATCCCTTGGAATTTCCTGAGTGGTAGAGGCATCTTTTATCCTAATGAAGCCACTCTTGCTGGGCTTCTGGAGAGTCTCAGGATGTGGGTTGGTTGCCAGGGAAACCAGCCCTGGCAAATAGAGGGCTGGAACTTGCAGTCCCACCCTGACAACTGGGGAAGGGATGGGGCTGAAGGTTGAGTTGAGTACGAGTGTCCAGTGAGATAATCAATCCTAACTAAAAAATCAAGCTTTGGTAAAAACCAGGAAGGGCACTGTTCAGTAAATTTCCAGATTGCTGAGCATAACATGTGGAGGTTCCTGGAGAGTGGCATGCCCAGAGAGGGCAGGGGAGTTCTGTGCTTCTTCCCACATACTTTGCCTTATATGTCTTTTCCATCTGGTTGTTCATCTGTATCTTTGATAAGATCCATTATAATAAATGGATAAATGTAAGTAAAGTGTTTCTCTGAGTTCTGTGAGCCCCTCTAGTGAATTAATCAAATTTTAGAGTTAAGGGTTCATGGAAACCCTGATATATAACTGAGTGGTCACAACCTGGGATTTGGCACTTGAATTTGGGGCTGTTTTGTGGAACTGAGCCCTTAACTTCTGGGATCCGACACTATCTCCAAATTAAAAGTGTGAAAATTAAGTTGAATTATAAGAATTTACCTGGCATTTGCTGGAGAATTGGTTAGGGTGTCGGGGGAAAAACCCACACATCTGGTGTTGTGTTGAGTGTTGTGTTGACTATATGAAAGAAAAAAAGTATATCACCTTTATCAATTTCAAAGCAAGAGATCTTTATTTTTCTAACTCATTTTTGTATTTTTGTAACCTTTTTCTGGGGTATGAAATGGTGCTAATGAATACTTAAATATTTAATCTCCTACTGAAAGCTTAGTTAACTTCTTCAAGGAGAAAAAAAAAATGAATGTGGTCCTTACCTTTAAAGCCAAGATATTTTACATTTTCTCTGTTTATAAAATCCTCAGTATGACTCTCCCATTGAAAGATGCATTTAATTATTGAACATGTACCACCTTTAAGTAATTTGTTATTTGAGGATTTGGAAATGTAGTAGTGAATAAGGTAAAATGTCCCCTGTCCTTAAACGACTTTCATTTCTAGAGGCAAGAATCATCAATAAATGGTTAAATTGATTAAACGAAAGAAAAAGGAATATGATTATAGACAACAGTAAAATCTATGAATAAAATAAAGTAATGCAATATTAAAAGGACAATAACTAGTTGTGAGAACAGCAGCATTAGGAATGCCTAGCTCAGGAGTTACGTTAATTTGGGAGATGAAAAAAAATAAATTTCCAGCTAATAGGAGTAGAACATTCTAGGCAAAAATGCCAGCAGATGGAAACATCTTAATACAAATGTCCTGACAGAGAAGAGCATGACCTGTTTCAGGAATATGAAATGTCATTATGGCTTTATCATAAAGGAACAAGGGAAAGTTAAAAGAGTTAGGAAAGATGAATTTGGAAAAAAATCCAGAATCTGTAGATTTCTGTAGCCATGTTGTGTTTGTGAGTTTGCATTTTATTCCAAGGCCAAGCATATATCATTATAGCACTAAAAACACAAAGTTACATGCTCTGCTTTGCATTTTTAAATAATGGGACTGAAATAGTCAACCATATTTTTTATCAAGCTTTTATTCAGCATAATTGTTATTTTGAAAGACATTAGCTTGTCATTATCCTTAAGGTAACACAATGAGCATTTTACAATGGGTTTTCATTGTGTTACTTTTTACCAATGCACACAATACTTTCACACATAAGTATGTTAAACATCTTTCCACAACAGTGTGCCCAAATTAGAAAATTGTAATAACATGGAGAATTTAGGAGTTGCTTTCAAACTGCTTAAATATTAAAGATTTATTGATTCTTTGTTCTATAAATCTCTAAAGAGAATCAGACTGAGAAGAGTCCTGTATGATTAATCTTCGTTAAAAAAAAAAAAAGATTGCAAAGTAATAATAGAAAAAGAACAAAGGGTAACAGTGGTGAAGGAAGGGAGTAAGTATTATGTGAAGAAATCTATCAGATAACGTTACAGAATTCAAAGCCAGAAATTGCTTGTATTCGCTTGCAGGAGCTTTCTGTTTGAGGTAGGACTGTCACCTTTATTTTCAACCCGACAATTCTCATAATGAAAGGGCCAGTCCTTCCTCACACAATGAACACCAGCCTAGAGTATGAGGAACTCTACCAAAAGCCTCTACACCAGTAATTAGGGCAAAGGACTGCAGGTCACAAACATTGGTCCCCTCCCCCTCTGCCACTGGGACAGCATTCCCCTCTCAACCTCAAGCAGAACAATCCATCTCACCGTACTTAACGTCCACTCAGCAATACAACTTCTGTAATGAAAGAACTGCTTTTTAGCGCATTGTACAGAACAAATATTCAACACATAAAAATCTTTGAGCTCCTCCAGGGAAAGATGAATAACAACAAATATCGAAATCAGAAAATTATCCTTTTTTCCAGACTCAGGTTTTAGAAACAAGACTGACAGGCAGACATCTGCGAGGCTGTGTCTACGGAAGCACTCTCTGCCTCCGCTGAATAAAACTTCCATTTAATGGCTTTATTTTCTCCCCTCCTTTTTCTGTACTCGTTTAGAAGGATATTTTAATTTATTCAGTCAGTCAGAATTGTTGAATATCTACTTTATGTAAGGCATTTTGTTTTCAGCACTGAGTTTTGTATAGAGTCAAAGTTAAGCGCTATGGTTTTGTGGCTGTGTGATTGCCAGTATATTTATCAAGGTAATTCATTTACTAAGTTATTATTTTCTCTTCTTTCTCTTCTACAGCAATTTCCTTTAGAAAACAGGTGAAATATCGCCTACTAGAGATATTTTTATTAGTAATAGTATGTAGCTTATACAAATTGCATTTTGATTTCAAACAGAAATGAAATTCTTCTTGCATAGTTTTATTTTCTTTAAAAATAATGATTATGCAGATGGCCTAAGTTACCTTTACTACTTAGCATTTTATTAAACGTAAATGCAAATTATTATTTTTTTAAATGTGTAACTGCCCATTCGAGTAGCACGTTTTAACACATTGATCACCCACAAGATAAACAGAGGTTATTTACCACTGATTATAATAACAGAGATAACATATATACAATTGTATAGAAATCTTGAATCATGAAAGCATTTTTACTGAAAACACAACTTAAAACACTGCTTTTAGACCCTAAAAGTCTATATGATGATCTTTTCATTTTTCCATATTTAAACAGGATTATTTTCTGCCTTTGAGTTATAGTTGCTCAGACCTGATATTTGAATTTCTATGTCAATCTTGCTTTTTCTTTTAAGATACAGATAATAGTGCTTGCCATGAATCTTTCCTAAGCTATATAGAGTGCTTCCTTATAAGAAAGGATTAAGATTGTGCTTCACTTTGGAGATTATAGAGATTGCTATACATTTTTACCCTGTACCATACTCCAACCTGGCTTCTGATCCCATGTTTCTAACACAATCATGCTTGCTAAATATGCCTATGGCCTCTATGTTATAGAAATAGTTCAGTATTTATCTGAAGGCTGCATAGACCAGCCCACCAATGAGGAGAGCTGGAAGAAGTCTGCTCAGCTACATATGCATGAGATTGATACGATTCCAAATCCTCTGAATACAGTCACTCCCCTCAGAAGGAAGTGCCTACCTTCCAAATATTAAACGCCTAAATAATGGGAATCATCATTAAGTCATCTAGGTCTCAAAGGTCATTTGATTTGGTACTACATGCTCATGACTTCCCATGATCTCTTCCCTCCCAACTTACTGAGACACTCAACTTTGGGCTTCTTACATGTATTTCATCTTGGGGTGGAATTTATATATAAACCTGTATAGTCCACTGGATCAACCAATTGTTTTTTGAGATGAGATCAAGCAACTCAACTTCAGGTTGTTTTCTTTCTACTTAATTAAGTTAAAAGATAGTTGGAATTCACTTACAATATAAAACTTCTAAAAATTGGCAGGGCTTATTAAGGCAAACAGAAAATTTAAGCAGTCAAAACTTTTGATGGCTGGCATTGGTGTTTGAGATTTATCTCAAAAGATGAATCAGACTGAGCTTAAAAGCATCTCTCATAAAATGGTGGATTGAAAGGTGCAATCTGGAGGAAAATATTGACAACATTTTAATGATGGCTTTAAAGGGAAGCACAACAAATTATTTCTTACCAAAACTTAGGATTCTTGTTTCTCACATAGAAGCAGGATTTCAAGAATTTGTTGTGTGTGTATGTAAAACACACAGAAATATTATTTAATTTTTTTAATTATGGAAAATATAGTTGTCAAACTTTAACAAAAATCATACAGGTGTCATTAAAAGCACTGCAGAAGCAGAGTGGGAGGAAAATTCTTCTATTGCACCTGCATTTGATTAATTTTAAATTCCATATGTCATTGAATTGATTTATGAAAAATAAGTATGGAATGTTAATGCGAGGCTGTTTAGCATGGCACAGTGAATTTATCTTTGATGCTATACCCTCTTAGAAATTCAAAGGAAACTTACATAGAATGTATAGGGAAATCAGGAAGTCATAGCTGGGCTCAAAACCAAGATAAACATCTCTAGAGATCAGTAATGGAAAAGAGACAAAAGTAACAGGTAATACTGAAGCCTCATGCAGATGGTAACGAGGGCTGAAAGTCCTACAGGTCAAGCTGGATGTTGGACTGAACTCCTTGCTTGTATCCGGAGCTAAGATAGAATTCACAGATGTATAACATAATAAAAATGATAAAGTGATATTTTTCACTGAAAGTCCTGAATCTACAACTTTATAGGAATCAGTCAACCTCGGAAAGTGAAGGATAAAGACACAGTTCTCCTGATGAGGAACAAAATCAAGCTACTATCTGGCTCAGTAAATTGACCTCTGATTTCTTCAATCAAACAACAAAAAAGGGGCTTTGAAATACCATTATAAAAAATGGTTATTGAAATGGGACTTTTGACACTGAATATAGCTAACTATAGTTACTAGATAATGATAAATGAACAGAGAGGAGAAAAGTAAGGTAGCTGAGAGTGAGGGAGAAAGAGAAAAAGAGCATAAACCTTACTAAGAATAAACTTGCACACCAAGATTCAAATAAATTTAAAAATATTTTAAAAATTAGATTTTAAAATAGAAGAACCCAACAGAATCAACACTCTGAACTTAAATTTACTCCCAATTAAATTAATCACGAGACACTATGTAAAACTATTATTAAGTAATGTACTTAAAATGTTCATATCTGAAGAGAAAACTCTATATGAGTGCATATATATCAATCAAAGTAAGAAAGGTAATAAAAATAGAAAAATCATGTCAGTCACAGTTAAAGAATGAATAAATTAGAAGTGGATAGTAAATAACTTAGAATGAAGAAAAGAAATATAGAATTATTCAAGAGCAGTTAAGAGATATACTAAGTGTCACTAGAAGCAGAATGAAATAGAGGAAAATTAATATTTGAGCAATAGCAGAAGGGCTTAGAGAATATAAATCCTGAAATCAATTTGAAGTATTGTTGAAATACTGGCAATTGAAGAAAAACAAACTTTATTTACAAGTATGCAATTAAGAATTTTAAGTGAACTAATAAGTTGAATTCAGCAATGTATCAAATTCATGATAGTTTATTTCTTCACATCAGAAACATAAATATTGCTCAATAACATAAAATTAATGAAATTCACAAATATGATTAAACAGTTCACAAAAATGGAAATCTGAATGAATGATAAATGTAAAATGATGCTCAACTTTACTGATAATTTTACAACGAGATTTGCCAAAACTAAAGCATTTCAAAGTGTTTTAACAATGGAGAGAAATGGAGACTCATCTATTTTTTGGTGAAAAATACATAAATCTTATAAACATACTGTTTAAGGGTAAACAGAGGTTAGGATAGACAATTTATTGCATAATATAATTTATTTGAAAATTTAAAAATACAAATTCACTATACTATATAGTATAGAGATGCCTTTTAATAACAAAAAATCATGTATATGAAGGAAGCAAAAAAATGGAATAGGAGAGGGGCATTAACTATATAATGTTTTATTTATTTAAAAATGATGAGAACAAAGTGACATCAGCAAGTTAGTGACTAAGAGTTTCCAGTTCTCATCGCCTCATAGACGTTATCGGTTTGAACAACCATCCCTCCAAAAAAATACCTTAATAAGTGCTAAGGAATTCTTGTGAGAGACTACAGTATATGAATGGAGCACAGAAATAAGAAAAGGCACATTTCACATTTGAAGAGAGTAGAAAGGACAGTATCACATGACCTCCATTCCCTTTGCCAAGTCTGGGCATCACAGCACAGAGTGGGATAACCTTTGCATGGAGGAAAGAGAAGGAAATGAACCCCACTTTGTCAAAGACTCCAGCACTAGGCCCACCTCAATAAACCCTGAGACCAGACTAGACCCTATGGACCCAGGTACTATGCCGGACAACTTACTAACCCAGGCCAGCCTGCCTGAGGATTCCAGTGGTAAGCCTGCCAGTGGACATTACTGGCCAGCCCACCCAGACATCAACACCGGCACCACAAATAATCAGGAAACATGACACCACCAAAGGAAGCATGAGTAACTGACCCTAAGGAAGTATACATCTATGAACTGGCTGATAAAGAATTTAAAATAATCTTAAAGGAGCTCAGTGGCTACAAGAGAACACAGACAATAATGCAGGAAAACAATACATGAAAAAAATGAAAAGTTCAACAGAGAGATAGAAACAATATAAAAGAACCAAACAGAAATTTTGGAGATGAAAGAAGTAATGACTGAAGTGAAAAATTTTATGGGAGTTCAACAATAGACTCAATGAAGCAGAAGAATCAGCAAGATCAAAGACATATCTTTTAAGAATTATCAAGTCATAGGAATGACAGAAAAAATAATAAAAAGTGAAAAATATCTACATGGCTCATGAGACAACATCAAGTGAGACAATATACAAGTTATTAGAATTGCAGAAGAAATAGAGGGAAAAAAAAGATTAGAAAATTTAATGAAAGAAATAATGACAAATCTGGAGAGAGAAACATACAGATTCCATGAAGACTAAAGAACCCCAGATAGACTAAACATGAAGAAATCTTCAATTAAACACATTACAATCAAATTCTCAAAAGCCAAAGTCACAGAGAGAATAATTTTGAAGGAAGCAAGAAAAAAGTACCCTGCCACATAAAAGAAGCTGCCAGAAAAGAGTGAGATAATATATGTAAATATATACTCAAAGAGGAATGAATACTAATTTAAAATCTGTAGACAGAAATACTTAACTGAACTACATGTTATTAAGTAAAACTCCTCAAGAAGTTGTATTATTGGTGAAAACTTCAGAACCCAGCCACGAAGGGTTAGTAATAGTACAAAAAGTTTGTTTTCCATATAATGAGATAAGAGAAAATTTAATAATTCATGAAATGATAAAAAGAAATAAGTAGAGACAGTACCAGTGTAGAGAGAAGTGGTTGGGTGAATATATAAAAAGTTGAGAGAGGGAAATCAGGAAAAAACATTTTTGGACTAGAAAACGAGGCAAGAGATAGAGTGAGAATTTCCTCATAATGGGCATATGAATATACTCTTTTGAATCTATAGATTTTAAAGAATTTTATATTGTTTCCTGGCTATCCTTCCACCCGTTTTCCCTTTTCCTCAGTCCCCATTGCCTTTAATCTGCACTGAATGACTGTCTCCAAATGGTGCATTTTTTTTCTCTACTACAATAAGACAGTGGTTTTAAAACATTTCTTTGAAGAGCTCTAGAAATTCTCTTCAGGGCCATAAATGGTGAGTACATGCAGTAAAAGAAATAGAAGGTGAGCACCACACCATTTTGCCAGAGCAAGCCTGCTTCTATCATTTTATTTGTTTATGCTTCTAGGCATAATTTTTTTTAGTAAAAACATAAAGTTTGAGAACAATGTGTTGGGAAATGCCTAGATTCTTGGTTGTAATATTAGAAACTGTATCAACATGCTTTGCTATAAAGAAATATATCTATCTTCTATCTTGCTGGAACCCATGTAGAAAAATGAAAACCCACATTCTAAAATGTGAGTAGAAAGGTTATATGTAAGTAGCTAAAAGCAAGTATCAGGCCTGAAGGTTAATATAGAATTTGTATTTCTTGATAGCTTCTCAGTTTTTATTCAACTAATAGACAAGTAAATAAATAATACATTAAATTCTATATAGCATTTAATAAACCCTCATTCCAACCAAGACCCATACTGAAATAGTATTTGTTTTATGGTACCAATATAAGAGTGACAATTAATATTGTTTTAAGCATATTTAAAATGAGGTAATCCTTTTTACTTTATTCTTGTATATGAATGCGAAGATTCCATCAGGGCAAACTATCTGTAACAGGGATGTTCCTCATGATTAATGCTTTGCATTTAGTAAAAGGAACTTGAAATTTTGGATACATCATGAAAGACTGGTACATTCTATTGACTTTTCAAGTGATATATTCGAGATGATGAAAGAGAAGGACTGTTTTTAGATAAAAAGAATTATAGTCCCATTCTGTTCTAGGCCAGGCAAACACTACTGAAATATTTTGATTTTGATGACATAACTTAAGAACATTGACAAAGTGGTGCAGGAGCAGAGATTTCCAAGTTTATAAAGGAACTGAGTTTGACAAAATTTGATGTCATCCGATGGGCACTTGCTAGGTGTCTGTGGAGAGTTTAGTGAAGAGAAGCCTTGAAAGTTGGTAGTAGAAATTTTAGTTTTCTTCAGTCAAAACAGATGATTAGAAGATAACTGTACCTTATTAGCCAGAAGCAAAAGACTGACAATTATGTTATAATAAGGCAAATTATATGAATGGAAACCAAAATTATGAATGTATACATGTTAAAAAATAGAATGTTGTCCCTTCTGAAGTTCCACACTTTTCAGTACCTCCCACCCCCAAAGAATAAAATTTTGGATTGCACTTGTCCAAATGTTAAAGAGATATCCTTTGGATTATTTTTAGGTAAACTCAAAGTTTTTTCTAGCTTTTGGTTTATACAAAAGGCCACTATCATCCTTTGAGAGATGGTCTTTGAATATTTTAGGTCTTTTTACATCCCAAGTATTTTAAAAGCCTCTGCTGTGTTTCAAGAATTAAGTAAACATTTTATGTATATTATCTCATGTCATGGCATCCATTTGCTAATTCATTGAACAAATATTTCTTGAATATTATTTGTCTGATAACTGTGCTAGGCAGTAAGCTGAGAGTTTGTGTCACTTATTTGAAAAAGATTTACTGGGGAAAAGGAATACTGGACTAAGGAAGAGTAAAATAGATGAAGGATAAGTCTACTTAGCATACACATGAGTCCATACTCCAGGTAGTCTTTTCTTTATGCAGCTGGAACTTGAGCTCACTGGGTCCTTCTGAAAATATACTTCAGAATCACTTTTCTACGAGATAGAAGAGGGAAGACTTAATTTGCTTTCATATGGCCCTATGTTCCACTGGTCAAGGTGTCCTCCATGGCACATTTACCATCGTGCATATCTTGACCATGTTTTCCTGAGGACATGGGAAGTTTTTATAAGCACTTTAGCCATAGAGCAGAGAAACCTTAGGGCACAAAGCAAAAGCTTTTACAGCGCAGCTGATGGGAGGTGATGTCAGATACAACATACATGAAGCTGGCTGCTGTGGCCATGGCTGGATAAAATGTTGTTCAAAATTAGACACTGGCTTAAGGGAATGTTTTGGCTACTTTGAACTTTTATTCAGATGACTCAGACTTTCTCCAATTATCAGTAAGTCTTACTATGATCTGACTCTGTGTACCCACCCAAATCTCATGTCCCGTTGAAATTCCCAGTGTTGGAGGAGAGGCCTGGTGGGAGCGTACTTCCCTCTTGCTGTTCTTATGATAGAGTTTTTATGAGATCTGGTGTTTGAAAATGTGTAGCACCTCCCCACCGCTCTCTCTCTCTCCTGCTGGTCATGTGAATACATGCCTACCTTCCCTTAGCCTTCTACCATGTTTGTAATTGTCCTGAGGCCTCCCCAGTGAAAGAAGCCTGCATAGCCCACAGAACCAGGAGCTGATAAAGCCTCTTTTCCTTATAAATTAACCAGTTTCAGGTATGTCTTTATATCTGAGAACAGACTAATACAAAGCTATTCTACTTTCTTATCATATATATGCTTACCAGAGTAGCACTTTATTTTCATTCAAAAACTTTTCTTTTTCTTTTTTATTTTTTTTGAGATGGAGTTTCTTGTTGCCCAGGCTGGAGAGCCATGGCATTATCTCTGCTCACAACAACCTCCACCTCCCGGGTTCAAGCAATTCTCCTGCCTCACACCTCACCCTCCAGAGTAGCTGGGATTACAGGCATGTGACACCATGCCCAGTTAATTTTTGTATTTTAAGTGGAGACCAGATTTCTCCATGTTGGTCAGGCTGGCCTCAAACTCCTGACCTCAGGTGATCCACCTGCCTCAGCCTCCCAAAGTGCTGGGATTACAGGTGTAAGCCACTGCTCCTGGCCTCCAAAACTTTTCTACTATATTCGCAGCTTCGCCAACTCTTTTGTGCGAGAGGACTACATTTTGGCTTATCTCAGCTTTTGACATGTCTTTCTCATTACTCTTAATCATATTTAGCTTTTGAAGTGAGAGATGTAGGATGCTACATTTCATTTGAACATTTAGAGGCCATTGTAGGGTTATTAATGGCCTACTTTCCTACTTTTGGTATTGCTGTGTCTCAGATAACAGGGAGGTTTGTGGGGAGGGAGAGAAATGTGGCAATGAGTGGTCAATGAGGCAGTCAAAAACAGGCACATATATGAGTGACATATAAGACAGTGAACTTAGTCAATAAACTACTTTACCACTATTCCCTCACTGGTTTGTGGTATTAGAAAAGAAAATAGCAACATCAAAGATTACTTATCATGAATCACTATAACAGATATAATAATAGTGGGAAAATTTGAAATATTGGTAGATTAGCAAAATATAACACAGAGATGAGAAGTGAGAACATCCTATTGTAAAAATGACACTAATTAAGGCCAGGCACGGTGGCTCACGCCTGTAATCCTAGCAAATTGAGAGGCAGAGGCTGGTGGATTTTTGAGGCCAGGAGTTCAAGACCAGCCCAGTCAACATGGCAAAACCCCCTTGCTGATAAAAATACAAAAAATATTAATAGCCGGATATTGTGGCACACACCTGTGGTCCCAGCAACCCAGGTAGCTGAGGCACAAAATTTGTTTGAGCCTGGGAGACAGAGATTGCAGTGAGCTGAGATGGTGCCACTGCACTCCAGCCTGGGTGACAGAGTGAGACCCTGTTTAAAAAAAAATAAAAAAAATGGCACTGATAGACTTGCTTGATGCAGGATTGTCACAATCCTTCAGTTTGTAAAAAACGCAATATCTGAAAAGCGTAGTTAAGTGAAGTACGATAAAATGAGATATGCCTGTACTATAAACTGATAAAAAAGATGATTTCATATTATAAATTTTATATGGATCAGCTCTTTGAATATATCGACAGAAAATAGACATTTTTAGAGACATAAGCACAACGAGAAATTTCCATTCCTCTTTCTGCACCATTGGAATGTTATATTTTCAAATGTGACACTTAAAATATAAGTAAACTTTGTCTTTTTTCTGTTTTGGTTGAAGCAGAGTTTAGATGTATCTTAAGAAAACAATATGTGAAACCTGAGAAAAAAATGTACACCCATTTATCTTATATTTTATAGTTTGAAATAGAATTGTTCTGTTTGGCTGGTGTACTACTTAATTTTTAATTGAATGCAAATGCTTTTTGGCTGGCTATGCACTCCCTAGTTTTCCTTCGTGCTCACCATTCCTAATACTGCCCAGCCTACTTCATGCATTTTTATACCTTGCCTTGTCCCTGGAAGCATTTGAGTTTGATAGCCTTGACACAGAGATCAAATTACATGGAACACTTAGTTAGGTCTGGAATGTGGAAGGAGAAGTGGTTGGAACCCAAAGCCATCACAGAGGTGCTTGAGCTAGAAATGGCAGCACAAGAACAGAAATTATGTTAAGAAGTTAACAGCAGAGAAATCCACAGCCTAATAAGAGCTCAGGCAATTTGGTGCTGGTTCTGGTAACTGGTGGCTTTTAGAGCTTCATACAGGAGGCCTTGACTTACCCTCCTTCTCTTTGCTGTGTGGGAGGAAGAGGAGCATAATGGTAATTTTGTCAGTGGCCTATGTGAGATGGAAGAAGGCAAGCCATAAATGTTTTTATCTTATGCTTATGTGGCCTGAGATATCTCATGTATAAAATATAAAACACGTGGTATTTGTAGTAAGTTTTCCTTATGTTATGCTGGCAATTCTGTTACATACTATGTTAAACATTTCATAGATAGCTATAACTTATGATACACTCGGAACATTATTTTTGCCATGAATTTTTATCTCTATGTTTTGTTTCTTTGACATAATTTATTAAAGTAAAAAATAGCAGTTGTTAGAGTTTAATTTGATTTTCAGACTATGCTATTCCTTATCTATACAAATGTTTCAAAACAAGCAGTATTTTTGAAATGAGAATCCCAAACATATTTCTCTGGGAGGAAAAAAATCTGTATTAATAGTGTTTTTCTACTTCTTACCAAGATAGCAGATGCAACCAGACTCCAAGGTGGGTAGTATTAGTTTGAGGAGAATAGAAAATATAACTAAAGAGGCAAATTTTATTTAAACATGTGTAAAGTATAGAATTAGCATACTGAGACTTCCAGAGAGCTTAAATACCTGTCACTATCTAACTCTTTGCATGGTACACAGTATATATTTTTATCATTTATTGCTTACTTACTCTGTTGGACCATTCTTGCATTATTATAAGGAAATACCAGAGATTGGGTGATTTATTTAAAAAAAGGAAAAGGTTTAATTGGCTTACAGTTCTGTACTGTGAAGCATGGTGCCATCATGTGTTTAGCTTCTGGGAGGCTTCAGGGAGCTTTTACTCATGGCAAAAAGGAAAAAGGGGAGCAGGAACATCACATGGTGAGAACTGGAGCAAGAAAGAGTATGGGAAGGAGGTGCCACACACTTAAACCACCAGATCTTGTGGGTACTCACTTATTATTGCAAGAACAGCACAAAGCCATGCAGGATCGTGCCCCCACGGCCCAGTCACCTCCTGCCAGGTCCCATCCCCAACATTGGGGATTACATTTCAACAGGAGATTCAGGTCTGGGCAAATATCCAAACCATATCATTTACCATTCCAGTTTTGTCTTTTCACAATACCCTCCCACTCTCACCCCCACTTCTACTTTATGGAAAAATTTATAGTCTACACATGTTCCAACTGTCTCTTTGATCCATTGCCAATTTTAATTGGTTCCTCACCACTATTCCTGTTTCCTTAAATTTCTCATTCTTGAGCAAACTCTGTGTTGGAAAACTATTTGTAAGTTTGTTATTATAACAAATGCAGACAGTTGGGGTTTTGTGGAGAAGGGAGAGTAGAGCATATGGGGTAATAGTAGTATTGAGTGTTGCTGTATAAATGTTATTTTTAACATTATTAAGATTTTTTAAAAAAAGCTTTAATAACTCAATAGACATAATGCATATTAAGTGTATTGATAACATCAAAACCAGGTAGAAAAGTCTTATTTAGGTCCTGGAGTGAAATAAATGAAGACATTTAATTGATATTGGCAAAAGTATGTAAAGAAGTTATGGTTAAATAGGAAAAAATCACAGGGGGAGTGTCACTGTTTGGCCAAAAAATCGACAAATACAAAATGAAAAATAATTTCTACAACTTGGTACAGCAAGAACAGTTTCTATGGAAATAGAACAAAAACTGATTCCATCACAAATGTAAAGCCTTTTTCTCCAAGATAATTAAGGAGAGGACAGAAACCCATTTGACCTGCTAAATTAAATAACTTTAAATATTCTCATCTTTACAGTAGTCAGAGTGATGCATTAAATGACTCTAATACTATCTACAGAACTTAAAGTCTTTACATCATGGCATGCCCTGCAAAGCCCTATATTATCTGGTTCTGGTAGCTTCCAATAAACATACTTTTCCCCTTCCTTGCTTATAGAGCTTCAGTTTCACCAGCCTTTTGTCTATTTTACAAACAAGGCATTTTCTGTCTTAGGGCTTCTTAGTACTTTATCTGCTTGATCAGCTCTTTTTCTGGATTTTTGCCTAAAGGGCCCCTTCTCTTCATTCAAGTCTATGCTGAAATGTCACCTTTTTTAGAAGCCTGTCCTAACCACAAGTTTAATGACCTTCACTTCTACTCTGTCCTACCCTCTACCTATTACTGTTTTATTTTCTTCATTACATGTATTAGTGATAGCTAAAGTTATATTAATTTCTTTATATCAGTGTTTATTGCTTGAACTTCCAAATAGAATGTAAACTCCATAAGTGTCCAGAATTTTTCTCTCCTGGTCTCTCTTTTCCTATTGCCAAGAATGTGACTAACATTAGAGAAGACAAAATAAAATTTTTGTTGAAGGAATGACCAAATTAGCCATTTGGGAGAAAGGAAATCTTAGGAAGACAAATCTTCCTTCTCTCTGATGAAACTCAGTGTTAAGAGTTTAAGTGTATTGAAATGGATTGCTGGGACACATTAGGGAAACAAAAAAAAACTCAGTTTATGATGGTTTATTCAATGAAAATGTGTAGATTAGATGCCTTCTTATAGCCATTTAGATTTATTATGTGTTTGCTTTCTCAGTAGCCACCCTTCCTTTCTTCCCCCGATAAAATCTCTAGTTATTGTTATTATTTCTCTCTGAAGCCCATTTGAAATGTCCAAGGATTACAGTCATAACTGGCTTTTTCTCAATTAAAAAATTCATGAAATTATTTTAGAGTAAAGCATAAAATGTTGAAGTCATTTTGTGACATTTCAGCCTAATACCAAAGCACTTTTTTCCTTAATATGCTAAAAGACTTTATTTTTAATATACTCTTACAGATATTAAACAGTAAAAGTATAAGAACATTATGAACACAAGATCTGATTAAATAACTCATGAAGATGTTTTATTTTAAAATAATTTTTCTATGACTTTGAAGCAACATATTTAAGATATATAAACTGTTCATTTAGTAAATTGGAAAAGACTTCTGTTCAGTATCAGAATGCCAAGAATTCTAACTCTCTATGTATTTCACTATTTGTTGGAAAATAACATATAGGAAAAATAACAGTGTATTCCCTATGCCATTCTACTATAGTAAATTTTAAGATTCTTGGAATGCTATGATTTGTTAAAGCTAACTAAGTGCAGACTGTATTCTGCTTGAGATCAAATTATGTCTTCTACTGGTAGAATCTACATACAATTCAGTAAATCTATTCCCTAATTTATTTTTGTAAGGGCATGTATTTCAAGATTTTTGTTGCCTAAAAATCTAGTAAATCTTCCTCAAATGGAATTTTTATCTGGATTAAACTAGGTAACACCTGTTGTTGCAACCTATACTACTAGTAAAAGAAAATGTAAGTAACATATCATAGTTCATTTTAGTATGGTAATAATTTACACTTCAATTCTCACTAGGCATATATGTAACAACCACCAAGGACATTTAAAATAATGAGAGATTCAGTGAAATCACATGCAAAGAATTGTTATTGAAGAACCTGGAAATGCTTTTCATTTTTAGTCAGTGATGCATAAAGGAGATGTCTGCTGCCTTTTACTGTTACTAAGTGGAATCTTTTAGCTAATGTCTCCCATCCTTTTAGGACTTGAAATCTTCATACATTCATTTTCTCAAGTTTCGTATGAATATAAACCACTTCTTCCATAAAACATGGTTTTAGTACCATTTGACTTTAGCTTCTGAACCGATTTTTTTTCTTTCATTTTAATGACGAAAGACCTTCAAAAGCAACAAAAATTTCTTGATTATTTCTAGCTATCTACTTCTTGCAGTGATCATGCCGATTTCTTTGGTCACACACTGAGAAAACCCCATAATTACAAGGATATTTATGATAGCAGCACTGCTATTTCAGGGAATTACATTAGCGTTCACACTAAAAATAAAAGGGCAACACATTTTACATGCTGATAGCTGGTTTCCCTTGATAGATGCACTTGCTTTTTCTACAGACTTAAATTTATCCTTCACCATCTGCTCTTCAAGTACTCCAGCAAATACAATATTGCTACTGAATTCCCTTGAAAGTAAGTTACTCAACCTCCCTACAGACTTCCTTGTCAGATTCATAGTCTCTCTTTGTTGGATTCATAGTCTTACCTGCATACAAATGCCCAGTATTTGGATAGCTCTGGTAATTTTGTACTTCGTTTTAGAGAATACTTGGAGGAACAGCCAGGCAATCACTCCTATAGTGTTTTGGGCATGAATGGGGAGATCACATACGCAATTATGTTATTAAAATTATTGAAAAATGATGTTGCTCAAGCAGCTATATTTTTGTTTGTTGTTTTTTTCTTTATTTAGTCATTCTTTTCACAAAAATTTATTGAAATATTTAAACACTTTTGGAAATAATTGTACTAACCCTACTTTAAACTCTTTAAACACTTTTGGAATAATTTTCAACACTTTAAACACTTTTGGAAATAATCATACCAACCATTCTTATGTAGAACAAATCATCATCCTGTTGCATTATTTTCATGGTAGTGAAAAGACACTTAGACACTCTCTGCCTAAAACAATCTCTCAGTCTAGGTGGCACCAACTAAAACTTGTTCACAGATACTTGGTCCTTTAGTTGCTCTTGAAAGTATCTTTAAAATACATCCTCCAAATAGCTATGCTAATCCTTGTTAAACAATTAATTTCCTGAGCAACAGAGTTTCAAGGCAATTATAATATATTCATCATGGAGAAAAAGGAAAGGAGCAGGAAATTTTTTAAAGGAAGATTCCGAATACTGGGAGGACTAGTGCATCCTATATAGTCTGTATAGTTCATAGATACAATTTTTAATAAATATGAAAATATGAACAGAAAATTTAAAATAAAGCTTCCCTGTTGTAAGATAGTGCCTAGCCAGTCCTTCTAGGCATTTTGACTTCACATTTGGCCTTCAAATTAATTTGAAGTTCTACTACATTTCAGCCACTGCACTCTGTTTCCACCCCCCCACACAGGGGAAGAAGATACTTTGCCTGCATTTGATATTGATAATTTACCAAGATATCAAAACATTAAAATAAAAAATCTTGATGTGAGACTAAGGAATTCCTCATGTATGTTTAATCAGCTTTAAAACTGATTGCTACAGAGTTGGTGAAAACAGAGAAGGTATCTAGCCTCCTTTATTTTAGAAAAATCTTTCCACATTCAAAGCAACCCAAGGGTGTCTGCCAAGTATGTAGACACTTAGAAATGGTGCAATTGGTAAATAGATGAGAAAGTGAAGGTGTTTGTTCCAGTGTATGCTTGGGAAGCTTGCCTAGGGATCAGATGAACCTAATTCAAACTTCTGTGATTGGGCCAGGTGCAGTGGCTCACACCTGTAATCCCAGCACTTTGGGAGGCTGAAGTGGGTGGATCACAAGGTCAAGAGATTGAGATCATCCTGGCCAATGTGGTGAAACCCTGTCTCTACTAAAAATACAAAAATTAGCTGGGCATGATGGCACATGCCTGTATTCCTAGCTACCTAGGAGGCTGAGGCAGGAGAATTGCTTGAACCCGGGAAGCAGAGGTTGCAGTGAGTCAAAATCACACCACTGCAATTCAGCCTGGTGACAGAGTGAGACTCCATCTTAAAAAAACAAAACAAAAGTTCTGTGATTGTTTATTTGTGAAATAGCAAAGTCAGACTTAAAGTTGTTTGGGGTCACCTTTTATGCCATGACTCTAATTGCAGCCCTTTTCTCTGTAGGCCTAGAACATGCAGGTGTTCAGTGCTAGGAGAGGAGGAGGATGCATAAGCTCCCCATCACAGCTTCTGGTCATCTGAGAAAGATTCCTCCATATGACCCCAAAACACTCACCTCACTCCCCTGCAAGTATACCACAGAGAGAAAATTTTACTCTATCAGTGACATTGTTTTAGGCAGAAATAATAGCCATAGTTGACACAGTGTTTCATTTATCTCTGTTTGTGTGTAGCAAATTAGAAAGAAAATGCACTACAATATTTTCACATTATTTTTACAGGGATCTATCTAGAATCATATAATTTTAAGGCTGAATGAAACCTCAAAAGCAATCTAGTCGTTTTCTAATGCATAAATCCTTTTATAACACCCACTAACATGATTTGTCAGCTCAAGTCCTTTAGGTGATTGGAACTTACTGCCTCACCAGACAACCCATTTTACTTTAGCAGTTTTGAGTGTTAAAAAGTTTTCCTTATATAGATTTGAAATCTGTAGCCCTTTCTTATCTATAACCTGAACCCATTTATCCTAATTTTGCATACCAGAAGAATGCAGAAAAAGATAAGCTCTCATTTACTTGACAATGTTTCATTTTTAAGCCACATATGGCCTAAGCCATTCATATGGTCTTTTTGATTTTTAAAAAATAACAAATTATTTCAAATATCTTCAACTCCTTTCCAAAAATTCCCAGATGCATAGATTTTTATGAAAACAGTTCTTTTTTTTTTTTTTTGAGATGGAGTTTCGCTCTTTGTTACCCAGGCTGGAGTTCAATGGCGCGATCTTGGCTTACCGCAACCTCTGCCTCCTGGGTTCAGGCAATTCTCCTGCCTCAGCCTCCTGAGTAGCTGGGATTACAGGCATGCACCACCATGCCCAGCTAATGTTTTGTATTTTTAATAGAGATGGGGCTTCACCATGTTGACCAGGATGGTCTCGATCTTTTGACCTCGTGATCCACCCACCTCGGCCTCCCAAAGTGGTGCTGGGATTACAGGCTTGAGCCACCGCGCCCGGCCAAAAACAGTTCTATAAAATCCTCATTCTAGGGATGTGAATAGTTAAAAAATTTCACCATAAGATACTAATCTTTGGTTCAGTCTCTGTATTAATTGATTCTTACATTGCTATAAAGAAATATCTGAGACTGAGTAATTTGCAAGAAAAGAGATTTAATTGGCTCACAGTTCTGCTGGCTGTACAGGAAGTATAGCAGTATCTGCTCCTGGGGAGGCTTCCAGAAGCTTCCAATCATGGTGAAAAGCAGAGAGGGAGCAGGTCTGTCACATGGTGAAAGCAGAAGCAAGAGAGGGAGCAGGGAGGTGCCAAAAACTTAAATGACCAGATCTCAGGAGAACTCACTCATTATCATGAGGGCAGTACCAAAAGTTATGGTACTAAATCATTCATGAGAAATCCAACCCACTGAGCAAATCACTTCTTAACAGGCCCCGCCACGTTGGGGATTGCATTTCAACATGAAATTTGAGGCAGGGACACACATCCAAACTGTATCAGTCTCCTTATACCTGTGATTCTTGAACTGGAATACTCCTTCTCCTGGAGTTAGATGAGAGGAGTCATAGGTAAACCTGGTGCTTCTTTTTTTTAACATTAACTTTCTCTAAAGAATTTCTCAAAGAAGCCTCATGATTTTTATATTAGATAAAAACTTTGACATAAGAATTCAAATAAAAATTTGGCATTAAATATGAGATTTAAAATACTTTGTAAATTTCAGAGTGCTGCTTTAGTCTAGTCCAGTTGTTCTCAGCCACGGGCGATTTTGTTTGCTGAGGACCATATCTGAAAACATTCTGGATTATCACAACTTGAGGAGTGCGACTAGAATCAAGTGAGTGGGAGCCAGGATATGCTGGTAAGTCTGCGATGCACATGAAAGACGTCCACAGCAAAGAATTATTTGAACCAAAATTATCAATAGTTTGGGGTTGAGAAACCCTAAATTTCTTAATCCTGTTTACCATTAGGGGTACCCCAATGGAACGTTTATCATTCATTATTATTATTATTATTATTTTGAGACGGAGTCTCACCCTGTTGCCCAGGCTGGAGTGCAGTGGTGTGATCTTGACTCACTGCAACCTCCATCTCCCAGGTTCAAGTGATTCTCCTATCTCAGCCTCCTGAGTAGCTGGAACTACAGGTATGTGCCATCACACCCAGTTAATTTCTTGTATTTTTAGTAGAAATGGGGTTTCACCATGTTAGCCAGCATGGTCTCGGTCTTCTGACCTCGTGATCTGCCTGCCTCAGCCTCCCAAAGTGCTGAGATTATAAGCATGAGCCATTGCCCCAGCCTAGTCATCGTTATTTATTACTCCTTTTCAGTCCAGAATATGAAGTGGTATCATGATAGTATAAACCAAAGAGTATCTGAGACAGGTCTCAATCAATTTAAAGATTTATTTTGCCAAGGTTAAGGACATGTCTGGGTAAAAGTAACACCAAATCACAGAAACAGTCTGTAAGCTATGCCTTTTTCCAAAGATAATTTTGAAGACTTTAATATTTTAGGGGAAAAATGAGCTGGAAGGGGAAAAAGAGAGAATATGATATGGTCACATTACTGAATCCACATATTGCAAGAGAGGAATAGTTAATTATATATTTGTCTCGTGCTCTATAAATCAGCACTTTACATAAGATAAAATGAACATAGAGTAGGTACCTGTGGGGAGATCAGGACTTTTAGCTGTGGCTATCTACTTAGGAACAAAAAGAAAGGCAGTTTTGTTTCTTGTATTACTCAGCTTTCAGCTTTTTTTTTCCTTTTGGCTTAGTGAAATGTGGTCCTGAGGTTTTATGTTCCTTTCACAAAAAGAAAGGTTTTCTTTTTTTTTAATAAAGGAGGCTAGATGCCTTTTCTGTTGTCACCAACTCTGGAGCAATCTGGATGATCTCCAGTGACATCTTTTGTTCTGGTCTTTTTGCAGTAGTCCCTTGAAGAAGGTTGGCCCCCTCCTATATTACATAACTGCACATAGGGCCTTAACCCTGAGACTAGGTTTCATAGAGTGCTGTGTGTGTCAGGATTCTCCAGACAAACAGAACCAAGAGAATGTGCATATATAGAGAAACAGATTATTTTAAGAAATTGGCTCACATGATTATGGAGGCTGGCAAGTCCAAAATCTGCAGAGCGGGTTGGCAGGCTGGAGACCCATGAAAGAGCTGAGGCTGCAGTTCAAGTCCAGACACCATCTGCTGCAGATTCCTTCTTGCTCAGGGTAGAAAAGTCTTTTGTCCTTTTCACGTATTCAGGTGATTGAATGAGACCCACACACATTATGGAGGGCAATTTGCTTTACTGTAAGTCTACTGATTTAAATGTCAATCTTTCCCAAAACACTCTGGCAGAAATATCCAGAATAATTTTGACCAAATATCCAGGCACTGTAGTCTAGCTAAGTTGACATACAAAATTAACCATTACAATGCTGTTTTCCTAATGTTTTGCAAAGAGCCTTTATCACCAGGCTCTCCTCAGCTCTACAGGCAATCTAATAGCAATTTTGGTTTGGCCCATGTGCTACATGGCTCATGTTTTACTTTGAATTTATTTTTAACTTACTTGTGTCATCATATTAGGGAAGATAACAGAGCAGGCCGACCTCTGCTAGAATGTTCCTCCTAAGTCAGGTGGACCTCTGCAGTTTTCAGGTAACTCCAATTACTCTTTGAGCCTCTTCCAGTGGGCAGGGATTTGGGATGGGAGATATCCATGCATGGTAGCAGTAAGGGCATGTCTTACTTGCACCCTTCTCGACAATAATGTTTCACTTTTTCTTTTATCGAGGTTTTATTTGAATGTACCAAGAGGCCTTTAATGTTTCCCTTACGTTGGCTAAACTTTAGATAGTTTTCTTCCTGAATATAGGTCCCTGACTTATCTTTTCTTAGAACACTTAGAAAATCTGCAATTGTAAACAATTCTTCTGCCTATTTGAAATTTATATAAATCTTCTTCTAGCCTCTTGTCAATTTTAGAACCCAGGAAATGGCTCTCTGGAGGTCCTGGAAGTTATCTTTGTGAAATGTAATCAAGAAAGAGGGCACCCCATTTCCTAGGGTCTATGGATAGCTGGGAGCCTACCTTAGATAGGCACTAATTATCAAACATAGATGGCCTAATCAAAGAGAAAAAGGGTTTGCAAACTCAGCAATAACTTAATGTACTCAATATATTTTATTTCAGCAAAGTGGATTTCAGTCTTTTTTTCACTATCACAAAAGGCTGAATATTCTTCCCTGGCTGTTTAACTTTGTCTGGTGCATATTTTACTTAGACAGTATTTTTAAAGTATCTCTCAACTTTCAATAATGTAAGGATAAGTGATTATGTTAATTTCAGGTACCATGATGGATCAGAAATCACAGAATAAGCAGCTTTCTGTGGTAGGCAAGTTTTACTGAGTTTTTCTAATTTTTCAAGGAAAAACTGGATAGTTATTATCTTTGAGGGGTGACATGTAGTAAAAAGGAAACTCGGCCAGGCACGGTAGTTCACGCCTATAATCACAGCACTTTGGGAGGCCGAGGTGGGTGGATCACAAGGTCAAGAGATCGAGACCATCCTGGGCAACAAGGTGAAACCCTGTCTCTACTAAAAAAATACAAAAATTAGCTGGGCAAGGTGGTGTGCGCCTGTAGTCCCAGCTACTCAGGAGGCTGAGGCAGGAGAATTGCTTGAACCCAGAAGGTGGAGGTTGCAGTGAGCCGAGATTATGCCATTGCACTCCAGTCTGGGTAACAACAGCGAAACTCTGTCTTAAAAAAAAAAGAAAAGAAAGAAAACTCTCCCCATTTTCAGATGTAGATGATTTTAAAACTGTCTTACCCTCGAACACCTCAAGGCATTATCCTGAAAATTCTAACTTTAAAATAATTTCAATACTGTTCAAATGTCAAAAATATAAGTAATAGTAAGGATAGAAAGAAAAAGCCAAAAGAAGCAAAAGCTGTGTAAATATATTTAGAAAGAATGCAATAAGCCATTTAAGTTTTATTCTTTAAATTTGGAAAGACATCCATAGACCAAAGAAATAGAAAGGTACATAAATTTTACTTGTAACTTCTTATATTATTACTCAAGGTATTTTTATTTACACCTATGGCCCAGCACTTCTCTTCCTTTGAAAGCTAAGATGCTAATACTCTCAAATAAAGATCAAGAAACAAATTTTAGATTTTAACAACCCAATCCCACTGTGTCTTATTTTTTTATCTAAAATTTTCTCTCAGGTTTCTCTTAAAAAAATTGTGGTATATAATAGGTGTATATATTTATGGGGAACATGAGATGTTTTGATAAAGGCCTGCAATGTGTTTTAATACAGCCGTGTAATTCCCACCAGTAGTGTACAAGGGTTTCTTTTTCTCCACATCCTCCTCAGCATTTGTTCTTGCCTGTCTTTTGTATATAAGCCATTTTAACTGGGGTCAGATGATATCTAATTGTAGTTTTGATTTGTGCTTCTCTGATGATTAATGATTTTGAACACCTTTTCATATGCCTTTTTGCCAATTAAATGTTTTCTTCTGAGCGACATCTATTCAAATCTTTTACCCATTTTATTGATCAAATTATTAGATTTCTTTTTTTTTTTTACAGTTGTTTGAGCTTCTTATTGGTAGTTTGCAAAGATTTTCTCCCATTTTATGGTTATCATTTCACTTTGTGGATTTTATCCTTTGCTTTGCAGAAGCTTAATAAGTCAATGTTGTCCCATTTGTCCATTATTGCTGTGGTGGTCTGTGCTTGTGAGGTATTACTAAAAAATGTTTGCTGAGACCAATGTCCTAGAGATTTTCCCCAATGTTTTCTTGTTGTAGTTTCATAGTTTGAGGACTTAGATTTAAGTTTTTTTTATGCATTTTGATTTGATTTTTGTATATGGTGAGACACAAGGATCTAGTTTCATTCGTCTTTATATAAATATCCAGTCTTCCCTGCAAAATTTATTGAAGAGACTGTCTTTTCCACAGTCTTGTGTGTTCTTGGCATCTACGTCAAAAATGAGTTCACTGTAGGCATGGGGATTTCTTTTGGGTTCTCTCTTCTGTTCCATTGGTCTATATGTCTGTTTTTATGCCAGTGCCACCCTGTTTTGGTTACTATAGCTTATGGTATAACTTGTAGTCAGGTAATGTGATTCCTCTAGTTTTGTTTTTTATTGCTTTGGATAGCTTTGGGTATTTTTGGTCTTTTGTGATTCCATATAAACTTTAGGATTGTTTTTTCTGTTTCTGTGAAGAATGCCATTTGTACTTTGTAGGGATTGCATTGAATCTGTAGATTGCTTTGGGTAGTATAGACATTTTAACAATATTAATTTTTCTGATCCATTAACATGGAATATTTTTAAATGCTTTTGTGTTCTCCTTGATTTCTCCTATCAGTGTTTTATAATTTTTATTATAGAGATCTTTTCCTTCCTGGATTAATTCCTATATATTTAATTTCATGTGTGGTTATTGAAAATGGAATTATTTTTAAAATTTCTTTTTCACATTGTTCACTGTTGGCATATAGAAATGCTACTAATTTTTGTATATTGATTTTGTATTCTGAACCTGTAGTGACTTTGTTTATAGCTCTAATAATTTTATGTGGAGTCTTGAGGCATTTCCAGATTAAAATCATATCATCTGCAAACAAAGATAAGTTGATTCATTTGTTTTTTAATTTTGTTGCCCTTTATATCTTTCTCTTGTTTGATTGCCCTTGCTAGGACTTCTAATACTATGTTGAGTAACAGTGGTGACAGTCAACATCCCTCTGGTGTTTCAGATCTAAGAGAAAAGACTTTCAGTTTTTCCCCCATTCAGTTTGATACTAGCCATGAGTGTGTTACATATGGCTTTTATCATGTTGAAGTATATTTCATCTATCTCCATTTTTTTTGGGGGGGTGGTTGTTATTAAAAGACGTTGAATATTATCAAATGCCTTTTCAGCATTAATTTGGAATGATCATATGGTTTTAATCCTTGATTCTCTTGATATGATGTAGCACATTGATTAATTTATGTATGTTGAACCATCCTTGAATCTCAGAGATTAATACCACTCGGTCAAGGTCAATAATCTTTCTAAAGCATTATTGAAATTGATTTGCTAGTATTTTGTTGAGGATTTTTACATCATTAGCAGCAATATTGGTACTGGTTTTCTTTTGTTTTGATGTGTCTTTGAGGGTAATGTTAACCTCATAGAATGAATTTGAAAGCATTCCCTTCTCTTTTATTTTTTGCAATAGTTTGACAGGATTGGTACTAGTTCTTCCTTAAATGTCTGGTATAATTCAGCAGTAAACCCTTGCAGTTCTGTGTTTTCTTTACTAAGAACATTTGTATCATAGCTTTGATCTCAATTTTTGTTATTGGTCTGTTCAGGTTTTAGATTTCTCCTGGTTGAAACTTGGTGGGTTGTATGTATCTAGGCATTTCTTCTAGATATTTCCAATTTATTGGCATGTAGTTGCTCATAGTAGCCACAAATAATCCTTTAAACTTCTGCAGTGTTAGTTGTAATATCTCCTTTTTCATTTATGATTTTACTTTTTTTTCTTAGTTTGCCTAAATGTTTGTCAATTTTGTTCAACTTTTAAATAAACCACCTTTTTGTTTCATTGATCTTTTTTTCATTTTCATTTCAATTTCATTGATATTTGCTCTGGTTTTTATTACTTCTTCTGCTGATTTGGGGTTTGGTTCACTCATGCTCTTTTAGTTCTGTAAGATGTATTGTTAGATAGTTCATTTGAAGTTGTTATTCTTTTTTGATGTAGGCATTTATAGCTATAAACTTACCTCTTACTATTACTTTTGCTTTATCACATAGGTTTTAGTATGTTGTGGTTCCATTATAATTTTTAAAGAAATTTTTCACTGTACTTCTTAATTTCTTTATTGACTCACAGGCCATTCAGGAGTATATTTCTTAATTGCCATGTATTTTATAGTTTCAAAAAATCCTCGTTATTAATTTCTAGTTTTATTCCATTGTGGTCAGAAAGGATGCCTGATATTATTTTTATTTTTTTAGCATTTTAAGACTTATTTGTGGCCTAACATATGGTCTACTCTTGAGAATGACCCATGTGCTGAGGAAAATAATGTATATTTTGCAGCTCTTGGATGAAATGTTCTGTAAATATCTATAGATTTTTCAGTTCCTAGTGCAGATTAAATCTGATGTTTCTTTGTTGATTTTCTGTCTGGAAGATCTGTCTAATACCGAATGTGGCATGTTGATGTCTCCTGCTAGTATTGTATTAGGGCCTAGCTCTCTCTTTTGATTTAAAAATATTTTCTTTACATATCTGAATGCTCCAGGGTTGAGTGCATATATATTTAAAATTGTTATACCCTCTTGCTGAATTCACCCTGTTATCACTATGTAGTGACCTTCTTTGTCTCTTCTCAAAGTTTTTGGCTTGAAATCTATTTTCTATGAATATAGCAACTCCTGCTCTAATTTAGTTTCCATTGGCATGGACTATCTTTTTCCATCCCTTTATTTTTAGTCTATGTGAGTCTTTATAGGTGAAATGTGTTTCTTGTAGACAACAGATCAGTCAATCTTGTTTTTTCTTGCAGTAAGCCTCTCTTATCTTTACATTGGAGAGTCTGTTTCATTTTCATTCAGTGTTATTCATGAGTAAGGACTGACATCTATCACTTTGTTCTTTGTTTTCTGATCTTCTCTTCCTTCTTTCTTTTCTTTCTGCCTTCCTCTAGTAAAGGTGATTTTTCTCTGGTCATAGGATTGGTTTCTTGCTTTGTATGTGTGTGTATCAGTTGTATGTTTTGTAGGTTTTTGTTGTTGTTTTGGTTTGAGGTTAACATGTGACTTCCAAATACTATCTCATAATTCCTTATTTTAACCTGATGACAACTTAACACTATTTACCTAAACAAAGAGAAAGAAAACTAATGAAAACTCTACACATTAACTTCATCTCCCTGCTTTTTAATATTTTGTTTCTATTTATATCTTATTGTATTATGTCTTGAAAAGTTTTTGTAGTTAAAGACTTTAGTTTTGCACCTGGTGACATTGACAATGCTGTAATTAATTATAAATTGACATTGTTTTAAAGTTATTGTATGTAATAATGAAAAGATAGCATCTTATAAACATGTAAGATAAATCTATTATATTTCTTTTTTTGTGTTTTATTTTAAACCTAAATTACCATGGTTTTAAAGTGTTCCAATGGTAAAAGCCATTTATTTCAATAAATGTAACAAAAATAGTGCTTACATAAAAATTGGACTCTCTCTTCAGCTTGGAACTGGATGCCTTCCAAGCCCAGCTTAATAAAAATCAAAAGTGCTTTGGTTTATTCTTTGTGTAAATTAAAAAGAAATTAAAAGATCAAAACAATTTTAGGAACTTCCAAGCACCAAAGGCATGAAAATTGTTTAACCATCCAAAAATTAGGAGTCCTAAAGCAGATGAATTCCTTTTCAAACAGGATATCATTTTCTCTTGAGTATCATTTGCATTGTATCCAAGCTTGGTGCTATGTGACTATTAGTTTTGCAAATTTACCAAAATTCTGAGGGTATTTCAGTTAACTTTTAATTAATTTTTAAACAATTTTTTTTCCCTTAAATTTCTTCTGTATTCAAGAAAATCTCAGAAGTCTATCTTAAGAAGTCTTAAGTATGCATTGTTTACTACTCATATTATTATTGGAATCCTTTTTTTCTTCTGACTAATTGGCCATTTAAAAGATTAGGGTTTGAATAATGTGCATAAATAATACTGAAATTTTTAAGAAATTATATGAGTATTTCTTGTTTAATGCATTTGTTATTAATATTATAAAAATACTTGCTTACTGCAAGGCTATTTATGTTGGGAGACATCTATTTATTGGAGAAGCCACACATGGCCAGCAAAATGACACAAGATCAGAAAACCAAACACTGCATGTTCTTATAAGTGGGTGTTGAACAATGAGAACACATGGACACAGGGAGGAGAACATCACACAATGAGGCCTGTCAGGGGGATAGGGGGTGTAAGGGAATTGGGGAGAGCTAACATTTGGAGAAATGCCTAATGTCAATGACAGTGGGATGGATACAGCAAATTACCATGGCACGTGTATACCTATGTAACAAACCTGCACATTCTGTACATGTACCCCAGAACTTAAAGTATAATAAAAAAAATTTTTTTAAGCGGGAGAAGTTACACATGGCCTTAGTACTTTACCCTTTCTCTCACCTTCCTTCTTATTAACCCCCCAGAATATATTATTCTCTACTAATCTTTTGGTACTCTTTTATATACATCAGTTTCCTTTCACTGGAATGTAATCTGCCCTATTGTATACCATCACAAGACCTTCATAATTTATAAATCCATGCTGAAGATATACAGTTCTTGGTCTGTGCTTGGTGAGTCATCTACAGTTTACTTTTGGTTGTCCTAATTAGAAAGTTCATTTGTCCTTTTATTCTAACGTTACAGGATCAAATGAGTTAGTTGACCTGTGTTCCAGTTCAATGAAATAGATTGAGACACAGTTTATTTTCTCAGTGTACAAAGGACTACTTTTTTATCACCTTTCAAACTGAGAAAAATTGTAAAGATATTTTCAAAATGGATGCAAAATTGTTCTTAGTGATTATAATCTGGATATCTTTAAAGCTAATAGATTCTAACTTATTATGACTTTAACTGCAAACCAAAGTAATTCCTCATACACATATGTAGCATCTTATATGATACTAGTTATTATAAAGAACCAAAATGATTAAAATGATACTAGTTATTGTAAAAAACCAAAATGATTAAAATACACATATGTAGCATCTTATATGATACTAGTTATTATAAAAAAACAAAATGATTAAAATACTTTCAAGAAACTTACATTCTAGTTGTCCAAAGGTAATATATGATTAGATAATCACAATTCAAAGCAGTATCTGAAATGTATTATGGCAGGGACAGACTGTATTAACATGTTCATTTTTGGCTTTTTGTTGGTATGGCTTGAGGAGTAATGGAAAAATTTAAGAAACAGGGTAGGTTTTGCTTTAGAGATAGTTGGAGGAGATAAATGCATTTTCAGGACCACAGCTATTCTTTTTAAAGGCAGTAACTTGCCCAGGCAAATCTTCATTGATTTTTTCAGAATTTACATTGTTCCTTTGTTCATTGAAATGTTGAACATATCTGAGTTCAGGAGCTTTCTAGCCAGACCAAGTCTTCATTCTGAGAGCATTGATTTTAGGCCTGTAATCTAAGATGTTTTTGTTCTGCAGAGGATTACAAATTTTACCAATTCCACACTCCAAGTATTTTATTTTATTTTTATTTTTGGCAGCAGGAATGGGTATGTGTGTTGGGGAGGGTGGTGAGGTTGGAGCGAGGGATAGGAAATTAGAGATCAATGCAAAAGTGACATGTTTTGGAGGTAGAACTCTGAGATATTTATCAGCCTGAGCAGCAGCTTATCCTATAAAGTGGAAGCAGCTATAAGAACAGCTAAATACTTCATGATTCTAAAGAAAGACAAGATTGGTCATTCTTGCATTCTATCTAGCTACATAACCTTAAATAGAGAAATTCCAAATTGAAACATGAGCTGAGAAGAGACACAGCATACATGCCTTGAGAATACAAAGGATAGACTGTAAAATCCTAGATGGCTCTGTTATTTTTAAATAAAATATTTTGAAATAATTTTAGACTTATAAAAACTTTGCAAAAATAGTACAAAGTAATCATGTATATTGTTCATCTAGTTTTCCCTAAAGTTAACAATGTATATAACGACAATAGAACTATTATAGTATGAGGCAAATAACATTGATCCAATATCATTAAAGAAAGTATTAGCATTTCACTAGTTTTACAGTGTAATGCCATTTTTCTGTTCTAAGATCCTATACAAAGTCCTGCATTGCATTCAGGTGTGTCCCTTTAGTCTCCCTAAGTCTGCGTTGTTCTTCAGGTTTTCTTTGTCTTCTGTAACCTTGATGTTTCTGTGAGTACCAGTCAGTTATTTTGTGGAATAATGTGAGATTATTATTCAATTTAGCATTGTCTGATTTTTTTCTCATAGTTAAATCGATGTTAGCATTTTTGGTAGGAATATCACAGAAGTGATATTATATCCTCCTCAGTAAATAAATTTAGGGAGTATATGATGTCAATATGCCATATTATTGGTGATGTTAACAATAAACATTTGATTAGGATGAGGTGGGGTCCAAAGTGGCTCCCGCCAGAGGTCGTGGCGCTTGCGAAGGTGAGGTCATGAGTTCAAAGCTAACCAGAGCAACCTTATAAGCTCAAACTGATTGGCAAAAAAAAAAAAAAAAAAAAAAAAAAAAAGAATGATGTGTGCCATATTTCCCCTTGTAAAGGCATGCTATTTTTCCCTTTGTCACCAATAAATGTCTTAAAGGAGATATTTTGAAGCTATGTAAAAATCCTATTTTTCTGCAAATTTTTGTCCACTGAATTTAGCATCAATCATGCCTATAATGATGAAAGTTAATAGCTTGACATATATTTTTGATATGTATGTAAACTGTTTCCCCAAAATATTACAAACCCAGTTAAATTTTATATATGGAGTAGTAGTTGGAAAAATACTGCTTTGAAAGAATCATTGCTACCTGAATGTTCTAAATCTTAAAGTATAATTTTTGTAATTCCTTCATCACTGGCTCTGAACTTCCCAATTTCATAGCAACTGAAAGTATAGGTAATGGTTGTAGGAAGGAATTTTATTTCTGTAAAGTGTCTAAAATTCTTTTGCAAATAACTTTCATTGTTTTTTTTTTTTTTTTTTTTTTTTTTTGAGACGGAGTTTTGCTCTTGTTACCCAGGCTGGAGTGCAATGGCGCCATCTCGGCTCACTGCAACCTCCGCCTTCTGGGTTCAAGCAATTCTCCTGCCTCAGCCTCCTGAGAAGCTGGGATTACAAGCGTGCGCCACCATGCCCAGCTGATTTTTGTATTTTCAGTAGAGATGGGGTTTCACCTCGTTGACCAGGATGGTCTCGATCTCTTGACCTTGTGATCCACCTGCCTCGGCCTCCCAAAGTGCTGGGATTATACGCATGAGCCACAGCGCCCGGCCTTCATTGTTTTTTATAAATAATTTATGTTAGGCTTTTTACTGGCTTCATAATGTTTGTTTGTTACTAGTTTGTCTTATTATTCCTTTTTTTTATTTTTAATTGATTTCATAGGGACATGGATGAGTCTGGAAAGCATCATTCTCAGTAAACTAACACAAGAATAGAAAATCAAATACTGCATGTTCTCACTCATAGGTGGGTGTTGAACAGTGAGAACACATGGACACAAGGAGGGGCGCATCACACACTGGGGTGTCTTGTGGGAGTAGGGGACGGACAGTGGGGGGTGGGAAGTTGGGGAGAGATAACATGGGGAAAAATGCCAGATATAGATGATGGGGGGTGGAAGGCAGCAAACCACCTTGCCATGTATGTACCTATGCAACAATTCTGCATGATCTGCCCATGTACCCCAGAACCTAAAGTATAATTTAAAAAAATATTTTAGATCAGTGGGCACATGTGTGGTTTTGTTATATAGGTAAACCCCTGTCATGGGAGTTTGTCAATACAGATTATTTTATCAGCTATGTACTCAGCCTAGTACCCAATAGTTATTTTTTTTGGATCCTTTCCCTCCTCCCACTCTTCCTTCCAGTAAGCCCAGGTGTCTCTTTATTTGTGTCCACAAGTTCTCATCATTTAACTATCACTTATATGTGAGAATATGCAGTATTTGGTTTTCTGTTCCTGCATTATTTTGCTAAGAATAATGGCATCTAGTTCTATCCATGTTCCTGCAAAAGGCGTGATCATGGTTTTTTTATGGCTGTGTAGTATTTTATGGTGTATATGTACTCCTTTTTCTTTATTTGTCATTGATGCGTATTTAGATTGACTCCATGTCTTGGCCATTGTGAATAATGCTGCAAAAAACATGCATGTACATGGGTCCTTATGGCAGAATGATTTACATTCCTTTGTGTATATACCCAGTAATGAGATTGATGGGTCAAATTATAGTTCAGGTTTTAGCTCTTTGAGGAATTGCCACACTGCTTTCCCCAATGGTTAAACTAATTTACACTCCCACCAACAGTGTATGTGTTCTCTTTTCTCTGCAATCTTGCCAGCAACTTTTTTTTTTTACTTTTTAATAACATCCATTCTGACTGATCTGAGATTTGATTTTCATTAACCTAATGATCAGTGATATTGAGTTTTTTTTCATATGTTCATTGGCTGCATGTATATGTTCTTTTGAAAGGTGTCAGTCTGTATCTTTGCCCACTTTTTAATGGAGTTGTTAAATAAGGAGACACCTGCAAATCCAATAAAGAATAAAAGAGCTTTAAATGGCCAAGAAAAGGATTGCATCTGTGATTATCAGAGGGAAAGAGCCTGGATGGGCTTCAGCTAAGTGCTCATCTATACCTGCTGCTTTACTCATGTTTGAAACATAGTAGGTTTTCTAGCACTTACTGTGTGCCTGGCACAGAGTGTTCTATAAGCCTTAGCTCATCAGATTAACAGGCACCCCTGTGATAGACAACACTTTTACATTCACATGCAAATGAGGAAATACAGCTCAGGGATGATGAGTCATTCACTCAAAGTCCCTCAGCTGGTAAGTGGCAGAGCAATGATTTAATCTGAGGTCTGCCTGACTCAAAGCCCATTTTTGTCATCATTAGGCCATATTCATTCATTCAACAAATATTTCTGCATGCCTACTGTGTGCCAGAACCTGTTCTAAGTGCTGGGGTTATAGCCATGAAGAAAATGGCTAAAGATTTATCTCCCATGAAGCATTCATTCTGGCAAGGAAGGACCAGCAATAAATGAGATAATTTCAGATGATTAAAAAGAGTTACAAGAAAACAAAAGCAGGCGGGTAAATTTCCTTAAGTTTCTTATAGATTTTGAATATTAGACCTTCGTTGGAGGGATAATTTGCAAATATATTCTCCAAAATATATTCTCAGATTCTGTAGATTGTCTGTTTACTTGTGGATAGCTTCTTTTGCTGCTCAGAAACTCTTAAGTTTAATCAGATCCCATTCATCAATTTTTGCTGTTTTGCAATTGCTTTTGGTGTCTTTGTCATAAAATCTTTGCCTGGTCCTATGACCAGAATGGTATTGACTAGGTTGTCTTCAAGGGTTTTTGTAGTTTTTGGTTTTACAATTAAGTTTTTAATCCATCTTGAGTTGATTTTTATATATAGTGTAAGAAGAGTATCCAGTTTCAACCTTCTGATTATGGGTAGTCAGTTTCCCCAGAACTGTTTATTGGATAGGGAGTCCTTTCCCTATTGCTCATCTGTGTCTGCTCTTTTGAAGATCCAATGGTTGTAGTTGTACAGCTTTATTTCTAGGCTCTCTACTCTGTTCCATTGGTGTATGTGTCTATTTTTATACTAGAATGGTACTGTTTTGGTTAATGTAGCCCTGTAATATATTTTGAAGTCAAGTAACATACGCTTTCTGGCTTTGTTCTTTTTGCTTAGAATTGTCTTGGCTATTCGGGCCCTTTATTACTTCCATAGAAATTTTTTAAAATAGCTTCTCAAGTTCTGTAAAGAAAGACATTGGTAGTTTGATAGCAATTGCATTGAATCCGTAAATTGCTTTGGGCAGTATGGCGATTGTAATGAGATTGATTCTATCCATGAGAATAGAATATTTTTCCATTTGTTTGTGTCATCTCTGATTTCTTTGAGCAGTGTTTTGTAGTTCTCATTGTAGAGATCTTTCACCTCTCTGGTAAACTGTATTTCTAGGCATTTTCTTCACTTTGTGGCAATTGCAAAGTTATGAATGGGATTGTGTTCCTAATCTGGCTTTCAGGTTTGCTATTTTTTGAGTATGGGAATGCTAGCAATTTTTGTATATTGCTTTGTGTATCTTGAGACTTTGCTGAAGTTGTTTTATCAGCTGAAGAAGCTTTTGAACTGAGACTGTGGGGTTTCTTGAAGAAGCTTTTAAGCCAAGATTATGCGGTTGCGTAGATTATGGGGTATGTATCATAACATCTGCAAACAGGAATAGATTGACTTTCTCTCTTCCTATTTGGGTGCCCTTTATTTCTTTCCCTTGCCTGATCACTCTGGCCAGACCTCCAGTATTATGTTGAATAGGAATGCTGAGAGAGGGCAGTTTTCAAGAGGAATGCTTCCAGCTTTTACTCATTCAGTAAAATGTTGGCTTTGGGTCAGCCATAGAAGAGTCTTATTATTTTGAGGTGTGCAATACCAAGTTTATTTAGAGTTTTTAACACAAAGAGATGTTTAATATTATCAAAAGCCTTTTCTGCATCGATTGAGACAATCATGTGATTATTGTCCTTAGTTGTGTTTATGTGATGAATCACATTTATAGATTTGTATATGTTTGATCAACCTTACATCACAGAGATGAAGCCTACTTGATTGTAGTGGATTAGCTTTTCAATGTGCTGCTGGTTTCAGTTTGCATGTATTTTGTTGAGGATTTTTGCCTCAATTGTCATCAAGGTTATTGGCCTAAAGGTTTTTTTTTATGTTTGTGTATCTCTGCCAGGTTTGGGTATCAGGATGATGCTGGTCTCATAGGATAAGTTGGGGAGGAGTTCACCCTTCTCACTTTTTTGCAATAGTTTTGGTAGGAATGGTACCAGCTCTTCTCTGTACATCTGGTAGAATTTGGCTTTGCATCTGTCCTGTCATGGGCTTTTTTGGATGGTAGGCTATTTATTACTGATGCAACTTTGAAGCTTATTATCAGTCTTTTCAGAGAATCAATTCTTTCTTGTTCAGTCTTGGGAGGATGTACGGTTCCAGGAATTTATCTATTTCTTCTTGGTTTTCTAGTTTGTGTGCTTATAGGTGTTTATGGTAGTTTCTGATGGTTATTTTTCTTTCTGTGGGGTCAGTGGTAACATCCCATTTGTCAATTTTAATTGTTTATTTTGATCTTCTCTCTTTTCTTTATTAGTCTAGCCAGTAGCTCAGCAGTTCCCAACCTATTTGGCACCAGGGAATGGTTTCATAGAAGACAATTTTTCCACAGATGGTGAGGGTAGGGGATGGTTTCAGGATGAACTGTTCCTCCTCACATCATTAGTCCGAGTCTCAAAAGGCATGTATAACCTAGATCTCCCTCATGAGCAGTTCACAATAGGTTCCCACTCCTATGAGAATCTAATACCACCACTAATCTGACAGAAGGAACTCAGCTAGTAATGCTTGCTCCCCAGCTGCTCACCTCCTGCTGTGCAGCCCAGTTCCTAACAGGCCACTGACTTGTAGATCTGTGACCCAAGGGTCAAGGACCCCATTCTTTCTATCTTATTATTATTTTTCCCCAAAACAAACTCCTAGATTTGTTGATCTTTTGAGTAGCTATTCATATGTTGATTTCTTTCAGTTCAGCTTTGATTATTGTTATTTCTCATCTCCTGTGAACACTGAGGTTGGCATGCTCTTGCCTCTCTTGTTCCTTCAGTTGTGATGCTGGTTGTTAATTTGAGATTTCTTTAACTTTTTGATGTTAGTTGTGGAAATTTAGTGCTATAACTTTTACTGCCTTTGCTGTGTCCCAGAGATTCTGCCATGTTGTATCTTTGTTCTCAATCTGTTTCAAAGACTGCCTTAATTTCATCATTTACTGAATAGTCATTCAG
The DNA here is from genome assembly GCF_049354715.1 of Callithrix jacchus. Taxonomy (NCBI): domain Eukaryota; kingdom Metazoa; phylum Chordata; class Mammalia; order Primates; family Cebidae; genus Callithrix; species Callithrix jacchus. The sequence continues at coordinate 57,187,686 of NC_133515.1, read as the reverse complement.
GGACAAGTTGTTTAATTTCTATGTAATTGCATTATTTTGAGTGAGCTTTTTAGTCTTGATTCCTATTTTTATTGTACTGTGGTCTGAGATTGTGTTTGGTATTATTTTGACTCTTCTGCATTTCCTGAGGATTATTTTATTTCTGACTGTGTGGTCGATTTTAGAGTATGTGCCAAGTGGCAATGAGAAGAATGTATATTCTCATTGTTTGGGGTGAAGAGTTCTGTAGATCTCTCTCAGCTCTATTTGGTCCAATGTTGAGTTCAGGCCCTGAACAACTTTGTTAATTTTCTGCCTCAATAATCTGTTTAATACTGTCAGTAGGATGTTGAAGGCTGCCACTATTATTGTGTTGAAATCTAAGTCTCTTTTTAGGTCTCTAAGAACCTGCTACATAAATCTGGGTTCTCCTGTTTTGGATGCATATATATATATATCTATATATCTATATATCTATTCAGAATAGTTAGGTATTTATCTTGAATTGAACCCTTTACCATTATGTAATGCCATTCTCTGTCTTTTGTAATCTTTGTTGGTTTAAAATCTGTGTTGTCTGAAATTAGAGGTGCAGCCCTTGCCTTTTTCTGATTTCCATTTGCTTGGTAGAGTTCCTTCCACTGCCTTTATTTTTAGCCTGTGGCTGCCATTGCATGTGAAACAGGACTCTTGAAGACAGCATACCACTAGATGTTGCTTTTTTATCCAGCTTGTTATTCCATCTTTTAAAGGTGGGGATTTCGCCCATTTACATTCTACGTTAGTATTCAGATGTGTGGATGTAATCCTGTCATCCTATCATTGTGTTTTATCTGGTTACTATGCAAGCTTGTTTCTGTGGTTGCTTTATAGTGTCAGTAGTCTTTGTGCTTGTGTATGTTTTTATAATGACTGCTAAATTTCTTTCCTTTCCATATTTAGTGCTCCTTTCAAGATCTCATGTAAGGCACGTCTGGTGATAATGAAATCCCTCAGAACTTGCTTCTTGTGAAAAGAAGAAGCAAATCTCTTTCTTAGGAAGATTAGTTTGGCTGAATAAGAAATTATTGGTTGAAGATGTTTTATTTAAGATTGTTGGATATAGATGTTCTAGAGGATATAAATTAACATTAGACTTTGCAGGTAACATAACTCCAAGTATGCCTCTGAATTAAAAGTAATAGATAATCACATATGTTATAGGCAAAGGATAACTAAAATCATTTTCTGGTATCACTCTCTTAGAGAACATAGCTTAGTCCCCTGGCTAAATGGTCCTCTTAATACATTACTTAGAAGTGTATGAGACATTAATCCTAAGGGAGAAACTTGCATCTTTAATACACAACATGTGTGCCTATATCAAGCAATTACAACAAAAAATGCTAATAGGATGACTTTTACGAATTTGCACTCAAGTTTTCCCTCATCTCCTCTGGAATTCTCTGAAACTGGCTATGTCCATAACTCATAACAATCACTATTCTCAAAAGTTATACCTTTCAAGGGCTTATTTCCTTCAGTTTATATCAGAGATAATGAATAAAATCAGTAGTTTCCAAATTAGCCATTTGTATTAGTCTATTCTCAAACTGCTAAAAAGAACGACCTGAGACTGGGTAATTTATGAATTAAAAAGGTCCAATTGACCTACAGTTCTGCAGGCTTAACAGAAAACATTGCTAGAAGGCCTCAGGAAACTTATAATCATGGCAAAAGGTGAAGGTGAAAGAAGCATGTCTTACCATTGCAGAGCAGGAAAGAGAGAGAACAGGGGAAGTGCCACACTTTTAAACCATTAGATCTCCTAAGAATTCACTCACTGTCATGAGAAGAACATGGGAGAATTCTGCCCCCATGATCCTATCAGCTTCCACAAGGTCCCTTCTTCAACACTGGGAATTACAATTCAACATGAGATTTGGGTAGGGACATAAAGCCAAACCATATCACTGTCAATTAATCATATGGGAGATTTTAAAATTTACTAAAGTAGGTAGACTTCTGTGTAACTGAGAATAGCAACTGCATAGCTACTTAACTCCTGATGTTATCTTTTCAAATTATTTTTATAATTACACTATAAATCTTATGTGTTCAAACACTCATCTGTTATATAGCAAATATTACCTGTTTGACTATATGTTTTGAAAAACTGTGTTTCTTAAATTACACACATCTAAATGTATTTAAAAGATATAAGAAGGAAACCTTGTTTTCCTCTGATTACTCAAATTTCCATTTATGAAAAGGAAACATTGGGGGTATAAATAAAAACAGAGTTTACTTCCTTTTAGTCCTTTTTCCCTGATGTAGGATCCAGCAGTCTACAATTTGATGAAATATGTAGAAACACCCATGTAATCTACACCCTTACTTAGAGAGTATTTTATTACCCATAACCGCAAAATGCATCAATGGTATTCTCAATCAAATGCCTGGCCCCTGAGGCTGCCATTGTTCTGCCTTTATTTTACCACAGATTAGATCTGCCTATTGTAGCAGTTCATAAAAATAGAATTATTTAGTATGTACTATTTTGCGTCTATCTGCTTTTGTTCAGCATAAAACTTTGATTCTGATCCATGTTAAAGCATATATCACTAGTTCTTCTCTCTTTATTTTGGGGTATTATTCCATTTTAATTATTTGCCTAAATTTTTAAAATCCATTCTCCTGTTGATGAATGTTTGAGCTATATCCAGTTTGGATTTGCAGTAAACAAAAGCCTCTATTGTTATTCCTATGCACATTTGTTTGTTTGCTTTTATGAATATTTTAAACAATTTTTCTTGGGAGTGCAATTTTTGAATTATATATTAAGTGTATATTAACATGATAGATTGCTAAACAGTTTTAACAATGTATTTTTACTATTTTTACATTTCTGTCGTTATTGTATCAGAGTTTCATTGCTACACATTTATTGCCAGCATATGGAACTGACACTTACTTTAAACTTAGCTTTTCTTTTTGGTATGTAATGGCATCACACTGGTGGTTTAATATGCATTTCCCTGACAATAACAGATATTATGCATTTTCATGTGCTTCTTAGAAATTCATATATCTTATTTTGAATTATCTATTAAAGTCTTTGCTCATTTTTATAATTTTTTATTGTTCAGTTTAGGAGTACTTTATATATATTTGGTTAGATTCTTCATCAGATATATTTTTCTGGAGGCTTTTGCCCAGTCAGATGGGGTTTTTTCTTTTTTTACTTAATATAGTGTAAAAGTTTATACTTATTCAGAATTGAATAATATAACTTTACTTGAGTTCCCTGAAACAAAAATGGTGGGGAGCTTACTATAAGAATATAACATGTATTAGAGACTAGGAAAGGAGAAATATTACAGCTGTCAGGAAAGAACTATAACAATAGATTTTACAAGATAATAATCCTTTTCCCTATTTCTGTCATCACATATTTCTCTGGCATTCTTCTTCTGCTTCCTTCTTCTACTTTTGAGAACCATTGTGACTACCTTGCACATACACAGATATCCTAGGATAGCATCCATATCATAAGGTGAGTTTATTACACCCTTAATTCCATTGGGAATCATAGTTCCCTTTTGCCATGTAACATAACATACTCAGAAGTCCTAGGGATTATGATATGGACATCTTTGGAGGAACTATGATTCTGCCCACCACAAACGAATTTCTATTCTCTAAGAAAAGAGTGCTAATAACTGAGTGCATTGATTTATGTAGTTGATGGTTGTAATAATAACTGTATTCGTGGTTTTTGATAATATCTTTAGATTAGGGGAAAGAATTTTAAATATTTATAAGAATATCTAATACGTTCTGGAAGAATTTGGTTAACCTTCCTGGCATTTTTGAAATGTTATTCCTCAATTAATTACAAAAATCCAGTGAGAATGAGGGTCTTTTTTAATACTTTGAGGTGGTTATCATAAATGGTTGTTGGAAACAAGACCTCAGAGTCACAAAGAAAATGACAACTCAAACAAAGGATTTCTCGGCAAGGCAAATTTAATTCTGCAGAAGGGTGCCCCTAGTACTTCTGACCTCTTCAAAAGCACACTGAACAAAGGAGGGAAGGGGTTTTTTTACCCTAAGGCAGTCCCTACTTCTGTGTCTTTTCCCCATTGACTGGGATTGGTCCACACAATCTAAGCTGACCTGATTAAGAGGCCATCTGTTATGGTACAAGGCATGTCTGGGCATGTCAGGGTGCAGCAAGGATGGGAAGGATTGTTTACAGCATGGGTAACTGGGAATGCAAAGAAGTTGGTCCTAAGGACAAAGAAACAGAAAGTTAAGCAGTTAAACCCTTTGAAGAAGAATTCATCTTCCCTGACAGTGGATATGAACTTTCATATTTTTTTCCATTTAATTTTGCCATTGAATGCATTAGAAGGCTAATATATTTGCATGATCAATAGTTCTTCTATTTATGGCAAATAAGCAGAGTACTGAAAAAATATTGGCATTCAGGTAGAAAAGGTGGTTAGGATAATAATATTTCAAGTCAAGAAAACACTACATGCTCAAGTAAATATGAGTAATTCCATGTGATTAAGTGTAAGATGTAAATTATGTACCTAGAGAGAAAGGTAGAAAGATAGGACCTCTGTAGGGACCATGCAAAATTATTATATTTTTGTCCTAAAGTCAATGTGATTCCCTGAAAGTTTTAAGCAGGAGGGTTATTTAATAAGAAATAGTATTTTTGATTGATTTATAATCTCCTTAAATAATATTATCTGTTTTTCTCACCTACCCATGTGGTGGAAATGTTTAAATATCATTGGGCCCAGGATAAATATTTTAAAATGTAGCCAATAGCATCTGTCAATTGTATTGTATATGGTATGAGAGAAAGAGAAAGGCCAATGATAATTTTGTGGGTTGGATCTGAGTAATTTGAATAATGAAACTCAAATTAGTTCAGGAATAGAAAATTCTTATTTAGGAACGGGAATGATCAGAATGTTATTTTTGGTCAGTTTATTACTTAATGCTTCTTAGACAATCTAAAATAGGGATGGTAAGTAATATCAAGATGAAAGAATCTGAATTTTAAGGGAAAGGTCTAAGATGTGAGCATATATTTGTGAGGAATTGGCATATAAAGATTCTTTAAAACCATCACATCTCATAAGGTATTTAAGTGCAGATTAGAACATTAGGGCCTGAGGCACTGAAACATTTAAGACCTTCTCTGAGAGGAAGAAGAACAAGCTAAAAAGAATGAGGAGGAGAGGAGCAAGTAGCTCCTGGTGCAGAAAGAAAACCAGAGAATGTGCTGTCTTGAGCCAAATCAGGAAGAATAACATGATTTAATAGAGCAGATAAGTATTGTAAAATGATGGCTCAGTGGATGCATGGAACTACTATAGTGGATAGAATTAATAACTTTTATAATTAGTTTAATGAAGTGGTATGGAGGACAGCCTGTTTATAGGAGCTCAAGGCTAAAAGACAATGTGATAAACCGTATAGATCACTCTTTCAAGGTGTTTTACATGATAGTTGTGGTAGGCAGAATTCTGAGATAATGATTATTTTGCCTATGTGGTATCATCTCTTCTTATTGATTGTGGATGGAAGTATGAACATGATGGATTTCATTGATGAGATGAGATGAGATGAGATGAGATGACAAAGGTGAAAGGATTTTGCATATGTAATCATGGTACCAAGTCAGTGTACTTTGAGTTCATCCAAAGGGAGATTATCCAGGTGGCCTTGGTGTAGTCAAGTTAGCTTTTTTTTTTTTTTTTTTTTGAGACAGAGTTTCGCTCTTGTTACCCAGGCTGGAGTGCAATGGTGCGATCTTGTCTCACGGAAATCTCTACCTCCTGGGTTCAGGCAGTTCTCCTGCCTCAGCCTCCTAAATAGCTGGGATTACAGGCACTTGCTACCATGCCCGGCTAATTTTTTTTTTTTTTTTGTATTTTTAGAAGAGACGGGGTTTCTCCATGTTGACCAGGATGGTCTCGATCTCTTGACCTCGTGATCCACCCGCCTCAGCCTCCCAAAGTGCTGGGATTACAGGCTTGAGCTACTGCGCCTGGCCTCAAGTTAGCTTTAAAATGGATGAGTCCTCTGACATTCATGAGATTCAAATTGTGAGATAAATCCTCCTCCTTGCTTTGAAGAAAAAGTAAACTGCTATGTTACTTTTTCTTACATTAAACTGTAATGAAGTAGTCATCTTGGAGTTTGGAGAGACTTCCGACAAACAGCCAGCAAGAAAACGAGTTCTACAACTACATGGAAAGTAATTCTGACAGTAAGTAGTGAGCTTGAAAGAGGATCCTCATGAGTCTCTTATATAAAATCACAGTCTCAACTGACATCTTGACTTTAACCCACTAAGATTTCAAGCAGAGGGACTAGTTAATTACTAACTCACAGAAATTGTGAAATAATTAATTTGTTTTGTTTTATGCCACTAAGTTGGTGGTATTTTTAAGTGTAGCAGTAGACAATTTATTTGAAAATAATTCAGAAAAAAGAACCATTAGCTGGAAAAACTGTGGAGGCCACAAGCATTTTTCTTTTTAAGTGACCAGTATGTTGACAGTAAAAAATTATGATGCAGGAAGTAAATGATTTAATATAATGCACAAATTGATGAGTTGGCTTTTCATGTACAATTTATAAAATAAGAGAAGAGAAGGCAGAATATGTGGGTACAAATAATGGCAAGTTATAATGAATATAATATAATTTATTTAATGAGATACCTTTTTCATTTAGATTTTTTCCAAACTCTTGTTCTTTAAAGAATGTTGTAATAATTAACCTAGGGCATATATTATTTAACATATGTGTGGATATATCTGTAGAGTAATTTACTAGAAGTAGAATACTGGGTTAAAGATATGTGCACAGTGTGAAGACATTTACAAATGGGCTTTTCAATAGGGTTTGGATTATGTTTCCACACTTTCAGATTTTTGCTGATTTTATATATATACATACATGTATATATACACACAGATATACACTTTAATTATATTTGTAATTTATGAATTATATTAAGAATACAAATATTTGATTAAAAGCAGTTTGGATTTCTTTTTGAAATGAATATTTATATACCCATTTTGGGGTGACCTTTTTCTCTATGGATAGGTAGATTAGCCTTGTCTGTGATTAGTTAAGGCATTTTTTCTGGATTATAATTTTTATAGTTATTATTACTATTATAATTCACTATTTTTTAAGGTAATTGAATTTTTTATGTTTAATTTTATTATGATTTCTATATTATATGTTGTAATTTAGAAAGGCCTTACTCTGAGATTGTAAGAGTAACCCCAAGGTTTTCTTCTGGGTTTTAAAACAATAACCATTTTAATGTATATATCCTATGTATTTAGAATTTTTTCTGGGGTATGTACAGACAGATTTCTACACAGGATTTTCTCAACTTCATTTATTGACAAATCCATCTTCCAAAAATCACTGTTTCATTGATAAACATTTTTCCTTATTTCATTAATTTTTATCTCTATTTTTAATTTTATCTCAACTTATCTTTACTTTTCCTACCTCCTAGAGCTTAATATTAAGCTGATTTATTTTAATTCTCACATTTAAAAAACAATGTAAGTTCTGAGAAACATGTGCTGAATGTACAGCTTTGTTACATAGGTATACATATGCCATGTGGTTTGCTGTACATATCAACCTGTCATCTAGGTTTTTAAGACCCACATGCATCAGGTTATTTGTCCTAATGTTCTCCCTTCCCTTTCCCCCAAAACCCCAACAGGCCCCAGTATATGGTTTCCCTCCCTGTGTCCACGTGTTCTTATTGTTCAACTCCTACTTAAAAGTAAGAACATGTGGTGTTTGGTTTTCTGTTCCTGTGTTAGTTTGCTGAGAATGATGGTTTTCAGCTTCATCCCTGCAGAGGACATGAACACACTCTTTTTTACATCTACATAGTATTCCTTGATACGTGTATGTGTCACATTTTCTTTATCCAGTTTATCATTGATGAGCATTTGAGTTGGTTCTAAGCCATTGCTCTTGTAAATAGTACTGGAGTAAACATACATGTGTATCTGTCTTTATAGTATTATGATTTATAATTCTTTGGGTATATACCCAGTAATATCATTGCTGGGTCAAATGGTATTTTTGATTCTAGATCCTTGAGGAATTCCCACACTGTCTTCCACAATGTTTGAAGTAATTTACACTCCTACAAACAATGTAAAAGCATTTATATTTCTCCACAGCCTTCCCAGTATCTGTTATTTCCTGACTTTTTAATGATCACCATTCTAACTGGAGCAAGATGGTATGTCACTGTGGTTTTGATTTGCATTTCTGTAATGATCAGTGATGATGAGCTCTTTTTCAAATGTTTGTTGGCAACATAAATGTCTTCTTTTGAGAAGTGTCTGTTCATATCATTTGCCTACTTTTTTTTTGCGGGGGGATGGAGTTTCACTCTTGGTACCCAGGATGGAGTGCAATGGCGCGATCTTAGCTCACCACAACCTCTGCCTGCTGGGTTCAGGCAATTCTCCTGCCTCAGCCTCCTGAGTAGCTGGGATTACAGGCAGATGCCACCATACCCAGCTAATTTTTTGTATTTTTAGTAGATATGGGGTTTCACCATGTTGACCAGGATGGTCTTGATCTCTTGACCTAGTGATACACCCGGCTCAGCCTCCCAAAGTGCTGGGATTACAGGCATGAGCCACCACGCCCGGCCTCATTTGCCTACTTTTTGATGTGGTTGCTTTTTTTTTTTTTTTTTTTTTTTGGTAAATTAGTTTATGCTCCTTGTAGATTCTGGATATAGCTCTTTGTCAGATGGATAGCTTGCAAAAATTTTCTCCCATTCTGTAGGTTACCTGTTCACTCTGATGGCAGTTTTCTTTTGCTATGCAGAAACTCTTTAGTTTGATTAGAACCCGTCTGTCAATTTTGGCTTTTGTTGCAGTTGTTTTTGGTGTTTTTGTCATGAAGTCTTTGCCCATGCCTATGTCCTGAATGGTATTGCCTAGGTTTTCTTCTAGGGTTTTTATGGTTTGCGGTTTTATATTTAGATCTTTAATCTATCTTGAGCTAATTTTTGTTTAAGATAGATTAAGGTAAGGGTCCAGTTTTTGTTTTCTGCATATGGTAAGCCAGTTTTCCCAACACCATTTCTTAAATTGGGAATTCTTTCCCCATTTCTTAATTTTGTCAGGTTTGTTGAAGATCAGATGGTTGTAGGTGTGTGGTATTATTTCTGAGGTCTCTGTTCTTTTCCATTGGCCTATATGTCTGTTTTGGTACTAATACTGTGCTGTTTTGGTTACTGTAGCCATGCAGTATTGTTTGAAGTCAGGTAGCATGATGTCTCCAGCTTTATTCTTTTTGGTTAGAACTGTCTTGGCTATGTGGGCTCTTTTTTGGTTCTATATAAAATTCAAAGTAATTTTTTTCTAATTGTTTGAAGAAAGTCAATGGTAACTTGATGAGAATAGCACTGAATCTATAAATTACTTTCAGCAGTATGGCCAATTTTATGATACTGATTCTTTCAATCCATGAGCATGGAATGTTTTTCTATTTGTTTGTGTCCTCTCTTATTTCCTTGAGCAGCAGTTAGTAGTTCTCCTTGAAGAGGAACTTTATATCTCTTGTAAGTTTTATTCCTGGGTATTTTGTTATATTTGTAGCAATTGTGAATGAGAGTTCACTCATTATTTGGCTCTGTTTGTCCATTGTTTGTGTATAGGAATGCTTGTCATTTTTCCACATTAATTTTATATCCTGAGACTTTGCTGAAGTTGATTATTAACTTAAGGAGTTTGGGGACTGAGATGATGGGGTTTTCTAAATATACAATCGTGTCATCTGCAAACAGAGACAATTTGACTTCCTCTCTTTCCATTTCACTACCCTTTATTTTTTCTCTTTCCTGAATGCTCTGGCCAAAACTTCCAATACTGTGTTGAATAGGAGTGGTGAATGAGGGCATCCTTGTCTTGTGCTGGTTTTCAAAGGGAATGCTTCCAGCTTTTTCCCATTCAGTCTTAATTTTCCACATTGTTAAATAAATTTTCTGCATTACTGCTTTGTCTTTATCCCACAATTTTAGATATGTGAACACTTTGTTGTCATTTAATCATAAATAATTTATATTTTCACCTTTTATTTTCTCTTTGACTATTGTGGAAAAAAGTCTCTAAAATAACCCCCAAAGATTCCTGCCACCTGGTATTTAGGTCTTTATGGAAATTTCCCTTTCTGTGAGTACATGAGGAAGGTAGGTACTCTTTTGAACCCATTAATCATTGGGAAGCTACAGATTCCACTTCTGAGATTAGGTTATAAAGGGACTTGACATTTGTGTTTCTCACTCTCTCTAGCTTTCCTGTTGTCTCATTCAGTGGGAAGCTACCTGCCATATTCTGAGCTTCCCTATGGACAGAACTACATAGCAGGAAATGATGTTTCTGGCAAATAGTACCTGAAGATTACCACGGTCACATGAGTGGACTTAAACTGAATTTTCTGAGACCTGTGAATAACTATTGGTGTGAACTTGTAAACAAATTCTCCTGTAGTTGAAACCTTAGGCTTTCAACTGTTGTTATCATTTTCAACTTTATTTATATTACTAAACTGCCATCCTTAATGTATTTTAAGTTTGTTTTATATTTTGTATATTTTTAATTATCTTTTTCTGTACTCAAGAAAATTCTTACTGATTTTGCCACTCACTATTTTACTTCTCAGCTCTCTCCAGTATGCTAGGTAGTAAATCTATTAAAATATTTCTTAATAACCATTTCTGTGTCATAACATTTTATTCTTGATTTGATTGCTTTCACTTATTTATTCTATAGCATACATTAAATTTTCTTTTCAGTTTGTTCCACTTTTCTCTGTGTCCTGAGTTACAAATCTTTACTTTGTTCAGCTTGTATTTCCTTTCACTGTGTTGCATTTTTTATAGTACTCTAGAATTATTGGTTGCAAGGTTATCTTCCCATATATATAGCTTTCATATGTAGAGAACACAGTTATTTCACAGCTGTTCAGCCTTATCATTTTATAACACAAGTCTAAAATAGGCTTTGCATGAATCACTCACCACTGGGTTCTGATTCCATCCGGTGAATTCATTTCTGGATTTATTTAATTAAAAGCATGATACAAATCTACATCTGCTTTATATATAAGAGATCCTGCTTGAGTTCCCATCAAACAAATTTTATCCTTGTCCTTGAATTGTGAAGCTTTTATGAATGCTTCATAAGAACAATAACAAGAATGAACAACAATCAGTCAAAGGTTCTGTTGCACTGGCCATTGGTCCCTTGATGTAGATAATCAGAATGTTTAATCAATATATTGCTTCATTTATAGACTGCAGGATTTTTTTTCTGTTTGTTATTATTGTCATTGAATTCTAAAATTTTCTACTTCTGGCTAATTTTAGTGCATTCCTGGTTAGAAAGCTAGGTGGTCTTTTTGAAATTATGACTAAAACACAGTAGAAAATGCTGAGCTAAATAAGTGCTTCCTTGGTGATGTAGTTTGGCTGTGTCCCCACCCAAATCTTATCTTGGATTGTAGCTGCCACAATTCCCATGTGTGGTGAGAGAGACCTGGTGGTAGGTAATGGGAGCAGGTCTTTTCCATGCTGTTCTTGTGATAGTGAATAAATCTCATGATATCTGATGGTTTTATAAGGGGAGTTTCCCTTTGTAAGTTCTTTTCTCTTTTCGGCTACCAAGTGAGATACACCTTTACCTTCCACCATGATTGTGAGGCCTGCCTAGCCCCTTGAAACTGTGAGTTCATTAAAACTCTTTCTTTTGTAAATTGCCCAGTCTCAAGTATGTCTTCATCAGCTGTGTGAAAATAGACTAATAAACTTGGTGGGTAGTCAAATCAAGTGTTATATTAAATGAAGTCAAAGCAAAAGATGTACACACATCTCTTTGTGTTATTATAGGACTATCTTGACTACTAAGTTCTCACTGATGCTCTGGATTGCTGAATATACACGATAAGTGACCTTCAGATAAGAAACAAGTTACTTCTTTGTTTTTCCTCTTCATAGGACACTTGAGACATGACTAAGCCATGAATGAAAGGTCAACATAATTTCTACTGTATAAATAAAATACCAGCATACTTTCATTTTCATTTTGTTCCCAATTACATTGAATGAAGATTGTTGACTAGATACATACACACACACATGCAACTTATGTTATTCTAGGTACTGAATTTCAGCCAAGCTCATCCAAGACACAGTGGTTGAAATCCTCCGTAGCTTATTCAAATATTGGCTAAGATGATAATGTCCTCATTTGTTCAGTAGTAATTCAATCATAATTTTGCAAATTTGGCATTAAAAATCTATTTGCAAAGGTATTTAATGGCTGTAAGAATAGTTAAGGATCAGCTCAAGCACTTCATTTTAGTACCCTTTTCGCTGAATCGATTTCAAATGATGAAAGGATCTTGAGGCCTGGTAGTGAATACTTAAGTAAGGACTGTGAGCACATTTAGTCCTGAAAGTGAAGAAACATTACGATTTAGTTTCACTTAAATCAATAAAGAAATAGGAATAAAGATTAACTTTTACTTTTTCACCATTTGTGAGCAACAATAGTTAGCTATTGTTACGTCACTCTGCTAAGATGGTTACAGTTCCTTTACACTTATAAATCAATCTAACTTAAGTTGGATTTTAGAAGTAAATAATGACTCAGGTTAAAATAAAATATACAGTGTGTTGTTTAACAGAGGAATTCATAGAAAGGGAAACTCGAAGTGGTAAAAGGAGATCTTCAATTGGTTTCCTTCCATTCTTTTCCCTTTGCTTGGTCTGTTAATTTGTGTGTGTGTGTGTGTGTGACAGAGTTTTTCTCTGTCACCCAGGCTGGAGTGCAGTGGTGTGATCTCCACTCACTGCAACCTCTGCATCCTGGGTTCAAGTGATTCTCCTGCCTCAGCCTCCCAAATAGCTGGGACTACAGGCACATGCCACCATGCCCAGCTAAGTTTTTGTAAGTAGAGATGAGGTTTCACTGTGTTAGCCAGGATGGTCTCAATCTTCTGACCTCATGATCTGCCCACCTTGGCCTCCCAGAGTGCTGGGATTACAGGCATGAGCCACAACACCTGGGTGCTTGGTCTATTAGGTGCTTCAGTAATAAATTACTACAAAGTTTGTGGGTTGAAAAAGACGATTCTAGTCTCTCACAATTCCGAAAGTCAGAAGTCCAAAATCAAGTGGTCAGCAGATTTAGTTGCTTCTGTCATAATTCCATTCCATCAAAATGTTACCATTTTTTTTCATTATAAGACATTTTTCTGTACAGGCTATGGGGGAAAATCTGTCCCATGTCTCTCTCCTAGCTTCTGGTGTTTGTCCACAATCCTCAGACTCCTTGTCTTGTTGAGACATCACTTCAATCTCTGTCTACATTTTCGTATGACTTTCTATTCCATGTCTTTGTGTGTCCTTTCTGTGTTAAAATGACACTTACATTGAGTTTTGAGCCAACTCTAATTCAGTATGATTTTATTTTGATTCTTATTATAATTACATTTACAGAGACAAAATTTCCAAATAAAATCACATTCTGAGGTGAAGAGTAGACAGAAATTTTGGGATGACACAAAATTCAACTGACTATACATGAGATTTTTCTTTCATTATTGTTATTATAACACTGGACCCACATTGTCTGTGTGTGTGTGTGTGCGTGCGTGCACGTGTGTGTGTATGCACTGATCCAGCCACACACCTTTAGTACAACTCTGCCTCCTTGGCCATAGCTGACTGGCTTAGTTTAAAACCTAAGTAGTCTATGCCAATAAGCACCCCTCATTTGGGAACTTAAAATTGAATTAAGAAATCCCAACTCTATTGTAAATGAAGGAGTTGCAAATAAGACCTATAAGTGATCACTTCCAGCCACATGGATTAAATGAAAAAATAGTTGGCACACACAGAGAGAAGAATGATGCCAAGAATAACAAGAAGGCAAAGCCAGAGAGAAAAAAGACCTATTTCCCTTTCTTCTTCTGATTTTCAGTGTCTAATACATTCTTAAGTTTTTACAATCAACATCACAAGCCCACCATCTTTTGCTCTTGAAAGTGCAGTTTCTTACTTGATCTTGAATAGGCCTAAACTTTTTTGTTTTGTTTTGAGATAAAGTCTCTCTCTGTTGGCCCAGGTGGGGGTGCAATAGCACAGTCTCAGCTTACTGCAATCTCTGCCTCCCAGGTTCAAGTGATTCTCCTGCCTTAGCTTCCTGAGTAGATGGGATTACAAGTGTGTGCTACTATGTTTGGTTATTTTTGTGTTTTTAGTAGAGATGGGATTTCACTGTGTTGCCCATACTGATCTGGAACTCCTGACCTTAAGTGATCCTCCTGCCTCAGTCTCCCACAGTGCTGGGATTATAGGCATGAGCCACTGGGCCCCGTCCTGGTCTAAAATTCCATGGAATCCTGGTATAAGTATTGACAAGTATTATATATTTGAAACCTCTGCTGTGGCCAGGTAGGGAGAAAATGAAGGTAAGCAAAGCCTAAAGAAAAATCAAACCAATAATTTAGTCTAAGCCTCTCAGATCAGTGATATCTCATTCTAGAATTGTTATTTGCTTGGTATTTGGAAAGTTTTCTTCTTTTTTCATTTTCTTTGTATATCTTATTATTTGAAATATACACACACAAGTTAGCCTGCAGACTGCCAGCAGAGCTCCAGAAAAAATGAGTATTTGTCTGTTTGATATAATAATAAGAATATTTAGAAACACAAATACTACAAAAATTATGCTGAACAAAACAGGAAGATTTGTTAATATTTTATGTAGAATGACTCATAATCATTACAACATGACTATAATTCAACATAGACATGACTAATTACAAGATTCTATTCATATCATGAAACAGTATGGAGCATCACATGTATGCCAAGTGTTCAACATATGAAGCCTACAGAATATGATAAAGACAAAATTGGAAATCTTATGGAATGTGACAATGGCCAAATTATGGAACATAAAAAACCAGCTTCAAAAATAATGATTAAGATTTGTTGAACATTTACTGCGTACCTGATACCATCCTATGAATTTCTGTTTTAATTTATTTAATCTTTAAAGTAATCCAAATAAGATGATTATATATTATACTCATTTTATTGATGAGTAAACTAAGGCATCATGTGGTTAAGTGAATTATCAATATCACAAAATTGGGAAGTAGTGGGAATGATGTTACAGCCCAGTCAGTATCTCTCCCAAGCCTGAGTATATAATTGTTCTAATGATAGATACCTGATAAGGGGTATTGGAGTCTCCAGTTTACTCTAGCTGTACACAGGAGATAAGTTTTCCTAGAGAAGGTATCATTTCAATGTAATCATTAAAGAAGGAATTTATCAAGATTAAAAATTTGAGAAAGTATATGCTGAAAAGAGGGAAAACAAATGTAAAGGCACAAATAAGTGAACAATAAGGGGCATATTTCTCAATAAGAAGAAACTGGGGAAGAATATTTAAGCTCACTAATGAGACCAAAATGGATAAAACTGATGGTAAACACCAATAGCTATAAATTACGTTTTTAAATTTTCTAATTTATTTATATTTCCATTGCATTTATAGTATTTTAATATTCTGTATCTTTTAGTATCAGATTAGTGTAATTTCTATTTTTAATGTAGCAGTCTAATCCTTACTTTAACAGTTAGCTATAAAATGAACCCAAAAAGAAATGCATGAATTCAACACACTTGTATTCTCCTATTGGACCTGCTTAGCAGAAAGAGTATTCTAATATCTAAAAATGTATTTAGTGTTCATATTTCCATTATAAAGTACTTTGCAATTAAGTATATTATACATTATCTTTTTACAATACAAAAACATTTTCCACATGAATCAAATCATGTAAGCAGCACCCAGATCAGGAAATAGAGCACTACCAGCCTTTCCAAAAGACCCTCTGAGTACTCTCTAAGTCACTTCATTTCCAAAGGTGTTTCCTTCTTTTATTTTTATTTTTATTTTTTGAGATGGAGTCTTGCTCTGTCACCAAGCTAGAGTGCAGTGGCACAATCTCACTGCATCCTCCACTTCCTGTGTTCAAGCTATCCCCATGCCTCAGCCTCCCAAGTAGCTGGGACTATAGGTGCACACCACCATGCCCAGCTAATTTTTTGTATTTTAGTGGAGACGGGATTTCACCATGTTGGCCAGGATGATCTCAATCTCCTGACCTCGTTATCCGCCAGCCTTGGCCTCCCAAATGCAGGGATTACAGGTGTGAGCCACCGCTCCCTGCCCTCCCAACTTCTTAAACCATAAATTAGTTGTGCATATTTTTGCATTTTATATCATTTGAATCATACATTACAGAAGCCCTGTATATTAAGCTATCCCAAATTAGTATGTAATTTTTTGAAGTTTCCATAGATTTCCACATTTATATTTTTGACATATTTTTCTGTATAATTTTTTCCTTTGCATCCTATACATTAGCTCCTGCCCAGTAAAATTTCGTAGCTTCTAGTATTTTTAACATGTCTCTATTATAATTGTATTTCATATGTATATGCCTCTGTTACAACTATAGTTAATACGGTGCTGTAAGTGTATTAACAGGAAACAAAATTTTATTTAGACGAGGAATAAGTTCAAGATATCTAATATCATACTGACTATAATTAACAATATATTGTGTACTTAACAATTGCTGAGAGTAGACTTTTGTGTTCTTACCACAAAAAATAATTTGCAGGGTAATGTATATGTTAAATAGCTTTATATTCCAGAATGTTTGCACAAATAAAAATATTATGTTGTACACCATAAATATATGTAATTTTACTTCTCAATTATTAGGAGAAAATACTTTGACTTTAACAAGCACAAGTTAGGAATTGATGAGTTTCCATATATACTAAAAAGACAAATACAACTTGCTGTATTTATACTCTGGTTAATTAGCTCTGTAGTAGGACATAAATGCCTGCATGACTTTATCTTCATCATTGTGTTTTAAAATGCATTAAATGAGAAGACAATATTTCCAAAGATTCTAGCCCTTACCTATAAGCTCTTAATTTTACTCATCTCCTAATATGCTCCTTAAGCAAATAGAAAATCAAAATTAATGAGAAGTTTTAAAGATTCATGTTTGTTAACATAGTTTTAATTTTCAAATTTAAAGACTGTAGTCACTCAATGCTTTTTTTTTGACCAATTAGTGTCAAGCAATAGAGTGATTTTGGTGGTGGTAAGATATAAATTTACACAGAAATGCTTGGAATTGTCACTCTTTTATTACAACATCAGCTTATCATCTTTTATGTATTTAGGCTTTAACTTCATTGGAATGCATTGTTTCTAGCTACATAATTTTTCTCAGAATATATCCAGGTACAGGTTTATATTATCAGCTGAGTGTATGATCTTGTACAGATGATATTTTTTCTACTTCAAATGAATACCATATGAATGCTGTAGTATGTTATGTACTGTACACTAAACAACACACGCTTGAACTACAAGGGTCTATCTCTAGACAGTTTTTTCAATAAATATAATGAAAAGATTGGGAATGATTGCAATGTTTATTAAAAACCCACAAACTGTATAGCTTAGAAATAACAAAAGAGTAAGAGAAAATAGTTATGCCATGAATACCTAGAGAATATGTAAATATTAGTTGATTGTATCATTTATTACCATCAAGTACACACAAATCTATTGCAAAAGTTACAATTTATCAAAAATTTACACACACACACTTCAAAATCATACCTGGTGCTATTCATAGTGGAAAGACATATAAACAAACATAAAGACTCAGTATTAAATCATAACTGCATAAAATTAACCATACTACATACTGTATAACTAATAATTTTATAGCTATTTACTGTTGCTATTGATGAAGGACAAATATGATAATCAGGCTTAGCCACAGCAGTTTGGCATAGCAATGGGCACTGTACCCCTACTGTGGCCTCACCTCAATGCCATCTCTTCTAGAAACCCTGCAGTCAGGGCAGCATTCTGTTGGAAGAGAGAGGCCTATGAAGCCAACAGGAAGGCCAGGTGTATCTGTGGAGTAGCCACTTACAATGCTGCATAATACTAATCTCCACAGGAAGAGTTCCTCTCTACAGTAAATTGTGATTCACAGTAAGAAGTTATCCATTGTATTTCTCATGTATTTTTTAATCATGTTTAGTACAATGCCATAAACCTTGAATAGCAACATGGAACTCACATGAAGCACCAGTAGAGATTCTGGAAGTGCTTCTAACAGGCAAAATCATAACATTAGGAGAAGAAAATTGAATTGCTTGATATGTACCATAGATTGAGGTCCGTAGCTGCAGTTGCTATTTTGAGATAAACACATCTGATGTAAGGACTAAAGTAGAAAAATAAAATAAAGTTAGGAAGTTAATAGAGCTGTTGATGCAGCTATACCAGCAGGCAACAAAACATTGTACTTTTTGCAAAATACTTTTTTATCATATATCAAAAATGTAGCTTTTATGTAGGTGCATGATTTCTCCAAGAAAGATACACCTATACTGCAATGTTGTCTCCTACAGTATGGCTTCTACAAGATGCATGGAGCAAGGGAAACTGTAAAAGTAAAAACACTTCTGATGATTCAATTGACAACGTTCGTAAACTTGTTTTTACCTACAGTGTAGAAACATTATACTGGATGCTGAATGGGGATACAAAAAAAAACTGAAAATGGTTATAGAGGCCTTTATGCTACAAGAGTAGGCTAACAACCTGTTTAAGCTGATGTGGTATCTCTACAAAATTATCCAGACTCAGTTGGATTCTGTCCTCAGTAGCAGCCAAGTGCCTGGAGATAAGAACCAGCATGCTGCTACCTTCAGAGTGATATTATTGGCCTATAATCCTTCCATTCTTCTCTCCAATACTCAGGGTTTGCTAGTTCGACAGTAGTGGTGATCTTGTACCTCTTTTGCATTGTTTTATTTCTTTGTTTTTATTGTTTGCCTTAGCAATTATATTACATAAAATTGAAAATGCTCTGTTTGTAAAATGTTGTAGCACCAAAAGTTTCAGTGGAAATTGCACTTTAGATTTAGAAAAACTCATCCCTGGGGACTTTTCAGGAACCAGTTATACTCCTTAGACTGAAGAAAGGAAAGGAGTGGCAAAAATATACCATAAAAATGGCCATTATTTCTGATAAGCTCAAAAATTTAATGTAATTACTAATGAGTTTTAATATAATATTGCATAGGAATATGCAGTGCAGCAGTCCCCAAATTTTTTGTGGCACTGGGGACTGGTTTCATGGAAGACATTTTTATTTTTCATGGGGGTGATTGGGGTGGTTTCTGGATGAAACTGTTCGACCTCAGATCATCAGGTATTAGACTCTCATAAGGAGTGCAACCTAGATCCCTGGCATGGGCAGTACACAATAAGATATGCACTCCTATGAGACTATAATGCTGCCACTGACCTGACAGGAGGCAGAGATCAGGTAATAATGCTAGCTGGCCTGCAGCTCAACTCCTGCTGTGGTGCCCAGTTCCTAACAGGCCACTGACTAGTACCAGTTCATGGCCCAGGGGTTCGGGACCTCTGATCCAATGGATAAGTGAAATAAACCAAAAAAAATATCCAAAAACATCTAGTGTGTGTGTGTGTGTGTGTGTGTGTGTGTGTGTGTACGCATGCACGCATAGTTTTAAATTGGAAGTTAATTATCTATAAAACCTCAAGGTGAAGCACAACTTAAGCAATAAAGGAAACAAAACTATTAAAAATAAGATCAGAAAAGAACTGAAGGAGATAGAGACACATTGACCTTTGCCACCGCCAGCTCACCTCCAAGCTTCAGATTGAGATCTATTGTAATCCATATTGTGAAAGGATGCTGTACTTTATATAACAGGTTTAATTTAGTACATATTTATGATGGCATCTGAGTTCCATTTGGTATATTATCTTCACCAGGATTTTCTGGTTTCTAAGGAGACTTTTTGCATAGAAACAACTCCAGGACTTGGGTAATCCAGTAAGAAGTGCCCACCTAAAGTATGAGCACATTTATGAGGTTATAGAATTCAAAGTAGGTGTTGATTATCACTTAATTCCTTCAGATATATTACTCAATATGGGATACCAGTATAGCCTTCAGATATGTCAGGCAGGTAGGCAGGGTTCTGATTGGAGGTCAGAATGAAATAAATAGAGAAAAATCCTCCTGACAAAAACTAAGAATGGAAAAAGATACAAATAAACTATTTTAATTCAATGTGATAAATCACTTAAGAGTAGGCACATAAAAAGGTTATCCAACGAATTATTTTGTGAATCAAGACAGGATCAGGAGAATCAGCTACAGGTTGTAATCAGAGGTGATTGAGGTTCAAATAAGTCAAAAGGAATAGTTGGGAAATAAATTTCTGGACAGTTCACAGAGAAAACATATTCTAAAAGACTGTGGCTACTTAGACCTTCAAAGACTACTTTCCGTTTGTTGGAGGCCTTGTTATCATAGGAGATGACAACTTTGTCCATGTTGCTGCCCCTGGAAACCTCCCAATGGGACAAGATCTGGAGGCTGAAGATAGTGATAGTGATGATCCTGTCCCTGCACAGGCCTGGGTTCATGTGTGTGTTTGTATAGTAGTTGTATTTATTTATGTATTTTTTTAATTGTACTTTAAATTCTGGGTTACATGTGCAGATTTTGCAGGATTGTTCCATAGGTACACACATTCCATGGTGGTTTGCTGCCTCCACCTGCCTCTCTGCCCATCACCTACGTCAGGCATTTCTCCCAGTGTTATCCCTCTTCAACCTCCCCACCCCCCACTCTTCCTCTCCTAGCCCACCATCCCCCAAAAGACCCCAGTGGATCCAAAATGCCCATAAATGATAGACTGAATAAAGAAGGTGTGGCACATGTACACCATGGAATGCTCTGCAGCCATAAAAAAAAGAATGAGTTCATGTCCTTTTTGGGGATATGGATGAATCTGGAGGCCATTATTCTCAGCAAACTGACACAAGAACAGAAAACAGAGCACCACACGTTCTCACTCATGGGCGAGTGTTGAACAATAACACATGGGCACAGGAGGGAACATCACACACTGGTGTATTAGTTTTTAACAAACATTTAAAAAGTAAAAAAAAAAATAGAAAAAAACCTTTAGAATATATAAACAAAATATAGCAAAAAAATGATACACCTATAGACTCTATTATGATTCAAGAAAAAGTGAAGTCATTATATGACAACTTAAAACAAGTGAAGGTGGATTTAACTTAATGCCAGCAAGATATGGTTTGATAATTTTAGAAAGAGGTTTGCCCTAAAAAACATGTCAACATAATAGAAGCAGCTTCTGCCAAACAAGAGGCAGCAAAGTTCCCAGACAACATTAAGAAAATCATTGAGAAGAAAGTATATCTGCTTGAACAAGTTTTTAATGCATAAGAAAGGCAGCATATGCCACAAAAGACATTTATTAGTTAGAAAGAGGAGTGGGCACTAGGATTTAAGGCAGAAAAGGATAGGCTAACTTTATAGTTTTGTGCAAATATATAAGGTTTGTGATCAAGACTGGCCCTATTCATAAAGCTTCTAACCCCTGAGCCATGAAGGGAAAAGAAATACCAGCTGCCAGTCTTTTGGTTGTCCATTAAGACCTAGACAATGAGAACACTTTCTGCATTGGTTTCATTGCTTCTTTGTCCCTGAAGTCGAGAGGGACCTTGCCAGTAGGGGCTGCCTTTTGACATCCTTTTGTTATTAGACAACTCCCATGGCCACCCAGAAACCCATGTGTTCCACGCTGAAGGTGTCAAGGAGGCCCATTACCTCCAAGCACAATATTTCTAATTCAGTCTCTGGATCAAGGGATTTACTGTAAGAAGCTTTAGGCTCATTACACATGGCACTCTATGGAAAAGATTGTCAACGCTATGGAAGATAACTCTGACAGAGAGAACATCATGAAAGTCTAGAAAAATTGCCTCTCTGTGGATGGAATCATTGTTATAGAAGTCACAAAAGCCCCTGAGCCTGAAACAATACATTTTACGGAAGAAAACTAAATACATATGTTGTGCGTGGCTTCATAAGTTTTATGACAGAGCTAATCAAGGAAATAATGACAGAGATTGTGGATATGGCAAAAAATGGCAAGGAAGAAAGGCTTTCTAGATATAGATCTTGGAGAAAGTCAATACCTTATAGCCATAACACCAGAGGAATTAACAGAAGATGACTTAATGGAGATGGGTGCTTCTGAACCAGTACCAGAGAATGAGGAATAAAACACAGAACAAGCAGTGTCAGAAACAAG
Organism: Callithrix jacchus; assembly: GCF_049354715.1. Lineage (NCBI taxonomy): Eukaryota > Metazoa > Chordata > Mammalia > Primates > Cebidae > Callithrix > Callithrix jacchus. Next base: position 57,165,332 of record NC_133515.1, on the reverse strand, counting down.
TTGACATTAGACGATTGATAGAAAAATTTGGATTATTCTACTTTTGACCTCTTTTATGACATGGACTCATCTCTGACATGTGCACTGAAGCTAAAGCAAATAGTGGAAGTAATTGGTGTTGGAGTCTTATAGAATAATTTTTAGAGAAATAAAAATCAAAACAGTCCAAAAGAAATTAATATGTATTTCTATAAAGTTACACTGAGTGTGCCTGTCTCTTCTGCCTTCTCTTACATGCCTTTCACCTCTTCTGCCTCTGTCAACACTGAAACAGTAAGACCAACCCTCTTCTTTCTCCTCCTCATTAGCCGACTCAATATTAAGGTGATGAGGATGAAGAATTTTATGATGAACCACTTCTAATTAATAAATTGTTATTATATGTTTTCTTCCTTACAATTATCTTAATAACATTTTATCTAGCTTATTTTTCTATAAAGATAAAATATATAATGTATATAACATGCAAAATATATGTTAACCCACTGTTTATATTATTATTAGTAAGTCTCTAATCAGCAATAGACTATTAGTACATTTAAGTTTTGGGGAGTATGTAAGCAGATTTTTGACTGCATGGGAGTTGGCATTCTTAAACCCTCAGTGTTCATGGTCAACTGTACTTTTCCTTCATTTCTATTTTAAATTTATTTTAACTGTTTCTTGTTTTATCTTTCCATAATCTATTTGGAACAATATTCTTTTTAATTAAACAACAATAAATATTAATCGATTTTTTTTGTTGTTTATTTGTACTGATGACAGCTTTCAGCATTATCTGTTTCTCTTCTTCTTCAGCTCCATATGTGAGCAAGCACATGTGAAAGCTAGAGAGCTTTTACCTTTGGTGCTGGTAGCAAGTTCAAACAACTTGTAGCAACCTGCAGGCAGGTGTCAATCCCTTTCCATCATAAAAAAAAAAAAAAGCCTTTTATTTTTCAAATTTTTTCCCTCGTCTCTTAAGCCATTTGCTGACCAGCTTGGGAAGCTTGCCTTGCTTTCCCCAGAAAACTTCATTTGTGAGCGTTAAACCCCTTTGCTACTCTTTTGGTATGTGTACACTGTCATCATCCTTAAATCTGAAACAGATTTTGAAGTTCCATTCTACATCTTCAACGTCACCATCAAACAATCAATCAAATTGCTGTCAGATTCCTTTGTCTCAACACTAGGTATGTGATAAATTTAGTATGTGATAGAGTTATCTTTTTTATCTTGGAGCTAATTTTGGTCTAGTGAGTTCAAATAAAAAATTAATTCATCAGTTAGTTCATATCAAGGACTGTAATGGGAGAGGGGAGGTATTTTGTGGTATGCAGTCATACTGCCCTGAATGTGAATATTTATATACATAGTTCTAGCTTTGGCTTTGAATGTGTTATTGACCCTCAGCATTCTTTTCTGTCAAATGTAGATGATACTATCCCTCTCAAGAAAGTGTTGAGGGTGGCTAATATAAGTAAATAACCCAGGGTAGGACTGAGCACATAGGTAACACAAATGTTATTTTGTTTTCCCACTGTTCTCTGCTGACTAAAAAAGATACGTATGATATGGTGCTTACAGTTAGTTAAGAAATAACATATTCAATTATTAAATATCATAACAAGATTCATGTATACATACACTAAACTATGCTAAGCCTTTATACACCCAGTGCTGGAGACAAGAATCAAACTTGCACAGAGAAATGATAGAACCCATTCTCACCAGCTCTTTCCTCCCAATATGCTAAATCATTTATTGGCACATTTGATATGCTAGACACAAGGCTATGTTTATTTTTTCACTTCATCCACACACTTTCTAGGAAGTGATGAAGATTTAATGATGAAGATGATGGGGATAGTCCTAATAATAATACCATTCACTAGCATGTATGCTTGGAAATGTACCAAGTATTTTACCTACCTAAATACTTGTGATATTTGTGTGAAGTAGGTAATGATATTATGCTCACTTTATAGATGACGAAATTGAAAGAATCAAGTTTACTTGTAAAACGTCATATGGATTGTCACCAGCCAAACCAGTATTTGATTCTAGACTGTGTTTAATGCTTGTGACTGCAAATTTAATCCTAATTCTACTGCAACAAGAAAACTCAGATATTCATTTTGGCTCATTTCATGAATCACTTGAGAAACTGAAATTCCAGCAAGTAGAAACACTTAATTCTGCGTATATGATAATTTTGGAAATATTTCCATAAAATGGAGCTAGAAGAAGCAATACAAGACATATGGGGGAGAGGGGTAGGCTACCGATGGGGTTTTCTGTTATTTACATATATACTCGTGGAAAGGGCTGGCCTTAAGCAATGAGTAAATATCATGTCTGCTCTTATGGTGTGTGGGCTCTTGTAAGGTCTTCTACCTTGAAATTTCTCCCTAGAAGCAAAGCCTGTGAGGACAAAGAAAGTTGAAAAGACAAATCCCATGGGATGGAGACAACATCAATGTTCTAGAATACAAATGCCTCATTCCAAACCTCTCTTAGCTATTGTTGGAAAGCAATTGTTGGCCACCTCAGACAGGACCCAGGTTCCTGGTTAGGAACCAGAAGGGAATATTTCGAGGGGTATGAAGGAGTAAAACTGTTAAGATCAATGAAATTAGCAGAAAATTTAACAAGTTTTACTTTTTTTGTTGTTGTGGTTAAACTTATATATTTATTTTATTTTATGAATCATTTAAGATTTTGTGCCCTTTTTTAGTAACTGGTAAGGGATAAACTGTGCCCCTTTTTAAAGCATAAATATAAGGCATTTGCTAACGTCTATTCACTGTAAAACAGTGTTAAAATTCTTCAACTATGCAAATTATTTCTCTTGAGATTTTCTGTATTGAGATTTTCTTGTGTGGACCTCCCCATCTTTCTACCTACAAATTAACATAGCACTCTTCTACTTCCTTGACATTTTTGTGGAACATACTGAGTTTTTCTTCATCTCTCTGAGACCTATTGAAAATAATAGAAGCATACTGTTTTCCTCCCTTAAAATATATGTGAAAAAATAGTTGTAATTTTTCTTAACTGACTAGTTGGAGCAGTGATATTAATTCACTGGAAAAAGCACTTACTGCTTCACAAATTATGCCATTAATTGGAAGAGAGCTGCCCTGTCCTCCTGCATCAAATTCCCCGTCACTAACATTACAACATAGGTTTAATCATAAGCACCAAAAGCCACTGTGCCTTTTCTGTGTCTACTCTCATGCAAACATGATATTCTCTGCTTGCTTTGTGAGTTTGTTCTTTCATTCTTCAGACAAAAAAAAAATTTAAATAAGAAAAAGTCCAGGTTACTTTTGCTTTTTTTTTTTTTTAATTGCATTTTAGGTTTTGGGGTACATGTGCAGAGCATGCAATACAGTTGCATAGGTACACACAGGGCAGTGTATTTTGTTTGCTTTCTCCCCTTCACCCACATTTGGTATTTCTCCCCTGTCAATCCCTCCCCACCACCCCCTCCCACTGGCCCTCCCCTTTTCCCCCTATAGACCCCAGTGTTTAGTACTCCCCTCTCTGTGTCCATGTGTTCTCATTTTTCATCACCCGCCTATGAATGAGAATATGCGGTGTTTCATTTTCTGTTCAGACACTTTACGAAAGAAGACATATATGAGGCCAACAATCATATGAAAAAATGCTCATCGTCACTGGTCATCAGAGAGATGCAAATCAAAACCACATTGAGATACCATCTCACGCCAGTTAGAATGGCTTTTTTTTTTAATTGTATATTTAGTTTATAATTTTGAAAGTGGCTTTATAAAGATTATAAGATGAACTATGTAAAAATTATGAGTTTCTATAAAAACTATATCTAAGTAAGTTTATTTCAGTCCTTATTCTAGAAGTTCTATATTATTAATGGAGATAATTCTAAATTCTGAGACTTTATCTCATGACCAATGAAGCTCCATTAGGAATTTGGAAACCAAATTAAAAAGTCATGAAGGTCAAATTTATCAAGCCTATACTCAATGATTTAAAATAAAAAAAGTAACTGGGAAGGAAAATTTTAAGGCATATTCAAAAATTTTCTGTTTGGGAGGCAAAGTGTAAAACTCTTGTAAATGTAGACTTCAATGGTCAATCCACTATTATTTTATTTAGATTTGAATTTATTATAGGTGATTTTTATAGCTCCATATTTAAATTTTCACAACTCAAGACATTCCTTTATAATGCTGCTGTACTGTCACTTAAAAATTATGTTTATTGATATATAATGTTTGCACATGTTTATAGATTACATGGAATATTTTTACATGCATACTATGTGTAATAATAAAATCAAGGTAATTGAGATATTCATCACCTCAGATGTTTATCATTTTGTGTATGTGTGCTGGAAGCATTCTAAATCTTTTCTAATAGTTATTTTGAAATATACAATCAATTATTGTTACCTGTAGTCACCATACTGTACACTGGACCATATTCCTTCTATTTGACTGCTCTGTTGTGTCCATTAACCAACCTCTCTTTAAACCTCCTGGCCCCTACCGTTCTAAGCTTCTGATAACCACCATTCCACTCTATAGCTTCATGAAAGAAATAAATTTTGTAGCTACTGTATATAAGTGAAAACATGCAGTATTTTTTCTTTCTGTGCCTGGTTTATTTCATTTAAACCAATGTCCTTCAGTTTCATTAATGTTGCTAAAAATGACAGGATTTTATTTTTTATGGCTAAATAATATTCCATTGTGTATCTATGCCATGCTTTCTGTATCCATTTATCTACTGATGAACACCTAGGTTGTTTTAACATCTTCATTACTGTGAATAGCATTACAATAAACATAGAGGGCAGATATCTTTTCAATATATAGATTTCCTTATTTTGGCACTGGGCAGTGAGATTGCCTGGATTATATGGTAATTCTATTCTTAGTTTGTGAGGAACTTCTGTACTGTTTTTCATAGTAGCCATGCCAATTTTTATTGTCCTTAAACTTCATAATTATAACACACCCACTGTAATGTGAAGAAGCTATTTAGTCTTAGACTTTAGGAAAAAATATTACTTATAACAGATACATTCATTTTATTGTAGTCACCCAACACTACTGTATGACTTCTGAGTCAATTTGTTAGTAATGTTACATTTTTCACAAGCAAATAATTATTTATTTTATTTTATATTATGGAGAAGAAAAACACACGTGTGTCTATTCAGAGAAAAAATTCATAATCTAGAAATTGTAAGAGCAGAACTGAAACAGATTCCTTGTAGCATAGAGATGCAAACTGTTTTTCAGATGATAACTAAACATTGATATATTAAAATAAATCAACAAAAGTAGGACTATTCCAGGTTCCTTTGACAGAGGCAACTCAAACAGATTTACAGGAATAAAACAAACAAGCCCATTCAAAAATGGGCAAAGGATATGAACAGACACTTTATGAAAGAAGACATACATGAGGCCAACAAACATATGAAAAAATGCTCATCACTGGTCATTAGAGAGATGCAAATCGAAACCACATTGAGATACCATCTCACGCCAATTAGAATGGCAATCATTAAGAAATCTGGAGACAACAGATGCTGGAGAGGATGTGGAGAAATAGAAACACTTTTACACTGTTGGGGGGAGTGTAAATTAGTTCAACCGTTGTAGAAGACAGTGTGGTGATTCCTCAAGGCCTTAGAAATAGAAATCTTTATTTGAATTTTTAAGTAATTTACTCCTTCAAATATTACATTAAGTAGCTTGTAAAACCTCCTCTGCTACTGAGTCAGCTCTACTTCTTTTTTGTTGTTTTTGTTTTTTTGTTGTTTTGAGACAGAGCCTCACTTTGTTGCCCAGGCTGGAGTGCAGTGGCACAATCTCAGCTTACTGCAACCTCTGCCTCCCAGGTTCCAGTGATTCTCCTACCTCAGCCTCCCAGGTAGCTGGGACTATAGTCATGTGCCACCATGCCCAGCTAATTTTTTGTATTTTTAGTAGAGACAGGGTTTCACCATGTTGACCAGACAGGTCTCAAACTCCCAACCTCAGGTGATCCTCCCGCCTTGGCCTCCCAAAGTGCTGGGATTACAGGCATAAGCCACAGTGCCTGACCAGCTTTGCCTCCTAAATTAGATCTGGTCTTTTTGCCATTTTTTATTTTGGGATCACACTAGTACTCTTCAACTGAATTTTAACCTTACTTTTAAATATTTATATCTGGCTTTAAGAATTTAAATGAAGACATTTTCACAGACTCATTCTAGAAATAGTGCTCTATTTGACATTAATATTCTATAATATAATTTAGATTTCAGAGACCTGTCTTGAATATTTGGTAATTTCAATTTGGCATTTTCTTTCACTGAAATGGGTAACCACACCAGTATCATAATTTCTCAAAGGGACAATAACATAATTTATACAGGAGTGCCAATCTTTTTACATTTTGCATTCATATTTATCTTGTTCTGGAATACACAGCTTTTAGTTTCAAGTTGTGTTAACCATATTTGTCTTCATGATATTTCAGAAATTTCATAAAAATAGTCTTTAAAGAAGATTGATTATCACTGATTTTGATAAGTGTACATATATTTGAGACAGAACTGAGAACTATACATTTTGGATGTAATATCTGGATTTTCCTTTTGGAAACACAGATTATATTTCACAAAGACTAACCATTTTCAAAAATTTATGTTTGAAACTCGCTCTTAAATTTTCTATAAAGAAAACGGAATTAATATTTTATCCTCAAACAGAAATGCTGATGGTAGTCTCTCCTGTCTCATACAAAACCATATGCTGAATAATGGTATAAGTTAATAGTTTTTGGTCATTTTTAGATAATGAAGGCACATTGCTGAGAGTACATACAAGACACAAATATTCACAAGCCCACATTATCTCTTCATTAATAGGCAGGAAGTATCCAACGAAGAACATTTTTTATTAAATAAACACAAAGAAATAGACAAGGTTCTTTAATGACCTTACTGGGATTCATTGCCAACTGGAGACGTAACTCTTCACACAGATTCCATCTCAGTCTAGACCCTGCACTAACAGTCCTAGAGCCCAAGGAACATCTACTCATAAAAATTCTGTCCCCCTTGACTGTTGCTGTTTCCAGTTTTCATTTGCAGGCTTATTTTTTCAACAGTTACCAAATATTCCAACAATAGGAACACTTTTGGAAGAGAAAAGTGCTGAGAGTGCATGAAAGACACAAATACTCACAAGCTACCTTATCTCTTCATTAATTCACTCACAACAACGAGTGAACAAATCTTTAAAATATACCATAGGAAGGCCAAAAACAATGAATATTAAGTATATAAATAAGAAACCTAAGAGTAGGTGAATTCAAGTAACTGCCCTAACTCAGAGAGAATAGAAATATTAGCTGAAGTTCAAATGTACATATCATCGAGGAATTCCTTACACAAGAGCATATCCAGATAAAGGTTATTGTGATTCTGAAATTCTTAACAACTTGCTCAAGCTTTCAGTTTCTGGCATTTACTATTCAATTTTACTGGTTGTCAAATTTTAGAAACATGCTGACTAAAAGGGACAGACACTTTAATTCCAAATATCTGATCAGTTGTACAAGGAAAATAATGTTTTGCTACTGAGGGTCATGTAAGAGTGTAAACAATAAATATAAGTAATGATTTTAGAGGATTGTGAATACTTGTAACTCTTTATTTCTTTCTAGGATTGGGTCTAACTTCTAAGACAATTAAATAAAAGTTATTTAAAGAATTCATCTTTAAGTAAAATAAGAATATTATAAGCCTATATTAATGGTTGATTTAACATAAACAATATCACCATAATAGTAAAACCCAATAGGGACTGATACATTTTAAGGGAGAGTCTATGGAAATTGTATATTTCCTCATTCATCAATTTCACATGTTTAATAACATTTGTTATGTTTGAAATGTGTCAACTTTCTGGAACTACTTGCAGGCAATAGTTTCATTTATATTTTTATACAAATTTATCAATATATAATTCACATAGTATATAGTTAACTCATTTAAATAGTTGAAGCTAATTATTTTTGATACATTCAGATACGTGAAACCATCCCCCAATCACTAATGGAGAAATTTCTATCACCTCAAAAAGAAACCCTGTACTCTTTAGCTATTAACTTTCTATTACCCACATCATCATCATCACCTCAGCCTAAGCAAATACTTTGTGTTTCTATGGATTTCCTTATTCTGGGTTTTCTTAAGTGTTTTTTCTCTGTGGGTAGTTTATTAATGACTGCTGCACGTTCTTCATCTGTTACAGGTCTATTCCAATTATCTATTTCTTCTCGAGTCAACTTCAGTAGATCATGTCTGTCTAAGAAATTGTTCATTTCATATAAGTTATCTAATTTGTGTGCAATTTTTTGTAATATTTTATTATAATCTTTATTTCCATAAATGAAATAGCAATGCCTCTTCTTTCATTTCTAATGCTAGTTGAGTCTTCTCTTTTCTTTTCCTTATCAATCTAGCTGAAGGTTTGTACATTTTGTTGATCTTTTCAAAGAATAAAGATGTATGTTTATTGTTTTTCTCTATTGTTTACCTATTTTAAATTTCATTAATTTTACCATAATTTGTATCATTTCCTTTCTATTAATTATTTTGGGCTGTTTTAGTATATGAAGGTATAGCTTTGACTATTGATTTAAGATCTTTCTTCTTTGCCAATATAGACATACGGCAATACATTTTCTCCTAAGCACTGTTTAGCTTCAACGTATAATTTCTGTTACATTATTTCTTAATTTTCATTTGTTTCTAAGTATTTTATGATGTATCTTTTGATTTCTTCATGGATATCTTCATTGCTTTATAATGTGTTATTTAATTTCAACATACTTGTGAATTACCTTACTATTTCCTTGTTATTGATTCACAATTGTATTCCATTGTAGTCAGAGAACATATGTACTATCTCTGTTTCTTTAAAATTGTTAATGTTTGCTTTATGGTCTAGTACATTGTACATCCTGGAGTATGTTCTATGTGCATTTGAGAATAATGTATATTCTATTTTTGTTAGGTGGGTATTTCATATGTATCTGTTAGATTTAGTTGGTTCCTAGTGTTATTGCAGTCTTTTATTTTGTTTATGTGGTCTCCAGTTATTGTATTTCTTAAAGTAGGATATTAGAGTCTTTGTTATTTTTGACTTACCTATTTCTCCTTCCACTTCTGTCATATTTTGCTTTATGAGGCAATGAATGTAAGCTTTGAGAAATGTATCTAAGTGTGGGCTCTAATACACAATGAGTCCTTGATATGTGCCATAAAAATTAGTTCCTGTAAAGCATGACTCAAACTTTCATGGAGATAAAAGATATATAAAAACATATCTTATAACTACATATATAAAAATTAAATATTTATCTTATATATATAAATAATACATACATGAGTTAAATTTTTTTTTATAACTTTTAAGTTCAGGGATATATGTGAAGGATTGCTATTTAGGTAAATTTGTGTCATGGGGGATGAGAGATTCTGGTATGTTGTATCTTTGTTCTCATTAGTTTCAAAGAACTTCTTGATTTCTACCATAATTTCATAACTACCCAAAAGTTATTTAGGAGTGCATTGTGTAATTTCCATGTAATTAATGGATTTGGGCTATTTTCTTAGTATTGACTTCTATTTTTATTGTACTGTGGACTGAGAGTGTGCTTGGTATGATTCTGGTTCTTTTGCAGTTGCTGAAGATTGTTTTATGATCAATTATGTGCTCAGTTTTCATGTCTGTTACATGTGGTGATAAGAATGCATATTCTGTTGTTTTTGGATTGAGAATTATGTAGAGGTCTATTATATGAATTTGGTCAAGTGCCGAGTTTAGGTCCCAAATATCTTTGTTCATTTTCTGCCTCAATGATCTGTCTAATACTGTGTAGTGGGGTGTTAAAGTCTCTTACTATTACTGTATGGGAATGTATGTCTCTTTTGTAGACATAGGTCTCTAAGAACTTGCTTTATGAGTCTGGGTGCTCCTGCACTGGGTGCATATATATTTAGGATAGTTAGGTCTTCTTGTTGAATTAAACTCTTACCATTATGTAATGCCCTTATTAGTCTTTTTAAATCTTTATTGGCTTAAAGTCAGTTTTTTTTTCTGAAATTAGGATTACAACCCCTGCTTTTTTCTGTTTTCTATTTGCTTGGCAGATTTTACTTTATCTCTATTTTGAGCCTATGAATGTCATTATGTATAAAATGGGTCTCTAGAAGACAGCATACCATTGGGTCTTGTGTTTTTATTTAGATTACTAATCTGTGCCTTTTAAGTGGTGCATTTAGTCCCACTTAAATTGAATGTAAATTATACATTCAAGATTAGTATCAATATGTGCAGAGTTGATTCTGTCATTGTTAGCTGGTTATTATGCTGGCTTGTTTGTGTGGTTGCTTGATAGTGTCACTGGTATGTGTATTTAAGTGTTTATAAGGAAGGTCTGCTAGTAACAAACTCCTTCAACATTTGCTTAACTGAAAATAATATTCTGTCTCCTTTGCTTAGGAAGCTTAGTTTGGCTGGATATGAAATTCTTGGTTGAAGATTTTTTTTTTTCCTTAAGAATGTTGAATATAGGCCCACAATCTCTTTTGGCTTGTAGGGTTTCAGCTGAGAGGTGTCTCTGTCAGCCTGTTGGGGTTTTCTTTGAAAGTTACCATGCTTATTCTCTCTACCTGCATTTTTCTTTTTTCATTTGACTTTGAAAAATCTGATAATTATGTGTCATAGGGATTATCTTTTTTTGTAAAATCTTGCAGGCATTCTCTGTATTTCCTGAATTTGACTGTTGCCCTTTCTACCAAGGTTGGGGAAGTTTCATGGACAACATCCTGCAATATACTTTCCAAGTTATTTCTTTCTCTCTGATATGGTTTGGCTGTGTCCCCACCCAAATTTCACCTTGAATTGTAATAATTCCCATTTGCCAACTGCAGGGCCAGGTAAAGATAATTAAATCATGAGACAGTTTCCCCCATACTGTTCTTGTGGAAGTAAATAAATCTCACAATATCTGATAGCTTTATAATGGGAGTTTTCCTGCATGAGCTACTGCCTAATGCCATGTATGACATGCCTGCTTCTCATTTACCTTCCAGCATGATTATGAGGCCTTCAGAGCCATGTGAATGGTAGCCAATTGAACCTCTTTCCTTTATAAATTACCAAATCTTAGGTGTGTCTTTATTAGCAGTGTGAGAACAGACTAAAAATACACCCCCCTTCCCTTTTGGGGATGCCAGTGATTTGAAGATTTTCTCACTTTACAGAAAGCCTACTTCTCAGTAGGTTTAGATTTTTATTCCTTTTTTAAATTATTTTTGTGTGACTGTCTTATTTTAGAGATCTAGTATTCAAGTTCTGAGATTTTTTTCCTCTGATTGGTCTATTCTGCTGTTAATACTTGTGATTGCATTGTGAAAATCTTTTATTGTGTTATTCAGCTCTGTCAGTCCTGTTAAATTTTTTCATACCAGCTATTTCATCCTTTAGTTCCTGCATTATCTCATTGTGATTCTTAGTTTCCTTGGATTGGGTTTTCCTGTTCTCCAGAATCTCATCTTCATTTCTATCCATATTCTGAACTCTATTTCTGTCATTTGAGCCAGTGCAGCCTGGGCAAGAACTCTTGTTGGAGAACTGGTGCAATGGTTTGGAGTACATATAACATTCTTGCCATTTGAGTTACACAGTTCTTGCATTTTTTTTTTTCTTTACTCTGCGTGTGGGTGTTCCTGAAACTACAGTGTAGGTTGAGTGTAGTCAATAGACTTCTTTTCTGGATGTTTTTATAGGGATGTAGCTTTGTACAATACCTTTAAGTTGAATTCTTGTCTTTTGTGTAAAAGTGGAGTATATTAGTGAGGTATTTTTGGTTTTGAAGCTCTGGGGATTGTGATCTTGTAGGTGGCATTTAAGGCATGTTGGTCTGTTGGTAGACTTTTGCTTGGTTGTGTGGCTCACTATGTTACCTTGTAGTTGCAGCTGTGTCCTCTCTCAATGTTCTGAAAGTGTGGATTCCTTTTTCACTTGAGTAATGGCCATAGACCACAGCTTGGCCCATCTTGTCTGCCCACTGCAACCGTGGTGCAATCTCATGATTGCTGTTCCTTCACTAACTTGGAGGCAGTGGAGGAAGAGGCCTTAGTAGTGGTTGTGGCCAAGGGTCTTTTGCTTGCCTTCTGGGACTCCACTCCAGAGAAATGCAGGTCAAGTCACTCAGTGCAATCAGCCCATGGTGGAGGGTCTGTGATATGGGTGCAGGCCAGGGGTTCCTGTCTGATGAAAAAGGCAGGGATGGAATAGATGGACTGGTCTTTTCTCCTTGGGTCAATTGCAGGTTTTTGAAAGTGTAAATAAAGCACTTAGGGTCTCTGCTACTTCATTAGTGTTGGGGTAGCCAGGACAGTTCCACTGAAAAGGTAGTGGGAGAGAAGTTTTTCAGTTGCCCCTAGTGGCTCTGTCCAGGGAGTTAGAGAGCTGCTTCTGGCTTGATAGCTCTGGTGAAGGGTGACTGGAGGCCCAGACCTGAAGGAACTACCTAGTGAGGATAAATGGGAACAGGCACCCACATAACAGTCTGGCCACTTTTCATAGGGCTGCTGTGGTATGTCCCTTCAGTCTGTATTCACTGTGGATTTTCAGTACCTGAAGATATCAACAGTGAAGTCTGCAAAACAGAAAAGACGGCAACCTGCCCCTCCTTCTGGGGATTCCATCCCAGGAGGTGCAGACCTGTTGCCTGAGTGAATGCACCTGTAAGAGGTGGCTGGAGATCCATGTTGAGAGTTTCCCCCCAGTGAAGAGGAATGGGATTGGGGGCCCACTTAAGAAAGCAGCCTGTTTACATTTTCATAGAGCATCTATGCTGTGCTGGAAAACCATTTAAGTCCCTGGTTGGTTTGGGCTCTCCAAAGCCTAAATGCTGGAACTGTGTAGTAGTCAATTCTTATAGTTCAACATGGTTGACAAGGGCCCAGGAAAGTTACAATCATGGCAGAAAGGAAAGCAAACAAGTCCTTTTCACTGGGTAGCAGGAAGGAGAAGAATGAGAACCATGAGAAGGATGAAGCCCCATATAAAACTATCAGATCAGTGAGAACTTACTATCACAAGAATAGCATGGGAAAAACCACCTTCATTATTCAATTGCCTCCCTCTGGGTTCCTCCCACAACACATGGGGATTATGAGACCTATAATTCAAGATGAGATTTGGGTGGGGACACAACCAAAGCATATCATTCCCTCCCTGGATTTTAAAACATAATAATGCTTTCCAACAGTTTCCAAAGTCTTAAATCACTCCAGAATTAACTAAAATGTCAGTTCAAAATCTCATTTGATACAAGGCAAGTTTCTTTTGTCTTGAGCTGGTAAAATCAAAAACAAGTCAGTTACTTTCTAGAGTTAATAGGGGAATAGACAGTGGGTAAATACAGATGTTCCAAATGGGAGAAATTGGTCAAAACAAAGGGCTACATCTCCATGTAAACTGGAAATTCAACAGGGCAGTCATTAAACCTTAAAGTTCCAAGTTCCAAAATGATCTTGTTTGACTCCATGTCTCATATCCCAGTGATGCTGATGGAAGAGAGGTAGGCTCTAATAGCCTTGGGAAGCTTCATCTTTGTGGCTTTGTAGGGTACATCCCCCCTCCCAGCTGCTTTCATGGGTTGCCACCATTGAGTGTCTGCAGCTTTTCCAGGTGCATGGTGCAAGCTGTCAGTAGATCTACCATTCTGGGGTTTGGAGAATGGTGGCCCTCTTCTCATAGCTCCATTAGGCAGTGCCCCAGTGGTAACTCTGTATGAGGGCTCCAACCCCACATTCCTCTTCTGCATTGCACTAGCAGAGGTTCTTGTGAGTGCTCGTCCCCTGTAGCAAACAGCTGTCTAGACATCCAGGCATTTCCACAAATTCTCTGAAATCTAGGCTGAGGTTCCCACATCTCATTTCTTGACTTCTGTACACCCACAGGCTAAACACCACATGTAAGCTGCCATGGCTTGGGCTTGCACCCTCTGAAGTGGCATCCTGAGCTGTACATTGAACCATTTTATCCACATCTGGAGCTGAAGCAGCTGGGATGCAGGGAACTATGCCCCAAGGTTACACAGACCGGGAGAGCAATAGGCTAGGCCTATGAAACCATTTTTCCCTTCTAGGCCTCTGGGCCTGTGATGGGAGGAGCTACTGTGAAGGTCTCTGACATGACCTGGAAACATTTTTTCTACTGTCTTTGGTGATTAATATTTACGCAAATTATTTAGGCAAATTTCTGCTGTCAGATTAAATTTCTCCTCAGAAAATGGGTTTTTATGCTGGGTGTGATGGCTCATGCCTATAATCCCAGCACTTTGGGAGGCGGAGGTGGGCAGATCACCTGAGGTCAGGGGTTTGAGACCAACCTGGCCAACATGGTGGAACTCTGCCTCCACTAAAATACAAAAACTAGCTGGGTGTGGTGGTGTGCGCCTACAATCCCAGCTACTTGTGTGGCTGAGGCACATTAATCACTTGAATCCAGGAGGCAGAGGTTGTAGGGAGCTGAGATCATGCCATGGCACTCCAGCATGGATGTCAGAGTGAGACTCTGTCTCAAAAAATCCATATAAAAAAAGAGAAATAGAATAAAAAAAAATGGATTTTTCTTTTCTACCTCATAGGCTGCAAATTTTCCAAACTTTTATGCTCTGCTTCTTCTTGAATGCTTTTCACTTAGAAACTTCTTCCACTAAATATCATAATGATTTCTCTCAAGTTCAAAGTTCCACAGATCTCTAGGACAGGGGCAAAATTCCACCAGTCTCTTTACTAACTCATAGCAAGAGTCACCTTTTCTCCAGTTTCCAAGAAGTTTCTCATCTCCCTCTCATATCACCTTGGCCCAAACATCATTGCCCATATCACTATCAGCATTGTGGTCAAAACCATTCAGCAAGTATCTAGTAAGGTCCAAACTTTCCCACATTTTCTTGTCTTATTCCAATCTGTTCCAACCTCTGCCTGTTACATAGTTCCAAAATTGCTTCCATATTTTTGGATATCTTTATAGCAACACCCCACTCTGCAGTACCAACTTACTGTCTTAGTCCATTCTCACAGTTCAGCATGGCTGGTGAGGCCTCAGGAAACTTATAATCAGGGCAGAAGAAAAGCAAATATGCTCTTCTTCACAAGGTGGTAAGAAGGAGAAGAATGAGAGCAGAGTGAAGGGGGAAGTCCCTTATAAAACCATCAGATATTGTGATAACTTGCTATCACAAGAATAGCATGGGGAAACCACCCTCATGATTCAGTTAGCTCTCACTGGGTCTCTCCCATGACAAGTGGGAATTATGGGAACTACAATTCAAGATGAGATTTGGGATGGGACACAGCAAAACCATATCAAGCATCTAAGTCAGACAAATAACAAATAAGCTTCGTGGCCCACTTCTCTCCCTGGGAGCTGCACCTTATGGTGCAATGCTTCTATCAGTGACTGGTTGGAGTGCCAAGCTAGTGGGTCTTATTCTGCAAGGCACTATGGAAGCAGGGCCTACAGACTATTGCTGCTCACCCCCCGGATTCAGTCTTTTTCCTAGGGGTACGCATGGGGATCTAACCTTCCACTTTGCCAGAGTTGCAGCTGCGTTTGCCAGGAAGCCCAGATAACCTGGGTATCTAAGACTCCTAGGTCTCACGTGTGCTGAGTGGTTGCTCTGCCAAGACTCGACGTTGCTCTCTGGGTTAGACTGAATGCCGTGGAGGAGTGAGCTCATGAGGGGATCTTCTGACCTGACGTTTGCAAAGATCTGCGAAAGAAGCATGGGTTCCCAGGACTGCACGTTCACTCACCATTTCCCTGGGTGGGGGAGGTTGCCCTGGTTTTGTGTTTCTTTCCAGGTGGGCTGTCCTGCAGAATTGCTTTTCTCCATTCTTTATGGGCCATGCTGTTTCCTCAATTGGTCCCAGTGCATGTACCTGTACGTTTCAGTTGAAGGTGTGTATTTACTTACCCCTTCTGATCCTTTCCATGAGAGCATGCACTAGCTGGTTCTAGTTGGCCATCTTGGCCACATCTTCACCAAGAGATGTATTAGTGATCATCTTTATGGGATACATGCAGAAAATCAAGTACTTATAGTTGTTGAAGAGATGTGTCCACATAACTGAATTCAACTTCCTTGTTCTATGAGAGTATTTCTGAAGTGTTCACTTCAGTCAAATCTTACAGAGAATGTATCACCTTTGATACCTATGGTCTACATTGTCTAGTTAATAACTAAAGTCCTTTAAAATATATTTCAGTGGTTGGCCTTATGTAATTCTTGATAATTAGTAATTTCTTCTTAGATAATGTATTTTCTTCAGCTGCATAGTGAAATCAGGGGTTGACAAACTACTGCTGCAAGGTCAAGTAGGGGCAATCATCTAATTTTGTATGCATCTTTATTGAAACATAAGCCACACTCATAGATGCTTATTATCTACAACTGATTTCATTTATATCCATATATAGTTGTAACATATGTTATATGGCTCCTAATATCTAAAATATTTATCTCTGGTTATTTTAGCCAGTTCTCACACTGGTAATAAAGACATACTTAAAACTGGGTAATTTATAAAAAAAAGAGGTTTAATTGACTCATGGTTCTGCATTGCTGAGGAGACTTACAATCATGGCAGAATAAACCTCTTCATGCAGCAGGAGAGAGAAGTTCTGAGCTCAAAGGGAAAAGCTCCTTATAAAATCATCAGATCTTATGAGAACTCACTCACTATCACGAGAACAACATGAGGTTGACTGCCCCCATGATTTAATTTTCTCCACCTGGTCCCACACTTGACATGTGGGGATTACTACAATTTAAGGTGATATTTGGGTGGGGGCACAGAGCCAAAGCTTATCCCTTTTCCTTCATGAAAAATATTTGCCAAACCCTGGCCTGGAAAACAAACTCATGTTTTGCAGACTTGGAGTTTCATCTATCTTTGTATTCCTTGTTAGTTAGCTCAGTGAACAGATTTGAGATAGAACCTCTTGACGGCAATGTAGCAGTATGTAACAAACGAAATTATGTCTTAGGCTGAATTCTACCATTTCCATTCTACTCATAACCATTTACTAGTGAAAAGGCATTAAATGATCTCATAAGTTTGATAAATTTTCAGCTCTTCTTTGAAGTGTGTCAGCCTGTTGGAATTGAGGTATTTGCTTTTTTTGTGCCTCTGTATTTCTAAAAAGTCATCATATATAAGGATATTCAACTTTCCCCAGTAAAATTATTTCTAACATCCTTATGCCAATAACCAATCATCTTTTTCATTTAGTTAGCTATAGTTGGCTTTTGTTATGGTTGTCCATTTGCTCCTACTGTGTCTTTTCAGGCAATATTTATGGCAGCCTTCTCTGGCTTCTTACTGTATTCCAGAATTTTTTTCAGTTATACATTTTTGGATCTTTCAAATTATTCTGTTCCAAATTTTAATTTTGTTTATATTTTGGGATAATCTACCAATATGGATCATCTATTATGTGTCTATATGCGTGTATCTCTAGGCATGACTGTGTATATTTTCAAATGGCCATCTTAACAGAAGTAGTTAAAATTCCTATATCAAAGCATTTATTTTGAACCATCTTGATCCTATATAAATGGAACAAATATATATACACAATTTAATATTTCACAAAACATTCATAAAATATTTTCGGAATATTTTTGTCATACTTATAATTTCACATATATATGTATTTAGAAATATAAAATTTATTTAGCTCTATGTCATTTTTATAATTAATATAACTATTATTAAAAGTGCCTATGTGATTTTCTTGATTCGTTAAGCAAAAGTTGAGTCTATATAATATAAAATTTGCTTGATTCAAAAGTAATATAAAATTTATTGAGAATTTTTTTTAATTTTAATTTTAATTTTTTATTGCATTTTAGGTTGTGGGGTACATGTGCAGAACATGCAGAATTGTTGCATAGGTACATACATGGCAATGTGGTTTGCTGTGTCCATCCCCATCACCTATCAGGCATTTCTCTTCATGTTATCCCTCCCCAAATCCCTAACCCCCCGCTGTTCCTCACAAGTCCCCCCAATACAAAGACCCCAGTGTGTGAGGCTCCTCTCCCTGTGTCCATGTGTTCTCATTGTTCAACAACCACCTATGAGTGAGAACATGCAGTGTTTGATTTTCTGTTCTTGTGTCAGTTTGCAGACAATGATGGTTTCCAGGTTCATCCACAGAAATGGACATTCCTACAAAGGACACGAACTCATCGTTTTTTTATGGCTGCATGGTATTCTATGGTGTATATGTGCCACATTTTCCCTGTGCAGTCTATCATCAATGGGCATTTGGGTTGGTTCCAGGTCTTTGCTACAGTAAAGTGTACTGCAATGAACATTCATGAGCATGTGTCCTTATAGCAGAACGATTTATAATCCTTTGCATATATACCCAGCAATGGGATTGCTGGGTGAAACGGAATTTCTATGTCTAGATCCTTGAGGAATCACCACACTGTCTTCCACAATGTTTGAACTAATTTACGCTCCCACCAACAGTGTAAAAGTGTTTCTATTTCTCCACATCCTCTTCAGCATCTGTTGTCTCCAGATTTTTTAATTATCGCCATTCTAACTGGCATGAGATGGTATCTCAATGCAGTTTTGATTTTTATTTCTGTAATGACCAGTGAGGATGAACATTTTTTCATATGCTTGTTGGCCTCATTTATGTCTTCTTTGGTAAAGCGTCTGTTCATATCCTTCACCCACTTTTGAATGGGTTTATTTATTTTTTCCTTGTAAATCTGTTTTTTTTTTTAATATATATATATTTTTTTAATTTTTTATTTGATTATAGGTTTTGGGGTACATGAGCAGAGCATGCGAGACAGTTGCGTAGGTACACACATGGCAGTGTGCTTTGCTTTTCTTCTCCCCTTCACCCACATTTGGCATTTCTCCCCAGGCTATCCCTCCCCACCTCCTGGCACCATAAAAACCCTAGAAGGAAATCTAGGCAAAACTATCCAGGACATAGGAGTAGGCAAGGACTTCATGAACAAAACACCAAAAGCATTGGCAACAAAAGCCAAAATAGACAAATGGGACCTAATCAAACTCCACAGCTTCTGCACGGCAAAAGAAACAGTCACTAGAGTGGATCGGCAACCAACAGAATGGGTAAATCTGTTTTAACTCTTTGTAGATTTTGGATCTAAGTCCTTTGTCAGATGGGTAGATTGCAAAATTTTTTTCGCATTCTGTTGGTTGTTGATTCACTCTAGTGACTGTTTCTTTGGCTGTGCAGAAGCTGTGGAGTTTGATTTGGTCCCATTTGTCTATTTTGGCTTTTGTTGCCGATGCTTTTGGTCATGAAGTCCTTGCCTACGCCTACATCCTGAATGGTTTTGCCTAGATTTTCTTTTAGGGTTTTGATGGTATTAGGTCTTATGTTTAAGTCTTTAATCCATCTGGAGTTAATTTTAGTGTAAGGTGTCAGGAAAGGGTCCAGTTTCTGCTTTCTGCACATGGCTAGCCAGTTTTCTCAACACCATTTATTAAACAGGGAATCCTTTCCCCATTGCTTGTTTTTGTCAGGTTTGTCAAAGACCAGATGGCTGTAGATGTGCTGTGTTGCCTCTGATGCCTCTGTTCTGGTCCTTGGTCTATATCTCTGTTTTGGTACCAGTTGCATGCTGTTTTGATTAGCCTTGTAGTATAGTTTGAAGTCCAGTAGTGTGATGCCTCTCACTTTATCCTTTTTGCTTAGAATTGACTTGGCTATGAGGGCTCTCTTTTGGTTCCATATGAAGATTAAGGTGGTTTTTTCCACTTCTGTGAAGAAGGTCATTGGTAGCTTGATGGGGATAGCATTGAATCTGTAAATTACTTTGGGCAGTATGGCCATTTTCATAATATTGATTCTTCCTAACCATAAACATGGAATGTTTCTCCATCTGTTTCTGTCCTTTCTTATTTCGTTGAGCAGTGGCTTGTAATTCTCCGTGAAGAGATCCTTTAGGTTCCTTTTTAGTTGTATTCCTAGGTATTTTATTCTCTTTGTAGCAATTGTAAATGGCAGTTCATTCTTGATTTGGCTCTCTTTAAGTCTGTTATTGGTCTATAGGAATGTTTGTGATTTTTGCACCTTGATTTTGTATCCTGAGACTTTGCTGAAGTTGCTTATCAGGTTCAGGAGATTTTGGGCTGAGACAATGGGGTCTTCTAGATATACAATCATGTCGTCTGCAAATAGAGAAAATTTGACTTCCTCCTTTCCTATTTGAATATGCTTTATTTCTTTTTCTTGCCTGATGGCTCTGGCTAGAACTTCCAATATTATATTGAATAGGAGTGGCGGGAGAGGGCATCCTTGTCTAGTGCAAGATTTCAAAGGGAATGCTTCCAATTTTTGCCCATTCAGTATGATATTGGCTGTTGGTTTGTCATAAATAACTTCTATTATTTTGAGATAAGTTCCATTAATACCTAACTTATTGAGGGTTTTTAGCATAAAGGGGTGTGGAATTTTGTCAAAGGCCTTCTCTGCATCAATTGAGATAATCATTTGGTTTTTGTCTTTGGTTCTGTTTATGTGGTGAACTACATTTATAGACTTGCATATGTTGAACCAGCCTTGCATCCCCAGGATGAAGCCTACTTGATCATGGTGAATAAGCTTTTTGATGTGCTGTTGCAATCAGTTTGCCAGTATTTTATTGAAGATTTTTGCATCTAGGTTCATCATGGATATTGGCCTGTAGTTTTGTTTTATTGCTGAGTCTCTGCCGGGTTTTGGTATTAGGATGATGTTGGTCTCATAAAATGACTTGGGAAGAATTCCCTCTTTTTGGATTTTTGGAATGGTTTCAGAAGGAATGGTACCAGCTCCTCTTTGTGTGTCTGGTAGAATCCGGCTGTGAACCCATCTGGACCTGGACTTTTTTGGGTGGTAGGCTCTTAATTGCTGCATCAACTTCAGACCTTGTTATTGGTCTATTCAGGGTTTCGGACAGACCTGGTTTAGGCTTGGAAGGATGCAAGTGTCCAGGAATTTATCAATTTCTTCCAGGTTTAATAGTTTATATAAATAGAAGAGCTGCTATGATGGTGAATGGTGATAAGATAATTTAAAATATTTTGGAAAAATGACAACATTTTTGTTTAATAAAAAAATCTTTAAAGTGAGATACCATGGCAATATAATCTCTCTCTCTCGCTCTGTGTATGTGTCTGTGTGTCTATGTCTATGTGTATCTCCTTAGTAGATTCTAATACATGGATAATTATCGAGCTAACCTTTTCACCTTTCTCAGTTTCTCACCTTTCACTAATGGTGCTACATGTGACATTTTTTTTCCAGCTGTGAGATTTTCATGTCATTAAGTTCTAGCTGATATGATATAGACAGATCTCTCAAGGAATATCTGGGAAAACTTTGGATCTTTGATAAAAGAAATAGTTGAATCTGGTACTGTCCTTCCTGGTTCTTTGAACCTTAATGAGTATATTATGTGCAAGACTGCAGCAGTCTTCCTACTAAAATAAAGAGAAAGCATGGGGCAGGAAAAGTCATTATGCTAATAGCAGAGAAGCAAATAGGTAGAAGCCAAGATTGTAACGATGTCAAGCAGCTGAACAAATGTCTTTAACTCTTGCTCTGAGCTTCTTGTTTTGTGTTTAAGTAATTGTCACACAGGTTTTCTGCGACTTGCAGTAACAATCATTCCAAATCTATGTGAGTGTGTGTATGTGTGTGCAGATTACTTGTCACATCTCTGTTGATGGCTTTATGATTTGATTCTTTTCCTTGGCAAACTTATTAACTGCAGGAAGTATATTAGGTTTTAATGCCAAGAATTTCTTGCTGGATTTGACTGACATTTGAATTACTATAAGCCTAGTGTATACTGGATATTACAGTTTAATATTCTATTATGATTTTCAACTATTTCTATATATAAATCCTTTTAATTAAGTTCCCAACAGTTGGTACCTAAGTAATAGTTACAAAACAATTTATCCCTCGGCTCCAAATCTAAGTATTTGTTAAGCTGCATAAGTTGAATCAAATATTTGTTTTTACTGAAAGAACCAATTATTCTCCCAAAAAATTATTCTTGGCCAGAAAAAAGAAACATATTTTTTCTCTCAACAATTATAATTTTTTGTATGCTCATATAAAACTGAGCAGCAGAAAGCCTTAGATAACTTAGATTGTCTTAAATATACAGAGTAATGAGGAAAGATACATACTGACTATATTCTTAAGAAAAACTTTAAATCACAGCATGGAAAATGATACTTAATGCAAGATTCCTTTGAATTTCTCTCATCATATGGGGATATTTTTCCCAGTAAGAGATGTGGGAATCTTATTTTCCACTGATTTTTGTGCCCTTTATTAGTCTGTACAGTTCTTCCTCCCTGTAAATCATCCATCCAGCTAGAAGACAAAGGCTCACAATCAAAATCAAGTAGAATATAAAATTCCCAACTACCATTTTGCCTCTTCTAATGATTAGCTAAGAGATAAAAAATATTTCTAATGAAAAAGTTTAATTTTAACTGTTTTGCTTTCTAATAAAAAATATGTAGGTGACTGAGTGAAAAATAACATTAAATGGTAGTTATTTGTCAAAACCTGTGTTCCATTGATGATATTCTCCAGGAACAGTGACCCTAATGAGGTTTATACTCAATATTTAAGGGAATAAAGAAAAGAACAACACATTATTTTTAATATTTCATAATATATTCACCATACCTTCAGTAGAAAAAATTATTACTTCTTTCTCTCGTAAAGGGAAAGTTACTGAAAATAACAAGTAGTTCAGTTGTCTCTTTGGGACACATTGTAAATTGCTGTTTATGACTTTTTAAATTATCATTAGTTGAAACTGTCTCGACAGCTGTCTTCAAAGATTTGCC
The DNA here is from genome assembly GCF_049354715.1 of Callithrix jacchus. Taxonomy (NCBI): domain Eukaryota; kingdom Metazoa; phylum Chordata; class Mammalia; order Primates; family Cebidae; genus Callithrix; species Callithrix jacchus. The sequence continues at coordinate 57,142,354 of NC_133515.1, read as the reverse complement.
TATTGCAGAGGCAATCACTCATGCCCAATCATGAAGCTCAAGCACAGTTTATTTATTAAATAAAATATATCTTTACCAAATAGAGGCTGATGTATTGAGTTAATTGTCAGGATAATAACAATCAAATAAAAAGTGAGTGAAGAATGAAGAAGCTGTTTGCTTTGCTATTAAAATTAGATACTTCCTCTCTTAATAGTGAAACCTCTTCCTTGTCTTTCCTCACAGAAAATCATCTTCTCCAAGATTACCATGAAACAAAATCTAATATGTTATCAATTACAATCTTTTTTTTCTGTCACATATTGGCTACAAAAATAAACCTTAATTCCATGTCAGTACAAAGTTATATAGGTTTTAGAGAATTAAGGATTCTGGGCAGGGATTAAAGTATTATATCAGTAATGCATTTTACTCATCTTAGTTTTCATGTTTATGCCAATATTAGAAGCTAAAAAAATGTATACATATATGTGTGTGTAAATATATATACACACATATATGCAGTATAGTATATTTTAGTAACAAAATTATTATTTAAAAATGAATATATGTCATTTTAGCTGCATACTTCACATAACAATATGCAGCAATCTTGTGGATTCACTTGGTGGATATAGGCAGCCCTACAAATTAGTATGACATGCTTTGGAGTTTCATATATTCATCCAACAGAGTAACTTACTTCTAATTCAATTATAATTTTCTTATTTATATTTCTTATTTTCCCCGTAATGTATTTTAGGTAATCAATTAACATAGTGTTTCTTCTATTTCAAATATATAATAGTTTCTTTTTACTGAGTGTTGGAAGCACTGTTAAAGTGAAACCATGGAATTAAACCTGACTTCACATCTAAACAAACTGAGTCATGTTAGATGAATTTAATTAAATAACTAGTGAATGATCTATATCCTATAAGGAAAAGTAAGAGAAGTAAAACCTGTTTTTGATCAGTTTTTAATTAATTGAAGAGAGTAGAAATGCAGCAAAACTAAGAAATTATAGATGAAGTGTAGAATCTGGTATTAAATCAACAAAACTATTTAGCAGCACTGATCTCCAACTATTCCTTGTAAAAAATACTTCTCTGCTGAGAAGGAAGGCATTTTCTGGCTTAAAGATTATAATTTTCATTTAGTGCTTCTCCCCGGAACTTTCAGAGGCAGCTTGGAGGTTGTATTACAAACATATTTTCTCTAAGCGTTAAAAACAAACTAATAAGCAACCCACCCCCAACACACTAAACACATCCTCCATCCCCACATGTATCTATACAGTAGAGATGGAAAGTGAATCACATGGGCATAAAGAAGAACTAGTTTTCTATAAGTGTAGCCTAATAACAACTGTGCCAGCTCCAAGAAGGCTAAAATGAAATAGAAGGAGAGAGGCTTATAAATATATCTCTGTGTCACACGTCCACTTCTATCTAGGATTTTAATATGTTCTCCTAGGCTTTTAGTATATTCTCAGACCCTTTAGAGAATTTGCATTTGTTTCCAAAATGATTAGAAATAACTAATCACATCCCTTCAAGAATTCCTTCTTTTGTTTCAGTTATTTTATAATCTGTCTTTTCATAATATGATGTTCTCTAAGAACTTCAGCTTCTAGTTATTGAGCTAACAGATATGCATACAACATCTGTTTTTTAAAATGTTTTATGTTGAAGGCTGCAAAGGTTTATGTAATACCTACTGTGTACTAAGAGATACACAAGAAATGGGGATATGAAGCTTGTAAAATACAGAGAAAAAATAAAAATTATCATAGAAAGCATTTGTGTATAATAACTCATCTTTTGGGTACAAGGGATGCACTCAAATTATTAAATGAGAACCTGATTTCTGGCAGGGATAGGATCAGATAGAAGAAACAGAGCTGAAGCTGAAAGTTGAGCTCTTTATTAGCAGACTAGAGGTACTGGCCACAACAAATAAAGAAAAGCAGTTTAATATTAATGAATTAATCAGAAATTGAAGGTATGGCAGGAAATGATATTTCATATTATATTATATAGTCAGCTCTTTAAATTTCAGCTAATGGAATGTTTTGTAAATGAGAGTGACATGATAGATTTTTATTTTAGTAAGATAAATCTTGCCCTCTAAAAGCTGGGTGGCAGATGAAAATGTTCAGGGCACATATAGGATCAAAAAACATTTGAATTTGACTGAATCATCAGGTTTAAACAAGTCAATCTGGTCCAGGTAGATTGAACCAAAAGCTGGGAAATATACCTTTACTTTCATACTGTGGGAAAATTATAGAATGTATGTTCTGTTGCCATTGGGTGGTATTTTTTACCATAAAAATATATATATACCATATATGTGTATATATACTTTGCTTACATTTATGTGCATATGTCATAATAACTAGACTTTTCTGTGTTTTGGAATATTGTGTCTCAGTCAATTCAGGTATTTGGTGTTAATAATACAAGAATAAAAGATAAGTTGTAGACCTATCTAATATAATAAGACAGGAAAGGGAAATAAAAATGTGTGTGTGTGTGTGTGTGTGTGTACACACACACACACACATATATATATATATATATATATGGAAGGAATAACTAAAACTCTGTGTATAGTAATATGGTTATCTATGTAGGAAATCCAAAAGAATAAACAATAACAAAAAACTCTTAGAACTGATAAGTGATTAGACACACAGACACACACACATACACACACACACACACACAAATCGATATAAATATATATGAAAAGGTGAAGAGGAGACTTATAGTGGAAATTAGCTCACAAGATTATGAAGGCTGAGACATCCCACAATATACCAACTGTAAACTGGCTAGCCAGGAAAGTCATTGTTGTAATTCTTTCTGAGCCAAATTGCCTGAGAACCACGGAAGCCCAATGCTGTAATTCCTAGTCCAAGGCCAAAGGCCTGAGAACCAGAGGGGCACTGGTGTAAGCCTTGAAGTCCAAAGGTCTGAGAATGGAGAGTGTTATTGCCCAACGACTGGAGAAGACGAATGTCCCAGATAAAGGAGAATGAGAAAGAGTTTTCACTCTTCCTTTCCCTTTCTTTTATATGCCTTCAACAGATTGTATGATACCTGCACACATTGGTTAGGGTGGATCTTTACAATGCACTGTACTGACTCAAGTGCTAATTTCTTCTGAAAACACCATTACAGGAACAACTGTTTAGGCCACTATCTGAGCATCGTTTGACCTAATAAGATTGACACATAAAATTGACGACCACAACTAGATGAACAAATAGAAATAGAAATTAAAAATACAATATCATTTATATTAGCACTACATAAATGAAATGATTAGGTTTAAATCTATCAAAATATGTACTCTCTCTCTCTCTCTCTCTCTATATATATATATATATATAGATCTATATATATATAGATATATATAGATATATCTATAGATATATATAAACAATAAAACTAATGAAATAAATTAAAAAACTAAATAAATGGAGAAGTATTTTATATTCATAAGTAGGAAGACTCAATGTTGTTAAGATATCAGTTCTTCCCAAATTGATCTATAGGTTCAATGCAGTTCCACTCAATATACTAGGAAGTTATTTTGTAGATATCAACCAATCAATTCTAAAGATTATATGGAGAAACCAAAGACATAGAATAGCCAACACATTATTGAAGAACAAAATTGAAGGACGATGACTACCAAATTTCAAGAATTATGATGAAGTTACAGTAATTGAGACAGTGTGATATTAGTAAAGAATGGGAAAAAAATGGAAAAGAATAGAGAGCTCAGAGAAAGACCTGCATAAATACAATCAATTGATATTTGACAAAGGAACAAAGGTAATACAATGAAGCAAAGATAATCTTTTCAATAAATGGTTCTAAAATAACTGGAAATCCACATACCAAAAAAAAAACCAAACAAACAAACAAACAACAAAAAAAAAACTAAACACAGACCTTACATCTTCCACAAAACTTAACCAAAAATAGATCATAGGCCTAAGTGTAAAATACAAGTTATACACCTCCGAGAAGATAATTGGAGAAAATCTAGATGACTTTGGATATAGCAATGACATTTTAGATATAATACCAATTGTGTGATCTGTGAAAAAAAATAGACAAACTGAATTTTATTAACAATTTAAAAACAAACTCATCCTATGTAATAAACAATGCCATGAGAATAAAAAAGCAAGCCACAGAATGGGAGAAAATACTTCCAAAAAAACACATCTGATAAAAAAACCTGTTATCCAAAAAGTACCAAAAACTGGTACCACTCAACAATATGAAAGCAAACAACCTAATGAATACTCTAACCAAGACCTTAACATACACTTTATTAAGAAAATATATAGAAAAGAAAAATTCCTATCAAGGGATCCAAGATGGTCGATTAGGAGCAGCTCAGGATTGCAGCACCCAGTGAAAGCATGGAGGGTGAGTGGATTCCACATTTTCAGACAGTTTTTATTGCCCACAGACCAGGAGATTATGAGGCAGAGGAGCCCCATGGGTCGCCAGCGTCACTGGTTTGGCCAGTGTGGCTGTTTTGGCTGGCGCAGCTGTTTTCACCAGCATGGCTGTTTTGGCTGGCACAGCTGTTTTGCCAGTGCCCCGGCGTGGTGGTTCTCCATACAAAATACTTGGGTCCAGGTGCTGTTTTAGCTGGTTATTGGAGCTCCAGGAAGGCAGAGTTGCCCATTCATCTGATTAAAAAGGGGACTGAAACAGGGAGCCAGGCCAGGAGATTCCCAGGCAAAAAAGCACTACGAATCTCAGCAGGACTGTTTCAGCCGGTGCAGTGAGTCACCACATGGGAAATCACACAGATCCTGGTCCGTTTCAACAGGAGACTGGAACACCTGGAAGACAGTTGACCTTTCAACTGAGAAAAAAAAAGGCTCCGAGGCAGGGATCCAGGTGATCACGCTCCACTGGCCCCACCCCCACAAAAAAACAGCAATCAGAAATGCTCCGGATTGAGAGTTTCACAGAAAGCACAGCTGAACTCCGGATGGTCCAGGTCTGTGGGGAGGAGCGTCCTCCATTACTGAGGCAGTCCACCACTACGGAGGTAGTTTGCCATTGCTGAGGCAGCCTGCCATTACAGAGAGAGTCCGCCATTATAGAGGTGGGCCACCACTGCCAAGGCAGTTCTGACTACACTCATATAAACAGGACTGCAGGAAAGTTCACACAGCAGCTGGGCGGAGCCCACAGCAGCTCACCAAAGCCTCTGCATGCAGACAGTGACTAGGCTACCTCCTCACTATGCAGGGCAGCAAGGCAAGGCAACAGCACAACAGAAACTCATAAATAAAGCCTGAACTCCCCAGGACAGAGCACCTGGAAAAAAATGGGGGGGATTATGAGTTCTGCTGAAGCAGACATAAACCTACATGCCCAGCAGCTCTGAATGAATAACGGAGTTCACAGCTCAGCACTTGAGCTCCTATAAAGGACAGACTGTCTCCTCAAGCAGCTCCCTGACCCCCATATATCAAAAGAGTCACCTCATAAAGGAGAGCTCAGATTGACATCGGTGGGTATCCTACTGGGACAAAGATAGCAGAAGAAAAAACTGGCAGCAACCCTTACTGTTCTGCAGCTGCTGCAGGTGATCCCCAGGCAAGCAGGGCCTGGAGTGGACCTCAGCAGTCCTACAGCAGAGGGGCCAGACTGTTAGAAGGAAAACTAAGAAACGGAAAGAAATAACTTCATCATCAACAAATTAGATATCCACTCAGAGACCCAATCTGAAAGTCAACAACTGCAAAGACAACAGATGGATAAATCCACAAAGATGGGAAGAAACCAGTGCAAGAAGGATGAAAACACTTGAAATCAGAATGCCTCTCCTCCTACAAGGGATCACAACCCCTCACCAGCAAGGGAACAAGGCTGGATGAAGAATGAGTGTGATCAATTGACAGAATCAGGCTTCAGAAGATGGGTAATGAGAAACTTCCGTGAGCTAAAAGAACATTTTCTAACCCAATGCAAAGAAACTAAGAACCTTGAAAAAAGATTTGACGAAATGATAATGAGAATAAACAACTTAGAGAGGAATATAAGTGAACTGATGGAGCTGAAAAACAATGCAAGAACTTCGTGAAGCATACACAAGTTTCAACAGCCAAATTGACCAAGCAGAAGAAAGGATATCAGAGGTCGAAGATCAACTCAATGAAATAAAATGAGAAGGCAAGATTAGAGAAAAAAGGTTAAAAAGGAATGAACAACATCTCCAGGAAATATGGGACTATGTGAAAAAAACCTAATCTATGTTTAATAGATGTACCTGAATGTGATGCAGAGAATGAATCCAAGCTGGAAAATACTCTTCAGGATATTATCCAGGAAAACTTCTCCAACCTAGCAAGGCAGGCCAATATTCAAGTCCAGGAAATACGGAGAAAACCACAAAGATATTCCTCAAGAAGAGCAACCCCAAGGCACATAATCGTCAGATTCACCAGGGTTGAAATGAAGGAGAAAATGCTAAGGGCAGCCAAAGAGAAAAGTCAGGTTACCCACAAAGGGAAGCCCATCAGACTCACAGCAGATCTCTCAGCAGAAACAAAAGAAGAGTGGGGGCCAATATTCAACATCCTTAAAGAAAAGAACTTCTGGCTGGGTGCAGTGGCTCAAGCCTGTAATCCCAGCACATTGGGAGGCTGAGGCGGGTGGATCACGAGGTCAAGAGATTGAGACCATCCTGGTCAACATGGTGAAACCCCATCTCTACTAAAAATGCAAAAAATTAGCTGGGCACGGTGGTGCATGCCTGTAGTCCCAGCTACTCAGGAGGCTGAGGCAGGAGAAATGCCTGAACCCAGGAGGCAGTGTTGTGGTGAGCCGAGATCATGCCATTGCATTCCAGCCTGGGTAACAAGAGCGAAACTCAGTCTCAAAAGAAAAGAAAAAAAGAGAAAAGAACTTTCAACCCAGAATTTCATATCTAGCTAAACTAAGCTTCATAAGTGAAGAAAAAATAAAATCCTTTGCGAACAAGCAAGTACTCAGGATTTCATCACCACCAGGCCTGCTTTACAAGAGCTCCTGAAGGTGGCACTAAACATAGAGAGGAACAACCAGTACCAGCTACTCCAAAAACATACCAAATGGTAAAGAGCATCAACACAATGAATAAACTGCATCAGCTAATGGGCAAAACAGCCAGCTAGCATCAAAATGGCAGGGTCAAATACACACATAACAATATTAACCCTCAATGTAATGAGCTAAATGCCCCAATCAAAACACGCCAACTGGCAAATAGAATAAAAAGCCAAAATTCATCAGTGTGCTCTATCCAGGAAAGCCATCTCATATTCAAGGATACACAAAGGCTCAAAATAAAGGGATGGAGGAAGATTTACCAAGCAAATGGAGAGCAAAAAAAAGCAGGATTTGCAATTCTCGTCAATGATAAAACAGACTTTAAACCAACAAAGATCAAAAGAGACAAAAAAGGACATTACATAATGGTAAAAGGATCAATGCAACAAGAAGAGCTAACAATCCTAAATATATACGCACCCAATACAGGAGCACCCAGATACATAAGGCAAGTTCTTAATGACTTACAAAGAGACTTAGACTCCCACACAATAATAGTGGAAGACTTTAACAACCCCATTGTCAATATTAGACAGATCAACAAGGCAGAAAATTATCAAGAATATCCAGGACTTGAAATCAGACCTGGACCAAACAAAACTAATAGACATTTGCAGAACTCTCCACCACAAATTCACAGAATATACATTCTTCTCAGCACCACATCGCCCCTACTCTAAAACTGACAAGATAATTGGAAGTAAATCATTCCTCAGCAAATGCAAAAGAACAGAAATCTCAGACCACAGTGCAGTCAACTTAGAACACAGAATTCAGAAACTAACTCAGAACCTCACAGCTTCATGGAAACTGAACAACTGGCTCTTAAATGTTGACTGGATAAACAATGAAATGAAGGCAGAAATAAAGATGTTCTTTGAAACCAATGAGAACCAAGACAAAACATACCAGAATCTCTGGGACACATTTAAAGCAGTCTCTAGAGGAAAATATACAGCAATAAATGCCCACATAAGAAGCAGAGAAAGATCTCAAATCAACACCCTATTGTCAAAATTGAAAGAGCTCAAGGAGCAAGATCAAGAAAACTCAAAACCTAGCAGAAGACAAGAAATAACTAAGATCAGAGCAGAACTGAAAGAGATAGAGACACAAAAAGCCCTTCAAAAAATCAATAAATCCAGGAGCTGCTTTTTTGAAAATAAATAGACAGAGCACTAGCCAGATTAATAAAAAACAAAGAGAGAATAATCAAATAGATACAATAAACAATGATAAAGGGGATATCACCACAGATTCCACAGAAATACAAACCATCAGAGATTATTACAAACAACTCTATGCACATAAACTAGTAAACCTGGAAGAAATGGATGAATTCCTGGACACTTGCCTCTTCCCAAGCCTAAACCAGGAAGAGGTTGAAACTCTGAATAGAACAATAACAAGGTCTGAAGTTGAGGCAGCAATTAAGAGCCTACCACACAAAAAAAGCCCAGGTCCGGATGGGTTCACAGCCTAATTCTACCAGACATAAAGAGAAGCTGGTACCATTCCTTCTGAAACTATTCCAAACAATCCAAAAAGAGGGAATCCTTCCCAAATCATTTTATGAGACCAACATCATCCTGATACCAAAACCCGACAGAGACTCAATAAGAAAAGAAAACTTCAGGCCAATATCCATGATGAAGATAAATGCAAAAATCTTCAATACAGTACTAGCAAACCAATTGCATCAGCACATCCAAAAGCTTATCCACCATGATCAAGTAGGATTCATCCAGGGGAGGCAAGGCTGGTTCAACAAATGTAAGTCTATAAACATAATTCACCACATAAACAGAAGCAAAGTAAAAAACCACATGATTATCTCAATTGATGCAGAGAAGGCCTTTGACAAAATTCAACAGCCCTTTATGCTAAAAACCTTCAATAAGCTAGAAATTGACGGAATGTATCTCAAATTGATACAAGCTGTTTATGACAAACCAACAGCCAATATCATACTGAATGGGCAAAAAATTGAAGCATTCCCTTTGAAATCTTGCACTAGACAAGGATGCCCTCTCTCACCACTCCTGTTTGATATAGTATTGGAAGTTCTAGCCAGAGCAATCAGGCAAGAAAAAGAAATAAAGAGTATTTAAATAGGAAAGGAGGAAGTCAAATTGTCTCTATTTGCAGATGACATGATTGTATATCTAGAAGACCCCATCATCTCAGCCCAAAATCTTCTGAACCTGATAAGCAACTTCAGCAAAGTCTCAGGATACAAAATCAATGTGCAAAAATCACAAACATTCCTACACACCAATAACAGACTTAAGGAGAACCAAATCAAGAATGAACTGCCATTCACAATTGCTACAAAGATAATAAAATACCTAGGAATACAACTAAGAAGGAACGTAAGGGACCTCTTCAAGGAGAATTACAAACCACTGCTCAACGAAATAAGAGAGGACAAAAACAGATGGAGAAACATTCCATGTTCATGGTTAGGAAGAATCAATATTGTGAAAATGGCCATACTGCCCAAAGTAATTTACAGATTCAGCGCTATCCCCATCAAGCTACCAATGACCTTCTTCACAGAGGTGGAAAAAACCACCTTAATCTTCATATGGAACCAAAAGAGAGCCCTCATAGCCAAGTCAATTCTAAGCAAAAAGGATAAAGTGAGAGGCATCACACTACTGGACTTCAAACTATACTACAAGGCTACAGTAACCAAAACAGCATGCTACTGGTACCAAAACAGAGGTATAGACCAAGGAACAGAACAGAGGCCTCAGAGGCAACACAGCACATCTACAACCATCTGGTCTTTGACAAACCTGACAAAAACAAGCAATGTTGAAAGGATTCCCTGTTTAATAAATGGTGTTGAGAAAACTGGCTTGCCATGTGCAGAAAGCAGAAACTGGACCCCTTCCTGACACCTTACACTAAAATTAACCGCAGATGGATTGAAGATTTGAACATAAGACCTAATACCATCAAACCCTAAAAGAAAATCTAGGCAAAACCATTCAGGACATAGGTGTAGGCAAGGACTTCATGACCAAAAGCCAAAATAGACAAATGGGACCAAATCAAACTTCACAGCTTCTGTACAGCAAAAGAAACAGTCATTAGAGTGAATCAATAACCAACAGAATGTGAAAAATTTTGCAATCTACCCATCTGACAAAGGGCTGATATCCAGAATCTACAAAGAACTAAAACAGATTTACAAAAAAAAAAAAACAAATAAACCCATTCAAAAGTGGGCAAAGGATATGAACAGACACTTTACCAAAGAAGACATACGTGAGGCCAGCAAACATGAAAAAACGCTCATCATCACTGGTAATTAGAAAAATGTAAATCAAAACTACATTGAGATACCATCTCATGCCAGTTAGAATGGCAATCATGAAAAAATCTGGAGACAGCAGATGCTGGAGACGATGTGGAGAAACAGGAACACTTTTACACTGTTGGTGGGAGTGTAAATTAGTTCAATCATTGTGGAAGACAGTGTGGTGATTCCTCAAGGACTTAGACATAGAAATTCCATTTGAACCAGCAATCCCATTACTGGGTATATATCCACAGGATTATAAATCATTCTACTGTAAGGACACATGCACACAAATATTCATTGCAGCATAGTTTACAGTAGCAAAGAGCTGGAACCAACCCAAATGCCCATCAATGGGACTGGACAAGGAAAATGTGGCACATATACACCATGGAATATTATTCAGCCATCAAAAACAATGAGTTTGTGTCCTTTGTGGGGCCATGGATGAACCTGGAAACCATCATTGTCAGCAAACTGACACAAGAACAGAAAATCAAACACTGCATGTTCTCACTCATAGGTCTTTGTTGAACAATGAGAATACATGGACACAGGGAGGGGAGCATCACACACTGGGGTTTGTCAGGGGGAAATAGAGGTGGGACAGCAGAGGGTGGGGAGTTGGAGAGAGACAGCATGGGGAGAAAGGCAGCAAATCACACTGTCATGTGTATACCTATGCAACAATCTTGAATGTTTGTCACATGTACCCCAAAACCTAAAATGCAATTAAAAAAAAATAGCTATCTATATAAAAAAAGAAAATATAAAGATGGCATATAAGCATAAGAAAAGTGAACCTAATCCCAGCACTTTGGGAGGCCGAGGCAGGTGGATCACGAGGTCAAGAGATCGAGACCATCCTGGTCAACATGGTGAAACCCCATCTCTACTAAAAATACAAAAAATTAGCTGGGCATGGTGGCGCGTGCCTGTAATCCCAGCTACTCAGGAGACTGAGGCAGGAGAATTGCCTGAACCCAGGAGGCGGAGCTTGCGGTGAGCCGAGATCGCGTCATTGCACTCCAGCCTGGGTAACAAGAGTGAAACTCCATCTTAAAAAAAAAAAAGAAAAGTGAACCTATGTTATCAGCAAAATGAAAATTAAAAAAAATAGCCTGTGGTTTCCATCTGTATCTCCACCCAAATTTCATGTTCTGTGTTGGAGATGGGGCCTGGTGGAAGGTGATGAAACCATAGGGGTGGTTTCTAATGGTTTAGTATCATTTCCCTAGTGCTGTTCTCATGATACAGTTCTCATGAAATGTGGTTATTTTAGTGTGTGGTAGCTTCCTCAACCTCTTCCTCCTGCTCCAGTCATGTAAGACATGGGTGCTTCCCCTTTGTCTTTCACCGTGTTTCAAAGTGTACTGACACCTCCCCAGAAGCTGCTATGCTTCCTCTACAGCCTGTGGAACTGTGAGCCAATTAAACTTTTATCTTTATAAATTACTCAGTCTCAGGTATTTCTTTGTAGCAATGCAAGAATGGACTAATACAGATAATTGGTACCAAAGAGTTGGCATTATTATAAAGATACTTGAAAATGTGGAAGTAAATTAGAAACTGTGTACTGGGCAGAGTTGAAAAGAGTCTGGAGCACTCAGAATAAGACAGGAGGATGAGGAAAATTTGGAACTCCCTAGATGGCTTAACTAGTTTTCATAAAAATGCTGATCATGATATGGACAATAAAGTACAGGCTGATTAGGTCTCTGATGGGGAAATAGGAACTTATTAGAAACTAGAATAAAGGTTACTTTTGTTATGTGTTAGCAAAGAGACTGACTACATTGTGACCCTGCTCTAGGAATCGGTGGAATTTTGATCTTGTAAGTAATGATTTAGGGTATCTGGTAGAAGAATTTTCTGAGCAGCAAAGTGTTCAAGAGTTTACCTATGTCCTTCTGAAAGCCTATGCTCATATGTAAGAACAAAGAATAGTTTGAAACTGGAATTTGTATTTAAAAGGGAACTATAGCATAAATGTTTAGAAAATTAGCAGCCTAGCTATGTGGTGTAAAAGAAAATTCATTTTCTAGGAGAGGACTTCAAGTGGGCTGCAGAAATCTGCATAACTAAAAGGTAAGCAAATTGCTATAGTCAAAATAATGAGAAAAAACCTCAAAGGCATTTCAGAGACCTCTGCTGCAGCCCATCCCATCACAGGCCCAGAAGCCTAGAAGGAAAGAATGGTTTTGTGGGCCAGGTCCAGGGCCCTACCACCCTGCACGACCTGGGGACACTGCTCCCTGCATCTTAGTCCTAGCTGCTGTATCTCCAGCCATGGCTAAAATGGCCCCAGATACAGCTTGTACCTCCACTCCTGAGAGTGCAAGTTATAAACTTTGGCTACTTCTGTGTGGTGTTAAGCCTGTGTGTGTGTAAGAGTTGAGGCTTGGGAGCCTCCACCGAGATTTCAGAGTATGTAAGAAAAAACCTGGATGTCCAGGCAGAAGGGTATTACAGGGGTGAAGCCCTCATGAAGAATCTCTCTACTAGAGAAGTGTGAAGGGAAAATGTGGGGTTGGAGCCTCCACACAGAGTCCCCACTTGAACACTGCCTAGAAGAGCTGTGAGAAGAGGGTTACTGTCTTACAGACCCCCGAATAGTAGATCTACCAACAGCTTGCACCCTGCACCTGAAAAAGCCACAGACACTCAACACTAGCCTATGAAAGCAGCTGCAGAGTTTGTGCCTTGCATAGCCTCAGACAGAGCTGCCCAAAGCCTTGGGAGCCTACCTCTTGCATCAGTGTTCTCTGGATATGAGACATGAAGTCAAAAGAGGTTTCTTTGGAGCTTTAAGATTTAATGACTGCCCTGCTGCATTTCAGAATTTTGGTGTGGTTTGTAGCCACTTTGTTTTGGCCAATTTCTCCCTTTTGCAACAGCAGTATTTATGCAATGCCTATACCTCCATTTTGTCTTGGAAATAACTAACTTGCTCTTATGTGAGTCAAAGTCTCATCAAAGTTCAAAGTCAGATGAAACATTAAACTTTGGACTTTTGATATAATGCTGGAATGAGTTAAGACACTGGGGAACTATTGGGAAGACATGATTATAATTTGAAATGTGAGAAGAATATGAGATTTAAAGGCGCTGGCAGTGGAGACATGATATGGTTTGGATATGTGTCCCCACCCAAATCTCATGCTCAATTGTAATCCTCAATGTTGAATGTGAGTCCTGGGTGATTGGATCATGGGGATGGTTTCTAATGGTTTAATACCATCTCCCTACTACAATCCTAGTAGTGGAGTTCTCATGAGATCTGATTTTTTAAAAGTGTGTGGCACCTCCCATCTCTCTCTTTTCCTCCTGCTTCAGTCATTTAATACATGCCTGCTTCCCCTTTTTCCTTCTGCAATGATTGAAAGTTCCTGAGAGCTCCCCAGAAGCCATTATGCTTCCTGTACAGCCTGCAGAACCATGAGCCAATTCAACCTATTTTCTTTAAAAATTACCCAGTTTTAGCTATTTGTTTATAGCAACATGAGAATGAACTAATACAAGATACCAATACATACCTATTAGAATGGCCAAAATCCAGAAGACTACCAATATCTAATGGATGTGAAACAAAAGGAACTCTTACTAATTTCTGTTGGGAATGAAAAATTGTACAGTCACAGAAGATAGTTTGGCAGTTTCTTACAAGACTAAACATACTGTTACCAAATAATCCAGTAGTCATGCTTCTTAATATTTACTCAAATGATTTAAAACTTAATGCAAAAACCTGCACACAAATGTCAATAGCAGTTTTATTAATAATTGGCAAGACTTGGAAGCAACTGATCCCCTTTAGTAGGTAAATGAATAAATGAACTGTGGTGCATCCAGACAATGGAATATTACTCAGTGCTTAAAATAATGAGTTATTAAGCCTCAGAAATAAATGGAGAAAATTTAAATGCTTATTACTAAGTGAAAGAAGCCATGCTGAAAGGCTACATATGTTATGATTTCAACCACACAAAATTTTGTAAAAGATGAAACTATGGAGAGAGTAACTATTACGATTGGGAAGAGGAGGATGAATAGGCAAAGAACACAGGAGTTTTCGGGCAGTGAAACTAGTCTATATGATACTCTAATGGTGGATACATGTCATTATTCACTTATCTAAACTCATAGAATGTGCAACACCAAGAGGGAACTCTAATGTAAACTATGGACTTATGGTTAAAATGATGTTTCAAAGTTGGTTCATCAAGTCTAACAAATGTATTAATCTGATGGGAGATGTCAATAATGGAAGAGACTACACATATGTGGGGAAAGGGATTATATGAGAAATCTCTGGACCATTCTCTCAATATTGATGTGAACCTGAAACTGCTTAAAAAATAAGGTGTGTATAAAAATTGGTATAACAATTATTACTGTGCATTAACTTAATTGATTTTTGGTTGGTTTGACTTACCTTGTGACTATGGCTCCATATAAAACAGCTAAAGTGATGTATTCTTCTATATTATTTATTTTCTACATTTTATTTGTATTTTTTATGTCATATGAGCAATGTACTGACATCATAACAAGGTTTGGGGGGGCAAATCTCACACATGAATATGAAAACCCAATCATTACACTATGAATCAAAAAATATATATTTTCTTAATTGATTTACTCTGTCAATATCATTCCTCTGAACCTGTCCTTTTATAAATTTCTCTAAGATTCCTTAATGTATGGTTTCAAATGAAATTCATAATACCTGCTCAATTTTTATAATGTACAATTATTTTTCACATTATTAAAGTACTAAATAATTACAAAATTTTAAATTAAATTTTAGCAATGGCAGTATATATCTTCTCATGTCAAAACATACTCTCAGGAAATTACCCTATAGTCTACACAAAATCAGTATTTTAGCTAGTAAAGATAAAGCACAAGACATATGTGCAGAGACCACACAAAATATTTTCTAAGTACCTCGGAATAAAACTTAAAATTCTATTCACTAACATCTTAATTTTGAAGCAACACTCTGCTTCCATATTAAAAAGAATAGACATTTTATCATACTTATTCATTTAAAAAATCACCTTCAACAACACGCTACAGGTAATTTTCAACACTAGGACTTTGGAGAAAGAGTTTCTGGTAGATGGTAGTGTGTGGCTTTCATTGACATGAAGCCAAAATGAATTGTACTAAAGTGTAACATTTTCTGCCACGGATCAGCTGGCACTTTTAGGGACAGGTGCACTGTCTGTCAACAGCATATCACAATCAATCCTCAATTGTTGTTTTCAGAAAAACAAATGAGGATAGTGATGTTTTTTACACCAGAAAGATGACTGAAATAAGAAAATTAGATCAAATTTTTATGCTTTCTTTGAATTTTTATTTTAGATTCAGGTTGTATATGTGAAGGTTTGTTACATGGGCATATTGTGTGATTCTGAAGTTTGCGCTATGAATGATCCCGTAACAAAAGTGCCAATCAGAGTTCCTAAAGGTTAACTTTTAACCTTTACCCCCCATACTCCTCCTCCAGTAGTCCCCAAGGTCTACTGCTGTGTTTATGTTTATGACTACTCAACATTTAGCTCCCACTTATAAGTGAGCACATGTGGTATTTGGTTTCCTGTTCATGAGTTAATTGACATAACAATGACCTGCTGCACCTGTGTTGACACAAATGGCATGATTTTGTTTATTTTTAAGAGATATAGTATTCCGTGGTGTACATGTACAAGATTTGCTTTACACAAGCCAACATTGATGAGCACCTAGGTTGATTCCATGTCTTTGCTGTTGTGAATAATGCTGCAATGGACATGCAGCAATATGTATGTGTGTGTGTGTGTGTGTGTGTGTGTGTGTACACACACACAGTAATGGGATTGCTGGGTGCAATGATAATTCTCTAGCTTCTTTCCACAGTCACTGAACCAACTTACAATTCCAACAACAGTGTATAAACATTCCCTCTTCCTGGCAGCCTCACCAACATTTGTTGTTTTTCTACTTTTTAGTAATAGCCATTCTGATCGGTGCGAAAGATTATCTCATTGTGGTTTGGACTTGGATTTCACTGATGATTAGTGACATTAAGCATTTTTTCCATATGTTTCTTGGCCACCTGTATGTCATCTTTCAAAAAGTGTATATTCATGTCATTTTCCCATTTAATCATATCATGACTAAAACACAAAAAGCAATGGCAACAAAAGCCAAAATAGACACATAGGATCTAATTAAATGAAAGAGCTTCTGCACATAAAAAGAAACTATCGCCGGGCGCGGTGGCTCAAATCTGTAATCCCAGCACTTTGGGAGGCCGAGGCGGGTGGATCACGAGGTCAAGAGATCAAGACCATCCTGGTCAACATGGTGAAACCCCATCTCTACTAAAAATACAAAAATTAGCTGGGCGCGGTGGCGCGCACCTGTAATCCCAGCTACTCAGGAGGCTGAGGCAGGAGAATTGCCTGAACCCAGGAGGCGGAGGTTGCGGTGAGCCGAGATCGCGCCATTGCACTCCAGCCTCGGTAACAAGAGCGAAACTCGGTCTCAAAAAAAAAAAAAAAAAAAAAAAAGAAACTATCATCAGAGTGAACAGGCAACCTACAGAATGGGAGAAAAATTTTGCAATCTATTCATCTGACAGAGGGCTAACATCCAGAATCCACAAAGAACTTAAACAAACTTACAGGAAAAAAACAACTCCATCAAATAGTGGGCAAAGGATATGAACAGACACTTCTCAAAAGGAGACGTTTATGCAGCCAACACACATAAGAAAAAAAGCTCATCATCACTGGTCATTAGAGAAATGCAAATCAAAACCACAATGAGATACCATCTCAGGACGGTTAGAATGGTGATCATCAAAATGTCAGGAGACAACAGATGCTGGAGAGGATGTGAAGAAATAGGAAGGCTTTTACACTGTTGGTGACAGTGTTCAGCTATTGTGGAAGACAGTGTGGTGATTCCTCAAGGATCTAGAACTAGAAATACTATTTGACCCAGCGATCCCATTACTAGGCATATACTCAAAGGATTATAAATCATTCTATTATAAAGACACATGCACATGTATGTTAATTGCAGCACTGTTCACAATAACAAGACTTGGAACCAACCCAAATGCCCATTAATAATGGACTGAATAAATAAAATATGGCACATATACCCCATAGGATACTATGCAGCCATAAGAAAAGGATGAGTGCATGTCCTTTGCAGGAATATGGAGCTTTGCAAGGACTTGAAGCTGGAAACCATTATTCTCAGCAAACTAACACAAGAACAGAGGATCAAACACTGCACATTCTCACTCACAAGTGGGAGTTGGACAATGAGAACACATTGACACATGGAGGGGAATATCACACACCAGGGCCTGTTGGGGGGTTGGGGGCTAGGGGAGTCAAGGCCAGTCTTCTGCCCATACGCTACATCATGAAGCAGAGAGCTGTTAAGAATATACCTCTTGGCCAAGTTTATTGGCTCATGACTGTAATCTCAGCAATTTGGGAAGCTAATGCGAGAGGATTGCTTGAGACCAGCAGTTCCTAACCAGCCTGGGCAACATAGTGAGATCTCATCACTACAAACAAAAATTAGCTGAGTGTGGTGGTATGCTCTTCTAGCCCCAGCTCTTTGAGAAGTTGAGGTTAGAGGATCATTAGAGTCCGGAAGTTCAAGGCTGCAGTGAGTTATGATCTTGCCATTGCATTCCATCCCCATCCTGGTTGACAGAGCAAGAATCTATCTAAGAAAGAAAAAAAATAAATATACCTCTTTACTTGTGATAGCTGACTTTCTTGTTGCTTAATATAACAATGTTCTGTATCTTCCCTTATTCAGCTTACAATTAGAACTGATGTGTAAACTAAAGCATTGAATTAAGACAATCTTTAGTGTGGTATCAATATTTATTATCCAAACCCTTCCTTGGCCCAGGTTAAGACTGGGCCCAACCAGTATTTGTGGTTTCCTATCTGAAATGTCCATAGACATTTTTCTTTATGGTTTCCTATTGGTAAACATGTTAGGAGTAACAAAGAGTGACTTTACAGTAGTGGCAGTAATTAATCTGCCATTACCTAGTATGGACCGATTTTTTGTATCCCCCTAATGCTCATATGATAAAGCCTTTACCCCCAGTGTGATTACATTTAGAGATAGGGCCTTTGTGGACGTAACAAAGGAGATTATATGAGTGGGATCCTAATTAGAAGGGTCAGTTGACCTTATAAGAAGAGACATCAGAAACCTATCTCTCTGGGCATAAGTAAAAGAAGGGTTGCTTAAGGATAAAACAGCCATATGCAAGCCAGGAAGGCGGCCCTCATCAAAAAGCAGACACTTCCTGAACCTTGACTTTATCTTAACAGCTTTCAGTACAAAGAGATTTTTTAAGCCACCAACTACAGTATTTTGTTATGGCTGCTTGAGGTACCATGGTCCTTTATACATTTCTAGCTGAGTAAAATTTAAATACATTTTACTTTTCTTCTCTAGATCTAGCATCAGAGTAGGTTGTATGCTTTTTTGTTTTTTTCTCCTCTCTTTTTCTTTCATTTATTACTAAAAATATCTTTTAAGAGAGCTTTTTGTGAAAACAAACATTTCCTTTTTCACGTTCTTGCCTTCTTTTTATATACTTTTAAAATTTAAAACATCATTTTTGTTAAGTAGGTCAAAGAACACAAAAATACATAAAGTGTGAAAGTTCTCCTTCACTCTATGTAATTCTCTTTACCTTCCACAGATATAACAATAAAATGCCATTAATAAGGTATACATTCTTTGAGACCTGTATGGATTTGCTTATATGCATAAATCATACCTAAAATACTCAAAATGTTTACGTTTTTATAAAAATATAATTATATTTGAAACTTTCTTTTTTATTTAGCACGTTTTTTTCCTGTGAATGTATCTAGGTTTGTTACTCTAAAGGCTTTATTTTGTTCTTATTTTGAGTATGTTATTTTTATATATCCAGTCTTCTTTTGAGAGATATCACATTATCCCTATTATGACATTTGTAAATGGAACACATGTGTAACTGTCTCTGAAAAGAGGTACGTTGAAGTAGAATTATAGTCCAAATATTTAATGCACTATTTAATTTTGATGAATGCTGAAAAATGCTACCCCATTTTAGGTCATTCTTAAGGTAATGCTCAGTTGAACTTCAAATCTTAGTTTATTTATAACTTAAAATATAATGAAAACAAACTAGTGCTCTCCAAAGGATTCTAACAGATACAGAAAAAATTTGTTGGCTATTTGTTTTTATTTTGCAAGTGAACAAGGGACTTTTACTGACTTTCCTGAAGTCCCTTGATAATATCAGAAATTCCATAAATATAGGGGAAAAAGGAAAAAAGCAGTGATAATAAAAACAAAATCAAACTCATGGTGAATTTTGTGACCAAACTACATAACTTAAAATGCATAAAGCAGGCATTTCTAGTATTCTAGAAGGAATAGAAAATCCCAGAACATAGTAGGGTGCTTTCAGAAAATGATAGATTAATACTAAATAAAAAATAAAATAAAACCGAAAATATTACAGTAACTTTTCTATGAGACACCAATTTATTTATTTATTTATTATTTTTTTATTTTTAACTTCTAATGAATATATTTATATACGAGAAACAACACAACCAAAAGCAGAACAACAACATATAATGTTTGATTATCCAGGGGCATGATTTGAGTATACTACACAATTATTAAAATTGAGCAAAGAATGATGGTTAAAGTTACCAAGCAAAAAGCAATAGATTGAAAACCAGTCAACTCAGAGGCCAGGACGCCATGTGTGCACATGCCTCTGGTTAACACTGTTAACTATTACTAGTGGAGCCAATGCTAAAGTTTAATGTAACGGATCATTGCTCCTTAGGGTCAGCATGTGGACAGTGTGTATTATAACTGAAGTCCATATTCATAGTCTTCTTTTGCCGTGCCCTCTTCCCTTCAGGATAGCATAATAATTCCTTAGCCAATTATCTGTCTTAGGAGCTTCCTTTCTCGTTCCATAGTATGACTTGTTTTAACCTACTTTAGAAAGTTATAAGGCATCATTTTTAGATCTATTGGAAGTCATGAAAAAGCAGTAAAGAGGTATTAATAAATACTTAATTTGCATTGTGTCCTATGAGTATCATTATAAAATATATGCTATCAAACAAAATAGGATATGGCTCCTAAGCTACCCAGCTCTTCTTCTGGGCTAATGCCATTTAATGCAGTGTGAGTCCATGACAGTCTTTTTTTTTTATTGCATTTTAGGTTTTGGGGTACATGTGCACAACATGCAAGATAGTTGCATAGGTACACACATGGCAGTGTGATTTGCTGTCTTCCTCCCCTTTACCCACATCTGGCATTTCTCCCTATGCTATCACTCCCCAGCTCCCCCGTCTGCTGTCCCTCCCATATTCCCCCAATAGACCCCAGTGTGTAGTGCTCCCCTCCCTGTGTCCATGTGTTCTCGTTGTTCATCACCCACCTATGAGTGAGAATATGCGGTATTTCATTTTCTGTTCTTGTGTCAGTTTGCCGAGAATGATGTTCTCCAGATTCATCCATGTCCCTATAAAGGAGATGAAGTCATCATTTTTGATGGCTGCATAATATTCCATGGTGTATATGTGCCACATTTTTCCAGTCCAGTCTATCATCGATGGACATTTGGGTTGGTTCCAGGTCTTTGCTACTGTAAACAGTGTTGCAATGAACATTCGTGTGCATGTGACCAATTTAAATAAAAATAGTACAGAAAGTTTTAAAATATCAGTTTGGAAAGAAACTATATTATAAATTGTAGAAAAATATCAAAAATTGTGATAAATGATGAAATAAGCATTTAGTGACAAATTAAGATTTATACATTAGTGAAGGAATATACATATGTAAGCATGATAATTAAAAACATGCTTTCCTAAAAATGGAGTCTAAACACAAACCAATTGACAAAATTGTGTTAGGAACTGTAATTAAATATTTTATACATACTTCTGAGAAATTCTTACATAATTCAGATGAATAACTTTTTAAAATAGAAATTTTAGTGACAATTATTAACAATAAGCAATATCTAATAAGAAACTCTAAGAGAGGGCTTCGGAGAAATTTTCCATTATGTAAATCCTGAAGTGTGTCTGGAAATTGAAAGTAATAAGAAATTGAGATAAAGCAAAACATCTCTACAATAAATATGGATGTCAAAATTAAGAAGCTGATACATTTGCTTACATATTTGTTTTTATACAGAGAATTTTAATAAGTATTCTGTTTCACAAAATAAGTGATACCTGTCTATTTTCTGCTAGAGCCATTTCACTCTTTTATGGCTAGCTTTGTTTTTCCATGCAAAATCACTGTTGCAGCCAAGTAAGGACATTTGCAGTCTTACTTTTATCAGTCCACAAATTTTTAAACACCAAGGACATCCCAAACATTCTAGACACTGCAAAGAAAAGTTTCAAAGAAATGCCCTTTTCTTAGAAATGGTTACCATTTAAAAATTTTAGTACTACTGCAATTATTCAGTAACAATAGACAAAAATAAAGAATTTTGTCTTTGCCTATGATTTAACCATTCAATTATTATTCTTTATCCTACCTAGAGTTTTATGATATTGGTGATTTGTTAGATTGATAAAGAAATTCTTTCTAACTGCCTGCTTCCTCATTCTGACATCTTTTCAACAAATTGCTGTTTTTTACATCACTTTCCATTTAAGTAGGGGTTTTTATATTTACTCACATATTTTTCTATTGTTCCACATACAGTTATGTAAATTTCACTCTGTTATTTTTAATTGTTATTGATACATAATAGTTACACATTTTTTTGAGGATACAAGTGATATTTTTTGAACAGACTTACAATATGCTTCCATTCTTAAGCCGCAAATTTGCACATCTGTCCTCAGCTCTGAAATGATGCCACAAATAACTTTGGGATATATCAATTTTGTAAACATACCAGAGAGAAATCAGTACGATTAATTCCCAAATGTCCCTTAAAGTGCTGTATTTGGCTCCTCAATAACTCACCAGTAATTTTGCTAGGTAGTAAAAGTAGTATGTACAGAAATGCTTAGAATTGTAGTGATCCATGATCAGGGCACTAGAATTGACCCTTACAGGGTGCAGGCAATAATTCAAATCTGAAGACAAAAAAAATTAAACTGATGAATATTAGTCAGTTTTCTGTCACTATGTCCCTGTCTTTTTAAACTATGGTAAGAATAAGGTATTCTTTCCTCAAAAAATGTTTTGGGCCTCAATTCTAAACAGTTTTGGTTGTTGTGTGTATATATATATATATATGCACACATGTATATATGCATACACATTTTTGTCAGGTTTGCATATTTTTCTTTTAATAAGCATTTTGTTGTACAATGAATGTCATTTGGAGAGTCTCCAGTTATACACTTGGCCCATACCACATGCAGACTTTGCTGCATACATTCATTTGAAAATTAGTATCAGGTTTTGGACAAAGTAACTGTCTTCAGCTCCTGTGGAGCTACATATTACTCTGTCTAAATAGTGGATGTGAAATACACAATGATGGAATAGTGATACAAAGATGAATAAAAATAAAATAAGCTACTTCAAATTTTATGTAAATGCCTAAAATTTTTATTTTAGTTTAAAACTTAAATGATTGAAAGAAAATGAGAACTACAAGGTATATTTTGTTTGTGATTTGAACATTTTAGTTCACATGTAAAATATTAAAATTTAATGTCTCTAATATTAAAAGATTATCATCTTTAACTGGTAATTATTGTTCATAAGATGAAGAAAGCTTCAACTAACATTACTGATTACTACATTAATATCACTGAAAATAATTTTGTCATACAGAGGAAATTTCATTGTCAACTAGGTATCCTACTGGCCCACTGTATAAATATAATATCTCTGTTCTTTTGGATCTTGTAGTAGCTAAGGGCCCTTGAAGGTATAAAATTATATGTAAAATGACCCATTAAGGGGCTTATTATACTTAAACACTTCAAAAAGTAAACTCATTACATTTAATTTAATTCCATTCAAATGGTATTAACTAAGTGCCAGCTCTATATTAAGCTGCTCAAGACATAGTAACACTTTGAGCTCCTTGCTCAAATTACTGATTTTGATGTTTAATGATTAGTGTTTAGCATTTTTTCATATGCTTGTTCACCATTTGTATGTCTTGAGAAGTGTCTATTCATGTCCTTCACTCATTTTTTAGTGAGGTTGTTTTTATCTTGTTAATTTGCTTCTTATAGACTCTGAATATTAGAACTCATTGTAAATATTAGAAAATATTTACAAATTTTTACAAATATTTTCTCCTGTTCTGTAGGTTTTGTGTTTAATCTGTTGATAGCTTATTTTGCTAAGAAGAAAGTCTTTCATTTAATTGAGCCCCACTTATCAATTTTTGTTTTTGTTGCAATATGCTTGTTGAACTGATACATTTATTATTAGGTATTGCCTTTCTTTGTTCTTTTTCAACATTGCTTTAAAGTCTCTTTTGTCTGAAATAAGAGTAGCAATCTCTACTCTCTTTGTTTTCTGTTTGCTTGATAGCTTTTTCTGGATTCTTTTACTTTGAGCCTGTGGATGACAGTCCATATGAGAAGGGTTTCTTGAAGACAGCATATAGTTGGGAGTTGCATATTTATCCAGTTTGCCAGGGTCAAATACATACAAATCAGTATTACCTTTGAACATAAATGGTGTTACTAGTTTTATTGTGACTATTAAATCTCTCAGCTCTTGAATTATTTTACTGGATTCCTTAGATTCCTTGGATTGGGTTTATTATGTTTTCCTGCATCTCAATGATCTTTGTTGCCATCTAGATTCTGAATTCAATGTCTGTCATTTCAGCCAATTCAGTCTTATTAAGAATCATTCTGGAAAGTGAGTGCAGTCATTTGGAGGTAGAAAGACACTTTGGCTTTTAGAGTTCCCAGAATTCTTGCACTAGTTCTTTCTCTTCCGTATAGGCTGATATGTTTCTTTAATCCTTGAAGTTGCTGTCCTTTTTATGGGGCTTATTGCTTTTATGTTCTTTGAGAGTCTTGAGGTTTTCACTGTGGTGTAAGTTGGATATAGTCAGTTGGCTTCCTTTCTGAATGATTTCAGTCATCCAAGGCTCAACTCAGCACTTTTTTGTGTTGCTTCCTCTATTTCTGGGGGCTTGAGGTGAGGTCTGCGACTTTGTTCTTCAGCTCCTTTACGTCAAGCACTGCTGTGCTGGAGGGGCCAAGGTGTTCCCCGTCTGCTGGCAACAACACTTTGATTGGGGTGCTGACAAAAGCACTTCAGTAGGGCAGTGTCAGCAGGTTCTGTACTGATACATATGTATCAGTGACAACAGGGTGTCAGTGGGACAGTAGGGTTTGTTCACCCTTACTAAGTGGTGAGAGGAGGGTATGGTTGAGTGCTTGCTAGCAAAGTGATAGGAGGAGGCTTTCGGTTGCTGCACACTAGTGGAGTTTCATTTGCAAAAGCTCTCTAATGGGGTCTGCTGGTAAAAGAACTATGGTGGTATACACTGGGAAGCTCTCCAACTGGGCATCTAAGCTGGTGCTACAGGTGGGTGTGGCTAGGCAAGGATCCTGACTGACGGGGAACCTCAAAACAAACTGGCCCCTGATCACATGCAAGAAAGCCCTGTTCTGTCCAAATCTAACAGTTAACAAATCCCAAAGCTACCTTGAAGATCATGGCTTTGTATCTCTCAGATATGGTTTTCCTTTCTAGGGCTGCAACCCAAAGTTTAGAATTGAGTTTGGGATAAAGAGGAGTGCATGGATTCATTCAGATTAAGTCCCTGACAGGCCTTGCCAAAATTGCCGTTATCAGCCAGTAGGGGTCTCCTCTGTTTCCTCCCTATTATAATTTACCTTAAATTCATTATTCAGTTTACCATTAATGGGTACTTAGGTTGATTCCATGTCTTTGCTACTGTGAATAGTGCTGCAATGAATATATCAATACGTGTGTAGTTTTGGTAGCATTATTTATTTTCCTTTGGGTATATATGCATTAATGGGATTGCTGTGTTGAATGGTAATTCTATTAGTTTTTTGTGAAATCTCTAAACTGCTTTCCTCAGTAGCTAAATTAATTTACACTCCCACCAATGATGTAGACATATTCCGTTTCTCCACTGCCTCACCAACACCTACTTTCTGACTTTTTGATAGCAGCGATTCTGACTTGTGTTAGGTAGTATCTTATTGTGGTTGTGATTTGCATTTCTCTGATAATTAATGATGTGAATAATTTTTCATATTTTTTGACCACTTATATGTCTTCTTTTGATATGTCTCTGCCCATATGCTTTGCCCTCATTTTAGTGGAGTTATTTGATCTTTGCTTGTTGATTTTTTAGTTTCTTATAGAGTCTGTATATCAGACCTTTGTTTAATGCATAATTTGCAAATATTTTCTCCTCAACCTATAAAAATCATAGAAGAAAATCTACCAAATACTCTTCCTGATATCAGCCTTGGCAAAGTGTTTATGACCAAGTCTTCAACTGCAAAAAAGAAAAAGAAAATGACAAGTAGTACTTAATTAAACTAAAGAGTTTCTGCACAGCAAATATCAACAGAATAAACAGACAACCTACAGAAGTGGAGTAAATACTTATTATATTTTCAGTTTCATTACTTATGATTGGTTTGTCTAGGTGATTCAATCTGGGTAGTTTTTATGTGTCTATGAATTTATCAACTTTTCTAAATTTCCCAATTTTTTGGCATATAGATGGTCAAAATTATCTCTAAAGATTTCTTGTACTTCTATGGTCTGATTTGTAATGCCTTTTTTCAGTTCTAATTTTATTTAGGTCTGCTCTCTCTTTTTCTTAGTATAGCCAATGATTTGTCAATTTTGTTTATCTTTTTAAAAACAAATTGTAATTATGTTGCTCTTCTGTATAGATTTTTAGTCTCAATTTTATTATCTTCTATTGTGATCTTTAGTATAATGTTTTTAATTCTAATTTTTGGTTTCTTTTGTTTTTGCTGATCTCATTTCTTGAGGTGCAATATTAGATTGATTACTTAATATATTGCAATTTTTTCAATGTGGCATTTGTTGATACAAACTTCTCTTTTACTGTTGCTTTTGTTGCATTCCATAGATTTTGATATGTTGCATTTCCATTTTCGTTTAAGAAATTTTTTAATTTCCTTCTTAATTTCTTCATTGACTCATTGGTCATTCAGGAGAATATTGTTTAATTTCCATGTGTTTGTATAGTTTATAAGGCTCTTCTTTCAGTTTTATTTCTAATTTTATTCTATTTTGGTCATTTATAAGATACTTCATATAATTTTTATTTTTTGCATTTTTTGAGACTCGTTTTATGGTTTAACATATGGTGTATATTGGAGAATGGACCATATGCTGACGAAAATAATGTGTATTCTGTGGCAGTTGGGTGAAATGTTCTGTAAATATCAGTTAGGCCTGATTGTTTTTGTCTGTATTACTAGTTTAAATTGGATGTTTCTAATTGTCCGGATGATCTGTCCACTACTGAGAGTGGGGTGTTAAAGTCCCTGGTATGATTGTGAGAAAGGAGACCCTTAATCACCCTTAAGCATCTAAGACCACCTCCCCCTTGACTTCTACCTTGCATTTCAATAGAAGTAAAGCCTGGCAGACTGGGTGCCACCTTTAATCTCCCTACTATAGATCGCAGGCATAGTATGGAGGAATCTTCCCAGAAGGCACTGTTTGTGCCTAAACACCATCAAACCCCCCACCTAAGTCACATACCCCATATCTACCTCATGGATCAAGACCCTTTCACATATCATTTCTAGAGTTGTAAGCCTTTAGAAGGGCAGAGATTTTCTTTGTTAAGGGAGCTCGGCTGTTAGGTAACTATGCCACTGCTGCTTCCGGCCAAAGAAATCACCCCTTCCTTCCCAGTTTGGTATCCCAGAGGTTTGTTTTGCAGCCTTTCCTGCTTTAATTATGTTGCAATCTATGTCTCCCTTTAGTTAATTTTTGCTGTAAACACTTAGGTGCTTTGGTGTAGGGTGCACATACATTTATCGTTAAGTCCTCTTGCTGAACTTACCCCTTTATCATTATATAGTAACTTTCTTTGTCTCCTTTTACAGTCTTTTGCTTATAGTCTAGTTTATCTAATACAATTATAGTTACTTTTGCTCTTTTTTAAATTTCCAGTTGCATGAAATCTCTTTCTTCATTCATTTGCTTTCAGTCTATGTGTGTTTTTTTAGGTGAAGTCAGTTTCTTGTAGGCTGCATACAACTGGGTAGTGTTTCCTTGTCCATTCATCCCTCCCATCATTTTATTACCAAATTCAGTCCATTTACATTTATTGACATTATTGATTAGTAAGGACTTCCATTATCTTGATTATTTTCTTGTTTTTTTAACTTTCCTTTCTTTTTTATTATATTTCTTTGTCATTTTCTCTGGAAGTATGTTTTTATTTATTGCTTTTTATTTACAGTGAATCTAGTATAGGTGTTTGCATTGTGGTTACAATGAGACTTACAATACGTCTTACAGATATTACAAGTTATTTATAAATGATGGTTACCAAAAATTAAAAGTAAACTAATAAAAACAAAATAATAAAAAAATTACCTATACTTTAATGTTGTTCCTCCTACATTTTGACTTTTTGTTATCTCAGTTAATGTATCTTTAAATTACCTATCCCTTGACAGTTTTCTATAGCTTTTATTGTTTTGTATGGCTTTGTCTTGTACACTTCATACTAGAGTTATAAGGGTATTTCATACCACAGTTGCAATGTTAGAATATTCCAGGTTTGTCTGTCTATTTACTTTTACCAGTCAGTTTCATACCTTCAAGTGTTTTCTTTTTGAACATTAGGTGGCCTTTCTTTTTATTTTTTTTCAGACTAAAGAACTCTCTCTAATGTTTCTTGTAAGAAAGTCTGATGGTAGTGAATTTTCTTAGCTGTTATTTGTCTGGGAAAGACTTTATGTATCCTTCATATTTAAAGAATAGCTTTTCTAGTTACAGTGTTCTTAGATGACAATTTATTTCTTTCAGCACTTTGAATATGTCATCTCACTCCTTCCTGGCCTGTATTGTTTCCATTGAGAAGTCTGCTACCAGATGAATTAGAGTTCCTTTATATTATTTGCTTCTTGCTTTCTTGCTGCTTTAAGAATCCTCTCCTCGTCCTTGATCTTTGAGATTTCGATTATTTTATGCCTTGGGCAGTTTTATTGGGGTCAAATCTGTTCAGTATTCTCTGACTTTCCTGTACCTAGATACTTATCTCTAAAGTGTTGCCATGTTTCTGTTATTATTTCTTTGAATAACCTTCTACCTCCTGCTCTTGCTGAACAACCTCTTGAACCCCAGTAATTCTTAGGTGTGGTCTTTGGAGGTAATTTTCTATATCTTGTAGATGCTCTTTGTACCTTCTTATTCTTTTTGTTTTTTTTCCCCCTCTGATACAGTATATTGTCAAATAGTCTTTAGTTCACTGGTTCTTTACTCTGCTTCATGCTTTTTGCTGTTGAACAATTAACAATCTTTTTTGGTTTATTCTTAGGTCCAATATTTCTGTTTGATTTTTTAAAAAAACATTCCAGTCTCTTTGTCAATTTCCTCTAATAAATTTCTGAATTGGCTTTCTGTGTTATCTTGGATATCACTGAGTTTTCCTAAAACTGCTATTTTAAAATCTGGACATGAGAGCTTACAAATCACTATCTCAAGGTTGGTCATTGGTTCTCTATTTATATGGGAAAATCATGGTTCCCTATTTGCTGTTGTTTTTTGTGGATACATGTTTATATTATTGCATTGAATGATTAGTTATTTATTCCAGCGTTCTCTATCCAGATTGTTTAGGTTTTTATCAAATATATTTGCTTAGAGAGTCTTTGTAATTTACCTTTTGAATTTGTTTTTAATTTTCTGCTAAGTTGTCACTTTATTTTTGGCACTAAATGCTGCCTTAAGCCCAGGATTGTCTCAGCTCTAGTAAATGATTAGAGTACTGCTTGTTATGAATGGAAATCCTTCTTTGGATATCCAAATAGTGTGTGAAGGCAGGTTAGGGATTCATATGCAGATGATCTGTGGAACATATCTTCTATAATATGTTACTACTGAGCAGCTACTCTGATTTGACATCTCCTTTGGCTATCATAGAGGAGTTCCCAGGGCTGGAGATGGTAGTACCCCGTCTCCCCTTTGTCTCTGGCTATTCTTTTGGAATGTTGTCTGTTTTTGATATAAAGGTGATGCTGATCTCATATAATGTTTGGAAATATTCCCTCTATTTCTGTTTTTTGGAAACATTTTAAGATAGATGTGTATTAATTTCTATTTCACTGTTTGATATAATTCAGTGATGAAGTCATATTGCCCTGAGCTTTTCTTTTTGGAAGGTTTCTAATTCCCACTTCAATCACTTTATTTTATTGATCCTTTAGGCTTTCTATTTCTTCTTGATTCAGTCTTGAGAGTATATGTTTCTAGAATGTTATCCCTATCTTTTAGGTTATCTAAGTTTTTGGCATAGTGTTGTTCATAATAGTCCTCTATGACATTCCTCGTGGAACTAGAAGAAATTATTTCAGAATTCATATGGAACCAACAAAGAGTCCGAATAGTCAGAGAAGTCTTAAGTAGAAAGAACAAAGCAGCAAGCATCATGCGGCCCATATTCAAATTGTACTACAGGGCTCTAGTAACCAAAACAGCATGCTACTGGCACAAAACCAGACCTGTAGACAAAAGGAACAGAATAGGCATCCCAGAAATAAGGCTGCATACCTGCAACCCTCTGGACTTTGACAAAGCTGACAAAAGCAAGCACTGGGGACAGGACTCTCTATTCACTAAGTGGTGCTAGGATAACTGACTAGCCATAAACAGAAAGTGGAAACTGGGCCCCTTCCTTTCACCATATATAAAAATCAACTTGTGATGGATTAAAGATTTAAATGTAAAACCAAAACTATATATTAAAAAAAAAAACCTTGAAAGGCATTCTAGGCAATACCTCTCTGAACATAGGCCCTGACAAAGACTTTATGACTAAGACACCAAAAACAATTGCAACAAAAGGAAAAATTGACAAATAGGAACTAATTAAACTAAGTAACTTCTGCATATCAAAATAAACTATCAAAATATTAAACATGCACTCTACAGATATGGGAGAAAATATCTGCAAACTACAAATCTGACAAAAGTGTAATATCCAGCATTTATAAGTAATTTAAACAATTTTGCAAGAAAAAACTAAACAACCCCATTGAGAAGTGGAAAGATACATAAACAGAAAATTTTTAAAAGAAGACATTGATACAGCCAACAAGCCTATGAAAAAAGTTCAATATCACTGATCATTAGAGAAATGGAAATCAAAAGCACAATGAGATATCATCTCACACCAGTCAGAATGGCAATTATTAAAAAGTCAAAAAATAACAGATGCTGGTGAGGTTGCAGAGGTAGGAGAATGTGTAAACACTGTTGGTAGGAATGTAAATTAGTTAACAACATTGTGAAAAGCTGTGTAGTGATTCCTTAAAGATCTAAAAACAGAATTACCATTCCACTCAACAATCCCATTCATGAGTACATAGCCAGCAGAATATAAATCATTCTGTTATAAAGACGCATGCATGCATATATTTATAGCAGCATTCCTCACAATAGCAAAGATATGATCACACTAAATGCCCATCAACAGAAGATTGGTAAAGAAAATATGGTACATATACCCCATGGAATACTATGCAGCTTTAAAAGAAGAACAAGATCATGTTCTTTGCAGGAACATAGATGAGGCTAGAGGCCAGTATTCTTAACAAACTAATATGGGAACAGAAAACCAAAATGTTGATGTTCTCATCACATGTGGGAGTTAAGTGATCAGAACACATGGACACAAAGGGGAGAACAGATATCAGGGCCTACCAGACGGTTGAATGTGGAAGCATGGAGAGGTGTAGAAAAACTAATTACTGGGTACTAGGCTTAGGAACCTGCTAATGAAACAATCTGTACATCAAACCTCCATGACGATAGTTTACCTAGATAACAACCTGTGCATGTACCCCTGAACCTAACATAAAAGTTAACAAAAAATCATGTTATACACCTTAAACACAAGAATAATAGCTTAATAACAAAATGAAATAACAAAAAGAGCATTTATCTTAGGTCTTGACATTTCATGAGAAATTATTACATATAAAAATATTTTATTTATCATTTTTGTTAGTAGTTTCAATGTTCTTTTTCTTAACTGGATCTGAGGCAGAGAGTTTGCAAAGAAGCCAAATTCACTTATAAAGTAGATTGCAAAAGCACCACAGTCCCAGAGGAAAACATCTTCTTCCTGAAATCTTACTTCTAACAGAGTAGCATTGTTATAAGGCATGTCATTGAGAGCTGTATTGGAAAGTGCCTCTGTGGAAAAGTACTTTTTATCAGTGTCAACAAAACTTTGGCTGATTTTTCTCTACTGGGGAGGTGGACTATCTCTGTATAGTATGTTAACCCCAGAGCTGTTTTCTTGTGATGAGTGTGCACTTTCTAAAACTGAAGCCAAATTTGCTGAAAATGGTGAGAAAGAAAATATCATTCCAGTGTCAATATTAAAGGTACATTCTTCATTAGAATTATATTTTAAATATCAATGAAGGAAAATATAGAGACTTACATATGCATGGATAAGAACTAAGTTCTGATTCATCCGGTATTGATTGGATGCTCAAATAGTAAGTAAAACAGCTTATTTGGCAAGTATATCAAGTGTTTTTAGTCTCTAACATGCTGTTCTTCGCAGAATTAACTGTCACCCTCTCAGAATGTTATTGAATCACATAAAAGCAATCTTGTTAATAGTGTATCATATGGAAAATCTTTTAGTACAAAAGGAATGTTTACAAAAAATGTTTAAAGACTTTATGCAGCCAACAAACATGAAAAAAGTTCATAATCACTGGTCATTAGGGAAATGCAAATCAAAACCACATTGAAATACCATCTCACAGCAGTTAGAATGGTGATCATTGAAAAATCAGGAGACAAGAGATGCTGGAGAGGATGTGGAGAAATAGGAACACTTTTACACTGCTGTTGGGAGTGTAAATTAGTTCAACCATTAAAAAAAAAAGCATTAAGACAGCGTGGCGATTCCTCAAGGATCTAAAACTAGTAATACCATTTGACCCAGCAATCCCATTATGGGGTATATACCCAAAGGATTATAAATCATTCTATTATAAAGATACATGCAGTATGCTTACTGCAGCACTGTTCACATTAACAAAGACTTGGAGCCAACCCAAATGCTAGACTGGATAAAGAAAATGTGGCACATATTCACCATGGAATACTATGCAGCCATAAGAAACAATGAGTTTATGTCCTTTGCAGAGACATATATGAATCTGGAAACCATCATTCTTAGCAAAGGGATACAAGAACAGAAAACTAAACACTGCATATTCTCACTCATAAGTGGGTGTTGAACAATGAGAACACATGGACACAAGGAGGGGAACATTGCACACTGGGGCTTGTTGGGCGGTGGTGGGCTAGAGGAGGGATAGTAGGCAGGTGAAGGCTAGGGAGGGGATAGCATGAGGAGAAATACCTATTGTAGGTGATGGGGTGATAGATGCCGTAAACTACCATGGCATGTGTATACCTATGTAACAAACCTGCACATTCTGCCCATGTACCCCAGAACTTAAAGTATAATATTAAAAAAATGAGAGAGGATAAAAGACTGCTTTTTGCCTAGACTGTGAACTCCTTATGAGTCAGAGACTGTATTATGGTTTGTTTACCACTTTATCTCTGCCTCTAGTTGCCTAGAACTCGACAGGCAATGAATAAATGTTTTGGGGAAATTAATGAAAAGTCAAAATAAAAATGTAAAATAATGATTACTATATTAATATAATATATATTAATATATATTGAATGAGATATCTCTAATATATATATATATATATCTGAGTCCTATACTGTAGAATTTATTTTTATTCCACTTTGTAATTGACAAGCACAGGTTTTAGTAACACATAGTTCTTCTACAGATGTACTATACAACAGTGTAGCAGATAAGAATGTGGTGTGAGCCAGCCTTGCTAAGGGGGTTACTACTGAGAGCAAGTCTGATCTAAGCATTTGTTATCACTTCTGCAAAACAAATCTTTCTGTGGAGATGATAGGAATCACATTTACGTATCTTCTGAGTTCAAATGATAAAGAGCAATTATATCTTTTCTCTGTATCTCAGTTCAAAATTCCTGGAAGATTTCAAACTTGAGTCACATGCCTACTACTAATTGAAGGCTTGGGAGAGGTCCTACCAAAGCACTGCACACAGGCCAAACCCAGCTTTCTTCTGCCTTTTATAAACAAACTTTTGTTGGAAAACAACCGCACCTATTCACTCATTTCCCTGGCTACTATCCACTACCATGACAGAGTTGAGAAGTTAAAACAGAGATTATACAACCCACAAAGACTAAATGATTCAGTAGCTTACCCTTTAGAGAAAAAGTGTATCAGTCCTTGGCTTTGGATTACATAGAACAGTTGGACCTCTGTGTGGAAGAGTGGTTCTCAGAGTAAAACACTGAACAGATACCTTATGAAGAACCTTGTATACTTAGTGAGGAACTTGGTTCTCTGTTGTATGACCAGCAATCTAAATCAGACTCCAAAGGGAATAAGCTACTGATATCCTAAGAGGTTCTGTGGGAGGGTGGGGGCTTAAGACACACCGTAAACAACATTTCATACTGTGGTGATGTCAGAACCACTACAGTGATCCAGTGAAATCCATTATTTTAGGTGGCTTAAGGGGTTTGGGATTGGACTTTAGCTGCTGACTAGAAGGAGAAACAGAATTAAGACTTATGGAGGAGAAAAATAAACAAGAGCTATGCAGTGGTTTCTAGTGGGGGTTCAGGACAGATGAAAGATTCTTAAAAACTAAGATTCAATTAAAGAAACAAGCACAAAATATCACCATATGAACCTTAAAAATGCATTAGACATTAGGAAACAAAACAATAAATGTTTAGGCACACAGATACTCAAGGGACACAGCAGTTGGATAACTGCCTTAGGACAGAGAGGGTAACTTCAGTTGCTCTGGGTGATGAGTCTGAGTTCTTGAAAATACTTGCTTAGGATTTATTCTGAAACTGTGCATGGTGACCGTGTGATGGTTCCATGTCTCCACCACTGAACATATGTTGAAGTATTCAAGGAAAGGGGGTTATATGTTACAAAAAGAAAAAAGCTAATAAAAACAAGAGACATGGATGATGAGTGGACTCAATGTACTAGAATAAAGTGTCTATTTTTAGTTCAGATTTTTCTGAGTTGCTGAACCTAAAAATTACGTTTTTCATTAACTTGCTTAAAAATCACAGATTTTGAATTTGGTAGGCAAGTACCCTGGCTGGTTATGAATTTAGAAGGGTTGGTAAGAGAGGCATATTTTTAGAAGGACAATGTCTATATGATATCCTGAGGCAAGAAAAAAACACACTTGTGTTCTGAGGGCAAAGAGGCTGATTGTACTTACAGAAGTAAATGGCATGAATGGATATCTTCTATGCAAATAGTTATAGTTGCATAAAAAGAAGTGATTGTGACAAATAAATAAAAAATAATTGCTATCAAGAATTTAACAGTGTAAAGCAAGACAATAAAAAATGTAGAGGAGGTTACAGAATCATTTCTCTAGCATCGCTCCTTTTATCTTTGATGTCTCTTCTGTACCCAAGATACTGTCAAACATGAAAGAAAAAAAATCACAGGTGAATTAGTGGGATGGCCTCACAAATCTTGTAGGACTGTGGAGGCTCCATAGGGTCGTGGGGTGTACCTTATGCTGTGTTGAGGTGCAGGATCCAAGAAGTAAAGAGACAAGACACTGAAGAACTGGTGAAGAGCATCCAGACTCAGGGGTTCCACACCACCTGTGAGCAGAGATCAGCGGCCGCCCCAAATGCCCAAGAATATCTGTATTTGTTAGGTACAAGCAGGCGGCTGGGTCGTGAGTGAGGTCATCATCTATAGACTTAGTAATAGGGCATACATAATCACATGAGTTACAAGTGAGGGGACCACTCCATTATGTCACCTGGGCAGAGACATGGGCTGTGTGCAGAAGGGGGCTGGGCCATGTGCAGTAGTGGAGGGTCATGTACAGAAAAGGGGTCCACCCCCATTAGGTCACCGAGACAAGGAGGTGGGCTGTGTACATCAGGTGTTGTGCACAATACTTATTATCTGGGGACTGGAGACTTCAAAGGATTTCTAATAGAAGGATACTGTAAGCTTAATGCAGTGGGAGCTGACAGACTTGTGCTCTTAAGATATTTATAGGAGGATTCTTTGAGCTAGCATAGATGCAAGAAAAGACTGACAGGGTGTACAGCCGGAGTGACTGGTCATACCAGAGGGGTTCTTATCCCTCGATTACTTCCAGGATCTCAGGCCTGAGGCCTACTTTTCACAGGAACTGGATGCAAGATATTACAACTCCTTTATTGGGAGGAGAGGCACTTGCTCCAAGCCTGCCTTACAGTGTATGCCCTTTCAGGCAGGGATACCACCACCTGGGTCTTTGGTTCTTGTCCTGGTCTGGCTCTTTTCCCATGTGCTGCTTCTGTTCTGTGACTGCTCTAGGCATTCTTCCTACTACAAACTAATATATGGTTATATAGAAGGATTATATAAATCAGCACTAAATGTGTCAGTACAGCTGACTACAATACTTATATGATTATATAGAAAGATTATATAAAACTGAGTATGCTAGATATATATAAGCAGTAAGTTACATTTCAAGCACTAATTCTATAAACTAATATATGATTATATATGAAGTATTATATAAAGGAAACAGCTTAGCAATTACACTATAAACTAAGATATTCTTAGGCACTAGTTATCCGTGGGGTCTGGACAGTTCTCCTTCCTTGGTGCCCATAGGGGGTGTTACCCACAAATCTAGCTGCTCTTATCTCATTTTACAGAGGAAGAAACTGAGGGCTACAGAGGTGGACTAACCTGCTTAATGTCACAGCCTCCTCTTTCCGACTGCAATGTTATTTATACTTTCTGTGTTCTAATTACTCCAGGGGTTTTCTCTCTAGGTTTTCTCACATTTCAACTGTTAATTTGCATTTTTATAGGCTTTGGAGAATAAGGCATGGTGGCTACTGGCTTTTAAGGTCAGAAAGTTTCATAAACCAGGCCCTAATTCTGCCCAAATTTGCTGGTTTATCTAATTACCTGTCTGTGTCTTACTTTGTGCCATGATTTGTGCTTTCCTGTCTGAAGCCACTGCTTCCTAGCTTTGTTGGTGTAGTTTTGGATATGGTAACTCAGTGTACATGGTTCTCCTTCTCAACCTTTCATATGTGGTAATCCAGAACAGATGTTTCTATTTATAACCAGTCCCAGACTTAGAGTACTCTGTCTTTGGTATTATTTTTGTTTCTTGGAGAATTTGTAATGAGTGTCCCGTCTTCACCTTGAGTCTGACAGATCTTTTGTGTGCTGAGACAAAGATTGGGATCAACCATAAGTGACCCATACTTCTGAATTCCAGATTCTCACTTGCCTACTATGTGCAACAATGTAGTGCTGATACATTCTTAGAACAGGGCTTATGGTTGACCAGAAAAACCAATTAACCTTAGCTCATTATATTCTGGAAGACTTTATTACAATAGCAAAGACCTGGAAGCAACCCAAATGCCCATCAGTGATAGACTGGACAAGGAAAATGTGGCACATAAACACCATGGAATACTATGCGGCCATAAAAAATGATGAGTTCGTGTCCTTTGTAGGGACATGGATGAACCTGGAAACCATCATTCTCAGCAAACTGACACAAGAACAGAAAATCAAACACCACATGTTCTCACTCATAGGCAGGTGTTGAACAATGAGAACACATGGGCACAGGGAGGGGAACATCACACACTGGGGTAGGTTGGGGGATGTGGGGCTAGGGGAGGGACGGCGGGGGATGGGGAGGCCAGGGAGGGAAAACACTGGGAGAAATGCTTGATGTAGGCGACAGGGGGATGGAGACTGTAAACCCCCATGGCATGTGTGTACCTATGGAACAACCCTGAGGGAAGTGACATGTACTCCAGAGCATAAAGTATAATAAAAAAAACAACAACAATTTAAAAAAAAGCAATTCCATTCCCATAGATTGGAAGAATCAACATCACTAAAATGACCCTCTGCCCAAAGCCATGTACAGATTCACTGCTATTCCAATCAAACCACCAAGGTCATTTTTCACAGAGTTAGAAAAAAACTATCCTAAAGTTAATAGAGAATCAACTTAAATGTACATTAAGAATTGTGCTTAAATAGTAATTAGTCAATCTACTCAAATAGTATTTATTGAATCTTTTTTATGATAGATGCCTACAATTACAATTCAACATAAACATACACAATGCATGATTTCTTTCTTTGATGGAAGGTCGTTGAATGAACACTATGAAGGTGCACTGATGAAATTCATCACTTCTCTAGCTTGGTTCATTCCCTCTATTGTATGCATTGATGATATTGAACAGAAGTTCTAGACAATAAGTACTTAATACTCTCTCATTAATAAATTAACTGATCATTACCTTTCCCAGAGAACTGTCGAGCTAAAAGTGAGCAAGCCATCGTAAAGACCCAAGCAAGATTTGTGGACTTACAAGAAAGAGCCCTGACAACAAAACAACCCATGGGCTGCTGCCTGCTTCAAACCCATTGATCACTTTTAATAGTCTTTAGTAATGGAATTTCCTCTGCAGGAGGTCAGGAGCCTGTCTAACCAGGGATTAATTTGGTCATAAACAAATCAATTGAGAATTTGTAGTGTTATGTCTATGTTAGGGCTTTTCCCTAAATATTCCTTCCTGCAATTTTGCACACATAAATGTATTAGGAAAATTGTTATATTTTCTATATCAAGTTAAAAACTTTTGTTCTGAGAATAACCTCGTTAGGGGATCAACATCAGCAACAGACTGAGAATATGCATGCAACCTACATATTCAATAAATGACACCTACCTAAAACAAAACATTAAAAAAATTAAAAAATAAAAATAGCCTAATGCACATACATTTTTTGTTATAGAGTAGGGTTTCTCAACATTGGCACCATCAGTACTTTGGTTTGTATAATCCTTTGTTGTGGGTGCCGTCCTGGGTTTAGCAGCATCCTGACCTCTATGCACTAGATACCAGTAACACTTCACCCTGTTATGACAATAAAAAAGTCTCCAAAGTATTAAAAATGTCCAGAGGATAAAACTGTCCTTTAATGAATATCGCTATTATAGACTATGGTACATAGGCAGTTAAAAATAATTAACTATATTTTTACATAAATATAAATAAAATTTATATCAATATATTTTTGTGTCTTTTAAAATTAATTAAAAATTTTACATGTGCAGATTTGTTATATTAGGTATATTGCATGATGCCAAAGTTTGGGCTCCTCATGTTCCTGTTGCCCATCTAATAAGCATAGTATCCAATAGGTAGTTTTTCAACTCTTTTTCCCTCTCTACTTTTAGAATCCCATTGTTTATTGTTCCCATCTTTGTGCCTGTGTTTCCCCAGTGTTTAACTTCAGCTTATGAGTAAGAACATGTAATATTTGGTTTTCTCCTTCTGCATTAATTCACTGAAGATAATGGCTTCTAGCTACATCCATATTGCTACAAAGAATGTGACCTTGTTGTTTCTTATGGCTGTGTAGTATTCCATGGTGTATACCTACCACATTTTCTTTTTCTTTTCACTGTTACAATAAGCAGTTTATCTTGCATTTTACAGAAGTCTGAAGGATTTTTCAAAAGCACCTCCTTACCCCATATTACATTCTTCAGACAATTGTCAAGTAGGCAATGAGTGTGTCAACAGCTTGAAGAACAGGATCTTGCAAGGATTTCAGGCAAGCCAACCACTCACCAAAGAACTTGACAGCTTTTTAATCTTGTTTCTACTGCAGTGATATACATACTCTGATGACAAGCCTGTCCATGAAAATCTCCACAACATGCTTTGCAAAATCAGTAATTAGCAAATTAGTTAGCTTTTGCACAGAGCTGTGCTCACTTGCCCATGACAACCTGGAAGCTGGTTTTGATGCCAGCAATAGATGACACACTTCTCTCTGTAAAAAAAAAATAGAGTTGTATGTGCTTCTACAGAATTGTGTTCCATGATCAGCATGTGTGACAAGTTATGTATTCATTCATTTATCTTCTCAAGACAATTTCTGTGTTTCTTTTGCAATCTTCCTTTGATTACAAGTTAGTTATTACCACCTGGAGAACCATTTGTACACAATTCAGCCAACAAAAATGCAAAGAGGTGTTTGGGGTGACAATACATTTGTTTATAGATACCTGTAAAGTTGACAGTAGAAGTTTCCTGGGTTTCTACCCAGACAACCTGAGGAGATTTTGTGACAAATTGTTTTTCTCTCCAGAAATTATATCTGCATTGCCTCTACATGATGTGGAACATTCAATTCAGTAGCTTTTCATATGTGTAGTCTCTTTCTGAGCTTGCCCAAGTAGGGCCTGTCTGATTACTGCATGAGATGCCATTGTCTTTTTTTTTTTTTTTTTTTTGCTATCTTTTATCTTCTAGGCTTCATCTTTCTCTAGTTTTTTATTCTCATCTGGGAACTTGAAATTCTTCTTTTTCTTTTTCTTTTTTTTATTGCCAAACATAATATCAAGGTCATCCTCTTCTTCAGATGGTTCCTAAACATCACTTTCAACCTTAAGATCCTTTATACCTTCTTCACCTCCATCAGGATGAAATATCTTTTTTGTTTGTCTCTTCTTTTTCTTCTGATTAAAGAAGATCAAGTCATCTGGATCATCATAAGCATCTCTTTTCCTACTGTCCTCAACATCAGCTTCCAAATCTTTGTCCTCAGTTGGCTCTGGCTCCACTTCTTTTGTTTCTGAGGGCTAGGTTTCCTCTGTTTAGGTATCCCCACCCTCATCTAAGATAAATGTCCTCTTTTTCTTCTTGCTTATAGAAGGATCAAAACTCTTCTTGTGCCTATATGTGGCTGTGGCTTGAATGGGCTCAGCATGAATGGGAAGTCAGACAGGT
The DNA here is from genome assembly GCF_049354715.1 of Callithrix jacchus. Lineage (NCBI taxonomy): Eukaryota > Metazoa > Chordata > Mammalia > Primates > Cebidae > Callithrix > Callithrix jacchus. The sequence continues at coordinate 57,101,711 of NC_133515.1, read as the reverse complement.
CAGCCCCAGGCCTTGGCAGCACTCTGCTCCCATTGATACCTCTCCCACCACCACGCTAGGCCCTTGCATCAGTGAAATGGCTACATTTTCTTTATCCAGTACACTGTTGATGGGCACCTGGGTTAATTCCACATCTTTGCTAGTGTAAATAGTGCTGAGATAATCATACAAGTGCTGGTGTTTTTTCTTTTTTTGTAGAACAATTTATTTTCCTTTGGGAATATACCCAGTAAAGGGATTGCTGGATCAAATACAATTCTATTTTTAGTTCTTCAAGAAATCTCCGGACTGCTCTCTATAAGGCCTAATTTGCATTCCCACCAATAGTGTATAAGCGTTTCCTTTCCTCTGCCACCTTGCCAACATTTGTCATTTTTCTGACTTTTTAATAATAGCCAGTCTGACTGGTGTCTTATGGTGGTTTTAATCTGCATCTTTATGAAGATTAGTGATTCGAAGCATTTTTTCATGTTGGTGGGCCACTCTTTTGAGAAGCATCTGTTCATATCTTGTGCCTCCATTTTAATGATTTTAATGGAGTTATTTTTTTTTTTTTTGTGTTGACATAAGTTTCTGTTTTTAGGTTTAAGGATACACGTGCAGGTTTGCTATATAGGTAAATTGTGTGTCACAGGGATTTGATGGACCTATTATTTCAACGCCAATGTAATAAGCATAGTAATCAATAAATTTTCTGATCCTTTTCCTTCTTGCATCCTTCCCCATCCAGAAGGTCTTGGTGTCTGCTGTTACCTTCATTGTGTCCCTGTGTACTTAATGTTTAGCTCCCACTGACAAGTGAGAACAGGTGGTATTTACTTTTCTGTTCCCACATTAGTTAGCTCAAGATTATGGCCTCTAGCTCTATCAATGTTTCTGCAAAAGATTTGATCTCATTCACTTTTATGGCTGTGTAGTATTCTATGGCATATTTATACATATCCACACGCCACATTTTCTTTCTCCAGTCTACCATTGATGGGTATATAGGTTAAATGCATGATGCTGCTATTGTGAATAGTGCTGTTGTTATATCGAACTCAGCACAGAAAGTCAACACCAGAGCAAAAGTATGCCAAATTACAGGGTTTATTGCTGGCGACCACGGAGGACTCATGTCTCTCCAACCCGTGGCCCCGAAAGAAGAGAGACAAGACCTTTTTATACCCGCAAAACCACCTTGGGAGTGGGGGTGGAGATGGGAATGAAAGCTGTCAATCACCTCCCAGGCTAAGACGAGGGTGAGGGGCTTCAGAAATTCTGAGGGCCAGTGGATTCAAATCACCTTCTGGGCGGAGAGGAGGGTGAGGGGGTTCCGGACATTTCGAGGGCCAGGGGACTATTTGACATTCTGATTGTTATTTAAGGATTCACAGATGCTAAGATTAGCATTCATTTACATATCGTCTGGGTAGGGGTGGGATCCATAGATTTTCAGTTGCTTGGCGCCAGGATGGAATGATCTGGGGGTGCTTACTCTGGGAAACAAAGGCCAGCAATTCTGGCAGATAAGAGAAGGTATGCAGCTTTACCTCTCTTTGCATCCTGCAAATGATCTAGCAATTTACAGAAACTGAGGTTAGCAGTCCTTGAGGAGAATAGAAACATTTTTGTCTTTTATAAGATGGCAGTATACAGGTTCCAACTTAAGTTAGATATATCAAACTCTGATGAATTTTTGTTTAATGCATAGTTTGCAAATATTTTCTTTGTTGAATGCATGGTTTGAAAATATTTTCTTTCATTCTGTAGGTTGTCTGTTTACTCAGTTTTTTCATTTTTGCTGCCTGAACCCGGCAGCTGCTCCTTTTTGATGTATGGCCTTCATTTTAGCCCCTTTTATTCTATTAACTGCTCAATACTTTTATTATCCAATAATTTCTGGCTTACTTTAGACTGAGTGTTATTGCTTGTACCTTGTAAACAAAGACCCCTAATTAATACAAAAATAGATTATGAGTTAAGAGATCTTCAGGAAAATGCTGAATTTATTCCTGGGTGGCATAAGGTGAAATGCATGGCTCAGGATGATTAAACAAAAGGAAGATTGCATCTGATTGTATAGAATAATATATAATGAGAGAAGAGCAAACTAAAAACACATACATTCTTTCCTCAAGGTCCAAAATGAAATCCTCAGCCTTTTGAGGATATATTTGAAAATACTCAAATAATTTCTTCAACTTAAGAACTCTGGGCTAAGCTCAGTAAACAATAAAAAAGACAAATTAATATACCAACACCACTGCCCCCACCAAAAAACAAAGTGATTCTCCGGGATACTGCATTAAACAATTATGTGAATTTGTCAGGCCTGATGTGAAAATTAATACATTAATTAATAAAGAAACAAATTACAGTAATAGGGCATGGGTTACTGGAAGATTCAAGGATTTGTATTACCTCAAATTCATAAACCCCAGAAACCCTTGGTCAGGGTTTTTCACACTTGTAAAAAACAGCTGATGCATTTCTTCTTGCCTCAAACCTCATGTTAGGTGAATATTCAGATTCCAAACTCATGATGTTCTAGAGGTTGAAATGCTACCTGAGAAGACAGAACAAAGAGGAAGACTGCAGGAATTTGCTAACTGTATCACTCAAAACCCGATGAGTATTTGTAGAAATGGATTTTGAGTTTGCAGAAATGTGGAGGTATAAAACTTTAGCTCAGGCTGAATTTTCTTATCATAGTGAACTAATTAGAGACTTTGGCCATTATGTCTTCATGCAAATCTTAATCTTAGATTGCCAGAGTTATGTATCATCTGACTGTATCTCATTTATTTCTTCATTATATCTCTCAAGAAATTTCAGAAGTTGTTTATTTCACAAAAGTTTTAGGGACAGGTTAATTACGGAAAGTATCGTATTATTTAAAAGGAGGGAAAAAGTAAGAAAACTTGTTTTACTGGTTGCTCTCTTTCCACTTATAATGTAGTTAGAAGGGACTTAAAATTTCATCTCAGTGGGGATGAGAGTATCCCCGGTGGCTGAGCCAAGAAGTCACAAAAGTGGATGTCACTGTTACAACAGGCAGCAGAATGGGTGGGCATTAGAACACCCTTAGACCAATAAAGATCTCTACCTATGGTTATTTATTATGGGGTTCCTAGAAATAAAATAAATGTTTCTCCAAGGTCTTACCTGATTTGCAAAACCAAAACACTCCAGATATGGCAGACAACAGAGAACAACCTGAGAATCAGGGATCTCCAACTATATTTTAAGCTTGAGTCAGTTTATCAACCTAAGAGCCTTGAATATAGGCAGGACTACCTGTCTTGGGTGGGATGGACCCCACTTGACATCACAGATACACACAGTGAACTGGTCCCTAGCCTTTCTGAAAGGGGCCTAGAGCAATTTGGGCAACTGTGCTCTAGGAAAACTGGTTTATTCATCTGTAAAAGGATATAATTATGGTAGCTAACCTACAAATTATTGTATTTAGGAAAACAGAATACCTGTAAAGCATACAGAATAATAACTGGTACATACTAAGTACTTAATATTGTTAGCTATTATTATTATTAAAGTCAAGTTCTTACAACACTTATCCCCAGGACATATGCCGTATTTTTATTTTGTGGATTCTGTTGCTGTTATGCAGAGTACTTATTTAAGCTGTCCAGACAAATAAGACATCATCAAGTATGATTGTACAAGGCAATCTGAAGCACCCAAAGTAGCACAGTTTGAAAACTGTCAGTCATGGAGGTTTTTAAAAGTCCTTCAATTTGTCTCCTGTTTAATGAGATACCTACTTTCCTTGAACTTGTGATTGGCACTGTAAGTAAAGCTTAACCTCTGAGCAAGAGGTACTCTTCCTTCTCTAAAATTTTATAGCGCCTTGGATGCACTCCTTAAATCACTGATTGCATTGCATTGTAGTTTGTTGATTCTGTGTATCCTTGCCCTGAAAAAGAGCTCTGTATGAGACAAGGGAAAATATTATAGTACACTTGGTGGCAGGAATTTGGGACAAAGCCTGCAGTCTTCTAACCATTGCATTTTACCCCTTAGGTAGCATTTTTTCTGAATTTTCAAGCCATATAACCAAAATTATTTCTGTTAACCTTACGCTGTTGTGTGGTGAAATGGAAGGAGCATGTAGCATAGAGTCAATCTTTCTGAATTTAAAACCCAGGTTCACCTTGAATAGTAGTATGACCAGGTGAGCTATCCACATTCTCAGTGTCTCTGTTTCCTACTTTCTAATATAGCATTGATATGAGAATTAAGTGGATCAAATTACACAAATTACTAAAGCAGTGTCTGACACATACTAATTGCTCAGCATATGGTAAATTACTACTGAAACATTCAAATAAAAACTAGTAAATATGCTTCCTTCACTCTTAATACAGATATTTGTTACTAGTATGAATTGTTTTACAATACATAAGCAAAAGAATGAATGAATGAATGAGTGAAAACCTTTTTTTCTAAATATGTAATATGTGTTGACTCATGTTGTTTTAACTTCAGTAGATTTAAGTATTTAGAGGTCAATTCTTATTTTGCTACTATTCATTTTTAAGACTTACATGTGATCTGGAACTTCACATTTGGAGAAAATGAAAGATCATTACATGTAACCTCAAAAGACTGGTGTTCATCATGGTGTCCTTGACCTTGGCCATGCTGAGTCTTTGTTTATAAAAAGGAAGAACTGGTTCTTTCCTTACCATTTGCTCTCCTGTCACAACTATGACAGCGTCTTTCCATGGTTCTGAGGCAGGAAACATTATTCTTTGTGTCTTTATATAATAGAATGCAAAGGTTTTTCTTCCTTAAAAAATATACCATTTGTTTAAGATGCTTGCTGTCTTAGAGATAAATTTAGCATTGCAGTGAGTGTTCTTGCATATTAATATTTCTGAAATAATTATTTCTTTCTTTTTTTTTTTTTTTTTTGAGACGGAGTTTCACCCTTGTTACCCAGGCTGGAGTGCAATGGCGCAATCTCGGCTCACCGCAACCTCCGCCCCCTGGGTTCAGGCAATTCTCCTGCCTCAGCCTCCTGAGTAGCTGGGATTACAGGCACGCGCCACCATGCCCAGCTAATTTTTTGTAATTTTTAGTAGAGACGGGGTTTCACCATGTTGACTAGGATGGTCTCGATCTGTTGACCTCGTGATCCGCCCGCCTCTGCCTCCCAAAGTGCTGGGATTACAGGCTTGAGCCACCGCGCCCGGCCTGAAATAATTATTTCTTAAAAAAAACTAATTTAAATTCTTGAAGACTGCATAATTTTAAGTAACGTTTACAATATAACACTAAAATTGTGTTTTACATGCAAATTAACTTTTTGTGTTTTATTTTATGACTTTATGTAGTGTCTTACTGACATTTGCTGTCCATATCTGAAATCTTATATTATTCCTGGCTTAATAGAGTGAATCTATAAAATAGTATGCAAGATTGAACATTTACCACAAATCTCAAAACTTGTAGGAGGAAATGGCTTTAAACTATAATGTTTTACAATGGTTTAGTGAAGCAGAAATTTTCACGGCATTCTCCTTGCTAGAAAACTATTGCTGCAAAAACCAGTACTTAGAAAAGCAAGTAAAACTAGACATTTGTAATTAATAGTCAATTTTGAAAGAATTAGGAGTACTGTTGTTTCAGGTGAAGTACTTTGAAATGTAATTTTATCTCCTTCTAATAGAAATTGTGATAAAAATGTTCCAATTTAATTTACTTGATTTTACTGCTATTAAAGAAATTAGACATGTAATAAATTATGTTATAGACTTAATATATCTATGAGGCCATATTACGTATCTATATTCTTTATCTCTTGCAAATGCTTAACAGTACTTTTTATCAGTATATAAAAGTATTTTATGAGTCATATCAAGAAAATCAAGAAAAATCACTAAAAATTTTATAAAGTGAAAGAAAATAAACTCAATTAAATTATTTTGAATTTTTCAGAAGTATGGTTCCAGGTTTTAAGTTAAGCTTGCTCTTATTGCAAATGTATATTTTAGGTTTAATAGTCAAATCTAATATAGGATTTCATAGAGTGCCTCATCCTATATAGAATTTGACTATTAAACCCGAAAAATTTCATTTGTAAAATGACATATTTCACAATTTATATACATATACATGCATATAAATACATATACACACACATGTATTTATATTTTCATAGCCAGAATATTAGGCTATTCAGATAAATAAGAGGTCATCAAATATGAGAGTGTAAAAGCTGGTTTTCAGCAATAATGTTGTTTCTAGAATCCTTTATGGAGCAGCAAAGCTTAAATGACTAAAGCATAGATGAAAGTAAATGATTAAAACACACAACTACTATTTAGACTAAGTATGAGGCTTTATGTTGTTGTTATTTTATTTATTTTTGAAAAGTTTTGTGGGTACATAGCAGGTATATGTATTTCTGGTGTGCATGATATATTTAGGTACAGGCATGCAATACACAATACTCACATTATGGAAAATTGGATAGTCATCCATTCAAGCATTTATCCTTTATGTTATAGACAACAATTATACTCTTTCAGTTACTTTTAAAATGAACAAAAAAGTTATTATCAACTATAGTCCCCCTGTTGCTGTATCAAATATTAGGTCCTTTTTATTTTTTCTATCTTTTTATGTGTACTGATTAACAATTCCCACCTTCCTCCCAGCCCTCACTACCTTTCCCTGCCTCTTATTCTATTCTCTGTCTCCGTGAGTTCAATTGTTTTGAAGTTTGTATCCCACAAATAAGTGAGATCATATGATGCTTGTATTTCTGTGCCTGGCTTTTTTCACTTAACATAATGACCTCCAGTTACATCTATGTTATTGCAAATGACAGAATCTCATTCTTTTTGATGGCTGAAGAGTACTTCATTGTGTTTAAGTATCATATTTTATGTATTTATTAATCTGTTGATGAACACAGGTTATTCCAAATCTTGGCTACTGTGAACAAACATGACAGTTCAAATATTTTGATATACTGATTTCCTTTCTTTGGAGTATTTACCCAGCAGTTGAATTGCTGGATTGTCTGGAAGCTCAAGTTTTAGTTTTTTGAGGAACCTCCAAAATTGTTTTCCATTGTAGTTATATTAATTTACATTCCCAACAGTGAACAAGGGTTCCTTTTTGTATACATCCTCACCAGCATTTGTTATTGCCTGACTTTTGGATAAAATCTATTTTTACTGGGGTGAGATGATATGTTGTTGTAGTTTTGATTTGTATTTACCTGATAATCAATAACGTTGAGCATTTTATTTGTATATCTGTTGGCCAATTGTATGCATTCTTTTGAGAAATATTGATTCAAATCTTTTGACCATTCTTAATTAAATTATTACATTTTTTTCCTGTAGAGTTTTTGAGGTCCTATATATTCTGATTATGAATCCCTTGCCAGATGGTGGTTTGCAAATATATTCTCCCATTCTGTGTGTTCTCTTTTCACTTCGTTGATTATTTCCTTTTTAATGCCAAGACCAATGTCCTGGAGAGTCTCCCCAATGCTTTCTTTTAGTAGTTTCATAATTTAAGGTCTTACATTTAAATCTTTAATCTATCATAATTTGATTTTTATATGACATGAGACAGATAGGTATTAAGTTGCATTCTTCTGCATATGCTTATACAGCTTTTCCAGCACTACTTACTGACGAGACTATTCTTTCTGGTGGATGTTTTTGGCACCTTTGTAAAAAATAAGTTCACTATAGGTGTATGAATTTGTTTCTGTGTTCTCTATTTGTTACACTGGTTTATGTGACTGTTTTAATGCCAGTGTCATGCTGTTTGGTTATTATAGCTCTGTAGTATAATTTGAAATCAGGTAATGTTATTTTTCCAGTTTAGATCATTTTGCTCTGGATTGCTTTAGCTATTCTAGGTCTTGTGTGATTCAATGTAAAGTTTAGGATTGTTTTATTTATTTCTGTGAAGAATGTCATTGGTAGTTTAACGGGAATTAAAGTGAATTTGTAGATTTCTTTATTAAGGACATTTTAGCAATATTAATCTTTCAATACATCAACATGGAATGTCTGTCCACTTTTGGTGCTCTCTTCAATTTCTTTCAATAGCATTTTATAGTTTTGGTTGGAGAGATCTTTCAATTTTTTGGTTAATTTTATTCTTAGATATTTAATTTTATATGTGGCTATTGTAAATAAAATTACTTTTTTGATTTCTTTTTCAGATTGTTCACTGTTGGCTTATAGAAATGCTACTGTTTTTTGTGTAATTATTTTGTATCTTACAACTTTACTGAATTTGTTGATCAATTCTAATAGTATTTTTGTGGAGTCTGTCTTTTTCAGATAAAATATCACCTGCAAACAAGGATAATTTGACTTCTTCCTTTCTAATCTGTGTGTCTTTTGTATCTTTCTTGTGTCTGATTGCTCTTCCTCAGACTTCCAATACTATGTTGAATTACAGTGGTGAAATTGGGTATCCTTGTCATGTTCCAGATCTTAAAAAAAAAGCTTTCAGTTTTTAACCATTCAGTATGATGCTAGCTATGAGTCTGTTGTATGTGGCTTTTATTATATTGATGTATGTTCCTTCTATACATCAATATAATAAAGTATGTTTCTGCTTTTTGAAGGTTTTTATCATTTTATCAAATGCTTTTTCAGCATTAACTGAAATAATCATATGGTTTTGTCTTTTATTCTGTTGATATCATGTATCACATTGATTGGTTTGCATATGTTTAAACATCCTTGCTTCCCTGGAATAAATCCCACTTGGTCATGATGCATAATCTTCTTAATGCATAGTTGAATTCAGTTCACTAGTGTTTTGTTGGGGATTTTTTGCATCAGTATTCACCAGATATATTGGCCTGTGGTTTTCTATTTTAATCTGGCTTTGTGTGATTTTGGTATCAGGATAATATTATCCTCATAGAATGAGTTTGGCAATGTACCGTCTTCTATTTTTTGAAAAAGATTGAATAGGATTGGTATTTTCTTTAAATATTTGACAGAATTCAGGGTGGGGAACAGTGGTTTACACCTGTAATCCCAAAACTTTGGAATGAGGAGGTGGGAGGATCACTTGAGATCAGGAGTTTCAGACCAGTCTGGCCAACGTGGTGAAACACTGTCTCTACCAAAAATACTATAGATATAGATATATGGGCTTGGTGGTTCCTGCCTGTACTCGCAGCTAATCCAGAGGTTGAGGCATGAGATTTGCTTGAACCTTGGGAGGCAGAGGTTGCATTGAGCTGATAATGCACTGCTGCATTTCAGACTGGGTGACAAAGTAAGACTGTCTCAAAAAAAGGAAAAAAAATGTCCAGTAGAATTCAGCAGTGAAGACATCAGGTCCCAGTCTTTCCTTTTCTTTATGAGGAGACTTTTTATTATGACTTTGATCTTGTTTCTTTTTACTGGTCTGTTCAGATAATGGATTTCTTCATGGCTTAATCTTGGTAGCTTGTATGTATCCAATAATTAATCAATATCTTCTAGATTTTCTAATGTATTAGCAGGTAGTTGCTCATAGTGGACACTAATGATCCCTTAATTTCTATAGTATCAGTTGTAATGTCTCCTTTTTCATCTCTCATTTTACTTATTTAGATCTTCTGTCTTGTCTCCTTTGGATGTTTGCCAATTTTGTGAGAATTTCAATAAAACTACTTTTTGTTTTACTGATCTTTTGTCTTGCTTTATTTCTTTTAAATTCATTTATTGATGTTCTGATCTTTATTATTTCTTTTCTTCCCTAGATTTTGCCTTTAGTTTTCTCTTGCTTTTCTTGTTCTTTAAGATGCATCATTAGGTTTTTATTTAAAGTGTTTTTTGATGTAGGCACTTATAGCTGTATATTTCTCCAAGTACTACTTTCACTTTATCTGAGAAGTTTTGGTATATTGTGTTTCCATTATCACTTGCTTCAATAAATTTTTCAATTTCTTTCTTAATTTCTTTGTTTACCCATTGGGTCATTTGGGAATATATTGTTTAATTTCCAAGTTTTTGTGTAGTTTCCAAAATTCTTATCACTGATTTATAGTTTTATTATTGTGTTCATAGAAGATGCTTGATATTTTTTCAATTTTTAAAAATGTTTCAAGACTTGTTTGTGACCTAATGTATGCTCTGTCCTTGAGAATGAGACATGTGCTGATGAAAAAAATGTTTATTCTGCAGCTGTTGGATAAAGTGTTCTATAAATATCTATTAGGCCTATTTGGTCTAAAGTGAAGATTAAGTCTGATGTTTCTTTGCTGATTTTCTGTCAGGGAGATCTATCCATTGTTGAAAGTAGGGTGTTGAAGTCTCCAGCTATTATTACATTGGGGTCTATCTCTCTTTAGCTCTAATAATATTTCCTTTATGTATCTAGGTGCTCCAGTATTGGGTGCATATATATTTAGAATCATTATATTGTCTTGCTAAATTGACCCTTTTATCATTATTAATGACCTTCTTTGTCTCTTCTTTCCATGTTTATCTTGACATCTATTTTGTCTGATTCAAGTACAGCAACTCCTGTTCTTTTTGGTTCCCTTTGGCATGGAATATCTTTTCCCATCCCCCTATTTCATAGTTGAAAGTGTTTCTCGTGGGAAACAGATCATTGGCTCTTGTTTTTGATCCATTCAGCCACTCTGTGTCTTTTTACACAGAGTGTAAAATGTGTATTATTTAATGCAGAGTATAAAATTATAACATTGAATGTCCATTTTACATTCAATATTATTATTGATAAGTAGGAACTTACTAATGACACTTGCTATTTGTTTTCTGGTTGTTTTGTTTTGTCATCTCTTCCTTCTCTCTCTCCTGTCTTAGTTTTATTGAAGGTAATGTTCTGTGATTGTATGCTTTAATTTCTTGCTTTTATCTTTGTGTATCTCTTGTTTTCTAATATGAAGTTACCATGAAGCTTGCAAATACATCTTATAACTCATTACTTAAAACTGATGAAAACATAACACAAATTGCATAAACAAATAAGCAAACATGCAAAAAGAAACTAGCAGAAATCTACACTTTAACTTCGCCCCCCTGGTTTTTAACACTTTGTTGTTTCTCTTTATGTCTTATAATACTGTCTATGTCTTGAAAAGTTGTTGTGGTAATCATTTTCAATTGTTTCACTATTTAGCCTTTCTACTTATGTCAAGAAAACTTTACAAAACAGTTACTACATTCTACTATTCTGTGTTTCTCTGTGTGCTTACCATTACCAGTGAGTTGCATACTTTCAGATAATCTGTTTATGTTCATTATCATGTTTTGTTTCCAGGTTGAAGAACTTTCTTTAGCATTGTTTTGTAGGACAGCACTGCTGTTGATGAAATTCCCCAGCTTTTGTTTGTCTGAGAAAGTTCTTTGTTTCTCCTTTATGCTTAAGGGATATTTTCACTAGACATAGTATTTTAGAGTAAAAAGTTTTTTGTTTGCTCATTTTATTTCTTTTTTTCTTTTCACTTTAGGTATCTCATGTTACTATCTCCTGGCTTGTAAAGTTTCCACTAAAAAATTTCTGCCAGATGTATTTGGGCTCCATTGTATGTTAATTTTTTATTTTCTCTTGCTGCTTTTAGGATCATGTCTTTTTTCTTGCTTGACTTTTGGGAGTATATTAAATTCCTTGAGGTAGTCTTACTTGGGTTAAATCTTCTTGGTGTTCAACACCCTTCTTGTATTTGGATAATGGGATCTTTCTCTATGGTTAGGAACTTCTCTAATATTATCCTTTTGAAAAAACTATCTACCACTCTCTCTTTTTCAAACTCCTCATTGAGATCAATAACTCTTAGCTTTGCCCTTTCAGGCTATCTTTGAAAACTCATGAGCATGCTTTATTACTTTTTATTCTTCTTTTCTTTCTTGTCTTTGGACTATATACTTTCCAGTAGCCTGTCTTCAGACTTATCAATCTGCCTTCTGCTCGATCAGTTCTTCTATAAAGAGACAGATAAAGAGACTGATGGATTCCTCAATTGCAGTTTTCAACTCTAGAAATTTTGCTTGATTCTTTTTAATGATTTTAATCTCTTTATTAAAATATCTGATAGATTTCTGAATACCTTCTGTATGTTATCTTGAATTTCTTTGAGTCTCCTCAAAACAATTATTTTGTATTCTCTGGCTAAAAGGTTAAATATCTGTTTTTTGAGGATGGGTCTCCGGTACCTTATTTAGTTCATTTGTCTGGTAATGTTTTCCTGGATGGTGTTGAGGCTTGTAGTTGTCCTTCAGTGTCTGGGCATTGAATAGTTAGGTATTTATAGTGGTATTCACATTCTGGGCTTGCTTTTTTTGCTTTTCTTGGGAAGGCTTTCCAGATATGCAAAGGGACTTAGGCCCCAAGCCTCAATAACATTATTTTTTCCCAAACTCATAGAGGTACCACCTTGGTAGTCTTGGGGAAAAAATTTGGAAGAATTATCTGGATTACCATGCAGAGACTCTTGTTCTTTTCCCTTACTTTCTCTCAAACATATAGAGTCTCCCAGTCTTTGCTGAGCCATGTGGAACTGGGAGTGTGGTGATGCAACCACCCTTGTGACCACCACCTCTTAGACTGTACTGGGTCAGACAGTACAGGGTCAGACCTGAAGCCAGCACAGCAGTGGCCCTTACCCATGCCCTGTTCTTTCTGGGTGACAAGTTCTCCCAGGCCCTGGACATATCCAGAGATGCTGTCTTGGATCCAGGGATTAGAGTCAAAACCTTACCAATTTACCTGATGTTTGTTCTACTGCAGCTAAGCTGGTACCCAAACCACAATAGAGATTCCGTCTCACTCTTCCCTCCCCTTTCCACAGGCACAGAAGCCTCTCCCTGTGGACACCACCACCACCAGTTCATGGTGGTTCTACCACGCCACTACTAATATTCACCTAAAACCCAATGGATCTTTCATCACCTTTTGGTGACTGCTACCAGGCCTGGGAATCACCTTCAGGGCAGTGGGCTCCCCTCTGGCCTAGGACAGTTCCAGAGATGCTGTCCAAGAGCCTAGGTCTGGATTCAGGGATACCAGAGGCTGCTTGTTGGTCCACCCCACTGTGGCTGAGCTGGAGCTTAGAGTGCGAGACAAAATTTCCTTTATTTTTTCCTCTTATTTTTTTTCAAACAAAAGGAGTTTTTCTTCATAGTGACTACGGCTGAGAATGTGCTTCGTCTCCCCTGACACCAGCTTGTCTTAGAGCCCAAGGTCCACAGTATACTCCCTGGGTATTGCTGGTGGTTATTCAGGTCCAAAGCATTCTTTATTCAGTGGTGATGGCTCTTGCCATGACTAAATCCTTCCCTTAAAGGCAGTGGGTTCCCTTTTGAAGAAGGAGATGTCTAAGAAATGTCAGGGAGCTAGGTCCTGGATTGAGATCCTTATAACAATGTCTGATGCTCTATCCTACCATGCCTGAGCTAGTATTCAAATGCAAGACAAAGTCCTCTTTATTCATTGCACATCTTCTTTTAGAAAGAAGAAAGGAGTCACTAACGTTGCTACAAGTTGCACTGCCTATGCTGGGGAGGGATAGCACAAGGCCTCCCTTAACCATGCCAGTTGGTATCTCCCTACATCATGTGCCACCCAAGTTTACTGATTCTAAACCCAGCTTACTACTGGGAATTGCTTAGAAATTGAATCCAGTCCTATGTCTAGACTGCCTTTCAAGTTTGCATTGGATTTCAGAGCACTGAAGCCTGTGGTGGTGAGATTGCCAAGAAACTCAAAAGTTCCAACTGCTGAGATGGATAATACACCTCTGGCTAGTGCTTGTCCAAATGCTCCCTCTGTGCATGACAGCTGGCTGAACCCAGCATGGCTTTATTCTCTGCTGTGACAGGGCACCATCAAGTTCAATATAAAATATTCTAGCCAGGGAGCTAGCTCTCTCTCCCCAAAGTGTACAGATTTTCCTTCTTTCGCATGGCCACTGCTGAGGAATGTGGGAGTGGTGGCATCAGCAATTCATGGCTGTCTCTCCAGAATTCTTCAGTGCCTCTTTCCATGATATGAAGTTAAAACTGGATACTGTAATTGCTCACCTGATTTTTAGTTCTCATGAAATGCTTTTCAGTATGCAGAAAGTTGTTAAAATTTGCTGTCCCGGCTGGGGAGATGAATAGTGTAGGCTTCTATTCAGCATCTTGTTCCGTCCCTCCAATTTTTTTTCTTATTTCCCCTCTGAATCTGATGATAACTAGATCGTATTCAAAGTCTTTTTCACTTTAAAAATTAGGGGAAAAAAACCTTTTATATATCCTTATATCACAGAATGTTTAAATTGGACTTTTGAGCTTTGCAATATTAAAAAGATCTACTTCAACTCATAGGTTAATCAGCTTTCAAGAGGATGCCCCAAAATTCCACACCTCCCAATATTCACGGCTTTATATTACCTCATCTTTATATTGTACCAGTTTGGATCTGTATGACCAAAAGGATATAGTAGAAGTGATGGTATGTCACTTCTGAGATTAGGTTATTAGAGCACTGTGGCTTCCTTCTTGAGCACGTTCTCTGGTTTCCCCCTTGGATAGTTCACCATGAGGGGTGTGAACTACCATGTCATGACTAGCCTATGAAGAGGCCCATGTGGAAAGAATTTCCATCTAGTAGCTTCATGAGTGATTTTAGAAGATCTTCCAGTCCTAGATGACTTCCATCCTAGCTATTAGCTTGAATACAACCTCAAGAAAGATTCTGACCCAGAATCACCCACTTGAGCCATTCCCAGAATCCTGACCCTGAAAACCTTTGGGGTAATAGATATTTGTTGTTATAAGTGGCTGTGTTTGAGAGTAATTTGTTAACAGCAATAGGCAAGAAAGAAAAGAACAAGACCTTCAATTTCACACCCTTCATAGTAAATCAGGATCAGTATCTAAGTGTGGATAATCAATGGCACCTGGTGCAGGAACAAAACATTTGGCTATCAAAGAAAATTTGTTTCTTATACAGATGTCTCTACCCATACATATAAGGATTACTAAATTAAAAAATTAATCTCAGGAAATTATCGAGCTTTTCTCAGGGGCTCACAGCGTCTTCTATGCTCCTTAGATGTGTACATGCTCCCACTATTTACCCATCTAGCTAAGGCATATTACACTTATTCTTTGTCTATTTTAATTTCTAGATTATTTCTTAAGGACAGAGCCTGTCTCTTGTATTCGTCGAGTATATGTACTCAATGCGATTCCTGGTATCTACTAGTTACTCACCATATAGTAGCCAAATACATGTCTGAATTATTATATTGTCGGTTCAATGAGATCCAAAAATAGAATATTTTTAGATGAAATAAAAGTGTTATAATAAGTGCAGATGAGAGCAAAAGAAAGTGGAAAGTCTTGAAGGGTATCTTCCAGACCCAATGTCTATTAAGAGTCAAATCCTCCAGGTGCTATATGTCCCTACTTCAGACAGTCCTGAATGTATATATGTTGACAAAACCTACTTTTCAATTTTCTACTTTGCTCTTGCGATCACTCTTGTCTTGGCATATTTCTTCAGCTATACCTGTGTGATTCAAAAATGCATTTAAAGAAGCCGCTTTATGCCAGTCTACATTGCATAAGAAAATACTTCAGAGACAAATGTACTATGTACATTTCTGCTGGGCTGTCCAGCAGTGATGGTGTAAACCATTAATGAATCTTTTTGCTTTCACTCTGGAAGACCAAATGCACATCTGTTGCCAGACATCTTGCTGTATGGCACATTTAAAGTAACTGCACCAGAAAAATGGAACCATTCCAGCTTCTCTTACCTTTGCTAAAAATGTGCCAATCATTTTGCTTGATATGGTAGTGAAAAGGCAGATATACAGATGTCAAGATCAAAATATGTTGAAGTTTTATTTTATTTATATAGAGAAAAATAAAATCTGATATACTCCACAATATGTTTTTGGTAAGTTTCTTTGTCTAATTAGATTCAGTGGTTATCTGGCCATGTATTTCCAAAGTTGGGTTTTAATATCTACTTGATTTAATAATTGATGAATACTTCAATTTATAATTATCATCACCTCCAAAGAATTGCAGTTTCCCAGCTTAAATGGAAGAGTTAAAAATTGTGTTCCAGTTAATAGCTCATTTCTGTGTTGGATGCAAATATTACACCAGTGATTTAATTCATTATTTAGATAATCTTCACCTGCAATAAACTTTAGTCCCAGGCGGCTAAGGTTCCCATGATGATTTTTGAGAGAAGCTAATGTTGGAAGCCTCTAACCATATTTGCAAACAAGTCTGGGTATCATGACACTCAAATGATTGTTCCAGGGAACCCATGACTTTGGTGGCTTTTGTGGCATAGATTTCAGACAGTACTTTTTAGAGAGCATATAGATTGATTAAGAAGAGAAACTAATCATGTATTCCTACAGTCTCATATTTTTAAAGGCCTTGAAAGATAATGGTCTGCATACCATACAACTACAGTGATCCTAAATTACTTCATCTAAAGTCAAGCCGGTAACATTAAGTGTCAGAATTTATTTTTATTTGTTTTACACGTTATTTAAAATCGGCATTGAGGAAATAGGTCACTCATTCTGAAAGAATAATGGATGAAAGGAAATTACATAGAAATTATTTTCAAAGTATTTTAAATTCATTGGTTTTATATGTATGAAAATTGCTCTCCAAGCAATTAAGTGAATGTGACAGACAAACATTTGGCTAAATATAGAAGGAATGCCTGTTTTTAAAAAATATGTGTAAGCCTACATTTCCCACACTTTTTTTTTGCCTTAAATAGTGAATCAAATATGTTTTGTATTTCCAAATTAAAAGCCACAATTATTTTCTCTATGGTTCAATTTCTTACCAGAATTAGTTACTGACAGTATGAAAACACTTTTTCTTCTTAACTCAATGAAAGGCAAATGGAGGGCTATTTCAGTGGGTTTTAGAAATCAGTTATAGTGTCTGAGCTCTTTTAAGTTTGTGTGTTTCTGTGTGTATGTTTTTATGCTAATGGTTTATCTTATAAAATGGAAAATTGCTTATTCCAATACTTGAATTGAGAATAAATCCATTATATTGAAAAGATGAGGTCATTTGGATACTAATGACCTGTAACTTCATTTTTGATTCAAAAATGTCCTCTGAATTTCATACATGCAACTGTGTATTTGGCATTGCCATCTAGATGCTTAAGTCGCTTCAAACTAAAAATATCCAAAATCAAACATATGTTGTCCCTGCCCACTTCTCTCCTTCTCTAATCAAAGGCTTCAGACAATTTTTATGTCTTCAAAGTATTGTCTCTGCCTAAATACGCACGCTGCCTTCCAGTTTTTTCACTTTCTACTGTCCGAGGTATCTTTTGAAGATGCAAATCCCCTTGAAGAGGTTCTTCATGTCCCTTTTAAGTTGTATTTTTAGGTATTTATTATCTTTGTAGCAATTACAAATTGGAGTTCACTCATGATTTGGCTCTCTGCTTGTCTATCATTGGTGTATAGGAATGCTTGTGATTTTTGCATATTGATTTTCTATCCTGAGACTTTGCTGAAATTTCTTTTCAGCTTAAGACATTTGGGGCTGAGATGATGGGATTTTCTAAATATGCAATCATTATCTGCAAACAGACACAATTTGGCTTCCTCTCTGAATATACTCTATTTCTTTCTCTTGTCTGATGGCCCTTGCCAGAACTTCCAATACTATGTTGAATAGGAGTTGTGAGAGACAGCATTTTTGTTTTATGCCAGTTTTCAAAGGGAATGATTTCAGCCTTTGCCCATGCCTCATGATACAGGCTGTGGGTTTTTCATAAATAGCTCTTATTATTTTGATATATGTTCCATCAATATCCAGTTTATTGAGTTTTTAGCATAAAAGGATGTTGAATTTTATCAAAGGCCTTTTCTGCATCTATTGAGATAATTATGTGTTTTTTTGTAACTGGTTCTGTTTATGTGATAGATAATGTTTATTGAAGAAACAGTCATTTTCATGTAATCAATGCATACTTACATTTTTTTTAAATATACTTATTAATTTGTATTATAGTTATCGTGTGATCAATTGTATATTACTAAAAATTATAAGAAAAACTCCACCCAGGGACATTTTTAACAATATGTGTTTTTTTGTCCCTCCACCCAGGGACATTTTTAACAACTTAATCTTTAGAGTCACAAGAAAGTAAAATTATATAAATATGTAGTTATAATGTCTGTTGTGAAGAATGACATATTGATCAACAAAAATTTTTCAAGCATGAAGAAAAAAAGATGCCAATCTGATCATGTGTGGTGTTCTGGGATTTCAGGTGTTCCTCATTAATGAGTTTCTCCAGGAGTAACCTTTTCTCTTCACTCAGATTTGCATCCAAGATGAATCTTGGGCACTATCCGACATTCAAGGAGTCTCTTCTGCAACACTCTTACAAAATGGGTAGCAGAAGCAGACCAGAAACAGTCATAATGTCAGATGACTGCCTGAGACATGTGTCCATCCAGGGACCATTCTTAGAATTTGGGAAATTCTTCCCTCCTTGTTATGCCTGTTCTCAGTCCTGATCAGTTGCCAGCTCATATATATTTACATATATATGAGCTCATTTATATTTACATATATATGAGCTCATTTATATATATGTATATATAATAACCTCTTTATTATACTCTATATCAGGAATTGTACCTTGGCATTTGTATTGAAGTTGTTTTGTTTCCTTGAAATTCCCCAGGCCATGATTAGAAATTCCCGGGCCGTGTTGTATGATACTGCTAAGTGACACATAACATTAGCCCTGCTAGATGTTTGACAGATCCCTATGACTATCATTAATCTTATAATCATGGTATATCTCTTATAGTTTACTAACTACCTCATGCTATTGGCTCAAATACTGTCACTCAAGTTTGAGATATGTTTTTTGTTGATTCTTAGGTTCCTTTACTTTTGCTTAGTGTGTAAAGGTAAAGACCATGCCATGTACAAGTTCAGAATGCCAGGCTTACCTTGCAGTCTTCTTCTCTTTATCTCTTGGCTTGTAAAGGGGAGTTAGTAATAGGTGGGGAGGATCTTGCTCTTAGATGAGGGCTGGCCTCACATTCTCCCTCTTTTAGCAGAAAACAGTACATCTTAGGGAGGATATGGAAAGTAAGAGCTATTCTTATAGCAGACTTTTAGTTATCTGCAAATCAAGTAAGAGATAGCTTTGACATAAGCTAATTCCCATGGCATCAGCAAAGACCAGGAAGCATACTCCCAATGAGACAAGGTTCTCCATAGAAAAGGCACAATATGCTCTCTGCATGTGGTATTAATTTGCTATAGCTGAAGTTCAATAAGTTTTTATTGGATATTCCCAGCTTTTTGAGTCTCTTCTTCATTATGAGTAATTATTCAGAATTCTTTTCTCAATTTTATGCCCAGAGGCTTTGATTAATTAGTTAATAATCTGGGAATTAGTTTAAAGGGTTAATTTACCTGATATTAAAAAAATCCAGCTACCTCAGTATTGATCTTTCCTCCATGACTACATCATATTAATAACTTTAAATTGCCATTATGAAAAACAAATCTTACAATGCCTATGACTCTTTAAACTTTCTAAGTAGTTCTATGCTTCCTTTAGCTTCCACACTCTTGCAAATACCATGACACTTTACGTGTATCTTCCCTCTCCTCTCATCTAGTTAGTGCATCCTTCAGGTCTCCAGTTTAAGTCATTTCCATGTCTGATATCATGTTTCCATATCGTATGTGTCAGAGCACTTTTCTACAAAAAATTATTCACTACTATGTTTATATATGTGTTTTCTAATGGATATCCATCTCTACCATTAGAATGCAAATTTCATGAGGCACAGACCATGTATATTATGTTCATAGTGCCTGTACAAACTAGTGCTCAGTAAATATTTGCTAAATAGATCTGTTAATTTGAACAAAAGAACAACAAATAGCTGGATACTATAAATCTTTAAACATGCTTATAAAATGCAAAAATGTAATATCTGTACTCAAAGCAAAAGTATTTCTTATAGGCAGTTAAATACTAAAGAAAAAGTACCTTATTATTTACCATTTTTAAAATGCTGATTAGAATATGAGACTATAAATTGGAAATTATCAGAACTGTCCAAATAATGAAGCATGCTATTGTTGACCTTTATCTATGAAGCTATATTAACTGTTTTCATGTCTGAAAATAAAATATAGGAATAAAATGTTTCTACCAAGTCCAACTGTTTTCAAAATGTTAGTGCTATGAATGTCTCTATTTCACAGGTTTCATCAAAGACGGCAGTGACTGAAACATTTATGTCATTTAAGGTACATTGATAGAGGACTCCAGTCAGGGTTTATCTTCATATTAAAATTATGCTAAGAAAAATCTTTTACAAAATATGTGTAAATCTGTATTAGAGAGACACACAATATAAACTTTACATAATCCACTTTCTGAATCAGTATTTTGTAAGACTGTCTTCATGAAAGACAGTTTTGAGCACTGTTCTCTCCCTTCAATGAGGAAAAATTAGATAAATGTATATAGGACATTTGAAAAGCTAATTCATCTGGACGATTTCAGTTTTATGATAGCAGAAGCCAAAAGGGATTTCAACAAATAGTACTTTTTTTCTGCTTTCCTCTTCTATGTTAAGGATTCATTTCACAGTACCATTCAAGCCTATTTGAATACATAACCAAATGCTCAAGTGAATTATGAAGTAACATTTAAAGTCAAAAAAAAGTCATTGTTCAGTGCAAAATCAATTGTCGAGTCAAGTTAAAGACATATTTTAAATCTGATTACGTTAGATGGCAACTCTAATGAGAACATGTAACAACTATTATTCTGTTAGACATAATTTCAATCACCAGTGTCAAACGTCATTAGTTTTAATTGCTTGGGGATTTAGAAATTCACTTTTATGAAATATTGTTTTGTAAATACTGGGAAGAGTTTTTTTATTTGTTTCCCATAATTAGCATTAGGAAGGGAAGAAAGGCGTTGCAATCTACCAAATTATAGAAAGTAAGAAAGGCCAAGGTAACAACTATGCCAATAGCAAATTGAATTCTAGGAATATATAAAATGGTCTTTAAGTAAAGAAGTTGAGCATTATATCAGAGATAAGGTAATTATTTGGTCATATTATAATATGAGAGAAATCACTAAGATGGAAATAGAATTCCTAGATTAATAAACCAATACTTAAAAAATGATGCCTGTCTTTTGGCAAGTAGTCAATAATACTTACATGAATGCAATGAACACTACAGATGTTATAATACTTGTATTGTCTAATGTTAAAGCTACATTAGTCCTGCCAAGGCAATAGAATAACAGTTTTGTGTCTTTCAAGAAAAAATAATTTGTTAATAAATACAAGTACTAATATAATTTGTTATATATCATTTAGAATTTGAACAAAATGCTACTACCTGATAGTTTGACACTATTTAACAAGATAGAACTTTAAAATTTTTATTTCTTAAGTGTTTGAATTTGCATAATTCTCAAATCTATTGGTTTTTCACTTTCTCTTACTCTTTTCTATGTACTTTATAGGTGATAGCATTCAATTTATTTTTAGGAACAGCTATAAATTGCCTAATAATTTCTGCCCATGTATTTCTTACTACTAAACTAGACTTTCCCACAGAGAAAGATATTGTGTTATGACTAAGTGATGTGTGAAACAAAAAATATGGATATTGATTTTTAAACTTCAAACACACCACTTTAGAAAAGTAAAGAGGTTGACATCTAAGCACAATATATTCTCTCATTGCCGGTGACCACAACTCCCAATTACAAAATGAGGTTGTCCCAGGTTCCATTATAAATTTCCTTCCGAGTTTATAAGTCAGCTATTAAACATACTCTGAAGCAGAAACACAGCACATAGGGATTTGGCTTGGGAGAGCTTTGTTTTTAATGCAAATTTAGTTTGAATTCGTTCAGCTATTCTAAGTGACAGGACAGTAATAATAAATGAATATGCAAATGCAACAAGTCTTTTTTTGTGTGTTTCTATAACCAGGAAATTAATTTCTATTCTAAAATATAATTTTTCAGGTTGTTGATTAGAGACATGATTTTACTGTTTGAGAGTACCAAAAATTGTTATGAAATAAGAAAGAAACCAACAGTCACAGACAATGAAGAATGAGAATACATTGTGTCTTTCTAGAGCATTTATTTTTATGATTAACAAGTCCCTATGTAGCCTCTGTCAATATATCAGGTAGATAAATATGTTTTCCATTAAAATAACTTTGAATACAAAAAATACATACCAAACCTAGAAGAAATGCAAAATGCTCACTAATATAGATTTTCAGAGATAATTTAAAAGTCAATTTAATATTTACTAAGGTCAACCATACCATGTAGTCCAGCAGCAATTTCAGCATACTAACTAATCAATGTTACACATACTATAATTTTATCAATGTAATACAATTGGCCCTTGAACAACATGGGTTTGAACAGCACAGGTTCACTTATATACAGATTTTCTTCTGCCTCTTCCACCCCTGAGATAGCAAATTCAACCCTTCCTCTTACTCCTCCTCATTGTTAAGACAGTGAATAATAAGATCATTATAATGATCAATTTCCATGAAATGGATAGTAAATATATTTAACCTTCCTTATAATTTTCTTATTGACATTTTCTTTCCTCTAGCTTATTTTATTATAACAATAAAGTATTCAATAAATATAT
Source organism: Callithrix jacchus (assembly GCF_049354715.1). Taxonomy (NCBI): domain Eukaryota; kingdom Metazoa; phylum Chordata; class Mammalia; order Primates; family Cebidae; genus Callithrix; species Callithrix jacchus. The sequence goes on along the minus strand of NC_133515.1, from coordinate 57,079,018 downwards.
ATATATTGAATGTACAAAGTATGTGTTAATTGACTATGTTATGGGTAAGGCTTCTGGTCAATAGTAGTCTATTAGTAATTATGTTTGGGGAGAATCAAAAGTTATCTGTAGATATTTTACTGCATTAAGAATTGGTACCATTAATTCCTGTGTTGTTCAGGGGTCAACTATATAATGTTATGCTTATGGATATATATTTTTTCAACTTTACTTCTGTATTAGAGTTGTCAATTTGGAAGAAAATATACAAATTACAAAAGTAAAATGCAAATTATAATTTCTCTTTCATTGTGAGGTTGCATAATAATATATATATATTTTTCTAGAAAGGGAACTGTTCTGAATTATTTATTTAGCAATCGAGGACAGTTTAACTGTGCCACGCTCTCTCTCTCACCCAGTGGTAGTAGTATCTAATAGGCTGGATTAACATTATAGTCATTGACTGTGAAACAGGGGTTTCAAGGAATAAGAATTAAGCTGATCAGTTTGGTCTCTGAACCTTCAATTTACTGTCTAAATCTTATAGACATTATCATTAATGCATTTGCAAGGGTAAGGTTGAAAGTCTTTAAAAGAGGAAATGAAGAAAGGGTAGCCAAACAAGTACCACATAAGTTAGAATTTTGCCCGGGTTTTTGTAGATCCATGCTCTTGCTGCCCCGCATTATCAGCTTATATCTAGTTTTCTGCTTCGTGATCTTAGACATAGCCTGAAATGTATTTAAAATGTGGCTTGGATTACTTCTGCTATCTGATGTTGCCACAGGTGCACTGGTTACAATTTCTGCCCTCCCACACTCAGTCAGTAGAATTTTCTCCTTGCCAGCACTGATTCTGTAGCTTTAACTTTGGCATGGATCAGTATAGTGCCTGAGTCAAACTTCTATGTCTTCTTGCTACACTCATATCTGGATTTACTCATGAAAAGCCAGTATGTTGCAAGGAAAGCAGAGGAAAAAAATATTTATGTTGGTGTTTTAACTTTTTGGTACAACAGTAGAATCCTAGAACTTTGTCAACCTTGATTTATATTTTATATGGGATTTTTCCATCAATTTTTTTTAGTAACAATGGCTGTAATTGTTTTCTCTGCAACATCTTTGTACAATTTTGTAACCAAAATAGAGAAGCTATAAGACAAGTTGTCAAGTATTTCCTGTCTATTCTCTGGAATCCTTTGTGTAAGATTAGTATTAGTTCATTCATAAATGGTTGGTAAAATTTTCTTGTGAAATCACTTGCTTTAGAGTTTCTTTGCAGACAATTTTGTTATATAGTTTGCTGCCCAGAAAATAAAAAGACGAGGCAAAACTGATAGTCTGGGGTCAGGCTTAGCAGCAAACCAGTACTGGGAAAAAGTTTTGGTAGACTCAGAATAGATGTCAAGAAAGTGTCGGAGAAAAATAAGTAATCAGTAAAATTTTGTGAATCAACAAAATGTTAAGGTAAAACAGTGAGCAAATAGAAAGACTGTGGCTTTTTATGTGGTTTAGACACTTTACTTCTCTTTCCAATGGGGCTGCAGTCAGTTCTGGAGTATGACAAATCCATGGCTCAAAAGTGAAATAGGGAGCTTACCAAGAGGTTTGTTAACTAAATTAATGTAGAAATCAGGCTAGACATTGACAAGGGATTTAGTCATGTGGAATTGTGGGCTAGTCTAACATTCCAGGTAAATATTTAGCTTTGTACTTCATAGAATTTGTAGAATTCCTTAAATAGAGGAATAGGGTTGATTTTGCTGCTCAACCAGAAAAGTATTTTCTCTGGAGGAAGAGTACTTATTAAATCTGAAAATACACACACACACACACACACACACACACACACACAAGCTTATTAGCAAAACATAGGGATCTTAGCAGAGGTAAACAGTGTAATAAGAAACAGATCAATTAAGTAAAATCAAATTTTCTGCTCAATTTGAACTCATTGGCATGTAAAGTCTACTGTCTTTTTCCGAAGCTGTTTTTATGTAATTAAAGTGAAGAAAGAAGATTTTATTACAGAGTATGTTTGTGACAGTAAAGGGAGCAAAATGTTTTATGAAAACAAATATATAAGAAAAATTCTTTCCGTCTAGGATTTTGTATTGTTTTTGGCATAATTTCTTTATATAATAAGCCTTCTGTAGACAGATGATTGGTTCCTATATTTTTCTTCAGGAAATATTTTAAGAGCATTCTTTTTCCACATCTGCAGCATTTAGAAGTATTTCTGATTTATTTCTTGTGAATTGCATAGAATCTATTGCACAGAATCATCAGAAAATATTCCAAGCAGAAAAAAATTGCTACATTGCAAGTAGGTGGATGACTGTAGTTTTGAGGAAATGTCACTTCTACATCAGGATATTTTGAAGAACAAATTTATCTGTTGTTTTTCTTTAATTTTCAGGAAACACCAAATGAGTTTTCAATTAGTTTATGTATTGTCTGCACAGGTACTCAAATTATATTTTATGCATCAGGATACTAAGTAAAAGTGAAAAATAATTGCTTACTTTGTTGTAATGTAAACTCAATTGTTCAGAGGATTGATAATCTACTTGGGAAGACATAAACTATTAGTTGTTTAATTCTTGTTTGTTGGTTATTAATGCTTCTATTACAGACAAGAAAGTGAGCTATTTCTCCAGCTCACAGTTGCAGTAAAAAGTATAAGGGACAAAAGGAGCATTATTAAAAACTTCCCATCTGAGATTAGGTTTTTTAAGGCTTCTCTTAGCCTGTATAATGACCAGACCTCTCAGAACTTTTAAATTCATAATCTCTATCCCATTATTAACATAATTTAAATATGGATCTATTGACAAATGAAGTAGAAATATCTATTTACTTCACTCTGATTTCAGGGAGATTTAAAGTCAAATGTAATTGTTTTACAATGTTGTACATTGTTGTGCAATGTCATCCAGTAAGAAAAAGTGCTGATAAGAAAGCAATGCACTGAAAGGTATGTACCAGGTAACCACAGGCCAACCACTAGTTCAAACTGTGACTGGAGACATTGCAGAAGGCTAATGACAAAGACTGACCTATGTGTAATCCACCATCTACCTAACCTCTCTCTTCATTCCAGCCTTCCTTGTTCAAATGCCACCTGCTGTGAATATAGCTGGAGCCATACGGCTTCTCTTTAGGCCCACTAGAGTCAATGTACATTGCACTTGCCAGGCTTGTTGGCTCCTTCAAGAAGCTCACACCTTTACCTTGGACCCCCGACTGTACTGGTGACACCATAAGAAATCTTAGAGTAATTGTTCCCCAAAGGACAATTGTGGCAGTGCTACAAAGGCCTTAGTGTAAGGTTGAAGTATAAAATGTTCCACTTCCTTGTCCCTTACTATCTTTAAACTCTCCATAATACTATTAACAAAGTAGTTATAGTTGGATGATCTTTACTGATTATCTAGAGGTAAATGGCTATTTACATCCAAGCATAGCATAAACAAAACGAAAGAAACAAAACCCAAGCAAACAAAAGTGCAATGTAATAATTACTACTGTATACCAATATACGCCCCCCATACACAGGTGCTCTCTGATTCCACTCTTTTCTTAGATCTTGATTCATTGCTATTTTTATAGGTCTTTCTGAAATTTTTACAAATCTATTTTCTTCTGGTAGTGGAAAGAACATGAATGATTATTCTCTTTTTTCATTGTACAAAATAATTCAGATCTCTCTTTCTTATTCCAGTCATTTAGGATATGTCCAGAAGGCATCATTTCTCTTCACTAAAAAGTTTCATCAGAATGTTTTCCTAAATAATATAATCTATCTAAATATTGTCACTCCCTTGAAGGTGGAAGATGCTAAAGATTGTACTCAATTCTTTTTCATATATATGTTTGAGTGTGTGTGTATGACTATGTGTATACACACACACACACACACACACACACACACACCCTTGAAGTTATATGTATATCTAGGTCTAGATGAATGTAGTTATAAATAATATGTGCATGTGGTTATTTGTAAAATAATACACATAGATATGAAGAAACTCTTGTTTATTTTTAAGTACAAGTTGCATCTTAGTTAAATGCTCTTGTGTTTGGGGGAGCTATAGGCAAACTTACCTGGAGGACTCTTTTTATTGGGCTTCCCACATTTGCAGCAGCTTTTACCTTAGAGCATCTTAAACATCAGTGTTTGTCCCCTGAAACTGATGGCTGATAAAAGCCTAATTATTCCCACTCTGTGCCCTTTATATGATGCTATTATGACAATGCACCAACTGATATGGTTTGCCTCTGTGTCCCCACCCACGTCTCATATCAAATTGTAATTTCCATTTGTCAGGGGAGATTACATATGGTCTGGTGGGAGGCGATTGGATCATGGCAGTAGATTTCCACCTAGCTGTTCTCATGATAGCTAGTGAGTTCCCATGAGATCTTATAATTTAAAAGTGTTTGGCATCTCTCCCTTTTCTCTGTCTCTCTCCCTCTCCTGTTCCACCATGGTTAGATGTGCTTGTTTCCCCTTCATCTTCACCATGATTATAAGTTTCCTGAGGCCTCCCAGCCATACTACCTGTACAGCCTGTCCAACTGTGAGTCAATTAAACCTCTTTTCTTTATAAATTACCCAGTCTCAGGTAGTTCTTTACAGCAGCATGAGAACAGACTAATACATCAACTATGCAAAGCTTCAGAAAGGGAACATATTAACCTTACAATAATTTTAATGACTTCAAATTAATAAGTATCCACTCTTGTGTAAAATGCTTTCATTAAATGTTTATTGAGGACACAATGAAAGAAGGGAAGAAGAAAAAACGCTTTCCACTTCTTTAAATATTTTGGCTAAAGTGTCTCAAACTTATAGGGATTGTATTATCTCTTTAATAAGGACATTTGACATGTACTTAGTATTTCAATCATGGTTTTGCTCTGTTTGGCATATAGTCAATTTTTCAAGCTCCCTTTCCAAACCATCAGCCATGTCAATCATATATGTCCAGGGGAATTTTACGTGTGTTTAGGGATAGGGATTTTCTTTGAGAAATTTTGCACTCCTGAAAAAGACACAGGCATAATAGATAGATACCTTCCTTCAAATCCTTATTGTTTTTATTGCAAAAATGATGCCTGCATATTCAGGAGCTGTTCTGTACCCACAAGGTAACAAGCAACAGACAAGTCAATCTCAGCGAAGTCTAGCAGAGCAAAACCAAAAAGAGCATAGATAATTAAAATAATGCTTTCAGAATTCTACCTCCAGACTGTTATTTTTTAGTAAAGTGTTTTTAAGCATTGTGAGTGTAATATCCCATTAATGTACCAATTTGTATTTCTAACTGATATATTCTGACAAAGGGATTTTTCAAGTATAGCTATAGAACTGTTCAGATCCAAGCTTTTCCACAGGACATCTTTGGAAATACTGACAGAAAAATAAACAGCCATTCTTTAATCTCAGTTTGCTTCACTATGGTTTATAAAGTCCAGTGAAGTCATGACTGACTCATCAGTTTCTAGTCCTGTGATGAAAAATTAGGTTCGGTTTCATTAAACATAATTGTTTCTTCATGCACTATAAATTAGTATCTAGAATTGGTTTATATGCCAAGAGAAAATATTATTTTGATATATTTTAATTTGAGGCAATTGTAGCATTTTTTCTGCAAATAATACTGAACACTACTTTCTATTCATATGATTATAATAACTTTGCTAATATTGATATAAATATTGTTTGGATATTAAAATATATTGTATTAACATTTTTTTCAGGTGAGGTAGAATCAAGAATGTACCCTGTAATTGTTGCTAGTTTTATAGATGTTCAGAACTTTGAAAGGTGAGATTAGAAATATCATAAAACAAATGAACAATTATGCAAATAATTGCTGTTATACCATTTTAACAATTCAAATTGATATGGGAATTTGTAGTTTCTTTGAAGTTTATTCATCAGTTGGTTAAAATCACTTTATGCATTATACAATTTAATGGCTGTACATGACATTCCTGCAGAAAGCAAGATGTAAAATTGAAGGAAGCTGCTGTGTATTTTGATTCTTTATGTCAAAAATAAAGAAAACCACTTTTCAGTGCTTGTTCTAAGTATTGTGTTATACATACATAACTCTATCTGAGAATGTCTTCATTTTCCATCATTTCTGAAGGATATTTATACTGGGTGTAGGATTCTGGATTGACAATTCTTTTCTTACAGTACTTAAAACATGAGGTGTTTATTTCTGTACTCCATGGTTTCTTGTGAAAAATTCACTGTCATTCACATTGATTTTCCCAATATGTAAAGCATTCCTTCGTTCTTGCTATATTCAGCATTTTTTCTTTGCCTTAGTTTTTAGAAGTTTTACTATGAGGTGCCTTACCATGTACTTATTTGGGTTGATTCTATTGGCAGTTCATTCATCTTGAATCTATAGGTTTATGTCTTTTTCCAAAAAAACATTATTTCTTCAAGTACCTTTTCAATTCCATCCTTTCCTCCTCCTTTTCCTCTCCTTATGCAATTACAATTAAAGGAATGATACATCTTTTCTTGTAATCCTAAGGTCTCTGAGACTCCGTTCATTATTTTTTTCAATCTGTTCCTCTCCGTTACTCAGATTGGATAATTTCTAGTGTTCTTTCAGTTTCTGTCTCTTTCATTATGCTGTTTAGCCCACAGATTGGGCTTTACTTTTGCAATTGTACCTCTCATTTCTAAATTTTTAATTTAGTTTTTTTCTTTTTATTTATTTGCTAGAAATCTCCATACTTTGATGTGTTGCTAAATGCTCATTAACATGTTTTTGTGGGGACTGCTTTAAAATTTTGTTAGCTATATCTAACATCTCTGTATTTAGTGTTTAGACTTCTTTTCTTTCTCTCAATTAGTTGAGACATTTCTTTTTCTTAGTGTGATGAATCATTTTTATTGAAACATGCACACTTGGGTATTATTTTGAGACTGTGCATCTTACTAATTTTCAGTTTATTTTCTCTGACACTGCTCCAACAAGGGGAAGAGGGAGGTGCTGCCTTGTTACTACCAATGGGGTTTAAAGTCCAGGCTTTCCTCTTGGCTTCTGTTGACACATTTAGCCTTCTCTGAAATCATCCTAGAGGTGGGCAAAAGATGGAGTGCTTGTGCGTCTCATGATGGCTGAGTTTAGGTAGAAGTCCAGACTACCCATGGAAACTGCTGTTGGTGTAGGTGGGGTTAGTCCCACAGGTTTTATTTTTTAGTTCTTTTTTTCCTGTCATGTTTGGTTGAAGAAGAGTAGTTATTGTCTAAAACTTTTATCTAATGCTAGGCTTCCTCTTTTCTAGTTTTGTTGGTAATAAACGGCTAGATATATTTTTGTTTTTTGGTTTTGTTGTTTTCTTATTGTTGTTGGTGGTATGTGTGTGTGTTTTCATTAGAATTTCTGTGTGGCAGGCTTATTTAACACTCAGCCTTAAATGTTTATGGAAAAAAGCAAATCTAGGAAGCTCACTGTTATGGGGTCTTTGAGGATGTTTCTTTGCTGGCCAGAAACCTCTGACCAGTTGTGTCTTTGCCCCAGTTTTGCTCAGGCCTGCTGGGTCCACTTGACCTGGCAGGCTGCACTCAGCTCTTGCTACTGGCCTGGATCTAATACTTCCAAAGAGATGAATGGAGTGGCAAGGTATGTGAGTGAGCAGGCATGGGGTTATACACACAATCTGCTGCAGTGGGACAGGTCACTCCAGGTGCCAGCCCATTTGCCAGTTCATTATAAGGCTGTGGCTGGACCAGGTATACCACAAGCACCTTCTGTGGCTGGCACTGGAGAATGTGATGGTGCCTGGAAGTTTGGAGGCTCTAGGAACTTCAGGGGTCCAAAATGAGAGTCACAGTGTTTGCTTGGGGAGCTTGCAGGTCTGAGGTCCCCAAAGGGCCACAGCTTTTCTCTCCTTGTCACCCACAATGTGATGAACAAGAGGCATGTTTCAGTTCTGTTTGCATTACAGCTCTTTTAGCCCCTCCATTCAGTGGGTCCCAAGTTCTTGTCCTGCATCCAGGTAGAATGGGGTACAAAGACAAGTGGAGAGTATGCAAGACAGCAGAGCTTTCTTGAGTGATAGAACAGTTCAGAGGAGACCCAGAGTGACTAGCTCCTCTCCACTCCTGCAGAGAGGCAGGTCTTCTCTGCAGCTGGTCATCTCATTATTTACTCAGCTCTCAGCAGATAGGAGACCCCCAGGTGGGAAGCTCCTCTCTGCAGTTGGTCATCCCATTGTATCCCAGTCACCTCTTCATCCTCTCCTGGAGTCTTGCTGAGTCTGAGGGTGTCTATGGCCTCAGAGGGGAGGAAGTACATGCTAATTGATCAATGGGAAGCCATGGGCAAGACCAGGGAAAGCACCACATGTTCCCATCCCTGTCCTTGAGACTGGCAGCCTGGCCCCCAGCTTTCACACCTTCCCCGGCTTCAAGGTGGATCTTCACCAGGGACCCACACTCTTCTGCCCTGGAGCCTTTCAGTCTCCTGCTGCTGTTCATGGTACCCAGGCTGTTTATGTCAAGGGCCACCTGGAGCCCAACACTGAGCTGTTTTCAGGCCCCCAACACCCTCGGTCTCTCTCCCATACTCATCAGCGCCCAAGTCTGGAGGGGGCTGAGGTAGCAGGGGGCTGGCATGTCAGTGCTGCCTGAGCATCCACACACCCAGCCAGGCTGCAACAGCACCTGGTTTGATCCCATCCTTGCTCTGAGATTGGAGAGCATGCCAGGAGCTGGGAGAGGACAAGGAGCCAGAGCAGACACCTCCAAGCCTGTAGCAGGGAATGGGGAGCTTTCCCGCCCCACAAAGTGCAGACATACCTGGGTCTGCTGCTGCAGCTCAATAACCAGCTGCACCCAGAAAAGCAGGGCTACTGCCTGCTTCTAGCACCCAAGAGGGAGGCCCAGGCCCACAGCCACAACTTGAGCTGCTGGAGCCATGCCCAGGAGGGTGGACTGCTGCCTACCTCTGGCTCCTGTAGGTTCTATGGAGGGTGGTACCTCCCTTCCCAGGCCCCCTGTCTACCCACCCCTCCATGTAGGACTTCACTGCACCCCACTGGTGGTAAGCTCTGAGGGGCTCCCAGGACAGGCCCCGGGCACTGTCTGTCTCCTTCCTGTGCTGTCCCTGCAGTGGTGGCAGGCGAGAGTGGTGACATGGGGCCAAGGTCCAGAGCAGCAAGGGCTCCTGACCTGACAGTGGGTCTTGCCAGGCTTTGCAAGGGTGGGGGTGGCAAAGTCAGCTGCCTCCAGGATATGGGGCACAGGGGACACGGCACAGGAGTCCCACCACTGCCACTGTTGCTTCCACCCCTAGTGCCATGGCAGTGGCAGCTCTGGACAGCCCACCACTGCCATCATCACTACCTCATGATTTACTGAGTTCTGAGGTCCCTAGCATGTCTACCCTCTCTCCACCTTTCAGTCTTCTTAGTTTGATTTTACATACACTATGCAGAGTTTTTAGTTGTACTTAGCAGAGGGAATCGGGAGAAGTGCATCTATCTTCCCATAAGCATAGTGAACTTACTTTATCTTTTCAAATTTACTGAACGGTGTTCTGTTGGATGGACAGATCCCCATTTCTTCATTACTCAATTTTTGTTGTTTCTAGTTTTTGACATACACAAATAACGTCATATTAAAGACATAGATCACATGATTTTGTCTGTAAAACGGTTTTCATTCTGTTAGTGGTGGAAGAGATCTGAGCTACCGTGATTCACCAGTAGGGAATCCACACAGATCTGCAGCAACGTCAATTCTTGCCTCCTCAGAAGAAAGAATTTGAGGACCATAAGGCAGAAGAAGAGATCGAGGCAAGTTTCAGAGCAGGAGTGAAAATTTATTGAAAAGCTTTAGAACTGTAAGGAAAGGAAAGTACAACTTAGAAGAGGGTCAAGCGGGTAACTTGAGAAACCAAGTGCACAGCCTGACCCCTTAACTTGGGGTTTTATACATTGGCAGACTGCTGGGATCTCACCTTGCTTCTCCCCACGCCTGAGATAATATTGGGAAGCTGCTGATCAGTCTCATGTGTTTTCTATTAAAAGCCTGCCTTTCCCGGCTCTGGCTGTAACCAATAATTACTTTAGAGAAAAAGTTACCAACCACCTGACCATCACCTGATGCCCATCACTCCTGGCGCATGGTGTGGGGAAGCCCTCTCCTGCCTTGCTTACCCACACAGCCACTGCAACAATTCTACTTTGGTAAGTATTTTAAAATGAGATTGCTGTGTCATATGGTTAGCATATTTTTTAACTGTAAGAAACTGCCAGGAGGTTGAGACAGGAGAATTGCTTAAGCCCGGGCAGTAGAGATTGCAGTAAGCCAAGATCACGCCACTGCACTCCAGCCTGGGCAACAGAGTGAGACTCCATCTCAAAAGAAACTGCTAAACTGCTTTCCTAAGTAGCTATGACATTTCTAATCATGGTGGTGGTTTGCTACATCCATCCCCTGTCATCTACATTAGGTATTTCTCCTAATATTATCCCCCTCTCAATTCACCCAACCCCTGCTATCCCTTGCCTATTCCAACAGGTCCCAGTGTGTGATGTTCCCCTCCCTGTATCCATGGTTTCTCACTGTTCAATACCCACTTATGAATGAGAACATGTGGTGTTTGGTTTCCTGTTCTTGTGTCAGTTTGCTGAGAATGATGGTTTCCAGATTCATACATGTCCCTGAAAAGGACATGAACTCATCCTTTTTATTGCTGCATAGTATTCCATGGTATGTATCTATATCTATATCTATATCATCTATATCTATATCTATATATCTATATCTATATCTATATCTATGTCTATATATATGCCACATTTTCTTTGTCCAGTCTATCATTGATGGGCATTTGGGTGGGTTCCAAGTCTTTGCTATTATAAACAGTATCACAATAAACATATATGTGCATGTGACTTTATAATAGAATGTTTTATAATCCTCTGGGTATATACCCAGTAATGGGATTGCTGGGTCAAATGGTATTACTGGTTTTAGATCCTTGAGGATTTGCCACACTGTCTTCCACAATGGTTGAACTAATTTACACTCCCACTGACAGTGTAAAAGCATTCCTATTTCTCCTCATCCTCTCTAGCATCTGTTGTCTCCTGATCTTTTTAATGATCACCATTCTAACTTGCGTGAGATGGTATCTCAATGTGGTTTTGATTTGCATTTCTTTAATGACCAGTGATGATGAGCTTTTTTCATATATTTGTTGGATGCATAAATGTCTTCTTTTCAAAAGTGCCTGTTCATATCCTTTGTCCACTGTTTGATGGGGTTGTTTTCCTCTTGTAAATTTGTTTAAGTTCTTTGTAGATTCTGATTATTAGACTTTTTTCAGATGGGTAGATTGCAAAAATTTTTTTCCCATTCTGTTGGTTGCCAGTTCACTCTAATGATAGTTTATTTTGCTGTGCAGAAGTTCTTGGGTTTAATTAGATCCCATTGTGTATTTGTGCTTTTGTTATATTCTTAATACAATATTTTAAATTTGTCTGCTTCTGGAAACATGCCAAATATTACTTCAAATTTTATTTTATTTTTTTCATTTGCTTTTTCAGAGATATGCGTAATCACTGATTTCCTCCAAAGACCTAGTTTAGATTTAAATGTTAATTATATCATTTTTCATTTTGAGTTATTTTATTTTATAATACATGCCCAGGAGCTCTACAATCAGGAGGTGGCAAAGCCAGAAAGATTGTGTTCTTTTCAGGACAGCTTGTGTCTCCAGACCCCAAGTGCCATCAGAGAGCCAAGACTAGAGTAACAAACCTTAGACACCTACATGTTGTTCTGTACTGCAGCTCAGCTGGCAGTAAAACTATAAGGTGTGATCCTTCCTACTCTTCTGTCCAACACATACGGGAGCTGCACTGCATGTCCTCTGCCACTACAAGCCCACAGGGAGTACTGCCAGGCTACTGCTGATGTTCTCTTAAGGCCCAAAAGCTCTAAATTCAGCTTGTGGTGAATGCTGCCTAGCCTAGGACTCACCCTTGAGGGCAGTGGGCTCTATTCTGGCTCAGGGTAGGTTAAAAATGCCATCTGAGAACCAAGTCCTAGAACTGGGGTCACCAAGGGCCTGCTTGGTACTACCATACTGTGGTAGAACTAGTACCTAAAGTGCAAGACAAAGGCCCATTTACTTTTCAATCCACTTTTCTCAAGCATAATGGTCTCCCCCATAGCCACCATGTCTGAGAATGTGCTGAGTCTAACTTGAAACAAGTCTCAGAGTCCCAGTCAAGACCCACCATGTACTACCTGAGTATTGTTGCTGCTTATTCAGGGCCCAAGGATCTTCAGTTAGCAGGTGATGTATTCTGCCAGGACCGGATCCTGCCCTTCAAAGCAGCAGGTTCCCTTGTGGTCAGGAATATGTCTAGAAGTATTATCCAAGATCTAGGGCCTGGAAAAAGGACCTTGCCATTCTGACTGGTGCCATATTCTGCTGTGGCTGAGCTGGAAGACAAAGTCTTCCCCAGTCTTCCCTCTCCTCTTTTCAAGTGAAAGGAAGGGGTCTCTTTTGGAGCCATCAGTTGTGCAGCCTTAAGTTCAAGGAAGGAGTGGTGCCATCCCTCCCATAGATACCACAGCTGGTGTCTCAGTAGGTTGTGACCCACTCACTGCAGTTAACTGACTCTGAGCCCAGTTTAGTACTAGGACTTGTCAAGGACTTATAGTCCTTGTGACCCAGATTGCCTGTCTGGTTTACTTAGATTCCCAGAGCTCTCCAGTCCAATGTGTCAAGTTTACTGGAATTTAAATTCCCTGCTAGGATGGGCAATTGCCCTCTGGCTATAGTTAGTTTAAATAACCCCCCCCCCCATAGGAAGGTGTCCAATTTTGGTTTCCGCAGTACAGGGAAGCACTGAGTTCAATGCAATGTCTAAAAATTACTGGGTTCTTCCTCTCTAAAGCACACAGCTTTTCTCTTTATGCTGTATGACTTTTGTCAAGGGATTGGGAGGGGTGGCATAGGAAATTCAAGACTGTTTTTCCTACTTTTTCAGTGCCTCCTTCAGTTATATGAAATTAAAACCAGGTATTGTGATTGCTCACCTGATTTTTGGTTCTTATGAAAGTGCTTTTTTGTGTGTAGATAGTTGTTAAATTGGTGTCCTTGCAGGGGTAGTGATTGGCAGAGACTTCTATTCTTCCATCTTGTTCCACCTCTTTCCCATTAATTTGGTTTAGTGCTGATTGAGGCATATGTCATTTACTGAGAAATATACTGAACAAAATTTTTAGCTCAGAAAATTATTAGTGTTTATAAAAGAATAATTTACTGTTGCTCACTGTCATTTATTTTAAAAACATTTAGGAGATTGTTTTTGCTGTTCAATATCATGAGAAAATATTTGTTTAGTTGCTTAGAGATTATGACATTTCAAGCTTTACCTGAAAGTTTCTTGCCAGAATGGTATTAACATTTGTGGTATAAGAATAAATACTAAGAAAGTTTTAAAAAGTGACAAAAATGACACATTGAAGACACTGAAACATTCTACCTCACACAAATCACACAAATCACACCTGACATCACTTATTTATGCAGTTCGTTTGATTTGTTTAATTCCACACAAAATAAGTTATAATATTGAATTTAACATACATATACTTTTGTTTGAAAAGTATATGATAACTTTAAAATTCATATGACAACCTCTAATCAGACAGTAGAAATCAATAATGTCATGCTGAAGATGCCATTCGGTATCTTCAGATATCAAAGATGCTGAAAAAACAGTTGCAGTTTTTCATATTTTTAAAGAAGTACCAGTTTGTAAAGTCTGAAAGGGATAACTAGTCACTCCATCAAATGCAGGACATCAATGCAAGTTGATGAAAAACATGAAAAGTAGACAAGGAAACAATACCAATAAAAGAACACAATTATTTTCTAGTAACTGACTACAAAGAAATGGAAATGTATGAATTACTTGAAAAATATTCAAAATAATTATTTTAAGGATGCTCAGCAGATTTCAAGAGGAAATAGACACAATCCAAATCAGAAATACAGTTCCTAAAAAACAAGTTTAACAGAGCAATGAAAATCATAAAAAATATAAATCTTAGAGCTGAAGAATACAGGGAGTCAAATGAAAAATGTAATAGATAACATTAAAAGCAAATTTTTTTAAGCAGAAGAAAGAACATGTGAGAGTCAGATAAGAATTAAGAAAAAAAAAAAAAAAAGGAATAAAGACATTCTGCAAGGTTTATATCACCTGAGGCCAGGAGTTCCAGACCAACCTGACCAACATGACAAAACCCCATCTCTACTAAAAATATCAAAAATTAACTGTGTATAGTGATGGATGCCTGTAATTCCAGCTATACAGGAGGCTGAGACAGGAGAATAACTTAAACCAAAGAGGCAGAGGCTACAGCAATGAGCCAAGATTGCGCTGTTGTGCTCCAGCCTGGGATCAGAGGAAAACTCCATCTTCAAAAAAAAAGAGAGAGAGAGTTTTAAATGTTCTCACCATAACAAACATTAAGTATGTGGTGTGATGGTTACTTAGGTTGTAATTTCACAATGTATACATATAGCAGAACATGTTGTACATCATAAATATACACAATATTTTTTAAAAAGTAGATACTTTGTTATCTCCGACTAAATCATGAGTGACACAGGCTTAACCTACTGACACATACTGATATGTGAGAAATGATATCTGGAGTTTATTTGAATAGAACAGACTGCTTGTTCATTCACATAATCAATTTTTACATTTTTCACTTGTAGCCGAGTGTGCATTTTGCTATTTTTGTCTAAAGATTGATTAATTAAATCCACCTTTCTCTTTCTGCCAGTTATATGCTGAATGTTACTAAAAACAAAAAATATTCCCTCAATTATATGTTTCCTTAGTAGTTGACAACCATCCTATATAAAATATTTACTCAGAGAACCCAACTTAAATAGATGATATAATGTAAAAAGAGAGTGGGTAACATTTGGCTCTGCTATCTTCTTGAGGGAAAACATATCAAAGAATTTATCTATCATATTAATACCAACTCTTGGCAATATACCACTTATTTCAGAGAATTTCAGAGCGTAAACATCCTTGGGAATTATCTTCTCCAGCCTTGTCAAAACAGTATGAACACTGAGACAATGTTTCTACAAAGATTTATTCAATTTATTCTCGATTACATACCAGAGCAGGATCTTCTGTTCTTCAAGAAGTAAAGTGTTTGATAAATCATCCTTACAGTAAACTGCCATGTTTGTTCCTGGAAATTTGTCTCATGCTCTCTAAACCAACAAAGAACAAATTCACATAGTTCTTCTTCTACTTGACATTCTTAGAGATCCTTGTAGATAGATAGCAGTTTTTTCAAAGTTCATCTACATGTTAATTCTTTCTTGTCCTTAATAACATTCACCATTCTGTTAACTTTATTTGACTGAAATCTATCATGTGAGAGCCTCTTTTAAAATATTACAAGAATTATTTTTTGTAATCTGACCAATTTTTCACTTTTAATGTAGTTTAGCATGCTATTTCCATTTTGAACATTTTTGAAATCATGTCAAATTTGGGGATGTATGTTTAATACTACCAGGTTAATTGCACATTAAATGCTAGTTTTTTAAATTTACTACTTCTTTTAGACTCAACAAAATTATCCCCATCTATTATTGCCAAACTGTATCTTAGATCTCTTTATCATTTGAAGCCTTTTGATGCCATTTTTAACTGTAAAGGAAAAATGTAATATATTTCTCTTTATATTTTGATCTTCATCCCCTCCTCACCTTTTTCTTGTTCCAAATGGTTTTACTGGGGTTTTCAATTGTACAATCCTACCCTTCTACCATGAGATTTTGTATTTTAAAATTCTCAGTTTTGAACTCATTCACCTGCTTTTTCAATTCTGTGAGATAACTTATATCCCCAGTAATTTTAACATCCACCAAAAAATTGCTTATTAAAATTAAAAAATTACTTTATATCCATCACAGATCAAAACACATGCATCGACTCCTTATGTAGGCTCATCACTACTAATGTAGGCTTTGTTTTTACTGAGACCTGTGTTAGTCATTTAGACAAATAACTTTTTTCCTGGGAATAAAGTTTAATTTTTAATTTGTGTGCATATACAGTATGTGTATATATTCATGTGGCACTTGAGATGTTTTTATACAGGTATGCAATGCAAAATAAGCACATCCCCTCAATCATTTATCCTTTGACTTAAAAACAATCCCTTTTAAAATGTAGAATCAAGTTGTTATTGACTATAGTCACCCTATTGTGCTATCAATAGTAGGCCTTATTCATTCTATTTTTCTTGTACCCATTAAGTATCTCCACCTCCCCGAAACCACCTCACCACTTTTCCTAACCTCTGGTAATCATTATTCTATTTTCTATGTCTGTGGGTTCAATTGTTTTAATTTTTAGATTCCCAAAATGAATGAGAACTTGCAATTTTTATCTTTCTGTGATGGTCTTCAGTTCCAACCATGTTGTTGCAAATAACTGGATTTCATTCTTTTTTATGGCTGAATAGTACTTCATTGTGTAATTTTTAGTTTTTTGAGGAATCTTCAACCTTTTTTCCCCCAGTTGTTGTACTAATTTACATCCTCGCCAATAGTGAATAAACGTTCCTTTTTCTGCATATGCTCGCCAGCAGTTGTTATTGCCTGTCTTCTGGATGTAAGTAATTTTAACTGGGGTAAGATGATATCTCATTGTAGTTTTGATTTGCATTTCTCTGATGATCAATGATGTTGAGCACTTTTCATATGCCTATTTTCCATTTATATATCTTCTTTTGAGAAATGTATATTTAAATATTGTGCTCATTTTTTAAATTGGATTATTAATTTTTTTCCTGTAGAATTGTTTGGTTTCCATATATAGTCTGGTTATTAATTCCTTGTCAGAGGAGTAGTTTGTAAATATTTTCTCCCATTGTATGGGTTGTCATTTCACTTTGGACTGTATCCTTTGCTGTGCAGAATCTTTTTAACTTGATATGATCCCATTTGTCTATTCTTGCTTTGTTGTGGTAGGTTGTTGTGCTGGTAGGTTATTGCTCAAGAAATTGTTGCCCAGATCAATATCCTGGAGAGTTTTTCCATTTTTTTGTAGTGGTTTTGTTATCTGAGGTCTTACATTCAAGTCTTTAAACCATTTTGATTTTATTTTTGTACATGGTGAGATACAGGGGTCTAGTTTCATTCTCCTTTATATGGACATCCAGTTTTCCCAGCTACATTTATTGTAGAGACTGTTTTCTTTACAGTGGAAGTTCTTGACACCCTTGTCAAATATGAGTTCACTGTAAGTATGTGGATTTGTTTCTCAGTTCTCTGTACTATTCCATTGGTTTTTGTTTCTGCTTTTAATGCCAGTGCCATGCTGTTTTGGTTACTAAAGCTTTGCAGTATAATTTGAAAACAGGTAATATTATTCCTTCAGTTCTGCTCTTTTTCTCAGGATAGCTTTGATGATTCTATGTCTTTTTTGGTTCCATATAAATTCTTTTTCTATTTCTGTGAAGTATGTCATTGGTATTTTGAAAGTCATTGCATTGAATCTGTAGTTTAACAAGTAAAGACATTTCAACAGTATTGTTTTTTCCACTGTATCAACATGGAATATATTTTTATTTTTGTGTGTCCTCTTTAATTTCTGTCATTAAAGTTTTGTGATTTTGTTGTGGAGATCTTTCACTTCTTTAGTTAATTGCTAGGTATTTAATTTTATTTGTGTATATCGTAAATGGGATTACTTTTTTAAATTTCTTCTTCAGAGTATTCACAATTTGTATATAGAAACACTACTGATTTTTGTATCTTGTATATCCTGCAACTTACTGAATTTTTCAGTCCTAATAGTTTTTCTGTGGAATCTTTAGGAGTTTCCAAATATAATAGCATATAATATGCAGGACAACTGGAATTCTTTCCTGGCAATTTGGATGCCCTTTAAATGATTCTTTCGTTGGATTGCTTTAGCTAGGATTTACAGTTCTTTGGAACAGTGGTGAGAGTGGGCATCCTTGTCATGTTCAGCATCTTAAAGGAAGCACTTTCAATTTTTTCTACCATTTAGTATGATACTACCTGTGAGTCTTTTGTGTAAGGATTTTATTTTGTTGAGGTATTTGCTTTCTAACTTCATTTTTTTAAGGACCTTGAAGAGATATTGAATTTTATTAAATGCCTTTTCAGCATCAATTGAAATGACCATATAATTTGTATTCTTCATTCTGTTGATATTGCAAATCTGATTGATTTGCATATATTGAACCATATTTGCATTCCTGATATAAGTCTCACTTTGTCCTGATGAATGATTTTTCTAGTGTATTGTTGAATTCTTTTTAATAATGTTTTGTTATGGAATTTTGCATCAATATTGATCAAAAATACTGGCCTATAGTTTTCTCTTTTTTTGATGTATCTTTGTTAGGTTCAGAGATTAGAATAATACTGGCCTCATAGAACCGGCTTGAACATATACCCTCCTCCTATATTTTTCAGAATAGTTGTAGTACAACTGGTATTAGTTCTTTAAATGATTGGTAGAATTAGCAGTGACATCATCAGATCCTGGGCTTTTCTTTACTGAGAGAATTTTATTACAGCTTTGATCTTGTTACTTATTGTTCCATTCAGGTTTTGAATTTCTTTGTGGTTTAATCTTGATAGGTTGTATGTACCTAGGAATTAATTTATTGTAGATTTGCCAATATATTGGAATATAGTTGTTCATGGTAGGCACTAATTATTTGTTAAATTTCTGTAGTATCTGTGGTAATATGTCCTTTATAAATTTTTATTTTATTTGGATCTTGTCTCTTTTTTTCCAAAGTCTGGCTAAAGGTTTTTCAAGTTTAACTATTCAAAAGCCAGTTTTTTTGTTTTATTGATTTTTTTGTAGTTTTAGAATTTAAATTTTATTTATTTTGGCTTGGGTCTTTTTTTTTTAACTAATTTTGGGTTTGGTTTTCTTGCTTTTCTAGTTCTTTCAGATGCATTGCTAGATTGTATATTTGAAGATTTTTCTCTTTTTTTGATGTAGGAACTTAAAAACTTTTCTCTTAGTACTCCATCTGTGGTATCCCAAAGGCTTTGGTATGTTGCATTTCCAATATCATTTCTTCTGAGAAATTTTTTAAATTCCATCTTAAATTTTTCATTGACCCACTGGTCATTAAGGAGCATACTTTCTTTTTTTATTTTCATGTTTGTGTATAGTTCCCAAACTTCCTCTTTTAAATTTACAGTTTTATTTATTTGTATTCAGAAAAGACGCTTGATATTTCAAATTCTTAGAATGTTTTGAGACTTGTTTTGTGACCTAACATATGGTCTGTCCTTGAGAATGATCCATTTTCTGAGAAAAAGAATATGTATTCTGCAGCTCTTGGAGGAAATGCTCTGTACATATGTATTATATCCATTTGGTCTATAATACAGATCAACTCCAGTGTTTCCTTGTTTATTATCTATCTCTAAGATTTGTCCAGTGCTGAAAGTGGGCTGTCAAAGTCTCCATCTATTATTGTACTAGGGCCTATCTCTCTTGTTAGTTCTAATAATATTTCCTTTATATATTTGGATGGTCCAGTGTTGGGTGCACATACATTTCAAATTGTTGTATCTCTTGCTGAATGGATCCCTTTGTCGTTATATGTTGATCATTTTTTTCTCTTTTTATAGTTCTGGTCTTAAAATCTATTTTGTCTTATGTAAGTGTAATGACTTCTGCTCTTTCTTGTTTTCAACTGGTATGAAATATCTTTTTTCATCCATTTATTGTCAGTCTATATGTGATTTTGTAAGTGAAAGATGTTTCTCTTAGGCAACAGATCCACAAATCTTGTTCTTTTTATTCATTCAGCCAGTTTATGTCTTTTAATTGGAGAGTTTAGAACATTTACATTCAATATTATTGATAAGTAAGATCTCACTCATGCCATTTATTTTTTTTTTCTGGTTGTTTTATTGTCTTCTTTTTTCCTTTTGTCTTTCTCTAGTAAAGGTGATTTTTCTCTAGGGATATAATTTAACTTTCTGGTTTTAATTTTTTTTGTACTAATAGTATGTCTTTTGGGTTGAAGTTGACATAATGCTTGAAAATATTATTTTCTAACCCTTTATTTAACCTAATAACAACATTTTTGCATCAGCAAACATGCAAAAGAAAGCTAATAAAAAAGCTAGGCCTTAACTTCATCTCCCCTACTTTTTAACTTTTTATTTTTTCTATTTATTCTTATTGTAGTGCATCTTGAAAAGTTGTTGTGGTAACTATTTTTGATTGGTTCAATATTTTATTTTTTATTTTCTCTTTCTACTTAGGATATGAGTAGTTTGCACACTACAGTTGCAGTGTTATAATATTGTGTGTTTTTTGGTGAACTTTTACCAAGTGTGTTTTGTACCTTTAGGTGATTGTATATTGCTCATTAGTGTTCTTTATTTTTATGATTGAAGTACTCCCTTCAGTATTTCTTGTAGGACATATCTGGTGTTGATGAAATTCCTCAGCTTCTCTTTGGCTAGGAAAGTCTTTATTTCTCCGTAATGTTTGAAGAATATTTTCTCTGGATATCCTATTCTAGGGTAATGGTTTTTGTTTTGCTTTGTTTCCCTTTCAGCACTTAAACTGCATCATTCCACTCTCTCTGATCCTGAAATATTTCCATTGAAAACTCTCCTGCCAGACTTATTGGAGTGCCATTGTATGTAACTTGATTATGTTCTCTTGGTGCTTTTAGGATTTGTTTTTTATTGTCGACCTTTAAGAGTTTAATTACTAAATGACTTGCGGTATTCTTCTTTAGGTTAAATCTGTTGGTGTTCTGTAAACTTTTCATACTTGAATATTGATATCTTTCTCTAGGTTTGGGATGATCTCCGTTGTTATTATTTTGAATAAACTTTCTACCCCATCTCTTTCTGTAACTCCTTTTAAAGGTAATTAACTCTTAGATTTGCCCATTTGAGGTTATTTCTAGATTCTTACATAGAAATATTTTATTATTTTATATTCTTTTTTATTTTGTCTTCTCTGAGTGTGTATGTTCAAATAGCCTATCTTCAAGCACACTAATTCTTTCTCCTGCTTGATCAGTTCTGCTATTAAGGGACTCTGACGCATTCTTTAGTATGTGTATTTCATTTTTCAGCTCCAGAATTTCTGGTTTATTTTTAATTTTTAATTATTTCAGTCTCTTTGTTAAATATATCTGATAGTATTCCAAAGTCCTCTGTGTTATCTTAAATTTCTCTGAGTATCCTCAACACAGCTATTTTCAATTTTCTGTCTGAAATGTCACATATCTCTGTTTTGGGATGTTGATTTGAGATCTTTCTCGCTTTTTGATGTGGGTATTTAGTGCTATAAATTTCTAAATTTTCCCCTTAACACTGCTTTAGTTGCCTCCCAAAGATTCTGGTACATTGTCTCTTTGTTCTTATTAATTTCAAATACCTTCTTGATTTCTATCTTAATTTTCTTATTTACCTAGAAGTCATTTAGAAGTAGATTGTTCAATTTCCATGTAGTTATGCAGTTTTGAGTGAGTTTCTTAGTATTGAGTCCTAATTTGATTGTACTGTGGTCTGAGAGACTGTTATCATTTCAGTTATTTTGCATTTGTTGAGGAGTATTCTATTCCAATTATGTGATCAATTTTAGAGTACGTACCATTTGGCTCCAAGAAAAGTGTATTTTCTGTTGTTTTGGGGTATGAATTCTGTATATAGCTATAGGTTATTTAGGAGCAGAAATCATTTAGAAGCAGGTTGTTCAATTTCCATGTAGTTGTGTAGTTTTGAGTTAGTTTCTTAATATCGCATTCTAATTTGATTGTGCTGCGCTCTGAGAGACTGCTTGTTATGATTTCAGTTATTTTGCATTTGTTGAGGAGTATTCTACTTCTAATTATGTGATCAGTTTTAGAATACATGCCATTTGGCACCAAGAAAAATATATATTCTGTTGTTTTGGGATATGAGTTTTGTAGATATCTATAGGTTCCACTTTATCCAGAGTTGAATAAAAGTTAAAAATTAAAAAGTACTGAATATCCTTTTTAATTTTCTGTTTTGATGGTCTGTCTAATATTGACAATGGGGTATTAAAGTCTCCCACTATTATTGTGTGGGAGTCTCAGTCTCTTTGTAGGTTTTAAAGAAGCTGTTTTATTAATCTGGGTGCTCCTGTATTGAGTGCATATGTATTTAGGATAGTTTGCTCTTCTTGTTGAATTGATCCCTTTACTATTATGTAATGCCCTTCTTTATTTTGACTTTGTTGGTTTGAAGTCTGTTTGGTAGAAACTCTGCAACCCCTGTTTTTTTCTGCTTTTCACTTGGTAAATTTTCTTCCATCCCTTTATTTTGAGCCTATGTGTCTCTGCATGTGAGATGGGTCTCTTGAACACAGAACACAAATACTTCTTGTCTTTTATCCAGTTTGCCATTCTGTGTCTTTTAATTGGGGCATTTAGTCCATTTACATTTAAGGCTAATATCATTATGTATGAATTTGATCCTGTCAGCATGATGCAGTCTAGTTAATTTTGCAGACTTATAAATGTAGTTGCTTCATAGTGTCATTGGTGTGTACTTCAGTGTGTTTCTGTAGTGACTGCTAACAGATTTTCCTTTCCATATTTAGTGCCTCTACATTAAGTTATACTGGCTTCAAATTTATTTGTTTTATAATCACAGAAATCGCATAACTATTTCCATAGTAAAAAATTTTATTAGGCATAATTAGGTCAAATTTGACTTGTAATTTAAATTTCAGTATTGCATATAAATGCAAAAGGAATAATTAATTTATTAATAATAAAGCAGGGATAATATAAATTATTTTTCCTTAATACTATAGATGTAGAATATATCATCTTTTGTAAAATGACTGTGCATTTATAAAATGACTGTGCATTCTGGTAAAGTAGGACTGACTTGTTTTCCATGAAATATGCTCAGGTGAAAATTTTTATGTAATCATGAATTTAGTGCAGGATCTTTATTTCCACAGAACAAGTACATTAATTTCCTTCATGTTAGCATAACATGTTTTATTCATTTTAAAACACTCTATGCAATTTATAGAGAAAACTGAAATGGGCAAATTGATAGGAGTAAAGTCACTCAACATATTATTATTTTAAAAGTAAATGACTATGCTTTAAAAAGCAGTGAGAGTAGAATTTACAATAAAGTTGTCTTTCAAACTGACGTATATTAAAGGCCTGATGCAATTTGCAAATTAAGTGTACACATTTGTGTACACACACACACACCCACATATACACTTAATATGTTAATACATGAAAGGCAATATTTCCTAAAATGAATAAAAATGTTATACTACAGTATAAATATTTATTATACTTGATAAATTCATTGGTGCTATGGAAATTTTTTTCAATTTATAATTCATACTCTATGTACATCATACTTTGATTTTTTTTTTTGATCAGTTGGTCTCTTACTAGTGAATTGGGTTTTTTCTTCACAGGTATGTCAACAACATAATTTCTAGGATTTCCCTGTAATTAAAATAGTAAAAATGAAGGTAATGAGTGTGGTAGGCAGAATTCTAAGATGGCCTCCTAATTTTTGCTCCTTTAAGCCCCTGATTATGTTATATTACCTGGCAAAGGGATTGTACTAATGTAATTGCGGTTTAGTTGTCTTTGAGTTAATAAAAAGAGATTGGGCCTAACCTAGTCAGTCACATGAGCCCTCGAAAAGCAGTTTTTGTTTTGTTTTTTTAACTGTTTTAGGAGAAGTCAGAGAGATTCAAATAATGAGAATTCTGCCAAAGGAAGGGTTTCTATTGCTGTGACAGTGAAGGCCACAGGTCAAAGATCTAACAGTGACCTCAGAGGCAAAAGTGGTCACTAGCTGTCAATCAGCGAGAACATAAAGACATTAGTCCTATCACCATAAAGTAATAAATTCTGCTAATAACCTGAAGAAAAAAACCTGGAACTAAGATTTTCCTAAACCTCAAGATGAGAACTCAGACAAGCTAATACCTTGTTGTCAGTCTTGTGATACTCTGAACAGACAACCCAGTCACATACTATCTATAATTCTGACCTACTGAAACTCTGAGATAATAAACGGGTGTTATTAAAATTTCTAAATGTATAGTAATTTGTTAAGCAGCAGTAGACAACCAATACAGTTAGTAAAATTTGCTTGATAGGTTGATGAAATCTAACACTTTCAATGAGACAGGTTTAAGAGCACTGACAAGTAGGCTGGTTTGCATTAGGTTTTGCAAGAGTAATTGAGGTTTTTGCTATTACTTTTCATGGAGAAAACTGCAATTATTTTTGCACCAACCTAATAACAGAGGTCCCCAATCCCTGAGCAGCAGACCAGTAACAGTCCTCTCTGTGACCTATTAGGAACTGGGCCACACAGCAAGAGTTAAGTGGCCCTGATCAAACATTACCACTTGCTGTCAGATTAGTGGCTGAGCTCCACTTCCTATCAGATCAGCGACAGCATTAGATTCTCATAGAATTGTAAACCCTATGGTGAACTGTGTAAGCAAGGGACTTAGGCTGCATGCTTTTTATGAGAATTGAACTGATGTCTGATGATCTGAGGTGGAACAGTTTCATCCTGAAATGTCCCCTACCCACTCTGTCCATGGAAAACTTGTTTTTCATGAAACCCATCTCTGATGCAGGAGGTGAGTGCACCTACTGCTGTGCATCCAGCAATAGAAAATAACAGGCTGCAGACTGAACTGGTACTGTTCTGCTTCCCCCAGGTGTGGGGACCTCTGCTATAAACAAGTCTATTTGTTTTGTCAGTGCTCTTAAACCTGTCTCACTGAAAGTGTTAGGAGGCTTCATCAACCTATCAAGTAAATATTACTTCTTGTATTGTGTACCACTGGTTTAGGGGACTCAGTTGACTGAAGGCAATTAGGAAGATGAGGAGGTTAGAATGGGATGAAGCAGGGCCCAAAGAAAGGCTTCTCTAGGTCTGAATTTTATTCAGATCCTCACAAGAATATAGATGAATTATTTAAATTTGGAGAATTATATAATCTTCCTGGAAAAATTTCTGTGAGTAAAAGTTACCTTTATAGCTATCAAGTGACTGGAAGACATTACAGACTAACAAGTGGCAGCTTTTTCTATGGGCAGTTACTGAGGAAACAGAGAACCGAACAAACAATAATTTCACAAGTAACCTAAATACAGATGAAAAGTGAAAGGGCCCAAAGAGGGAAATTTGCCAAAGTTGATGGGTAAAAGAAAAGCATCCTAGAAACAGTCATAGAAAGGGAACATTATCAAAGCCATCTAGAAACCAGGGAAAAATAATTATGTTTATGATTTAACAGAGACCTAGAGCACCTCAATAAAGGAAAATGGTTATTGGAAATATTTTCAAGCTTTGTAGTAGATGCAGGAGTAACATTTTGGGACTTCCTCTGAGCCACACTTTATAGGAGCTGTCTACAGCTAAGGTTTGCACCTGCACAGTCTTAGATAGCTTCGTTATACTAACACTGGCAAAATACATTTACAATTTGCAATGTAATATGTGTGTAAAATATAGAGGACATATACTAATATTTTTTAAATCTCAGTCATATTTAGATATATCTTTTTTCTGATAATAGTGTTTATTCTTTCACTTTCTCACTCTCTAGTTTTAAGTATTCTAGTTATAAGAATTTACTTAATTAGCCTTCTCATTGTATCTTCTGAATAATATTAACTATTATCTCTATCTATTTATTTTGCTCTACAGTTTCTTTGGACTGGGGAGGGTTTGTCCTTCAAATTTTATAATTTGAACAGTTTGAATACATGACTAACATTCTGTATTCTTTTTAAGAAAGAAAACATTTGTAAGTCCATGGATTTTTATCTTAGTAAAGTATGACTATTCTACAAATACTGAGCTACAACATCATTATTATTATTTTTCAGATATATTTTCCACTTTTCCTGAGATATAATCATTTAACTGCAGAACTGTTGAAAAGTTTTCCTACTAATGGTGAAACCTGAGTCAAGACTTGTTGACAAAACTAATCCAGATATGCAGACATCTGGGCAAAGTGGGTATCTGGAAACTGCCAAGATGTGAATGTGAAAAGAACTTGGCAATATGGAAACAGAAGTAAAGGCACGCAATATATTCACACTTTCAAATCAAGCCAAGATTTTTCAGTTATGCCTGTTTGAAGCACCCGTATCTGAAAAATTGCCTGAACCTATCTATTCCAGATTTAGTGCACTTCTTGAAGAAATATGAAAATGAACTCAAAAAACAAATTCAATTCCTTATTGAGTAGACAAAAACAGAGAGATTAGACCATTAAGGGGAATAAAGGTAGATAGTTACATTTAAAGGGAAATTTCTTCTCTTTTGCTAAAGTACCAGGAAAGAAAACAATAATCTTCCCAGTCAGTCCAGATGCTTTCACCAAAATGCTAAAAACATAAACAAAAATCATCTGAGAAGAGATTATCTGAAAATGAGAAATCTGATTAAGGCACTTTGATGTTAAATACAACTTTTTTTTTTTTAACCAACTACTCCAAGTGAGTTTTTCCAATAATTAATTACTAGCATCAAGCAAAATCTTCTTGATGTGCCAGATACGATCTTTCACTCCATCAAAAATAGAAAGCAAAAATTAACTTATACTTTATTATATATTTCACACTCTTATTTTCTTGGTACCAAAGACAGAGTCTAATAAATCTTTAGAATAAACTTTTGGTTCAATACATCAAAATATGTGTTTGAAAGGTTTCATTTGTCTCAGAATATTGATTCTAATTCTGACAAAAACATACTTAAATATACTTCAATCTCTCAGAACTTGGAAATCAAATTACTTTTTTCAAGAAAACTCAGAGAGTGTACTCAAATATTTTCTTAAAATACAGGCTTACCTGAGAGATACTGCAGGTTCAGTTCCAGACCTCCACGATAAACAAATGTTGCAATAAATCCAGTTACATAGTTTTTTTTTTTTTTTTTGGATTCTCAAGGCAGAGAAAAGTTATGTTTACCCTATACTGTAGACTAGTAAGTGTGCATCAGCAGTCTCCAAAAACAATAAACATACCTTAATTAAAAGTACTTTACTACTAAAAGCCCCATGTTCATCTGAGCTTCCAGTGAGTCATAATCTTTTTGCTAATGAAGGATCATTCCTCAATGTTGATGGCTGTTGACTAAGTGGCGGTTGATGAAAGTTGGGTGGCTTTGGCAATTTCTTAAAATAAGACAATGATGCAGTTTGCCACATTGATTGACTCTTCTTCTTATGAAAGATTTCTCTTCATGCTATGTTCATTGGTAGGATTTTACCCACAGTAGAACCTTTTTCAAAATTGAAGTTGACCCTTTGCAACCCTGCCACTGCTTTATCAACCAGGTTTATGTAATAGTCTAAATCCTTTCTTGTCATTTGAGTAATGTGCAGAGCATCTTTACCAGAAATCAATTCTATCCAATAAACCATTTTCTTTGTTTATCCACAAGAAGCAGC
Organism: Callithrix jacchus; assembly: GCF_049354715.1. Lineage (NCBI taxonomy): Eukaryota > Metazoa > Chordata > Mammalia > Primates > Cebidae > Callithrix > Callithrix jacchus. The sequence continues at coordinate 57,051,449 of NC_133515.1, read as the reverse complement.
TACTCATCCTCTAAGTTTTATCATGAGATTGCACTAATTCAGTCTCATCTTCAGGCTCCACTTCCAATTCTTGTTCTCTTGCTATTTTCACCATATATAGTTACTTCTTCCATTGAAGTCTTGAATCTTTAGAAGTCATTCTTGAGAGTTAAACTCAGCTTCTTCCAAATTCCTGTTAATACTGATATTTTGACCTAGTATCAAGAATCATGGGCATTTTTAATGTCACTCAGAATAGTGAATTCTTTGCAGAAGGTCTTCACTCTCCTTAGCCCAGAGCCATCAAATAAATCACTATCTATGGTAGCACAACCTTACAAAGTGTATTTCTTAAATAATAATACTTGGAAGTTGAAATTACTTCTTGATACTTGGACTGCAGAATGGATACTGTGTTAACAGGCATTAAAATAGCATTAATCTTTGTGTACATATCTGTAAGAAAAGAACTCTTGGGTGACTAGGTGCATTGTCAATGATCAGTAATATTTGTAAACAATCTTTTTTTTTATCTGACCAGTAGATCTCAACAGTAGGCTTGAACTATTCAGTAAACCATTAAATAAACAGACATGTTGTCATCCAGGCTTTGTTATTACATTTGTAGAGCACAAACAGAATAGATTTAGTCTAATTCTTAGGGGTTCTAGGAGTTTTTGATGGCAAATAAACATTATCTTTAAGTTACCAACTGCATTAACCCCTGACAGGAGAGCAGTCTGTCATTTGGAGCTTAGAAGCCAGGCATCACCCTCTCCTTTCTAGCTATCAAAGTTCTAGATGACATTTTCTTCTAGCATAAGGCTTTTTCATCAACACTGAGAATCTATTGTTTAGTGCAGCCACCTTCATCAATGAGCTTAGCTGGATTTTCTGGATAACCTGCAGCCTCCACACCAGAACTTGCTGGTTCACTTTTCACTTTTATGTTATGGAGATGGCTTCTTTCCCTAAACCTCATGAGCCAATCTCTGTGCTTCAAACTTTTCTTCTGCAGCTTCCTCACCTCTCTCAGCTGTCAGTGAATTGAATTGAGTTAGGGCTTTGTTCTGGATAAGGCTTTTACTTTAGAGGATGTTGTGGTTAATTTGTTCTTCTGTCTAGAATACTAAAACTTTCTCCCTATCAGTTATAAGGCAGTTTTACTTATCATTTTATGCTTACTGGAGTAGTGCTTTATATTTCCAAAGAGAACTTTTCCTTTGTATTCACAACTTGACTAACTGACACAAAAGTTCTGGCTTTTGACCTCTCTCAGCTTTTACATGCCTTCCTCACTAAGCTTAATCATTCTTAGCTTTTGATTTAAGGTGTGTCCAAGGTGAGTGTCTTTTCACTTGAATACCTAGAGATAATTGTAGGACTATTACTTGGCCTAATTCCAATCTTGTTGTGCCTGAGGGAATAGGGAGGTCCAATGAATGGGAGATGGGGAAATGGCTTATTGGTGGAGCAGTCAGAACATATAAGACACTTATCAGTTAAGTTCCAAGTCTTATATGAGCACAGTATGTGGTGCCCAAAATAATTAAAATAAGAATAACACAAACTACTGATCATAGATCACCATACAGATATAATAATAAAATTTGAAATATTATGAGAATTACTAAAATGTGACACAGAGACATGGACTAGCACGTGCTGTTGGAAAACTGGCACAGATAGACTTGCTTGATCAAGATTATCACAAACTTTCAGTTTGTAAAAATTCAGTATCTGCAAAGTGCAATAAATCTAAGAACATACAATGAGGTGTGACCATACTAGTTTTTCATGGTTGCTATAACAAACCACCACAAATGGAGTGGCTTGATATATTAGAAATTTATTATCTCCCATTTCTAGTGGTTAGAAGTTTAAAATCAAGGGATTTGACATGTTGTTTTCTATGTTTGATTAAGCTAATTAACATATCTATAACCTCACAAATTTATAATTTTTTGTGTGTGATAACAATGTTAAAAATCTATTTTAGCAATTTTGAAATATATCATACATTCCTACTGTGTTCACCATACAGCTTTATTGAATCTTCTTATAATAATAATAGTCATAATAATCAAAATATCACATTGTACTCCATAAACATACATAATTATTAATGGGCAATTAAACATGAAAAAAACAGTTTCTTTTTCTTTAAAAAGAATAGTTTGTTTCTTCTAGAGGGCTCTGAACGAGTCTGTCTCATTCCTTTCTCCCACCTTCATGTGGTTGTCATCAGTCCTTGGTGACTCTTGGCTTGTAGATGCATATCTCCCATCTCTGCATCTGTCATGATTTGGCATTTTTCCTGTGTGTCTTTGTCAAGATTTCCCTTTTGTTGTAAGAGCAGCAATAATTGAATCAGAGAATACTCTAATCTAATAATACAGTTTGGCTGTGCCACACCCAAATCTCATCTTAAATTGTAGTTCCCATAATCCCCATGTGTCATGTGAGCAACCCAGTAGGAGGTAATTTAATCATGAGGGGCAGTTATCCTCATGCTGTTCTCATGATAGTGAGTTCTCAGCAGATCTGATTGTTTTATAAGGGGATATTACCTGTTTTGCTTGGGACCTCTCCTTGCTGCAACCATATGAAGAAGGTTGTGTTTGCTTCCCCTTCCATCATGATTATAAGTTTCCTGAGGCCTCCCCAGCTCTGTGGAACTGTGAGTCTATTAAATCCTCTTCTTTATAAATTACCCAGTTTCAGGTATATCTTTATTATCATCATGGGAATGGACTAATATGACTTATATGACCTAATTGAAACTTGGTTTAGATTTGTAAAGACTGTATTTCTTATTTTTTTCTTTCTTATTTATGTATTTATATATGTATTTATTTATTGTTATTGTACTTTAGGTTCTGGGGTACATGTGCAGATCATGTAGGATTGTTGCATAGGTACTTACATGACAATGTGGTTTGTTGCCTACATCCCCCTGTCACCTACATCTGGCATTTCCCTCCCCAACATCTCCACCCTCCTGGGGTTCCTCCCTTGGCCTCCCCCAACAGACCCTAGTGTGTGATGCTCCCCTCCCTGTGTCCATGTGTTCTCATTGTTCAACACCTGCCTATGAGTGAGAACATGCAGTGCTTGATTTTCTGTTCTTACGTCAGTTTGCTGAGAATCATGGTTTCCAGATCCATCCATGTCCCTACAAAGGACACAAACTTATTGTTTTTATGGCTGCCTAGTATTCTATGGTGCATATTTGCCACATTTTCCTTGCCCAGTCTATCATCAATGGGCATTTGGGTTGGTTCCAGGTCATTGCTATTGTAAACAGTGCCACTATGAACATATGTGTGCATATGTCTTTATTATAGAATGATTTATAATCCTTTGGGTATATACCCAGTAATGGGGTTACTGGGTCAAATGGAATTTCTATTTCTAGGTCCTTGAGGAAGATCCACACTGTCTTCCACAATAATTTAACTAGTTTACTCTCCTACCAACAGTGTAAGAGTGTTCCTATTTCTCCACATCCTCTCCAGCATCTGTTGTCTCCAGATTTTTTAATGATTGCCATTCTAACTGGCATGAGGTGGTATTTCAATGTGGTTTTGATTTGCATTTCTTTAATAATTTGTGATGATGAGCATTTTTTCATATGTTTCTTGGCCTCATATATGTCTTCTTTTGAAAAGTGTCTGTTCATGTCCTTCTCCCACTTTTGAATGGGGTTGTCTGTTTTTTTTTCTTGTAAATCTGTTTTAGTTCTTTGTAGATTCTGGATATTAGCCCTTTGTCAGATGGATAGATTGCAAAAACTGTTTCCCATTCTGTTGGTTGCCAGTTCACTCTAATGATTGTTTCTTTTGCTGTGTAGATGCTCTGGAGTTTAACTAGGTCACATCTATTTTGGCTTTTGTCGCCAATGCTTTTGGTGTTTTAGTCACGAAGTCCTTGCCTATGCCTATGTCCTAAATGGTTTTGCTTAGGTTTTCTTCTCAGGTTTTTATAGTGTTAGGTCTTATGTTTAAATCTTTAATCCATCTGGAGTTAATTTTAGGTAAGGTGTCAGGAAAAGGGGTCCAGTTTCTGCTTTCTGCACATGGCTAGCCAGTTTTCCGAACACCATTTATTAAACAGGGAATCCTTTCCCCATTGCTTGTTTTTGTCAGGTTTGTCAAAGACCAGATGGTTGTAGATGTGCTGTGTTGCCTCTAAGGCCTCTGTTCAGTTCCATTGGTCTACATCTCTGTTTTTGTACCAGTACCATGCTATTTTGATTACTGCAGCCTAAAGTATGGTTTGAAGTGAGGTAGTGTGATGCCTCCAGCTTTGTTATTTTTGCTTAGGATTGTCTTGGCTATGCTGGCTCTCTTTTGGTTCCATATGAAGTTTAAGGTGGTTTTTTCCAGTTCTGCAAAGAAGGTCATTGGTAGTTTGATGGGGATAGTGTTGCATCTATAAATTACTTTGGGCAATATGGCCATTTTCACAATATTGATTCTTAACTATGAGTATGCAAAGACTTTATTTCTAAATAAATTCACATTCATGGCTGGGCATGGTGGCTCATGCCTATAATCCCAGCACTTTGGGAGGCCGAGGCAGGTGGATCACGAGGTCAAGAGATTGAGACCATCCTGGTCAACAAGGTGAAACTCCATCTATACTAAAAATACAAAAATTAGCTGGGCATGGTAGTGCATGCCTGTAGTCCCAGCTACTCGGGAGGCTGAGGCAGGAGAATTGTTTGAACCCAGAAGGCAGAGGTTGTAGTGAGCCAAGATTGTGCCATTGCACTCCAGTCTGGGTAACAACAGCAAAACTCCATCTCAAGGAAAACAAACAAATAAATAAATAAATAAATTCACATTCATAGGTATACAGAGTTAGAGTTTGAACATTTCTTTTGGAGCTATACAATTCAATCCATAATACTTCTTTAACCTCTCTCAGCAATATATTGTAATTTTATTATTGTAATCTTGAATATATTATATTATATATATTTATAAGTATTTTGTGCTCTCAGTTCTATATGTAGTATTTTAAATTTTTACTTTACGTTAATTTGTCATTAGTTTATGGAAGTGCAACTGATTTTTTTGTAGTGAATTTGTACTCTATGGTCCAGATAAATCCTTTATTTTTGTCTATTAGCAGCTGTAAATATGTTTGAAATTGTCTACGCTGATAACCACTTCTCCCATGAATAGAGACAATTTACTTCTTTATTCTTTAGTCATGCATTTTTTTTCTTTTCTTTTCTTTTTTTGGCCTCATTAAAGAATCTCCAATATAAATTTGGACAGTAAGCAGATACCTTTTTTTACTTTCATTCCTGAATTTTCCATTATTTTATTTTTTCTAAAGATTCCATTTTTCTAATTCTGTATTTGTTCACTCATTATAAAATATTTTCTTTGAAATTCTTTGTATATCTATAGTTACTAAATTGCAAATTTTTTTAAATAGCTATTTTAAAGTCCTTATCAATTAAATACAACCTCTAAGGTCTGTTTTTACTTATTTTCTTTATTATAGTTCATTTTCTTTTTTTATTGGCAGTTCTAATAGTTTTTAGGTGTTCAGATTGTTTAGTAAATTTTTTATTTTTTGAGGGAGTATTGAATATGTTGTCTTGCTTTGTAGAATTTTAATTTTGTTCTGATAGACCACTAAATTAATGAAGATACTTGGTCGTGTCTGGTTTGATCATCTTTTTTATTATTATATTTGTTCTATTTGAGTTTTGAACTTTGTCCTTGGGCCTAGTTTTAGCTTTCAAAACAAGATCTTTTTGAGGTATCCTAATGAAGTCTGACATTCTCAGTGAGGTTTTTCTACTCAGCTTAACATGAAACTCCAACTTCTGTTATCACTCTACCACCTTGGTTAGTTCTGTTCTGTTCTCAATCCCGCAGTCGAAATCTTATTTGGACTTCCCAGAGTTTCACCCAGTATGCAAGCCAGCTCATGGATATCACCCTAATTTGATATTCCAAACTAATGTATCCCTCTACACCATACCTTCTAAAACATTCCATCATTTTAATTACTTTTTTTTCTAGAATTCCAGTGCTTCAGACACCTAGAACCCCAATACTTACCTCCTGAGTTTAGAAAGACTGCCAATATGCTTGGGTTTTATCTTCTTGCATTAAAGTGCCAATGTGCTTCTAGGTAGAAAGTCAGGCAATCATAGATCCTTATGTGTTTCCACTTTCTTAAATATAAGAGTCCCTTTGTCTAATTCCTAAAAACAATTATTTCATTTATTTTACTTTGTCTGGGTTTTAGATTTTTAGGTTGTTGTTGTGCTTTGTTTGTTTGCTTTTTAGCTGGAAGCCCAGTCTGGGACAAGGTCCTCTGTCATAGCATACAGTGAAGTACTTTTTCTTGTAAGCTTTGGAAAACCATTGGAATTATTTTCATTTCTTAACCATATACTGCTGTTTTAATTTTTAACTTAATAAAAGTTATGAATTGACTAAGCTTATTTATCTCCAAAAAGAAATGTCTAAATAAGTAGTCAGAAAGACAAAAAATAAAATTATCAATTTCATGAACATATTTTATGAAAAATAGTCCAAAATTCTGGAGATTTGTTGGAGACTTCAACAATTAAATTTATTTATTCCTTCATTCATTTAATCATATATATATATAAAATATTGATTAAATTTGTCATTTTCTAGGCATTAAATTGAGTGTTAAAGATTATAGTTGATATCCAAAGGTAGCTTACATGATGGTAAATAGAATATAACAGATGAATATGTAACATACTTTTGATGTCACTTTTATTATAATAGTAATTATTAAGCTATGTAAAAAGAGGTATGTGAACATGGATGAATAAATCATTAGCTCTATTTTGATCCCATTGTGTTGAGATTAAGACCCAGAAAAATAATAGTGACGTTTTCCTAAATTTTAGAACAAGTTTGAATAACTTTGAGAATTGTTGATGGAGTTGAGTGTGGCTGAAAAACTGGGTTGCTGCTAGCTGTTGGCCTTGTCATGGTATGATTTTTAATTTAATATGGTTCTGTGGGCATCAGATATTTGTAGTAAGTAACCTATTTTTATCAGCTACATGTTTTTGGAATTTAATGGTTTTGACATACAGATGATATACTGAAGAAATTAGGGGCTAGTGTCAGGGAAATTACCAGAAGGTTATTGCTCTGGTGAGTCAAGGGATGAGGAGCTGAATTATTGGTGTAGTTGTGAGATACAGAGAATAAAATAGATGGCAGAAATTTGTTTTATGAGCCATGGTATTTTATGTAATATATTGAATGCCCATTGAAATCTTAGGTAGTAGATTCAATACCCCAAAAATTGTTGACAAAAATCAAACTTTTCATTCAGTAAATGTTAAACACTTTTTCCCCATGAAGCATGTTATAATCCTGGAATCTGAAATTGTGCTGGTGTAATAAATGTTTGCCCTATCTTGATTTTTACCTTCTTCTAGCCTCCCTTAAATACAACAATGACAAAAATATTGGCAAATTGTAGAGTCAGCGATGGGAACTGGAAGGGTTACTCAGGCTGGAATTGGACCCAGAGAGGTAAAATAAAGCAAATGAGGTATTTTGCTTACCTAACCTTTCCAAAATGGGTGTTTTCTTGGAAAGTAAAATTAAAATCATTTAAAAAAAAGTATTCTAGTTGCTATGTAAAATTGTATTGTTATATATGAGTTAGTCAACCTTAGACAAATGCTTTTGCCATCATTTAAAAATTTTTGGAAATGATAAATTATAGTTAACATCAGGACATTATAGCCTTTTAACCTCTCTAATTTGTGACTTGTTGCTCATTAGTATTGATAACTGCTAAATGCATATCTCTCTCTATTTCCACCAAGTGGTAAGAATTGAGATTTTTTAGTAAGGGCCTCTCAATGTTCTAATTTCCCTAAATCTTCTCTTTGTATGAAATTTTCCATTTTAGTTTTGAGTTATGCTTACAGATTTTTATCTCTAATGCATTGTATACTTTTGTCCTCTGCAAAACTATTAAACTAGATATATTACTAGGCTTCTTCTTTGCTTGCTATTTCAATTAGCCCTTTTATTTACATTTAAATCTGGAAATTCATTACTATGTTTTAACTAATTAGCTTTTATGTACACTGTGCAGTTTTACCAATTTCCCATACATTGTTTCAGGAATAAATTTCTTACTATATAGCATTGCTGAATGTCTCACAGCTTAGCATTTTCCACCTTTTTTTTACACACTTTTTAAAGATCTATAAAATATTAAAAAAAGACATAAAAATAAACTTTCAGATTTCAGTTTACAGAATCATTTAGTAGGGTATAAATGTTTCCCTAATGTTTGTATGAGATGGAATGAAGTTTATATAACACTAGTTGAGGGATTTCTTTGCCACACACAATCACAAATGCCTCTAATTATGAATTTTTTAATTACAAGAGCACATGAATCATTTTACATTCTTTTTTAAAGCCTCATATCTAGCTTTTTAGTAGCACTGAGATCCACCTTATAATTTGAACACCAAGCAATCTCTCTGTCTCTCTCTCTGTCTTCATCTATCTATCTATCTATCTATCTATCTATCTATCTATCATCTCTGTCTACCTACCTACCTACCAACCATCTGTCTCTTTCTCTGCACTCTGCCTACACTTACCCCTCTCCCGCGGCTAACCTAGTAGCACCTTTTATGTGTCAGTTTGTTGCAGCAGAAATAGGAAACTAATGCAGATATTAGTAGTAGAAAATTGGGTACTTCTATAGCAAATACCAAAACATGTAGAAGTGGCTTTAAAACTGGGTAATGGATAGAGGTTGAAATAAGTTTGAGGAACATTATAGAAAATGCCTAGGGAATCTTGAACAGAATGCTTGTAGTTTATGAGCATTAAAGGGGCTTCTAGTGAGGGTGCAGAAAGAAGTAAGGAGCACAGGAGGAAAAAAACTTATTGTCTTAGAGAATACTTAAATTATTATATGCAGGCTATTGGTAGAAATATAGACATTAAAAGGGCTACTGTTGGGAGCTCAGAAAAAAATGAAAACCCTGGTACAAGAATCTGGAAGAAAGGGGATCCTTGTTATATAATGGCAGGAAAGTTAGCTGAGTTATATTTTCTAGTTGTGTGGAAAGAACTGTATCTGATAAAGTTGGATATTTAGCTGAGATTTCTGAGCAATGTGTTGAAGATGTGGCTTTGCTTTTTTCTTTCTTATGAAATATAAAATATAAGAGGAAAGATATAATTTGAGGGAAAAACTCATACAAAAGCCTTCAAAACATGCTACTATGAGGGGATTCACTGCCAGGAAAGCATGCTCTGCAGAAAAAGCCAACTGTGTGGCTGGACAACATTTTACTACTGTCAAGAAGGCATCAAAAGATCAGAGGATTTAATCACACAGGGGACTCGAAAGATATTAGCCATGTGATTAGATGGGAGATCCACAAAGTTATCTCAGCAGAAGCCATAAGTAGTGATAGAATTGTCTAGGAAAGATATGTAGACAAGCTTCTTGTCTGATAGGATGAAGCTCCTGATATATGAGGGAGGTGACAGTGTACAAACACAAGCCAAGAAATGTTGGCACCTCCTAGAGCAAGCTTGTCCAGACTGCAGCCCACAGGCCTCATGTGGCTCAGGATGGCTTTGAATGCATAAACTTTCTTAAAACATTATGACATTTATTTTAACTCATCAGGTATTTTTTTAATGTGTCATCAGCTAATTCTCCTCCTTCCAATGTGGCCCAGGGAAGCAAAAAAAATGGGACACCCCTGCTCTAGAAGCTGGAAAAAATTCTACCCTAGAATCTTCAGAAAGAACTAGCCTTGGCAACACCTAGACTTCATCACAGTGAACTTTATTTTATATTTCTGCCTCCAAAACTGTAAGACAGAGCATAGTACATGTATATATGTATGTATGTGTATGTAAGTTATTCAGTTTGTCATAATTTGTGTATAGCAGCAATAGGAAACTATTACAGAGACTGGTTCCACTTGAAATTATTATGTGTATATATATATATATTTATATATATAATCTATGTATATATATATATTTATATATATAATCTATGTATATATATATAGATTAAGGGAGAAATGGATAGTTCTTTCATAATGTATTCTCAGTAGATTTTTCTGGGAAAAATATGTTGCACACAATTACCTTTATATAAGGTAAAGGTATTATGTTCTTTCTATTATGTTCTTTCATTGGGGAACAGTAAAAAATGCTTAATTCTGGCACATTAATCTATTTCAAGTCTAAATTCAAGTATACTGCCAATTTCTTAGCATCTAACTTAGTCTATTAGTACTTGACCCACACAAAAGAATTTATTTTGGATCTTTTTTTTTTTTTTATATGTGATCAGGGCATGTAGCTATGGCAGAGGAAATAATAATTCTGAGAATAACTGAGAGGTTAAACCTTTCTTTTATTTACAAATAAAAAGCTCTGAATCAATATTTGCCAAGTTGAGAACTTCCATTTCATGCTGCTATTTTTCCAAATAAAGTTAAAGCATTGTAGAAATTTATGGCTATTAGATAGGACTTGAAATACTAAAATAATTAAGGTGTATTGATCTTAGCAACCTCTAGAGATTACTTGTGTATTTTTTATAATTTACGAGGTTACATTCAGCTTATATCAATCGATTCTGTTCATATGGTCACTCACTAAATAGCAAAATTGAATGACACACATATTTCACTGGTTTGCTTTTTGTCACTTAAACTATTTTGATAACAGTTATAGGAATATTCTATAAATATAGACTTTTTTATTTTGTTTTTATTTTTATTTATTTATTTATTTATTTATTTATTTTTTATGGATTGGAGGTTTCAATGGGACGGGAGAATCACAAGGAATCAGGTGTTCAGAGGAATGTATTGAGTAGAGGTGAGGAATTAGGATGTTGAAAAGTAAAAAAAGGAGAGGACGAGAGGAAGAAAGAGGAAGAAAAACAGGGAGGGAGAACAGGAATATTGCTTCGTTCTAAAAATGGGTATTAATAATGGCCATTGTGTATTTAAAATGGAGAACTCTATAAATATTTATTGAGTTTACTTGTTCAGAATCTGAGTTGAAGTCCTGGATATCCTTATTAATTTTCTGTCTCTTTGAGTCTAAATCTTGTTATGGGTCTTATGTATCTGGGTGTTAAGATCTCTTATTGTTGCATTGATCCTTTTACCACTGTATCTTTGTTGCTTTGAAATCTATTTTATCAAATGTGAGAATTGCAACTCCTGCTTTTTGTTTATTTATTTATTTTCTCTCTCCATTTGGTTGGTAAATTTTTCTCCAACCCTTTGTTTTGAGTCTTTGTGTATCTTTGGATATACCGTTAGGTTTTGGCTGTATCTTTTGATTGGGGGATTTAGTCGATTTAAATTTCGGGTTACTGCTATTTGATGTTAACTGGCTATTTTATCCATTTGTTGATGTAAATTCTTCTTTATGTTGATGTTCTTTACTTTTTGGTATATTTTTAGAAAGGCTCATACTGGTTGTTCCTTTCTATGTATAATGCTTCTTTCAGAAGTTCTTGTAAAGCAGGCCTGGTGGTAATAAAATCTCTGAGTACTTGCTTGTTCATAAAAGATTTTATTTTTTCTTCCGTTGTGAAGCTTAGTTTGGCAGGATATGAGATTCTAGGCTGAAAGTTCTGTTCTTTAAGTATGTTGAATATTGGCCCCCACTCTCTTCTGGCTTGTAGGGTTTCCACTGAGAGATCTAAGTCTCATAGGCTTCCCTTTATGGGTAACCTGGCCTTTCTCTCTGGCTGCCCTTAGTATTTTTTCCTTCATTTCGATCCTGGTGAATCTAACGATTATGTGCCTTGGGGTTGCTCTTCTTGAGGAATATCTTTGTGATGTTCTCTGTATTACCTGGAGTTGAATAGTGTCCTGCTTTGCTAGATTGGGAAAATTTTCCTGGATAATATCCTGAAAAGTATATTGGAGAGGTTAGCCATCCAAGATGGCTGATCACTAACAGCTCAGGATTGTAGCTCCCAGTGAAAGCTCAGAGAATGAGAGAGGACGCCACACTTTCAGACGAATTTTCGTCACTCATGGACCAGCAGATTTCTAGTGGAGGAGCCCCATGGATCGCCAGCGTGACTCTTGTGTCCAGCGCAGTGGTTTTGCCGGCGCCTTGGCGCAGCAGCTCTTCATGCAGAGTAAACGGGACTGGTTCCCTTACTGACTGGTGTTTGGAGCTCAGGGAAGGCAGAGCCGCTTGTTGTGGACTCAAGAAGGAAGCCAGACCAGAGATTCCCAGGCAGAAGAGCACCATAAGTCTTATCGCTGCTATTTTGGCCGGCGCAGTGGGTTGCTTGAATCCCAGCACTGGGAATCAATAAATTGGACATCGACTCAGAAACCTAATTAGAAAGGCAGTAATTGTAAAGATGACAGATGGATAAATTTATAATAAAGGGAAAAAACCAGCCTAAGAAGGCTGAGCAAACCCAAAATCAGAACCCCTCTCTCTCTACAGGGGATTGCAGTTCCTCATTAGCAACAGAACAAGCCCTGATGGAAAAGGACTGTGTTCCATTATCTGAAGTAGGCTTCAGAAGGTGGATGATAAGAAACTTCTGGGAATTAAAAGAACTTGTTCTAACCCAATGTAAAGAAACTAAGAACTTTGAAAAAAGGTTTGACGAAATGCTGAAAAGAATAGACAATATAGAGAGGAATATAAATGAACTAATGGAGTTGAAAAATACAACACGAGAACTTAGTGAAATATGCACAAGTTTAAATAGCAGAATGGATCAAGCAGAAGAAAGGATATCAGAGGTCGAAGACCAACTTAATGAAATAAAATGACAAGACAAGAATAGAGAAAAAAGGATGAAAAGGAATGAGCAAAGTCTCCAAGAAATATGGGACTATGTGAAAAGACCCAATCTATGTTTGATTGGTGTATCTGAATGTGATGGAGAGAATGAATCCAAGCTGTTTTTATTTTTATTTTTTAAATTTTTTATACTTTAATATCTGAGGTACATGTACAGTACCTCAGACATCCTTGCAGAATTGTGACATAGGTATACACTTGCCTTGGTTGTTTGCTGCCTCTATTCCCCCATCCCCTACATTACGTATTTCTCCCAATTTCCAATCTCCCTACCCCCCATTATTTCTCTCCTAGCTCCCCACCCCTGACAGACCAGAGCCTCTTATTAAAAAGTATGGCTTTATATATGCAAGGATTTTTAGGATAATCAAACTTCATTACCTTATCTTATAAGTGAAGGGTACAGTCTGCTGTAAGCTGGAACCCAAAGCATACTTGATGAAAAACCCTGCAAATATTAGTGACTACAGCATCATAAAAATAAAATAACTAATGCAATATTTATTAAAGTCAATTTTTACAACTCCAGGCTTCAATATTAGGTGCTGTGTTAACATTTGCCTCATTTTTCTTACCCCAAAAATGTTGTTAGAACAAAAATTAATAGCCACGGTAAAGAGAAGAAGCAATTTGATATCATTTTTTTCATCACATCCAATACTATGGAAAGTGTCCAGGCCCTTACAGTAGGAAATTCCAAGTCAGAAGCTAAGGTCTGACAGCATTCTGAGTAATAGGTTTTTCTGTTTCTCTAGAATAAGGAGGCTCCAAAACAAGAAATCACGAATTCACACATATTGTTCAATGTTCTGACAAACTTAACTCCCTCATTATTGTGAATCGGCTGGAAATTTTATTTCAATTATCATGCTTCTGGATGCATCATTTTGCAAGCCTCAGTGCTTCTACAGGTAGATTATAGAAGGAAGACTTTATGTCTGATTTGGCTCCTTAAAAGCTCCTTGACCTTGGCCAAATTCTTTGAATTATCTGACATCACTCTTTTGATCTGCATAACACTTATTTTCTTAAAGGTTTGTAGTTGCAAAAATTGAAGTATACTCCTGTTGTGTAGGGTTTTCCTCAATTCTGTCATTAATTATCAGAAACTGATGCAATAATCTTCAGATATTTACACCATCTCAAGTAAAATGGATTTTCCTTTGAAATAAATCATGGAAGCAGAAACCTCTAACACATTTGTAGTTGTTTTACCTGTGTCTTAATCTAATAGTAAGGCAGATATAGAGAGAATAATAACATGCTATGATATTACTGGGTGTCATCTTCCCAGGAGCTAGAAAAATAAAGTAGTAAGGCAGGTGACTACTAAGTCCCTTTTTTTTTTTAATGAAAACAATGTGTGCTGTAAAAAATGGCAAGTATGTCTATAGAAAACTGATACAAGTAAAAATAGTAAATGGAATGTGCTATAGGCATCATGTGAAATGATATAGACTTTACAGGCAAAAACCCTGTACAGTATGTCTTATTATTTCTATTTGACTGATGAAGAAATTGGAGATAGGTGAGCCCAAATATATCACTCAGCATCACTCATCTTGTAAGTTGCAAGTCACTCTTACTTCAGTGCCTGTGCTCTTATCACCATGTGATGACACTGCCAAAGAAATGTGTTGGCAGGAAAGTAAAATATTGTGTACTTTCAATGATGGATGGTGCATTTTATTAAAGAGACAGATTTATTCTACATTCTTCTGTGTAATAAACCTTTCCATTCTGTAAAAATAGTTTTCATTGTTTTATGTTTATTGTTTCTTTTCTAATACTGAAATTTAGTAAAATATTGCCACCTTGAATGATTTATCTGCTGAAAAATATGCAATGCACCTACAAAGACCAATTATACCTTTTTTAGGTTTCAGGGAGTCAGAATTTCTCAGAAACAATATCTTTGTTTCTTTGATACCAATAAGTGATTATAGACATGAATGCATAGCAAGTTGTCTAGTTTATTATTTTAATTAGTTATATAAAATTATCATTTTAGAAAATTGTTTATTCATGTTAAAACTATTCTCACATAATTAGAATTTATATTTTAAATAGGAGAGAGACACTACACTTGATAGTGTGTGATGAGACCACATGTTTAGTGCTTCACAGCTGTTTTACAGGTCAACTAACTTAAAAACTGGTGTAATTAAAACAAAACATAGAACTTTAAAAAATGATGTAGCATACAGAAGACTTTGTTCTCAGACTCTTGTTGTATTTTAAATAGCAGACTCACTTTTATGGCATGACAGAAGCCCTGGGGCTAAGAGATAAAGCATTTTCTCTCTGTTACATTAAATCTGCTATGTGTTAAACTAAGACTTGGCATTTATAGCTTTGAAATATGTATAACACATTAGAGGTGTCCTAATTTTCTGTGAGCTAGTAAATCTTCAACACTGTTCTACTTGTATACTTTTACAGAGCCCATCAATATTATTGTTTTACAGTGGGTGTGTGTATAGTGTTTGTGTGTGTATGTATAAAAACATATACACACAGCGTGTGTGTATATACAGTGTGTGTATATACATATATATATTGTATGTGTGTATGTATATATATGTACACACAATTTGTGTACATGTACATGGAGTATATGTGTGTATATATGTATACACACAGTGTACATATATATGTGTACGTATATGTGTGTGTGTGTGTTTGTGTGTGTATGTATATAGATGGGTATATAGATTAGATGTATATAGATGGCATATAGATTAGGCAGAGCATCTCTAATCCCAAAATTCAAAACCCAAGGCTGCAAAATCTGAAACCATTTGAGCACAGATATGACATAGTGACAGCTTTGCTTTCAGATGAATCAGTGTACACAAACTTTGTTTCATGCACAAAATTAAAACTATTGTATGAAATTACCCCCAGGCTGTTTTTACAGGTGAATATTAAATATAAGGAAATTTCATGTTTCGACTTGAGTTCCATCCTTAAGATATTTCACTATGTATATGCAAATACTCTAATATCTGAAACAATCAGAAATCTGAAACAATTCTGGTTCCAAGCACTTTGAATAAGGGATGCTCAATCTGTACCTGCAGTTAATCATCATTTACATATATACATCATTTATACACACACACACACACACACACATATGACTGTGACTGTAATTACATATATATGTATATGTAAATATTGAAATTACATATACATACATGTAATGCAGAAATAAGAGTAATTTATGCTTTTCTAGCAAATGACTATTTTTTCCATATGGGCATAGTATTTTTATACAAAATAATACAGTCATACCTTGAAAATGTTGTGGGTTCAATTGTAGACCACCACAATAAAGCAAATATTGCAATAAATCCAGTTACAGGAAATTTTTGTTTTTCCAGTACATATAAAAGTTATGTTTATACTGTAGACTATTAAGTATGAAATAGCATCATATTTTAAAAAGAAGATTACTTACCTTTATTAAAAATATTTTGTTGCTAGAAAATGCTAATAATCATCTGTGCCTTCAGCAAGTCATAATCTTTATTCTGATCGAGAGTCTTGCCTTGATGTTGGTGGCTGCTGTCTGAGCAGAGTGGTGATTGCTTAAAGGTTGGGTGGCTGTGGCAATTAATTAAAATATGACATCAATAAAGTTTGCCACATTGATTGACTCTTCATTAATGATTTTTCTGTAGCATGCAATGCTCTCTGATTACATTTTACACACAGTAGAGCTTCTCTCAGAATTGGAGTCAATCCTTTCTAACTCTGCTGCTGCCTTATTAGTAAGTCTATGTATAGTCCAACTGTTTGTTGTCATCTTCGTATTGTACACAGCATCTTTACAAGGAGTCGATATTATCTCAAGAACCCACTTCTGCAATTCACTTGTGTCTTCAGGCTCCACTTCTAATTCTAGATCTTCCTATTTTCACTACCTCTGTAGTGAAGTAATTCTTCAACTAAAATCTTGAACCCCTCAATGTCATCTATGATGGTTGAAATCAATTTCTTTTAAACTCTTGTTGCTGTTGCTATTTGACCTCCTCCCCTGAATTGCTAATGTTCTTAATAGCATCTAGAATGGTGAATTTTTTCCAGAAGGCTTTCCATTTACTTTGCCCTGATCAACCAGAGAAATCACTATTTATAACAGCTATTGACTTATGAAATATATTTCTGAAATAGAAAAACTTGAAAGTCATAATTGCTCTTTAATCCATGGATTGTAGACTGGTTGTTGTGATAGCAGTCATAAAACCAACATTGATCTCCTCGTACACCCCCATCAGAATTCTTGCATCACCAAGTGCACTATCAATGAGCAGTAATATTTTTAAAGGAATGATTTTTTTAAATTTTTTCTGAGCAGTGGGTTTAATGATGTCTTTAAAATATTCAGTAAGCCATACTGTAAACCAGATTTATTGTTTGATTTGTACATTACATGAAGAGTAGACAGCATGTATTTTAAGGTCTGTCATTTTTGAAACAGTAAACATTGGCTTCAACTTGAAGTCACCAGGTTCACTAGTGCCTAACAAGAGATGCCAACTGTCCTTTGAAGATTTGAAACCAGGCATTGACTTCTCCTGTCTGTGACAGTCTTATATGGCATCTTTTTTCAACATAAAACTGTTTCATCAACACTGAAATCTGTTGCTTAATATAGTCATCTTCATCAATGATTATGGCTGGATCTTCTGGATAATTGCTGCATTTTCTATACCAGCACTTACTGCTTCACATTGTACTTTTGTCTTATATCTCATGAACCAATCTGCTAGTTTCAGACTTTTCTTCTGCTGTGTCCTCACCTCTCTAAGCCTTTGTAGAGTTGAAGAGAGTGAGGGCCTGGCTCTGGATTAAGCTTTAACCTAAAGGAATGCTGTAGCTGGCTTGATCTTCTATCTAGAGCACTACAACTTTCTCCATATCAGCAATACAGTTTATTCACTTTCTTATCATTCATGTGTTCATTACAGTAGCACTTTTAATTTTCTACAAGAATATTTCCTTTCCATTCATGACGTGGCTGTTTGATGTGAGGCCTAATTTTTGACTTCTTGGCTTTGACATCACTTCCTTATTCAATCATTTCTACCTTTGGATTTGGTGAGAGACACGTGACTCTTCCTTTTGCTTAAACACTTAAAGGCCATTGTAGGATTCTTCACCCATTTGGCCTAATTTCAATATTGTTTTGTTTCAGGAATAGGAAGGCCCAACAAGAGGAAGAGATGGAAACAAACAGTTGGAGAGCAGTTAGAACACAAGCAAATTCATTAATTTTGTTTTCATCTCAGGAGGGCATGGTTTGTGGAACCCTAAGACATCAAAGATCACTAATCACAGATCGACATACAGATACGGTAATAATGAAAAAGTTTGAAATACTGTGAGAATTATCAAAACATGGCATAGAGATACTAAATGAACATATGTTATTGAAGAAATGGTGCCAATAGGTTTGCTTAATGAAAGGTTGCTGCAAATCTTCAATTTGTAAAAGAAGCAACATCTGAAAGTACAATAAAGAGAAGCACAAAAAATTGAGTTATATACTTACATGTTATAATATACATTATAAAATATAAAACATAATATGTAATAAAGATATTAACTCAACTAAGGAATATATTGTGAAGCACTAATGAGATATTAATAAAAAGTGATATATTTAGTATTTTATAGATATATATATTGTCTATATATTTTAGAAAACAGTCATTTACTGATAAAAGCACATATTACTCTGATTTCAAACTGCAATTTTATAATGGGAATTAGACATAGTTGATTACTTACCTGCTCACTCTTAGTTAATAATGACCTAGACAGCCAAACTGTTACTTGAGTGAAGAATAGAGCAATAATTTGATGTATGGTGAATATTTTTTCTATATAAAATTATAAAACATATATGCACATTTATGGCACCTTTAAAAATAATAAAACATTATTTTTTTTATTCTGTTGGTAAAATCACATGAATCTCTTCTTAGTAGACAAGGATAGTTGTTCAGTTGCAAATAGTTGCAGTTGGAGAGAAGTTTTTCTTCATTTTGGGAAATTTCTTTCTGATCAAATAATCTACCTAAAACAGACAGGTTTCCACAAGTTTTTATGCAGTTTCCTACATATTTTTTTCTATATAAATAATGTAATTGATCTGCCATGGGAGAGAGTTTCTTATAGGTCTCACATTATTGGTGTTTTTCTTGTGGACAAATGATTTTTCTAAAGCCTGAGCAGATAATGGATTGAACTTTTAGATATAATAGTGTGGGCTTAATTTTGTCTATATTGTTGAATCAATCTATCATGTGTAACGAGTATATACTTACCTAGGTTCAGATTGCATAGTGTGGTGGAGAAGATCATGTCATGGCCAAATGTCCCTACAAAGAAAGACTTGTTACACTAGCAGCTGGGAGTACTTCAGCCCCTTCTCTAGCTGCCTCAGCTAGAGAGCTGCCAGAGGGCCTGAATTGTAACTCAGCTTCTCCCTTGGCCCCTGATAATCATGACTGAGGTTTTCCTCCCCTGAAGGTTTTCCTTCCCTGATGAATCATCCAGTCTGCAATCCAGAGCTCTGAGAGGCTCAGAGGAGACAAAAATTCCATTGTGGAATACATACATGTTATAAACACACACACACACACACACACACACACACAGACAAACACACACTTTAAAATTATTTTTCCCTTTTGTTCCTCCTGCTGCTTGCCTAAACCACATATGTGTGTGTACACACACACGAACACACACACACACACACATACATACACAAACACACATATATATGTGGTTTACGCAAGTTTTTCCTCTTTAATATCACATGTGAGCATTTTCTGAGATAAATAAGAAATCTAGGCAAATTTTGTGTGATTTTAAAAGTAATTATTTTACATAGCTGTGCCACTATTAACAAATTTGTATTATTTAGCAATAGCTTTTTATTCTTCAGGTTTTCCTTATTATAAACCAAGCAACACTAAACATTTGTAAGTGTTTGTGCACAAGAGTTCCGCTTTTAACTCTCCCATGATAATTCTGATTATTACAAATTTGAATTTCTCTAATTTTGAAAAGAAAAGCAATTCAGTATATTTTATTTGTAGATAAAACAGTTTTATTTTAAAATATGAGGGTCCAATAAAATGTTAATGAATAACAAAAATCAGAGCCTAACTAAAATTAAATTTATTAATATAGATTTCTAAAATTTTGATGGGTGTTAAATTAATCATGAGTTTTGTTGAGAATATTTACATGTATGTTTATGAGAGATATTGGTTTGTAATTTTTGTTTTCTTCTAATGTCTTTATCTGGTTTTGATATTAGGATAATTCTTCCTTCATGGAAAAGGTTAGAAATTGTTCTTTCTGCTTCTAATTTCTATAATATCTTGCTTAGAATTCATGTAATTTTGTCCTTTATTTAATTATTATACTTTAAATTCTGGGGTACATGTACAGAACATGTAGGTTTGTTATATAGATATACATGTGCCATGTGGTTTGCTGCATCAGTCATCCCATCATCTACATTAGGCATTTCTTCTCATGCTAACCCTCCCCTATCCCCCCACCCCCCTGACAGACCCTGGTGTGTGATTTTCCCCTCCCTATGCCCATGTATGTTCATTGTTCAACACCCCCTCATGAGTGAGAACATGCAGCATTTGGCTTTCTGTTCTTGTGTCAGTTTGCTGAGAATGATGGTTTCCAGTTTCATCCATGTTCCTGCAAAGGACATGAATTCATCCTTTTTTATGGCTGCATAGTATTCCATAGTATATATGTGCCACATTTTGTTTATCCAGTCTATCGTTGATGTGCATTTGGGTTGGTTCCGAGTCTTTGCTATTGTGAACAGTGCCACAATAAACATATGTGTCCATTTGTCTTTCTAACAGGATGAGTGTCCTTAAATCTTTATTAGAATTCATCCGTGAAACCATCTAGGCCTAATTTGTTCTGATAGATTAATTATTAATTCAATTTATATAGTAAATACAGGCTTATATACATTATCAATTTATCCTTATATGAGATTTTTGCATTTTAAGAAAATAGTTCCATTTCATCTAAGTTATCAAACTGCAGGCAGGTATTTATTATTATCCTCTTAATGTACATGAAATCTGATGACCCTTACTTCACTTCTGATAGTATGAACTTGTGGTTCTTTTTTGTCTTGGTTTGCCTTCCTAGAGGTTTATCAATCAATGCTATTTTCAAAGAAAAGATATTGGTTTTGTTTATTTTTTCTATTGTTTTCCTATTTACAATTGTATGGGTTTCTCCTTTAACTGTTATTATTTCCTTTATTCTTTGTTCTTTAGGCTTAATTTACCTTCACCATATTCCACAATTTTGCTATGTTGGACTTTCACTGTCATCTAGTTCAAAATATTGTTCAATTTATCTTGACATATCTTTGATCCATGTGTTACTTAAAAGAGTTTTCTAAAAGTTTCTGAATATTCGAGGATTATTAAGGTATCTTTTGTTATTAATTTCTAGTTTAATTCAGCTACAAGCTGCAAAATTCCGTGTATGATTTCTATTCTTTTAAATTTGCTTAGGTGTGTTTCATGGCCCAGAATACAGTCTATCTTGGTGAATGACATAAGTGAACTTGAAAAGAGTGTATATTCTGCTGTTGTTGAATGGAATATTCTACAAATGTAAGTTAGATAAATTGTATTGATAGTGCTGTTAAGTTCAGCTGTATCTTTACTAACTTTGGCTGCTTAATATATCAAGTACTAACAGAGATATGTTGAAGTACGCCATTATAATTTTGGGTATGTCTATTTTTCTCTGCAGTTCTACCAGCTTTTGCCTCATGCATGTTGATCTGTTGAAGGGCACACATTTTTAGAATTGTGTTTTCTAGGAGAATAGTCCTTTAGCATCATGTAATGTTCCTATTTAATATTTGATAATTCCCCTTTTTCTGAATCTTGATTTATGTGTAACTATTCTATATATTTTAAAATTAGTGATAGCATGGTATGTATTTATTCATCTTTATCCTTTCAACTTATGTATTTGTAATTAAAGAGAGTTTGTTTCTTGTAGAAAGCATATAGTTGACTATTACTTTTTACTAATCTATTTGGCAGTATTTGTCATTTAATTACTGTATTCAGATGGTTAATATTTATTGTAATTTTTATTTTTTGTAATTCAATGACATTTTTTAATGTTTCAATAGCTTTAGGGGTACAAGTAGATTTTTGTCACATGGATAAACTATATAGTGGTGAAGTCTGGGATTTTAATGTACCCATCACCTGAGTAATGTATATTGTACCACAGTTTCTCTTCTTCCACCTCTTTCCTATCCTCCCCCTTTCTGAGTCTCCAATATCCATGATACCATCCTGTCTTTGTGTACCCAGAGCATAGCTCCCACTTACAAGTGAGAATATGTGGTTCTTGGTCTTCCATTCCTTATTTACTTCACTAAGAATAATGGCCTCCAGTTTCATCTAAGTTGCTGCAGTTATATTATTTAATTCTTTATTATAGCTGAGTATTATTCGATGGTCTATGTTTGTGTATGTGTGTGTGCGTGTATAGATTCATGGGTTAATGAACACATAGGTTAATTTCATATTTTTTCAATTGTGAGTTTTGCTGTGATAAACATATACATCCAGGTGTCTTTCTGATAAAATATTTTCCTTTGGATAGATACCCAGTAGTGGGATTGCTGGATCGAATGGTAGATCTTTTAGTTCTTTGAGAAATCCCCACGTTTTTTTCCATAGATGTTGTATGAATTTACATTCCTGCCAACAGTTTATAAGTGTTGTCAGTTCATCACATCTGTGCCATCATTTTTTTTAACTTTTTAACAATGGCCATTCCAGTTGGAGTAAGTAGGCATATCATTCTGGTTTTAATTTGCATATCCCTGATGATAATGATGTTGAGTCTTTTTTCATATTTATTGGTCATTTGTGTATCTTCTTTTGAAAAAGGTCTATTCATGTCATTTGCCCACTTTTTAATGGGATCATTTGCTTATTTGTTTGACTTACTTGTAGATCCTAGATATTAGTTCATCATTGGATGCATAGTTGGCAAATATTTTCTCTCATTCTATTGGTTGTCAGTTTACCCTGATGATTATTTCTTTTGTGGTGCAAAATCCTTTTAGTTTAATTAAGTCCCACTTATTATTTTTAGTCTTGCTGCATTTGCTTTTGTGATCTTTGTCATAAATTCTTTGCCTAGGCCAATGTCCCAAATAGATTTTCCTAGGATTTCTTCTAGAGATTTTATACTTTCAGGTCTTTAATAAATCTTAATTTTTGTATATTGTGAGGCAGAGAAATCCAGCTTCATTTTTCAACATGTGGTTATTCAATTTTTCTAGCATCATTTATGAATAGGGAGTCCTTTCTCTAATTTTTATTAATTGTATATTTTGTCAAAAATCAGTTGGTTGTAAGAATTTGGTTTTATTTCTAGATTCTCTATTCTGTTTTATTGGTTTATGTATCTACTTTTATACCAATACATACTATTTTAATGACCATAGCTTTATAGTATAACTTGAAGTTAGGCAATGTGTTGCCTCTGGATTCTTTTTTATTAGGATTGGTTTGGTTATTGTAGCCTTTTTTGTTTTCATTTGAATTTTGCAATAGTTTTTTTCCAATTCTCTGAAAATGCTTTTGGTTGTTTGATAGGAAACACATTGAATCTATAGATTGCTTTGGGCAGTAGGATCATTTTTGTGATATTGTTCTTCTAATCCATAAAGATGAAATGTATTACCATTTGTTTGTGTCGTCTCTGATTTCTTTCAGCAGTGTTTTGTAGTTCTCTTTGTAAATATATTTCATTTCCTTGGTTAAGTGTATTCCTAAGTATTTTTTCTGTAGCTTTTTAACGGAGATTAGTTCTTTATTTGATTCTCAGGTTGTATTGTTGTTGTATAGCAGTGCTATTAACTTGTGTATATTGATTTTGTAACCTGTGATTTTGTTGAATTTATTTATCAAATCTAGGAGTCTTTTGGAGGAGTCTCTAGCATTTTCTAGGTATAAGGTCATATCATCAGCAAACAGAGATAGCTTGACTTCCTCTTTTCCACTTTGGATGCCCTTTATATCCTTCTCTTGCCTTTTGTCTGACTAGACAATTAACATTTAAATAATTATTAGTATATTTCAATTAATATCTACCATTAATGGGTACCAGGAGTTAAGGCTTTAATATACTTTATTGCGAGACACATTTAACTCACAACAATAGATTTTTTTTTTTCTTCTCTGGCATTATACAAGATGTTCCCGTTTTTGGTTTTGGCTGTTTAAATGATATGATATGGCTGGTTACTTTTTTTAAAAACTTGCTTTGTGTTTTCTGAACTTCTTACATCTGTTTTTTTATATGATTGATTTTGGAAAGCCCTTGGCCATTATTTCTTCAAATATTTCTTGTGCTTTGTTATCTCTTCCCCTGGTATTTCAGTCATGTGTATGTTACGCACTTTGAAAATTTCCCCAAATTATTTGATGTTCTATTCTGGTTTTTTTTTTTTTCTCTCTCTCTTTTCACTTGAATTGGGAAAGTTTATTAGCCTGGTCCTCTCTCAGTCCCTAGAAATTCAATTAAACTATCATTTAAATATTTCTACGACTTTATAATTACACTGATTTCTGCTCCAGGCAAGAAAATCTCAACTCTGATTCTTTCAATTAACTTCTCTTGCCAGATATCATGGTGGTCAATTTGTTCTGAAACGTAATTTATCTGATGGGTTTCAGAAAGGTCATAGATTCTCAGTTTTGTAAGTTACTTTCTTCTTGTTTTAAGGATGAAAGCACTAACTTTCAAGCTCTTCACTTGGTAGAGTTGCAACTGGGAGTCTGTTAGTCTGTTGTTGTTTCTAAAAGTTTCTTTATTATTTCATTCTATCTAGTTGAATACTATTTTAAGAAAATGAAACTACCATCTTCCTCTTACAACATTCAATATTAGTGGAAACACCTACTTCACATATTCTTTAATCTTATTTTTCCTACTCTTGTTTCCTGCATTTCCAAGTATATTTGTAACTGTATATATTCATTCATTTATATCAAACTGTTTGGGTTATTCAAGTTTGCAAACTCAAAGTGAGTGATAGAAATTCGCAAATATATTTCTTCTAACCAGTCCTGAACTTTCTGCTAATGTAAAGGAAAGAATTTTTCATTCAATTCTCTTCCTATTCAAAAGCATTATATGCAACCCAAATCAACAACAAGTAGCATCATTAACACAGAATGCTAAAGCCAAACCAATTAAATTAGAAACATGACAAGAATACCTACTAGCATAATTAACTAACAAACATTTTGAAGTTCTAACATAATATGTAAGTATAATAAAATGATTCTTATAAAAGCATTAAATTGCTACATTATAAAAATAAAACTAAATAGCTCTCAACAGAAATTGTTATTATAAAATTATGAAATCTATAATAGTAGCAAAAGATAGAAAAATTTACCAAAAAATTAATATCAGGTA
Organism: Callithrix jacchus; assembly: GCF_049354715.1. NCBI lineage: Eukaryota > Metazoa > Chordata > Mammalia > Primates > Cebidae > Callithrix > Callithrix jacchus. Next base: position 57,026,049 of record NC_133515.1, on the reverse strand, counting down.
GAAATAAGATATTCAAAACAGAGAAATGTATAGTTTTCTCCTATGTCTTTCATTTTTTCCCTATCTCTACTAAAAACAACCAGTTATTCATAAAGATGGAAATTTTTTGTTTACAATAACAATAAAAACACTAAGTATAAGGCAAACAAGAAATATCAAAGACATAAATGTTAAATTATATACAACTTTATTAAAGTAAATAACTTAAACAAATAGAGTAATATATTCTTACAAAACTAGGCTCAAAAATCATTACATTATTATGAATCTCTAAATTAATACATAAATTAATGCACTTCCAGTTAAAATCCAAATAAATATATGTTTAACATATATTTAAATAACATGTTTAACAATGTAATTTAATTTGAAAATGTATATGTGAAAAGATACAAATTAAAAATGATAAAATTGGAGAATAATGACACCTAGTCTTGGAAGATATTAAAACTTAAAATAGGATTGATATAATCAAAAGCTTGGCTCAGAAACTGACAAATACAAGGAGAACAAAATAGACAATCCAAAATTTTTCTATGAGAACTCATATGGCATTTCAACGTATAAAACACTGTTTTATTTAATTAGAGATTTTGAAACCATTGGTTGGCTGTTTACTTCATAGAATAGAAAGTTGAAACCCTCAAATTTAGAATAAAAAATAGAATACAACTTCTTTTGTAAACTAGAAAACCTAAAGACTATGAAGTAAGTGATAGGCATATTGTATTATCAAACTGCAAAGTGTATTTGACAGAGGCTGCAAAATATCAACAGAGACTGATGAAATATTTACAACTTATGTGAAACTTTATGCACCAATAAAAATTTACTAATTTGGTAACAATGGGCAAATTACATGTAAAAACATCAGATAAAGATATGTAAATATGAGATCTTCAATTTATCTTTTAGTTAGGGAAATGCAAATTAAATCTACAATTTATTTGTAAAGCCATTAGATTGTCAATTGTATCAATCCTGAGTCTTAGCAGGATATAAAATAATATAGTATTTGAATTTGTTAGAAAGAAAAATTACCATTCCCTGGAAAGTGTTGAAGATAAAAAATATTTTACAATTTTGATAATGACACAATAGAAGAAAAGACACTGCTAATTTCTAAACTGCTAATTTCTGAATCAGTTTATCTTGTCACTGATTTGATTTTCTTGGCTACAGACCAGGGCATCTTACCTGTCACCTCTTTGATTTTCTTGGCCTCTATCAGACTAGGACATCCCTAATCTACAATCTTTATTGGGAAGATGATTAAAATAAGAGTCTCCATTTAAAGAATCTCAAATTAGAGTCAATAAGAGTAAAGATGTGGGAAACCTTTTCTACAAAATATAACATATAATATGGGTCTTGAATGTTTACATCATTATAGACTGAGAATTCATTATATAATATTCTGTCTGTTGAGGAATGACAATATTGTTTAATCCAGAAGTGCATCTTTGAAAATTGTACTCAGTTATAGCAGTAACATTTGAAAGGATGATAGATTTAGCTCTAGCAGTGCTGCAAAGCTCCCTTTTTAGTAAAGACAATCAAAAAACAATAACAAACACTATCATTTTTTTTGCTGCTTATATACCTTGTCTTAAAGAAGGAATGGGTAGAAATAAAAAGATTTAAAAATTTATGCCAAGAATATGTTAGACAAATTACTATATCAGGAAGTAATATGAAAAAATAAATTGCAGGCTTCATCAAATAAGAAGAGTATCAAAACTCTCAAAAATTCTGGTGTATTTTAAAATTATTTATTTGTTTATTGAAAGATATTTGTACTTATGCTTTATGCTTGTTTTGGAAAGGTAAATTTGCTCCAAGGTATTAGTGCATTAGGGATCAATTTGAACATAATAAATATTTCACATTTGTTTAAGCATGATTTATTTCTTGAAGTAAAATTAGGTGAAAGCAGAAAATTTCACTCAGCTAAATCAACCTGTATAACAAAATACATAGAGGCATACACTTCAAACATATACCAGTTCTCTTAATTCAATGCATGCTCAATTCTACAAAATATGTTCTGCTATTCTTCACAATTGTAAAGTTTCTCTTTTTATATTAAAACAAAAACACTGCTAGGCACACTGATTCATGCCTCTAATCCCAACACTTTGGGAGGCCAAGGTGAGTGGATCACTGAGGTCAGGATCCACCAACATGGTGAAACCCTGTCTCTACTAAAAGTACAAAAATTAGCTAGGTGTGGTGGCATAGAGCTATAATGCCAGCTACTTGGGAGGCTGAGGCAGAAGAATTATTTGAACCTAAAAGGTGGAGGTTTGAGTGAGCCGAGATTACACCAAAAATAAACAAAAGCACTCATTTATTCAAAACCTAATCAAGAATCCTGGTTCAAAAACACCAATAATTTGGTGCCAAAAGAAGTCTTAAGTGTTGAAATAAAGCTTGAAATAATAAAATGTTTTTAACAAGATACCAAAACCAAAACCTGAGAAAGCATGTGATGTCTCCAAGCAGCGGACATAAATCCATATGGTGGATTATGCAAGACAAAACAATGAAAACCAAAGAAATGTCAATAGCTATAACAATATCAAGTGCTACAAGGTCAAGTAGAAGAAAGCCTAAAGAAATAGAAGAAATGGAAAGATTATCAACGATATGGCTTGAAACCCAAACAACCAAAGTATCAGAAACAAGCTCTTTACAACCAAAGAGAAAGCACTATTTATATATGATGACTTTAAATGGTAAGCACCAAATTCTACTAGAATGCCTCTTTTTAGTGCTAGCAGGGTCTAAGTGTAGTAGTTTCAAATACCAGTTTAATTTCCAAACCCTTCAGCTACTGAGCAAAGCTGTGAGAATAGATGAGAAAGTTACACAAGAATTACAGGGTGATGTAGAAGTTGATTACAGTAAAAGACCATATATTGGATTTTTTCTTTTTCAGTTTTGATGGACAAGTATCTGATATAAACACATACCTTCAAAACTATATCTCAAATAGGTTGTGAAAGATTGTTTAACTGTCATATTTGATCAGAGGACTGTGAGCTCATCCATCCATATCTGCTGTTAAAACATTCCATCATATTTTGGATAAACTTTATTTCATTGCCTCACAATAATTCACTACCATTCTGATGACTATCCACAAGCAAACATCAGGTCTTTTCAAGGTCAAGTGCCATATTTTTAAAACTGTTTATGCATTTCTTAACCATTTAGCACACATAAAACTATGTTACAGTTTTGAATGTAGCTCCTATCAATATTTTTTAATATGTCATTGATGACATTTTGAGTGTTGTGCTCCTATTTTATTCATGAGTTCCATACTTTTTATTGCACATATTTGCATAATGCAGTGATCTTTAGGAGCACATATGCTGTGTTATAATTAATCTGTACAATTAAATCTCAGTTCCTCTCTGAGTATTCTTTTGCTCCCCTCTCATGCTCACATTTTGTATTCTCTTCTTTCATCAGCAATGACCTCCATTTGTTGACATTCTAAACTCCAAAGCTCCAACAGACTCAAATCTCTTAGCTAATAAGTAAATACAGCCACTCTGGCAAACAACATGTAGCTAAAACAAGGAGTTCTTCATTTTTATGATTCAAGAATATTCACTTTAAGTTCATGAAGAAAACATTTTGTTAATGGGTTGTGGCAATATGCTATTGTAGTGAATTGTTATTCTGAGTCCTATGTTAAAATGAAACATCAAAAAATAAATGTATTGAATTTGAATTGTAGTATATACTATTCCAAGACAAAAAATGTTGGTATGGTCTTTATATAGTTTATATATGTAAAACAATAGGATAGCTATGGAAACACTATTGAGTAAAACATGTTTCAAAACTGATATTTTATTTCTATTGTAAAATGTTCACCAGACATATAAGAATTTTACATGGCAATTTTATGGTGTACTATTGCCAAATGCTTCCTGATATTTTATTGAAGATATATTGTGGTGATTTGCATTGTTATTGAAGGGAAACTTCATTATGTTGTTTGCATAAGGAGTAAAAAACTACAATATGACCAATATCATTAAGTAACATGTCAAGTACATAGCACAAGAAATGGCATTGGCTTAAAAATTAGAAACTTTTTCTGTCAACACTGAGAATGATTTGACATTTGATTGGAGGATTTGGATTCACCATAGGACTAAAAGTTTTTTAAAAATCAATAATTTGAGAATAATAATAAATGTGTATGTTTCAAAATATATAGGAGGGCATTTCAATAAACTTTGTTTACATATTTTCTAAACATGATGGATTAATTGGTTTTATGGTCTGTGAACACAGCACAAAATGAGCAAGCAATGCAAAGAAGAGTCTTATCTAAGTCCCTCCTCTGTCTCCAGGGAGACAGAAAATTTAATTAAATGGCTTGAATAAAATAAATATAGCAGTTGCAATGTATTATAAACACAAAATAAGAATTGGAGAAGAAGTTGTCATCTGCTAGGAAAGTGAGAATAAAAATAAGAAAAAAAGTCAGAATGAGGGATTTTTTTATTATAACAGTAAAACAGCAACAGAGCTAACATAACTGACTCCATTTTTGTTTAAATAACCTTTACCCATTCTTGCACATAGACCAAAGTAATTTTAGAACACTAAGATAATATACAGAAACAGCAGTCATGTGGTAAAAAACTAATTCTGAGATTAAATCAAAAGTATGTAAATAACTATGTTTTTTTAAAGACATACAGGAGTGCTATGATGTGATGAAGGACAAGAAAGTTTCCAACCTTCTCAGACACTTGCTGGTGCCCAGATGTCTGTAGTTGTTGGTTACCTCTTGATCTCAACCTCCTTCTCTTCCTCTGGCCACAACATAAAGAGAGTCTAAATTTTGTACTGACTTAAGGTGATACTGGAGGATAATAGTCCTCCATCTTCTTGGTCTGCTGATTCTCCAAATGAGCTTCTTTTTCCTCACACCAACACTTGTCTCTCAAGTTTGGCTTTTGAGTAGCCACACCTGGGTGTGGTTGCATAATGATATATATGACAAGTCAAGAAATCCCCACAGTTGTAAGTGAATAGATGCCAGATAAGTGATAGGCAGTTTCCATTATCCTGGTCAGTCTCCTATTATTTACATCATTGTGCAATTGCCTCCTTTTGAGTGTGGGCTGGACACAGTCACCTGCTTTGAAGAAACAGAATATAGAAAAAATGATTTTCTTATGTTCTATGATTAAGTTACAATAAAATTTTTACTTCCAATTTGCTAGTATTACATACATATGGCTTTTAAAATACCTTGCAGTTTAGCCAGAAAAATGGGTATTTGGTTTATTTTAACTGTTGAGAATGCTATTCAGCATTAAATAGGGCTCATTTCATGGACTGCCTGACGTGTGTGTATGTATGTCTACTTCATAAATGCTGTAATAGTTATGAAAGTGTTAAGCATATTTTAGTTCAGAAATCTTGAAAGCTTAAGGACAAATTCATATATGACTGGGCCTTTATATTCTTTTCTGTTATTGTGTATGAAAGACATACACATAAACTCTATCTGTGATTAGTGCAAATCACCATGCTCTGCTTTTGGAAGCTGAAAGTATGTTTCCATGGCAGTTGATTGTGGTTAGCAGAAAGAGAGACATCAGCTATCTATAAACTCCCATGAGATACCAGAAAAAGGCAAACTCTGGGAATACAAGGTAGTATAATTTATTGATTGACATAAATGTATACAGGAATTCATCTGTTTTCCTGCTTGAATTCTTTATTTATTTTTTATTGTACTTTAAGTTCTAGGGTACATGTGCAGAACTTGCAGGTTTCTTACATAGGTATACACATGCCACAGTGATTTGCTGCATCCATTCCTTCATCATCTACATTAGGTATTTCTCCTGCTTTCCCTCCTCTATGCCCCCACCCCTGCTATCCCTACCCTAGGCCCCCACCCCCAGTAGCCCCAGTGTGTGTGATGTTCCCCACCTTGTGTCCATGTGTGTTCTCATTGTTCAATATCCACTTATGAGTGAGAACATGCAGTGTGTGGTTTTCTGTTCTTGCGTCAGTTTGTTAAGAATGATGGTTTCCAGCTTCATCCATGTCCCTGCAAAGGACCTGAATTCATCCTTTTTTATGGCTGCATAGTATTCCATGTAATATATGCCACATTTTGTTTATCCAGTCTGTCACTGATGGGCATTTGGGTTGGTTTCAAGTCTTTGCTATTGTGAACAGTGCTGTAATAAACATATGTGTGCATGTGTTTTTATAGCAGAATGATTTATAATCCTTTGTGTATATATCCAGTAATGCGATTGCTAGTTCAAATGGTTTTTCTTTTTCTAGGTCCTTGAGGAATTGCCACACTGTCTTCCACAATGGTTGAATTAATTTATACTCCCACCAACAGTGTAAAAGTGTTCCTATTTCTTCACATCCTCTCTAGCATCTGTTGTTGCCTGATTTCTTAATGATTCTAACTGGCATGAGATGGTATCTCAATGTGGTTATGATTTCCATTTCTCTAATGACCAGTGATGATGAACTTTTCTTTAGATATTTGTAGGCTGCATAAATGTCTCTTGAAAAGTGTCTGTTCATATACTCCACTCACTTTTTGATGGGTTTGTTTTTTTCTTGTAAATGTTTTAAAGTTCTTTGTAGATTCTGGATGTTAGCCCTTTGTCAGATGCGTTGCTTGTAAAATTTTTTCCCCTTCTGTTGGTTGCTGTTTTACTCTAGTGATAGTTTCTTTTGCTGTGCATAAGCCCTTGAGTTTAATTAGATCCCATTAGTCAATTTTGGCTTTTGTTGCCATTGCTTTTGGTGTTTTAGTCATGAAGTCCTTGCATATATCTGTGTCCTAAATGATACTGCATAGGTTTTCTTCTAGGGTTTTTATGACATCAGGTTTATGTTTAAATCTTTAATCCATCGGGAGTTAATTTTTGTATAAGTTGTAAGGAAGAGATCTAGTTTCAGCTTCTGTATATGGCTAGCCAGTTTTTCCGACATCATTTATTAAATAGGGCATCCTTTCCCCATTGCTTGTTTTTGTCATATTTGTCAAAGATCAGATGGTTGTCTATGTGTAGCGTTACTTCTGAGGCCTCTGTTCTGTTCCATTGGTCTATATCTCTGTTTTGGTACCAGTACCATGCAGTTCATTACTGTAGTGTTTTAGTATAGTTTGAAGTCAGGGAGCTTGATGCCACCAGTTTTTCTTTCTTTTTGCTTATGATTGTCTTGGCTAAGTGGGCTTTTTGGTTCCATAGGAAATTTAAGGCGGTTATTTCCTGTTCTGTGAAGAAGGTAAATGATAGCTTGATGGGGACAGCATTGAATCTATAAATTACTTTGGGCAGTATGGCCATTTTGATGCTGATTCTTCTTAACCATGAGCATGGAATGTTTTTCCATCTGTTCATGTCCTCCCTTATTTCCTTAATCAGTGGTTTGTAGTACTCCTTGAAGAGGTCCTTCACAGCCCTTGTAAGTTGTATTCCTAGGTACTTTATTCTCTTTGTAGCAATTGTGAATGTAGTTCACTCATTATTTGGCTCTCTGTCTCTTACTGGTGTATAGGAATGCTTGTGATTTTTATCCATTGATTTTGTATCCTGAGACCTTGCTGAAGTAGCTTATCAGCTTAAGGAGATTTTTAGGTGAGATGATGGGGTCTTCTAAATATACAATCCGGTTATCTGCAAATAGAGACAGTTTGACTTCTTTTCTAATTAAATATCTTTATATCGTTTCCTTGCCTGATTGCCCGGCCAGAACTTACAAAACTATGTTGAATAGGAGTGGTGAGAGAGGGCATACTTGTCTTGTGCCAGTTTTGAAATGGAATACTTCGAGTTTTGCCCATTCAGTATGATATTGGCTGTGGGTTGTCATAAATATCTCTTATTTTGAGATATGTTCCATCAATACCTAGTTTATTGATTGTTTTTAGCATAAAGGGCAGTTGACTTTTGTCAAAAGCTTTCTCTGCATTTATTGAGATAATCATGTGCTTTTTGTCTTTGGTTCCATTTATGTGATGGATTATATTTATAGATTTGCATATGTTGAACCAGCCTTGCATCCCAGAGTTGCAGCTGACTTGATTGTGATGGGTAACCTTTTGGATGTGCTATTGTATTTGATTTTCCAGTATTTTATTGAGGATTTTCTCATTAATATTCATCATGGATATTGGCCCGAAATTTTCTTTTTTAGTTGTGTCTCTGCCAGGTTTTGGTATCAGGATTATGCTGGTCTTAGAAAAAGAGGAAATCCTCCCTAATTCATTTTTTTATTATTTGGAACAGTGTCAGAAGGAATGGTACCAGCTCCTCTTTGCATCTCTGGTGAATCCATCTGGTCCTGGACTTGTTTTGGTTGGTAGGCTATTAATTGCTATCTCAACTTCAGACTTTGTATTGGACTATTTAGGGATTAAACTTCTTCCTGGTTTAGTCTTGGGATGGTGTAAGTATCCAGGAATTTATGCATTTCTTCTAGATTTACTGGTTTATTTCCATAGAGTTGTTTGTAGTAATCTCTGATGGTATTTGTATTTCTGTGGGATCTGTGGTGATGTCCTCTTTATCATTTTTTATTGCGTCTACTTGATTCTTCTCTCTTTTTTCTCTGTTATTCCCACTAGTGGTTTATCTATTTTGCTAATCTTTAAAAAAAAAAAAAAACCAGCTCATGGATTCACTGATCTTCTTGAAGGGTTTTTTGTGTCTCTGTCTCTTTCAGTTCTTCTCTGATCTTAGTTACTTCTTGTCTTCTACTACCTTTTGCATTTGTTTGATCTTGCTCCTCTAGTTGTTTTAATCATGATATTAGCATGTTGATTTTAGATCTTTCCTTGCTTCTCATGTAGGCATTTAGTGTATAAATTTCTCTCTAGACATGCTTTAAATGTGTCCCAGAGATTCTGGTACATTCTGTCTTTTTTCTCATTGGTTTCAAAGAACATGTTTATTTCTGCCTTCCTTTCATTATTTATCCAGTAGTTATTCAGGAGCAGGCTGTTCTATTTCCAGGTAGTTGTACAGTTTTGAGTGAGTTTCATAATCTTGAGTTCTGATTTCATTGCACTGTGGTCTGAGAGACTGTTTGTTATAATTTCCATTCTTTTGCATTTGCCAAGGAATGTTTTATTTCCAATTATGTGGTCAATTTTAGAATAAGTGTGATGTGGTGCTGAGAAGAATGTATATTCTGTGAATTTGGGGTGGATAATTCTGTAGATATTTATTAGAACTGCTTGGTCCAAATCTGAGTTCAAGTTCTGCATCTACTTGTTAATTTTTTGTCTCATTAATCTGTCTAATATTGACAGTGGGCTGTTAAAGTCTCCCACTATTCTTGTGCGGGAGGCTAATTCTCTTTGTAGGTCATTAAGAACTTGCTTTATGTATCTGGGTGCTCCTGTATTGAGTGCATATATATTTAGAATAGTTAGCTCTTCTTGTTGCAGTGATCCCTTTACCATTATGTAATGCCCTTCTTTTTCTCTTTTGATTTTTGTTGGTTTAAAGTCTGTTTTATTAGGCATTAGGATTGCAACCCCTGCTTTCTTTTGCTCTCCATATGCTTTGTAAATATTCCTCCATCCCTTTATTTTGAGCCTACCTGCATCTCTGCATTTGAGGTGGGTCTCCTGAATAGAGCACACCCATGTGTCTTGATTCTTTTCCAATTTGCCAGTCTGTATCTTTTGATTGGGGTATTTAGCCCATTTACATTTCAGATTAACTGTTATCTGTGAATTTGATCCCACCAGTGTGATGCTAGGTGACTGCTTTGCCTGTTAGTTGATGCAGTTTCTTCATATTGTCAATGGTCTTTACAATTTGGTTATGTTTTTGCAATGGCTGGTACTGGTTGTTCTTTTCCATGTATAGAGCTCCTTTCAAGAGCTCTTGTAAGGCATGCCTGGTGGTAACAAAATCTCTCAGCTGTTGCTTGTTTGTAAAGACTTTTATTTTATTTATTCTTTGCTTATGAAGATATGAAATTCTGGGTTGAAAATTCTTTCTTTAAGGATATTGAATATTATTCCACACTCTTTTCTGGCTTGTAAGGTTTCCGCTGAGAGATCTGCTGTGAATCTGATGAGCTTCCATTTGTGGGTAAGCTGACCTTTCTCTCTGGCTGCCCTTAGCATTTTTTCCTTTATTTCAACCCTGGTGAATCTGATGATTATGTGCCTTGGGGTTGCTTTTCTTGAGGAATATCTTTGTGGTGGTCTCTGTATTTCCTGAATTTTAATGTGACCTGCCTTGCTAGGTTGAGGATATTTTCCTGGATAATATCCTGAAGAGTGTTTTCCAACTTGCTTTCATTCTCCCTGTCATATTCAGGTACACTGATCAAACGTAGATTTAGTCTTTTCATATAATCTCATATTTCTTGGAGGCTTTGTTCATTTCTTTTCACTCTTTTTCTCACCTTATTTCATTGAGTTAAACTTCAATCTCGGATATCCTTTCTTCTGCTTGAGCAATTCGGCTATTTAAACTTGTGTATACTTCACAAAGTTAGTGTGCTGTGTTTTTCAGCTCCATCAAGTCACATATGTTCTTCTTTATGCTGGTTAATCTAGGTCTAACCTTTTTCCACGTTCTTAGTTTCCCTGCATAGGGTTTGCACTAAAGGAGCATGTTATGAGAAGTTTGTCATTACCCACCTTCTGAAGCCTGCTTCTGTCAATTTGTCAAACTCATTCTCAGTCCAGTTTTGTTCCCTTGCTGGTGGGGTGTTGTGATCCCTTGAAGGAGAAGAGGTGTACTGGTTTTGAGAATTTTCATCCTTTTTGTGCTGGTTTCTTCCCATCTTCATGGATTTATCTACCTTTGGTTTTTGAAATTGGGGTCACTGAGTGGACATCCTTTCTGTTGATGTTGAAGCTATTTCTTTCTTTTTGTTAGTTTTCCTTCCAACAGGCCCCTCTGCTGCAGGTCTGCTGGAATCTGGTGGAAGTCAACTCCAGACCCTGCTTGCCTGGCAATCACCCATGGAGGCTGTACAACAGCACAGATTGCTGCCTGTTCCTTCCTCTAGTATCTGCCAGATGTCAGCCCGAGCTCTCCTATATGGGTGACTCCCAGTCAGGATAAATGGGAGTCAGGGAGCCACTTGAGGAGGCAGTCTGTCCCTTATCAGAGCTGAAGTGCTGTGCTGGGAGGTCTGTTGCTCCCTTCAGAGCTGCCAGGCAGGGATGTTTTTAAGTCTACTGAAGCTGTACATACAACCACTCCTTTTCCTGATTGTTCTAAGTCCCTGATGGGCTGCTGCCTTTTTTCAGAAATGCCTTGCCCAGCAAGAAGGGAGTCTAGTCACTGTCAGCCTGCATAGGTCTTGCTGAGTTGCCATGGGCTTGCCTAGTTGCTTTGTAAATTTCCTGGTGACTTTGTTTATACAGGCAAGGTTACAACCACCTACCTGAGCCTCAGCAATGGTGGACGCCCCTCCCTCCACTAAGCTTGACTATCCCAGGTCGAGCTTGGACTGCTCTGCTGGCTTTGAGAGTTTCAAGCCAGTAGATCTTAGTTTGCTGGTCGGGACCCCTCCCCCAAGCCAGATCACTTGGCTCCTTGACTTCAGCCCCCTTCTTTTCAGGGGAATAAATAGTTCTGTCTCGCTGGCATGCCAGGTACCACTGGGGTATAAGGAAAAAAAAATGCTATGGCTAAAACAGCTACCCAGTTTTGTGCTGAAATCCCAGGGTTCTGGTGTTGTAGGCACTGGAGGGAATCTCCTGGTTTGGGGGTTGTGAAGATGGTGGGAAAAGTGCAGTATCTGAAACAGAGTGCCAGAGTATTTGGCAAAGTCCCTAATAGCTTTCCTTGGCTAGGTGAGGGAGTTCTCAGCCCCTTGTGCTTCCTGAGTGAGGCAATGTCCTCTTTGGATTGCCTTCACTGTCTAACAAGTCCCAATTAGATGAACCTGGTACCCCAGTTAGAAATGTAGAGATCACTCACTTTCTTGCTTGCTCTCTCTGGTAACTGCACATTGGAGATGTTCCTATTCAGCCATCTTGGCAGAAGTCCCCTCCTTAAATTTTTTCATGCTGCAACACAGTGAACAAGAAGATGATTTTATTATGTAATTGAGTTAAGTAATCCATTTATTAATTTATTTTAGAGACATGGTCTGACTCTGTTGCTGAGACTGATTTGAAACTCCTGGACCCAACAGATCCTTCTGCTTCAGGCTTTCAAGTAGCTGGGACTGCAGATGTGTGCCACCACATCCAGCTTTCTGGTTGAGCAATAATGTCTACTCTAAGAGGCTATGCTGGAGAGATCCATAAATCTTACATTACTAATCTACCTATTTGTTGTTCCAGTTTAGTCAATCTGTATTTCAATAACTGTTGACTTTTGCCTGCCTTATGTCTACTCTACTATCAGTAGCAAGACAACTGTGTAGATCAGGGACATCTATAGTAGTTAAATGATAACAATCAATTGGTATAAGAATTAATATAATAATTCTAAGGTCTTTCTTCCACATATTCTGATTCTGAAAATTGGTATGGATACCCAGAATCTACAGAGTAGATGATATTTTAAATTAGAAATATTTAAGCAACACTTACAAAAATGATCAGGAAGAAGAAAAGAATAACAAAAGATACCATTTAAAAAATGCATACATCTGATTGCTGACAAGATGGCCAAATGGGAGCAGCTCTAGTGTGTAGCTCCCAGTAAGAGTGAGACAGAAGATGGGTGATCTTTGCATTACCAACTGAGGTACCAGGTTCATCTCAATGGGACTAGTTATACAGTAGGTACCTTCCAAAGAGGGAGAGTCAAAGTGGGATGCGGTATCACCTCATCCAGGAAGTGCAAGGGGCCAGGGAACTCCTTCTCCTAGCCAAGGGAAGCCATTAGGGATTTTTCCCAGCACTCTGGCCCAGATACTGAACTTTTCCCACTGTCTTCACAACCTGCAGACCAGGAGATTTCAATCAGTGCCTGCAACACCATGGTCCTAGCTTTTCAGCACAAAACTGGGTGGCTGTTGGGGAAGAAATTAAGCTAGCCACAGCAGTTTTTTCTTTTCCACAGTGGTGCCTGGAACACCAACCAGCGAAACAGAACTGTTTACTCCCATGAATAAGGGGTCTGAAGAGAGCAAGCCATGTAATCTGGCTTTGCAATTCCCACCCCTACAAAGACCAGCAAGCTAAGATCCATGGGCTTTAACTTCTCACAGTGAGCACAGCAGTCTGAGCTTAACCTGGGACATTTGAGCTTGGTGGCAGAAGGGGCATCTGCCACTGCTGAGACTTCAGTAAGTGGTTTTAACCTTGCCTGTGTAAACAAAGTCACTGGTAAGTTTACACAGCTACTGGGTGGAGCCCATGGTGGCTCAGCAAAACCTCTGCAAGCAGACTGTATCAGTAGACTCCCTCCTCACTGGACAGGGCATCTCTGAAAAAAGGTAGCAGCCCATCACGGACTTATAAATAAAGCCCCTAACTTCCTGGGACAGAGTACCTGGGAAAAGGGGCGGTTGTGGGTACAGCTTCAGCAGATTTAAACATTCCTGCATGGCAGCTCTGAAGACAGCAGTGGATCTTTCAGCACAGTATTCGAGCTCTGATAAGGGACAGAGTGCCTCAAGTGGCTCCCTGATCCCATGTGTCCTGACTGGGAGACACCTCCAAGCAGGGGCTGATAGACACATCATACAGGAGAGCTTGGGCAGGTACCTTTCTGGGACAAAGATACTAGAGGAAGGAACAGGCAGCAATCTTTGCTGTTCTGCTGGGTATTCCCAGGCAAGCAGGATCTGGAGTGGACCTCCAGCAAACTCCAGCAGATGGCTGCCTGTTAAAAGGAAAACTAACAAACAGAAACAAACAGGTTCAACATCAACAGAAAGGATGTCCACTCAAATACCCCATCCAAAAGCCACCAACTTCAAAGACCAAAGGTAAATAAATCCACAAAGATGGGAAGAAACCAGTGCAAAAAGAATAAAAATTCCAAAAATGAGAATACGTCTTCTCCTTCAAGGGATTACAACTCCCCACCAGCAAGGGAACAAAACTGAACTGAGAATGAGTTTGCCAAATTGACAGAAGCAGGCTTCAGAAGGTGGGTAGTAACAAACTTCTCCAAGCTAAAGGAACACGTTCCAACCCAATGTAAGGAAGCTAAGAACCTTGAAATAAGGCTAGACAAAATGCTAACTAGAATAACCAGCATAGAGAAGAACATAAACAATCTGATGGAGCTGAAAAACACAGCACTTGAACTTTGTGAAGAATACACAAGTTTAAATAGCTAAATTGCTCAACTGGAAGAAAGGATATCCAAGATTGAAGATCAACTGAATGAAATAGGGTGAGAAGACAAGATTAGAAAAAAACGAGTGAAAAGAAATGAACAAAGCCTCCAAGAAATACTGGATTATATGAAAAGGCCAAAACTACATTTGTTCAGAGTGCCTGAATGTGATAGGGAGGATTAAACCAAGTTGGAAAACACTCTTCAGGATATTATCTAGGATAACTTCCCCCACCTAGCCAGGAAGGCCAACATTCAAATCCAGAAAATATAGAGAACACCACAAAGATACTCCTTGAGTAGAGCAACCCCAAGACACATAATTGTCAGATTTACCAGGTTGAAATGAAGGAAAAATGCTAAGGGCAGCCAGAGAGAAAGGTCAGGCTACCCACAAAGGGACGCCCATCAGACTCACAGCAGATCTCTCAGCAGAAACCCTATAAGCCAGAGAAGACTGGGGCCAATATTCAACATCCTTAAAGAAAAGAATTTTCAACCCAGGATTTCATATCCAGCCAAACTAAGCTTCATAAGCAAAGGAAAAATAAAATACTTTATGGACAAGCAACTGCTGAGAGATTTTGTCACCACAAGGCCTGCCTTACAAGGGTCCTGAAGGAAGTGCTAAACATGGAAAGAAACAACCAGTACCAGCCACTGCAAAAACATACCAAATTATAAAGACCATTGACACATTGAAGAAACTGTATCAACTAACCGGCAGAACAGCCAGCTAGCATCATAATGGCATGATCAAATTCACACAACAATAAAATTAAATATAAGTGGGCTAAATGCCCCAGTCAAAACACACAGACTTGAAAAGTGGATAAACTTCAAGACCCATCAGTGGGCTGTCTTCAGGAGACTATCTCACATGCAAGACACACATAGGCTCAAAATAAAAGGATAGAGGAAGATTTACCAAGCAAATGGAAAGCAACAAAAAAAAGCAGGGGTTGCAATCCCAGTGTCTGATAAAGGGAACTTTAAACCAACAAAAATCAAAAGAGACAAAGAAGGGCATTACATAATGGTATAAGGGATCAATGCAATGAGGAAAGCTAACTACCCTAAATATATATGCACCCAATACAGGAGCACCCAGATACATAAAGCAAGTTCTTAATGACCTATAAAGAGACTTGGCCTCCCACACAATAATTGTGGGAAGTTTTAACACCCCACTGTAAGTATTAGACAGATCAATGAGACAGAAAATTGACAAGGATATCCAGGAATTAAACTCAGCTCTGGACCAAGCAGACCTAATAAACATCTACAGAACTCTCTACCCCAAATCCACAGAATATACATTCTTCTCAGCATCACATCACACTTACTCTAAAATTGACCACATAATTGGAAGTAAAACATTCCTCAGCAAACAAAAGAACAGAAATCATAACAATCAGTCTCTCAGACCACAGGGCAATCAAATTAGAACTCAGGATTAAGAAACTCACTCAAAACTGCACAACATGGAAACTGAACAACCTGCTCCTGAATGACTACTGAATAAATAATGAAATGAAGGCAGAAATAAAGAGATCTTTGAAACCAATGAGAACAAAGATACAATGTACCCAAATCTCTGGGGCACATTTAAAGCAGTGTCTACAGGGAAATTTACAGCACTAAATACTCACAAGAGAAATGAGGAAAGATCTAACATTGACACACTAACATCATAATTTAAAGAACTAGAGGACAAAGAGCAAAATCAAAAGCTAGCAGAAGATAAGAAATAACTAAGATCAGAGCAGAACTGAAGGAGATAGAGACACAAACATCACTTCAAAAAAAAAAAAAATCAATGAATCCGGAAGCTTTTTTGAAAAGATCAACAAAATAGGTAGACTGCTAGCTAGAATAACAGAGAAGAAAATAAGGAAGAATCAAATAGATGCAATAAAAAATGATAAAGAGGACATCAATACCCATCCCACAGATGTGCAAACTACCATCAGAGAATACTATAAACATCTCTATGCAAATAAACCAGAAATTCTAGAAGAAATTGAAAAATTCCTGGATACTTACATGATCCCAAGACTAAACCAGGAAGAAGCTGAATCCCTAAACAGACCAAAGACAAGGTCTGAAATTAAGACAGCAATTAATAGCCTAACAACCAGATGGTTTCACAGCCAAATTTTTCTAGAGGAACAAAGAGGAGCTGGTATCATTCCTTCTGAAACTATTCCAAACAACAGAAAAGAGGGAATCTTCCTTAACTCATTTTATGATAACAACATCATCCTGATACCATAACCTGGCAGAGACACAACTAAAAAAGAATTCCAGGCCAACATCCATTATAAACATCCATGCAAAAATCCTCAATAAAATACTGGCAAACTAAATCCAACAACACATCAAAAAGCTTATGCATCCCTATCAAGTTGGCTTCATCCCTGGGATGCAAGGCTGGTTCAACATATGCAAATCTATAAACATAATTCATCACATAAACAGAACCAAAGACAAAAACCACATGATTATCTCAATAAATGCAGAAAAGACCTTTGACAAAAGTCAATAGCTCTTTATGCTAAAAACACTCAATAAACTATGTATCGATGAAATGTATCTCAAAATAATACATATTTACGACAATCCACAGCCAATATCATACTGAATGGACAAAAACTGGAAGCATTCCCTTTGAAAACTGGCACAAGGATGTCCTCTCTCACCACTCCTATTCAACACAGTATTGTAAGTTCTGGCCAGGGCCATCAGGCAAGAAAAAGAAATAAAGGGTATCCAATTAGGAAAAGAGGAAGTCAAATTGTCTCTATTTGCAGACAATATGATTGTATATTCAGAGGACCCCATTGTCTCAGCCCCAAATCTCCTTAAACTGATAAGCTACTTCAGCAAAGTTTCAGGATACAAAATCAATATGCAAAAATCACAAGTATTTCTGTACACCAATAACAAACAGAGAGCGAAATAATGAGTGAACTCCCATTCACAATTGCTACAAAGAGAATACCTAGGAACGCAACTAATAAGGAATGTGAAAGACCTCTTCAAGGAGAACTACAAACTACTGCTCAAGGAAATAAGAGAGGACACAAACAGATGGAAAATTATTCCATGCTCATGGTTAGAAAGAATCAGTATCATGAAAATGGCCATACTGTCCAAGGTAATTTGTCGGTTCAATGTTATCCCCATCAAGCTACTACTGAGTTTCTTCACAGAATTGGAAAAAATCACCTTAAATATCATATAGAACAAAAAAGAGCCCACTTAGCCAAGAGAATCCTAAGCAAAAGAAGAAAAAAAATAAAGCTGGAGGCATCACACCACCTGACTTCAATCTACACTACAAGGCTACAGTAATCACAGTAGCATGGTACTGGTACCAAAACGGGGGTATAGATCAATGGAACAAAACAGGCCTTAGAAGTAAAACTACACATCTAAAACCATCTGATCTTTGACAATCATGACAAAAACAAGCAATGGGGAAAGGATTCCCTATTTAAAACACAGTGTTGGAAAAACTGGCTAGCTATATGCAGAAAGCTGAAAGTGGACCCCTCCCTTACACCTTATACAAAAATTAACTCCAGATGGATTAAAGATTTAAATGTAAGACCTAATACCATAAAAACCCTAGAAGGAAACCTAGGCAGTACCATTCAGGACATAGACATGGGCAAAGACTTCATGACTAAAATAGCAAAAGCATTGGCAACAAAAGCCAAATTAACAAATGGGACCTAATTAAACTTAAGCTTTTGCACAGTAAAAGAAAATGTCAGTAGAGTGAACCAGGAACCAACAGAATGAGAAAAAATTTTTGCAGTCTACCTATCTGAAAAAGGGCTAATATCCAGAATCTACAAAGAACTTTAACAAATTTACAAGAAAAAAAAAAAAAACACCAAAAAGTGGGCAAAGGATATGAACAGGCATTTCTCAAAAGAAGACATTTATGTGTTCATAAATCATATGAAAAAAAGCTCATCATCAGTGGTCATTAAATAAATGCAAATCAAAACCACATTGAGATATCATCTCATGCCAGTTAGAATGGTGATCATTAAAAAAATCAGAAGACAATAGATGCTGGAGAGGATGTAGAGAAACAGGAACACTTTTACACTGTTGGTGGGAGTGTAAATTAGTTCAACCATTGTGGAAGATAGTGTGGCGAGTCCTCAAGGATCTAGAACTAGAAATACCATTTGACTCAGCAATCCCATTACTGGTTATATATCCAAAGGCTTATAAATTATTCTATTATAAAGGCACATGCACATGTATGTTTACTGTGGCACTGTTCACAAGAGCAAAGACTGGAACTAACCCAAATGTCCATCAATGATAGACTGGATAAAGAAAATGTGGTATATATACACCATGAAATACTATGTGGCCATAAAAAAGGATGAAATCATGTCCTTTGCAGGGACATGAATGAAACTGGAAACCATCATTCTCAGCAAACTGACATAAGTACAGAAAAACTAAATACTGTACGTTCTCACTCATAAGTAGGTGTGGAACCATGAGAACACATGGATACAGGGAAGGGAACATGACATACCAGGGCTTGTCAGGAGATGAGGGATTAGGGGATGGATAGCATTAGGAGAACTGCCTAATGCAGTTTATGGGTTGATGGATGCAGCAAACCACCATGGCATGTGTATACTTATGTAACAAACCTGCACGTTCTACTCATGTACCCCAGAACTTAAAGTATAATAATAAAAAAAAAGAAAAAAAAATGCATTTTTTGGCCAAATCCTAGAAATTTAGACTAAAATGTTATGAATAAATTTTAAAATAATTATATACAATTTTATGCTTCTTGAACTTTACATTGAAAGCAGAAGAAGATTTTAGAAACATTATTATTTTCAGGGTCTCTAAATGGAAATCTGAAACAAACTGATTGGAAAGGTTGTAGTATCACTGAAGAATTTTTCAATAAGCAGCATAAGCAAAAATAAAAATAATAAAACAAAGAATAGTCCTAATTGTAGATCAAAATATCATCTTTCTTTTGGGTAGAGCCTGAGATAGTGCATGTTAACCAAATGACATGGAATTAGGTACTAAATGTGGGCAGTCACCCCATGAAGAGCCACCTCTGCAGGCATAACTCAACTTGTGCCTCCTTCAGGAGGAATAAGTTGGACTTTGATATATTGTTAAGAGTTGTTCTTCTCTAATGCAGCTATCAGGTCAATCACTGCATCTCCTTAGAGATGGATTGAGGAAAGGGTCAGGGTGGCCATTAATGTGTTTAGGAGCAATCCCTCCTGGAAAACAACAGAAATAGGAAGCAAATAAAATGTTTCCTTAAAAGTGAATACATAGAAACTAGTCAATAACCTTGTTTGCTTACCAAATAATTGTGTTTTAGCTGTCTTTTCTCAGGATTTCTTAAACTCCTGCCCTTCTCTAATTCTGAAACACTAATTCTGAAGATTGAGCCAGCAATAACAACATAATTATACACACAAAGGAAGCATAACCTGCAAGTTAACATAAAATTATGTGATTTGACTAATATGCAGTTGATATCACAATTATCCAGTCTGACACTGTGCATTATTGCATTTCAAATTGTATTAATATGTATAAAGGACAGAGGGTCAATAAATATTGAACAGATAAATCAGAGTTGGTGTCTCAAGAATATAAGGGTGATTTAGAAATTATCTTAGATAATCTATAGAGGAAGCACTGTGTGGGTTTTGTAGAGAAAACAAAGGAGAGGATATTATTTACCACCCTCACCTCAGCTGGCACATTCAGGGAATATCTAGTAGCTTTCTGAGGAGGCATAGAGATGGACAAGCATGGGGAACTGCTTAAGAGGAGTCCTAAAAATGTGTCCAGGTCAACTTTCTGGAGTATTCATGACACATTTAAGAATGTTTTCCTCATTTTGTGGGACAGTAGTCTTCAAAATCTTTTTTATGACACTTATTTGTGAAAGTTTAAGAATTTAACCCTCATTATTTATATCTATATGTTTTAAAAACATAGATAACATACTTTGTGTGTGTGTGTATATATGTAATACTTTGTATGTAATACTGTCAAATTGTCTAATGTTGCTAATAATTAACATTTTTCATTCTTAAACATTAACATGGAAAAAGACTATTGATTAAATATACAAACAGATGCCCCTTGATTTATGATGGGTCCTGGTACCAATAACCCATTGTTCGTTGAAAATATTGTAAATCAAAAATGCATCAAATACAACTAACATACTGAAAGTCAGAGCTTAGCCTAGCCTACCTTAAACATGCTCAGAGAAGTTAGAGAGCCTGCAGTTGTGCTCAGTCATCAAACACAGCTATCTTATAATAAAGTATTGAGAATCCCATAAAATTTATTGAATGCCATACTGAAGCATGGTTTCCGCTGAATGAGTATCACTTTTGTACCAGTTTAAAGTAAAAAAGTTAAACTAACGTAAGTTTTGGACCATCTGAATTGAGTTTGTCTCCTACCAGAACATATGATATAATAGTAAAGGGTTTTTTTAAAAGACATAAATCCACAAATACAAAGAAAAAAAGAGAAGTAAGCAACATTTTAGAAGGTAGAGAACACATGGATGAGTGGTAACTTACTCACTGAATCCATGGAAGCTGAATCCTAAGCTACCATGGGGAAGGCCAAGAAGCAACTTGAGTTTTGCCTCAGTACTCATAAAAGGATCATGAACTTATGCCAACATTAAATCTGTAAGTGTAAATGAAGACACTCAGCCGTTTTGAGAAATGGTCAGAGTATAGGATGGACTACAAGAGTTTCTCTCCACCTTACTTCCTGCAGTTGGAGCAGCACTCTTCTCTATACCCATAGAAAACTGAAGATTTAATATTGGACAGGTTAAAATGGAATGACTCTGATCTGTATATACTAGACAAGAAGGATATTATCCTGAAAACAGAGGTAGTAATTGCAAACTGTATACTGATATTCAAAACTCCCTTTTAGCTCTTATCTCATAGATTATTGGCAAGCAGGTATGATCCTCTGATGCTTACTTGGGAAATATAATGACCCTTGAAAGAAAATATTTAAAATATTTATATCATGGATTATCTAAGGAAACAGCTCTACCTGATAATCTACTATTAAGCCAAAATTTAAAAAGTCCCTTCAGTCATTCTGAAATTCCAATAAGGCAGGGGCTTCAAGGTAGCTGATTAGAGGCATCTAGTATTTGCC
Source organism: Callithrix jacchus (assembly GCF_049354715.1). Lineage (NCBI taxonomy): Eukaryota > Metazoa > Chordata > Mammalia > Primates > Cebidae > Callithrix > Callithrix jacchus. Next base: position 57,004,522 of record NC_133515.1, on the reverse strand, counting down.
TTGTCCACAAAGAGCCAAAATAAGGAGAAGGTGATCACACTTGAAATGCAGTGCCTAATAGAGAATACCAGAATTCAACAAAGAAGTAACAGGACGTAAGGAAGGCAAGAGAGAAGCCAGATGGCCTGCTAGGCTGAGCTTGACCAGGAACACTGGGGAGGGTCTGCAATGTGGGGTAAGGGCAACTGAGACATCCCCAACAGTCCACATCCCCAAGTAGACTCCTGTAGTTGTAGCCATGGGAGAGTCCCTTGACAGTTGCAGGTCCTGAAACCAACATAGGAAGCTACCTAGAGACTATAGAAAGCTATTACTACAGAGAGCTCATGGTGAGCCCCATACACTGCCAAAACCTAACTAGCTGTGGCACAGCACCATTTTGGAAGCCAAGCCACCACCAGACTGCATTCCACCCTGGGACCTAATAACACATATATTTTCATATCCCTGGAGCCCCACTGACATCTGCTGCCCCCAGCCACTGCCATTGTTGGCTGCTGCCTCTGGAAGACTAAGCACAAGTCACTGGCAGCACCCCTATCACCCTCAGTGAAGTCAATGTGCATTTATATGTACCTTGAGAACAAGCTACCATTCCTACAGCTGTCACCTGGAGCCAAAACACACGCTCCTCAGTCACCTGGCTACAAATGCTGCCATTAAGCAACCCTCCTCTCCCCAGCAGCAGGGGCACAGTGCCCTTGCACATGCAATGAGGGCAGCAGTGCCACCCCCACACCACTGTTGTATTCCCCACCTGAGACTTCACTGGTACCTAGAGATCACCCCACCCTGTTTACCAAAGCCAGCACCCACATGCACCACTGAGGCACCTGAGACCTGCTTCTCCCTTCTTGGCTTGAATGTCCAGCATTCAAGAATGTCATTTGAAGGTCTGGGAATCACCCCATTCCATCCACCACCGTTGGCCTCCTCTTGGGGGCCTAAAAAAAAAGCCCCCTCTTCTTGCTGCTACACCAGGGTTAGCACTAACCTGCATATGCCACCTGCAGGCCTGGAGACTTGCCCACACAGCAGTTACAGCCATTGCCAACACCAATGTAGACAACATGGGAGTCATATGGTTGTCCTACCACAGCTACTGCCATCACATATGCCATGTCTTCTGCCTAGGGCCCTGAGGACCTGCCCACCTGCCTGGACCACCACTGTCACAGATAGCACCTGAACCAGAGTGCCAGAACCTGCTACTCTGGGGCTCAAGGACACTCACTCTAACATTCCTGCTACCACTGGGACCTCAGATTGGCCCACCTGATGTCACTATCATCAGCAAAACTTCACCACAACTTCCACTAGCAGCCATGTAATCACTTAGAGATAGTCAATATAAGGGTTGCACAATAAAGTTTGGTTCTAGGGATATTAACCTATCAATTTCCTGACACATGGTTGGCCTGTCGAGAAATGGAAGTATGCATGAAAGAGAACATTTCTAGCTAAAATGTCTTAAGGGAAGAGGTGAATTTCCCTGAGCCTTGAGCAATGGTTCATTTGTGTTGATGGATGGAGGTGGGCGGCAGGAAAAGCTTAAAGGAATCTGTAATGCTGAGGAAGGGGCCAAGACAGCCAAATAGAAACAGCTCCAATCTGCAGCTCCCAGAGAGATGAACATGGAAGGTAGGTGATTTCTGCATCTCCAACTGAGGTACCAGGTTCATCTCATTGGGAGTGCCTAGGCAGGTGGTGCAACCAATGAAGAGTGAGCAGAAGCAGGGTGGGGTGTCACTTCCCCCAGAAGCTGCATGGGGTGGTGGGGCCTACCTCCCCCAGCCAAGGAAAGCCGTGAGGGTCTGAACTACCTGACAGAGATACCACACTTCTCCCACAGATTTTTGCAGTCTGTGGATCAGGAGACTTCCTGTGAGTCTACACAACTAGGGTCCTGGGTTCTTAAGCACAAAACAGGGAAAACCAATGATAGCCACTCCCATCAGTGGCTGTTCAGGCTGACATTGAGCCACAGTTTTTACATACTCTAGTGGTACCTGGAACTCCAGTGAGGAAGGAGAACTTCACAGGAATGGATAGGCAAAAGCCAGGGAACCAAGTCATCTCAATCAGTGGGTCCCACTCCTATGGAGCACCACAAGCTAAGACCGACTGGCTTAAGACCCTGCTGCCAGCACAGCATTCTGGAGTCTGCACAGGAGGACTGAGTTTCTGGGAGTAGGTATGACTGCCATTATTGCAACTGTAGTTGGTGGTTTTCCTCTGACAGAGCAAAGGAGACTGAGAGGTTTGGACTGGGTGGAATTTACCACAGAGCAGCAATGCAGCTGTGGCAGATCATGCCCAGGCTGCCTTTTGGGGTTGGACCCAGAGTCATCCTTCCTTACTGGGCAGGCTATCCCTGCAGGAATCCCAGCAGCTCCAGTCAGGGGCTTACAGACAGAAATCTCATCTCCCTGGGACAGAGAACCTGGTGGGGAAATGGGAGGTTGCAGTCTCGGCCTCAGCAGATTTAATCTTTCCTGCCTACTTGCTCTGAAGAGACTGGCTGATCCAGATGAGGGAGATTCCTCCAGCCCAGTGCACCAGCTCCACTAAGGGAAAGTCAGACCGCCTACTTAAATGGGTCTTGGATCCCGTGCCTCCTGACTGGTTGAGACCTCCCAACAGGCGTCACCAGACACCTCATACAGGAGAGTTCCAGTTGGTACTCTGTGATGAAGCCTCTGAAGGAAGGAACAGCCAGCAATCTTTGCAGTTCTGCAGTCTCCACCAGTGATTCTCAGGCAAACAAGATCTGAAGTGAAACCCCAGCAAACAGCAGCAGGCCTGACTGTTAGAAGAGAAACAAACAGAAAGTAAAAACAATGACAAAGATCCCTCAAAAATTCCATCGAAAGGTCATCAGCTCAAAGTTCAAAGGTAGATAAATCCACAAGGATGAGCAAAAACACAGAAAATTCCAAAAGCCATAATGCCTCTTCTTTTCCAAAGGATTGAACCACTTCCCTAGTAAGGGCACAGAATAGGACTGAAGCTAAGATGGATGAACTGACAAAAGTAGGCTTCAGAAAATGGGTAATAATAAATTTCACTGAGCTAAAGGATTATGTTCTAACTCAATGCAAAGAAGCTAAGAACCATGATAAAAGATAACAGGAGCTATTAACTAGAATAACCAGTTTGGAGAGGAACAAAATGACCTGATTGAACTGAAAAACACAGCATAAGAACTTCATGATGCTAACACAACTATCAGTAGCCAAATCGATCAAGCAGAAGAGAGAATATCAGAGCTTGAAGACTATCTGGCTGAAATAAGGCAGGCAGACAAGATTAAAGAAAAAAGAATGAAAAGGAAAGAACAAAACCTCAAAGAACTATGGGACTATGTAAAAAGATCAAACCCACAACTGATTGGAGTACCTGAAAAAGATGGGAAGAATGGAACCAAATTGGAAAACACACTTCAGTATATCGTTAAGGAGAACTTTTCCAACATAGCAAGACAGGCCAATGTTCAAATTTAGGAAATACAGAGAACCCCCATAAGATACTTCATGAAAAGATCTACCTAAGACACACAATTATCAGATTCTCCAAGATTGAAATGAAGAAAAAAATGTTAAGTGCATCCTGTGAGAAAGACCAAGTCACCTACAAAACAAAGTCCATCAGACTAACAGCAGACCTCTCAGTGGAAACCCTCCAAGCCCGAAGAAATTGGGGCCAATAGTGAACATTTAAAAAAAAATAAATTCCAACACAGAACTTTATAACCTGCTCAATTAAGCTTTAAAATTAAAGAAGAAATAAAGTATTCTTCAAATAAGCAAATGCTGAGGGATTTTGTCACTACCAGGCCTGCCCTGCAAGAACCCCTGAAGGAAGCAATAAACATGGATAAGAAAATCCATTACCAGACACTACAAAAACATACTGAAGTACATAGACCAATGACATTATGAACCAACTACATTAATAAGTTTGCAAAATTAACTAGGGAACATCATGGCAGGATCAAATTCACACATAACAATATAAACCTTACATGTAAATGGGCTAAATGCACCAATTAAAACATACAGAATGGCAAGCTGGATAAAAAGACAAAATCTATTGGTGTGCTGTATTCAAGAGACACATCTTATGTGCAAAGATACACAGAGTCAAAATAAAGGGATGGAGGAAAATTTACCAAGAAAATTTCAAGCAGAAAAAAGCAGGAGCTGCAATCCTAGTTTCTCACAAAATAGACTTTTTAAGCGAACAAAGGTTAAAAAAATAAAAATTAAAAACAAGGGCATTATGTAATGTTAAAGGGTTCAATTCAACAAGAAGAGTGAATGAACTGTCCTAAATATATATACACACAATACAGAAGTGCCCAGATTCATAAAACACATTTTAAAGACCTACTAAGAGTCTTAGACCCCCACCCAATAATAGTGGGAGATTTAATACTCCACTGTCAGTATTAGATCATTGAGACAGAAAATTAACATTCAGGACTTGAACTCAGCTCTAGACCAAGTGGACCTGATAGATATCAATATATCCCTCTACATCAAAACAACAGAATATACATTTCTTTTTCTGCACCACATGGCACTTACTCTAAAATTGATCACATAATTGGAAGTAAAACACTCCTCAGCAGATGCAGAGAACTGAAATCATAGTAGTCTGTCATACCACAGCACAATCAAATTAGAATTCAAGAATAAAAAACCAACTCAAAACAACTACATAGAAATTGAACAACCTGCTCCTGAATGACTCCTGGGTAAATAATGAATTTAAGGCAGAAATCAGGAAGTTCTTTGAAACCAGTGAGAACAAAGAGATAACATACCAGAATTTCTGGGATACAGCTAAAGCAGTGTTAAGAGGAAAATTTATAGCACTGAATGCCCATATCAAAAAGCTAGAAAAGTCTCAAATTGATACCCTAAAATCGCAACTAAAAGAACTAGATAACCAAGAACAAATCCCAGAGCTAGCAGAAGACAAGAAATAAAAAAGCTTACAGCAGAATGAATTAGATAAAGACACAAACAAAAACTTGAAAAAATAAAATAAATGAATCCAGGAGCTGTTTTTTTAAAAAAGATTAATAAAATATGTAAACCACTAGCAAGACTGATTAAAAAAAAGAGAGAGAGAGAGGATTCAAAGAAACACAATCAATCAGAAATAATAAGGGGCATACCACCACAGACCTCATGGAAATGTAAACAACCATAAAAGAATACTATATGCACTTCTATGCAAATAAATTAGAAAATCTAGAAGAAATGGATAAATTCCTGGACACATACACCCTTCCAAGACCAAACCAGGAAGAAGATAAACCCCTAAATAGACTAATAACAAGTCCTGAAATTGAGGCAGTAATTAATAGCCTACCGACAACAAAAAAGTCCAGGTCCAGTTGAATTTATGGCTGAACTCTACCAGAAATACAGAGGAGCTGGTACCATTTCTTCTGAAACTATTCAAAACAATTGAAAAGGAGGGACTTCTCCCTAATTCAGTTTATGAGGTCAGCATTATTCTGACTCCAAAACCTCGGAGAGATACAACCAAAAAAGAAAACTTCAGTCCAATATCCCTGATGAACATTGATGCAAAAATCCTCAGTAAAATACTGGCAAACAGAATCCAGCAGCACATCAAAAAGCTTATCCACAACAATCAAGTCAACTTCATCCACGGGATACAGCCCAGTTCAGAATACACAAATATAAAATATAATTCATAATTATATTTTGAGTTTGTGTATTCAAAATATATTTATATAAAAATATATAATTCATAACATAAACAGAACTAAAGACAAAAAAAACCATATGATTATCTCAATAGACTCAGAAAAGGCCATTGATAAAATTCAATATCCCTGGCTGGGCACGGTGGCTCAAGCCTGTAATCCCAGCACTTTGGGAGGCCGAGGCGGGTAGATCACGAGGTCAGGAGATCGAGACCATCCTGGTCAACATGGGGAAACCTCATCTCTACTAAAAAATATACAAAAAATTAGCTGGGCATGGTGGTGTGTGCCTGTAATCCCAGCTACTCAGGAGGCTGAGGCAGGAGAATTGCCTGAACCCAGGAGGTGGAGGTTGCCGTGAGCCGAGATCGCGCCATTGCACTCCAGCCTGGGTAACAAGCGCGAAACTCCATCTCAAAAAAAAAAAAAAAAAAAATTCAATATTTCTTAATGTTAAAAACTCTCAAAAACTAGATATTGAAAGAACATACCTCAAAATAATAACCATGTGTAACAAACCCACAGCTAATATACTGAGTGGGCAAAAGCTGAAAGCCTTCCCCACTGGCATAAGACAGAGATGCCCCCTCTCACCACTCTTATTGAACATAGTGTTGGAAGTTCTGGACAGGGCAATTAGGGAAGAAAAAGAAATAAAGGATATTCAAATAGGAAGACAGAAAGTCAAATTATCTTTATTTGAATATGACATGATTCTGTATCTAGAAAACCCCATCAACTGAGCCCACAAGCTTCTTAAACTGATAAGCAACTTCAGCAAAGTCTCAGAATACAAAATCAACGTGCAGAAATCAGAAGCATTCCTATACACCAACACCAGACAAGCAGACAGCCAAATCATAAATGAACTCCCATTCAAAATTGCCACTAAGAGAATAAACTACCTAGGAATACGGTTAACAAGTAAAGTAAAGGACCTCTTCAAGAAGACCTAACTAAGCACTGCTCAAGGAAATCAGAGAGGACACAGCAGATGAAAAGCATTCCATGCTCATGGATAGGAAATCAATATTTTTAAAATGACCATACTGCCAAAACCAATTTATAGATTCAATGCTATTCCCATTAAACTACCATTGACATTCTTCACAGAATTAGAAAAGGACTATTACAAAATTTATATGGAACCAAAAAAGGGTTCACATAGCAAAGACAACCCTAAGAAAACAAAGCTGGAGGCATCACACTACCTGACTTCAAACTATAGTTTGGTTACAAAACTACAGTAACCAAAACTGCATGGTACTGGTACAGAAACAAACACATAGATGAATGGAACAGTAAGTACAGAGACCTTGGAAATAACACCACACATCTGCATTCATCTGATCTTCAACAAACCTGACCAAAATAAAAAACAGTGGGAAAAGGACTCCCTGTTTAATAAATGGTGTGGGGAGAACTGGCTAACCATATGCTGAAAATTGAAACTGGACCCTTTCCTTACACCTTATGCAAAAATTATCTCAAGATGGATTAAAAACTTAAATGTAAAATAAACCTATAAGAACCCTAGAAGAAAATCTAGGCAATACCATCCAGGACATAGGCATGGCAAACTTTTATGATTAAATTACCAAAAGCAATGGCAACAAAAGCAAAAATTGACCAATGGGATCTAATTAAACTAAAGAGCTTCAGCAAAGCAAATGAAAATTCAGAGCAGACAACTTACAGAATAGGGAAAGAACTGCAATCTCTCCATTTTTCAAAGGTCTAATATCCTTTGTCAGAATCTACAAGGAACTTAAGCATATTTACAAGAAAAAAACAACCCCACTAAAAAGTGGGCAAAGGAAATGAACAGACACTTTTCAATAAAAGACATATATGTGGCCAAAAGAATATAAAAAAAAGCGCATCACTGATCATTAGAGAAATTGTAAATTAAAGCCACAATGAGATACCATCTCATACCAGTCAGAACAGCAATTATTAAAAGGTCAAGAAACAACAGATGCTGGTGAGGTGGTGGGGAAATAAGAATGCTTCTACACTGTTGGTGTGAGTGTAAATTAGTTCAACCATTGTGGAAGACACTGTGGCAATGTCTCAAATATTTAGAACCAGAAATACCATTTGACCCAGCAATCCCATTACTGGGTATATATTCAAAGGAACATAAATTATTCTATTATAAAAATACATGTATGTGTATGTTCATTGCAGCACTATGCACAGTACCAAAGACATGGAATCCACCCAAATGCCCATCAATGACAGACTGAATAAAGAAAATGCGGTATAAATACAACCCAGAATACTATGCAACCATAAAAATGAATAAGACCATGTCCTTTACAGGGGCATGGATGAAGCTGGAAGCCATTATCTTCAGAAAACTAATGAGGGAACAGCAAACCAAACACCACGTTCTCACTGATAAGTGAGAGCTGAACATGGAGAAGACATGGACATAGGGAGGGGAACAACACTTACTGGAGCCTGTCAGGGTAGGGTGGGGTGGAGTCAGGGAGAGCATTAGGAAAAACATGCTGGGCTTAATACCAAGAAGATGGGTTGACAGGTGCAGCAAACCACCATGGCACACCTTTATCTATTTAACAAAACTGCACATCTAGCACATATACCCAGAACTTAAAAAAAATATAAAAGAAAGAAATCTGCAATGCCAAACAACAAAAATGGCAAATGTATGCACATTTCAGTGAATACGAAAGTAAAACAAAACATTTCTGTTTAATTTAAACAAAGTAAATAGACAAGCCAGACTATTCACTTATTATAACAACTTTAGAAATGAGGTTGGATTCTTCAGTATTATACTTATTAATTTCGTAACTGTGATGCATCTCAATCTTTTCTCTTGTTTGGAATAAATACCAGGTTGTGAGCAATGGCTTTGGTAGAATTTCCAAATAACTCATCAAATTCAACAACAGACTTTTCCTCTCCCTTTATGATTAATTCCAGATAATGTTTTTCCTTCCCATGTTTCTGCAAGCCTTCACTTCTCTAACCAACTTAATCATTTTATTTATTCCCAACATTTCCACAGGGAATAAAACTCTAGGCAATTACAAGATTAATAACAAGCATAAATACTGTATTCATTAATGTAGTTTTACAGTTTTGAATTTTAAATGTAGAGAAACTGCCAGAAAGCTCAATGGTAAGCTTCTGCTCATAGAAAAGGGATGTGTTGCTGGGCGTGGTGGCTCACGCCTGTATCCCAGCACTTTGGGAGGCCGAGGCGGGTGGATCATGAGACTATCCTGGCCAACATGGTGAAACCCCGTCTCTACTAAAAGTACAAAAAATTAGCTGGGCGTGGTGGTGCATGCCTGTAGTCCCAGCTATTCAGCAGGCTGGGGCAAGAGAATTGCTTGAAACCGGAAAACGGAAGTTGCAGTGAGCCGGGATCGCGCCACTGCACTGCAGCCTGGCAATAGAGCGAGACTCTGTCTCACAAAAAAAAAAAAAAAAGAAAGAAAGAAAAGAAAAGAAAAGGGATGTGCTGAATTGAGCCATATGTTAGCCCCAGCCTTTATAACAATACACATTCTATGAGATTACATGCATGGACTGCTTTATGCATTTTGCTGATAAATTTATAGCATGTGTCTTCTGAACATAATTAGATCTTGCTATGTGATAAAAACATTCTACTGATTTTATCTTGTAACTGAATACACTTGTTTTGTTAATTTTTAATGTCTGCTAAATTTAAATCGACTTTTGCTATAAATTGTATTAGTATGTAATTGACTCTGTAGTAAATGTTAATTTATTTTATATTTCATTTAAACTTATTGAAATACACATGCAATACCAGGAAGATCAACAAAAAGAACATAGGCCTTGAAAATTCTGATTCAATTACAAGTGTTAGGTACTTTATGTTATCAAAACATACAGTGCAAGGGAAGTGCCCTATTGCTCCTGGGGCATCAGTGGTAATTTCAAACAGAATGTAGAAGGACATTATGTGTTGTATAATTAAAACTAGTTTATCAACTCTCAGTCTCCCAATCTTGAAGAGATGGAAAAGAATGTTCTCTTTTAAGTTAAAATTGAAAGTTCTAAAATAAAAGAAATATAAAATGGAATTCATGTAGATAGACATGTATACTTGTATGACCTTATCAGTATACACGTAATGTATATTTCATACATTGCTATTAATTTTAAAAGGCAAATATCTTTTTATTAAAAATCATCCTTCCCATATCGATTTTATGTACATTATATTAAAAATATAGAAAACACATATATAATATGTGCATAAAACATGTATTTTTTTCATTGAAATGTTTTTTTATTTGCTAAGGTTTTTTAGCAACCTTTCTTTGAAAGGTTTTTTTATTTGCTCTTTAAACCAGTTCTACTTTACTATTCTTCAAAACAGGCAGTTTTTTTATTTGTTTTGAAAATATTATGTTACATTTTATGACAACATACCTGTCAAGTTTGCATAGTTTATCCTCATTAAAGAATTAGATGCTACCCTCATTGTAACTGTGATGTAGGTAATGCGTCATGAAACTCTTATGTGATGGAAAGCTGACAATTGCAGAACAGTAGCCCTTGGCCTTCATGGATCATGACCCACAGGTAGACTTCAAATACTTTAAGTGTTTACAAGTTTCTTACATGTTAAAGCAAAAGATCTTATCGAAGGCAATTTATGTGTCAAAATTGATAGGTATTTATTACATGTCTGACACAGCTTTCATGTGCAAAAGTTATTATTTTATATAATTTGCTTTATGTCCAATACAATATTAAATAATAATGGTATTTGTCAACGGCCTTGTAGAATCTCACTGTAAATGAAATGATGTTAATGCTTTTCTATTAAGATTTAAAATCACATTTGAACTTCCAACAACTGCTTAGTATATAGAAAGCTAGAAAAGCACCACTCTCTGTATTAGGCTGTTCTTACACTGCTAGATAGAAATATCCGAGGCTAGGCATTTTACAAAGAAAAGAGGTTTAATTGGCTCAAAGTTCTTCATGCTGTACAGGAAGCATAGTGCTGGCATCTACTTCTAGTCAGGCCTTAAGAAGCTTATAATATTGGTGGAAGTTGACAGGCAGCCAGCATGTCACATGATGAGAACAAGAGTAAGAGAGGAAGAAAGAAAGGTTCCAGATATTTAAGCAACCAGATTTCACATGAGCTAAGAGAGAACTCACTTGTTATCAAGGTGATTGTGCTAAACTATTCATTAAAATCACCCCAATGATCCAATCATCTCCCACCACACCCCACCTCCAACATTTGGACTCCCATTTTAACATGAGATTTGGTGGGCACAAACATCTAAACCATATGAGTCCATCCCTGCCTCCCCAAATCTCATGTCCTTCTCATGTTTCAAAATACAATCATGCTTTTGTGATAACCCTCAAAGTCTTAATTTGTTCCAGCAATAACTCAAAAGTCCCAAGTCTCAAGTACCAAGTCCAAAGGCTCATTTGGAGTTAGGTTCTTTCTACCATGAGCCTGTGAGATTAAATACTAGTTATTTACTGTCAAGATACAATGATGGTACAAGCTTTGTATAGATATTCCCATTCCAAAAGGGAGAAATTGAAAGGAAAGGGGCTACAGGCTCCACTCAAGTCTAAAACTTAGTAGAGCAGTCATTAAATCTTAAAGCTCCAAAATAATCTCATTTGACTCCATGCCCTGCATCCAAAGTACACTAGAGCAAGGGGTGGGTTCCAAAGGCCTTGGGTTGCTCTGTCCCTGTGGTTTTGCAGGGTGCAGGTCCAGTGGCTGGTCTCACAGGCTGGAGTTGAGTGCCTGTGGCTTTGCCAGTCTCAGAATAAAAGCTCCCAGTGGATCTATCATTTTCAGGTCTGGAGAAGAAGCCTCCTTCCCACAGCTCCAATAGGCAGTGCCCGGGTGTGGACTCCACACCAGGGGCTCCAATCCCACATATCCCCTCAGCACTACCCTAGTAAAGGTTTTCTGAGAGGGATCTGCCCCTGTAGCAGGTGAGTGCTTGAGCACTCAGACTTTCTCATACATGCTCTACAAGCTAAAGGGAAGATGCCAAGCCTCCTTCACTATTGCATTATATGTACCCACAGACTTCAAACCACATGGAAGCTACCAAGGCTTATGGTGGCCTATGCTCTCCAAAGCAGTGGCCTACGCAGTACCTGGGTCCAACCAAGCTGAAGCTGGAGCTAGAGCAGCCAGGATTCTGGAAATAGTGTCCTGAGATTGCCCAGGGTAGGTGGGCCAAGGATCTGCCAATAAAACCATTCTTTCTGCCTAGGCCTCTGGGTCTGTGATGAGAAAAGTTTTGTGAGAGATTTCTGAAATATCTTTGAGACCTTTGTTCCATTGTCTTAGATAGTAGCACTTGCCTCCCTTTTAGTAATGCTAATCTTTTAAGCAAGTGGCTACCTGAGCAGCCTACTTGTATTTCTCTCCTGAAAATGCCTTTTCCTTTTCTACCACATGGTCAGGCTGCAAATTTTCCAAATTTTGACACTCCACTTCTCTTTTAAATATGAGTTCCAACTTTAAACCATTACTATGCTCCAACATAAAATCATAGACTGTTTCACTTATTCAACTCTTTGCTACGTAGGGATTTCTTTCACCAGATACCTTAAGTCAACATTCTTAATTTCAAACTTTCTGAAAGCTTTAGGACATAAATGCAACACAGCCAAGTTCCTTGCTAGGGAATAACAAGGGTGACCTTTATAACAGTTCCTATAAGTTTCTCATTTCCATCTGAGATCTCCTCAGTCTTATGTTCCTGCCCATATCTCTCTCAGCATATTTATCTCAACCATTTAACAAGTTTGAGAAGTTCCAGACTTTCTTTCATCATTCTATCTTCTCCTGAGCCATCCAAACTCTACCAACCTCTGTCCATTATGCAGTTCTAAATCTACTTCTATATTTTTAGTTATCTTTATAGCAATACCCCACTCTTCAGTACCAATTTTCTCTTTTAGGCTGTTTTTACATTGCTATAAAGAAATATCTGAGGCTGGCTAATTTATACAGGAAAAAAAGGTTTAATTGGCTCACAGTTTTGCAGGCTGTACAAGAAGCATGGTACCAGCATCTGGTGAAACCCTGAGGAAGCTTTCAACCATGTGGGAAGGCAAAGAGGAAGCAGGCACATCACATGGTGAGAACAAGAGCAAGAGAGCGTGGGTTGGGGAGAGGTCCCAGACTTTTAAACATCCAGATCCTGTGTGAATTGAACTCACTTATCACCAAGGTAATGGTGCTAAATCATTATTGAGGGATCTGCCTCCATGATCCAGTCACCTTCCAGCAGGTCCCACCTCCAACACTGGGAATCACTTTTTAACATGAGATTTGAAGGGGACAAACATTCAAACCATACTGCTCCTATTCTTAAAGACAACAAAAAAAGCTAGACTATCTATACATTCATACTTTTCTTGAACATTCCATAGATTTGAGTTTATAGGTCAACCAAATAATTAAATATTTAACCAAAACATATTCCTTCTGGAAAAATGAGATTCAGGTACTTGCTTACCTGAAGAAGATGCTATGAGGGAGATGGTAAGATTAATCCGGATAAATTGTTTAACAAATGCTGAAGCCTGAGGGTGGGATAGCAGAGAATACAGAACTCCTGGTGGGTACAGTCTGAGAGAAGGAAACTTTTCTCTCACTCACAGGATTTTTTCCATAGAACTCAACAGCCTCACCCAAAAGATTGTTGAGCATCCTAAAATGTCTCCCATATGATGCTATTCTGGGTTAAGGGAGACTCAGCAGCTGTGGTAAAAGTCCATAACAAGCCTCAAATTGCTTCTCCCATGCCCCCACTCTTTTTTTTTTTTTTCTGGTACAGGAAATAAAGTTTTACGCTGTTGGTGAAGAGCACTATACATCATGACAGAAAAATCACTCCAACCTAGTGGAAGTAGTAAAAATGTGCTGTTATTAGTCTCCTCCAGTTGAGGGCAGAGCATGGTCATTTAAAGGCCCTAATACTGAAACCCAGGAAATGCAGTATTTGCCAGGATGAAAGCTTAATCAGAACCACAGTGAATGCCTTCCCCAAGCCCCCAACCACCAACAGGTTAGCAAGCGTCAAATAACAAGGAACAGCTCATTAATAACTGGATTGATTCAATGCTCTGAACCAAAGGCAAAGCAGAAGGAAAGTAATATCCAGTAAAGAGAAAAGAAAAAAAAAAAAACATAAAACCACTTATTTGCCTCAGAATTGATAACACATTTCTAATTTTCAAAAATTTTATGACATATAAAAATACAAAACCCATACTCTCAAGGGAAGCAGAAGTCAACAGAAATTTAAGTCATCCATTAGAAAGCATTGAGTTGTTTAGATACTATAAGAACCTTGGACTTTCTTATTTCTCAGCCTACATCACATTTATTAGATAGTAGAAATTAGAATTAGAAAAGTTAATGGAGGCTAATAGGCCAGTTTACAGGGAGTAAAATGTTTGATTGTCATAATCTAAGTCCTGTGTCAAGAGAGCATTCAATTATAGACATTAGTTTCCATTTAGAGGTATGTGACACATTTCTGAGATATTGCCATTTTAAATGATTATATACTTAAGTACTTAAAGAAATAGGCTAACATGTAATTATAAGGACAGCTACCTCTCTTATTGATGATGGATAAATTCTTTCTGTCCCTTTGATTGCCCTTTAGATCTCGTATGCAATGAATTGTAATAATTATTTATAATGACAACCTCACCTTTGCCCTTGCATAGTCCATTTTAATTTATCTAATTATTTAAAATAATGTCATAAGTATCCTCAAACATACAACCAAAACATAGCTCTTCTCCATGAGATTTGCTACTGATTAACTTAATACTAATCATCCAAATGGATGTTTGAGGAGCCTGCTGACCTCTACCAGCGTAATTATAATGGTTTAGAAGAGGTTTTTCTTTACTTTTTCAGACTGATAACATTTTCTTCTTAAAAACTGAACACTTCCCAGCGTAGTGACTACATGACTTCTTTGGAATTATTTTTAAACTATTGCTATTTTTTAACTAAATGGCAGCACTATGATAATGTTAGAGATTTTAACTTTATATACATAGAGATTTATAAATAACCACATTGGTTACTGCTATTTAACATATTACATAACTTGTTGACTGGCATAAAGTCTTCAAATGCAGGAGATAAAAAATGAAATGATCAGATGAGATGTTTTCCTAGTTAAGGATTTTAAAATTATCTAAATTGTTTCAATTTTTGTATTAATGAATTTGGTAATAGATATGTTTCACTTAGTGCTCATTTTATCTTTTCTACTGAAACATCCAATGCTCATATTTTCCTCTAAAATGTAATAATGAAACTTTACCCCAGGTTATCATTTTATCTTATTGTTAAAGAAGCTGGAAAGTGACACTAAAATAAACCAATACAAGCAAAATAGACTTCAAATAATGTTCTTTAAAACCTATTTTCAACATTTCCCAACTCCAACTTTTCATCTTCTTATTCCTTTTTATTTAAAAAAAACTGTGTCTCCAGCAGTATTTTAATTTCAGAATCAATTTCATAATACATGTTTTAATATAAACTCAGTCTTAGAAACCTCTGTATTTAAAAGTAATCTAGAATAGGTTAGGTGTATATTGGGAAATATTTAAGATGCGTTTAATTCTTCCCTATCCTTCCAAGGCAGTGTCAGCTACATCTATGACATGATGGACAGTGATGCAATCTATTAAACAAGTTAGCCTGTAAAATAAGGTGTGAAAAATAGCAATCAACAACTGATTTCGTGACATTCAGAGATAACCACTGTTGCAATGTGTGACATTGACTATGAAGAGAATAATATTTTGATGAGCAGAAATAAATTTGTGTAAGTTTTCTAAGTGTTTATCTTGGTATAATTTGATCACTACCTTCTCAGTCACAACAGGAATCTTTTATGCTTAACCAGTACATTATAGAGGTATATAGTAACAACTATAGGAGCGAACAAAAGGGGATGGCTTTTGTTTGCTAGTTTGGCTTACACAAGGGAGAATCAGAAGATATACCATAGAAGTGTGATCCTCAATTTGGTTATACAAGATGAGTATAATGGCAATAGATTGAGATAAAAAGAAACAAATGTGCAAAATCCCAGGAGAACAAAAGATCTTGCTATATTTGGAAAATAATGAGAATTTCAGTAAAGGTTTATAATAATCTCTGCTAGACATGCTACATGGTCACACCAATGACCCTTCTACTCTGAGAGAGTGTCCCTAAATTATCAGTGGAATTGAGTTATCAGCCACTGCAGGCACTAACTGTGAATGCAGATATCTCCAAAAGGCATATATCACACAAACTGGAGTATCGTCTGCACCTGATGCCCTCACTGGGGATAATTTGAGTGACCTTTAGGTGAGACCAGTAAAATAAAGAACAACATTATTCTGGTTGCAGATCCAGAAACTGCAGTGCACATCCAAGACATCGTTAAATTAAACTGTCAACTCAACCTCCTGCTACCTCTCAACTGTATGCTAAGAAAAATGGTCTGGCCCTGGGATTTGATTTTACCCTCCTTAGGAATAAGTTAGCCTGTTGTTACTGTTTCATGGATGCTGGCAGTAGACATGAGACTCCTAGGTAGAAGGTAAAGAATTTAATTACTCCTGGCAGTATGAGCATCATGTTTACATTATTTTTTCTTGTTTCGCTGGTTCAATGGGGTCAGTGCAGACAGCCTAGATGGTGGCTGCACATGCAGTGGCTTGCACTACAGGAGACTACTGAGCATTGATAACTAACCTACTCTAAGCAGTAAGCAAGCTCACTCTGTTCTAGAGGGAGACATTATCTCATCCCTCAAGGTTGCTCACTGTAAACACAACTATGAGAAATGGCCAAGGGAAAGAGCTGTCAGGACCTTGCATGCTTAGTGTACCCACTAAAACTAAGGAGTATGAGACTTCGTGGAGGACTGTTACCCAACAAAAACGTAGATGAGATTATTGAAGTAAGTTCACATTCAGAATGTTATTCCACA
Source organism: Callithrix jacchus (assembly GCF_049354715.1). NCBI lineage: Eukaryota > Metazoa > Chordata > Mammalia > Primates > Cebidae > Callithrix > Callithrix jacchus. The sequence continues at coordinate 56,987,740 of NC_133515.1, read as the reverse complement.
TAAGACTGTCCTACTTCCATTCATGTATTCATTTAGTTAATTGTGATATCAGTCCCCTACTTTTATTTATGTATTCACTTCATTATTTATGAGGAAATAAAATTTCACTGTATTTTTCAGTGTTCCTGTAAAAATATTTAGCCTGGCCGGGTACGGTGGCTCATGCCTGTAATCCCAGCACTTTGGGAGGCCGACGCAGGCAGATCATAAGGTCAGGAAATGGAGACCATCCTGGCCCACATGGTGAAATCCCGTCTCGACTAAAAATACAAAAAAAAAAATTATCTGGGCGTGGTGGCACACGCCTGTAGTCCCAGCTACTTGGGAGGCTTAGGCAGGACAATTGCTTGAAGCCAGGAGGTGTCGATTGCAGGGAGCTGAGATTGCACCACTGCACTACAGCCTGGGCGACAGTGCAAGACTCCGACTCAAAAAAAAAAAAAAAAATTAGCCTGCTGAGACACTGAAGCATTTTACTCTTCACATACATGAGAATTTGGTCTGTAGCTATTTGTCTATTTAATGGTTCTGATATGAAGGATAATAAAGTGAATATTTTCTCAAGAAAACCAAATGGTTATATTCTGGAATGGTTTCCCAGATTAAGCTTCAAGATGCCAAAGAGACTGGAAAACTCTCTCTCCAGTATTGTTATTTCAGAAGAAACAATGCCTCAGACACACGGAACTATCTGCATCCTGGAGATATTGTATTTACATACCAAATGATCAGAGTAAGGATTTAGCTCCATTAGGATTCAGGGTCTCTAAGGAAATCCTTTTAGAAAGGAAGGGAGTCAGTGGCCTCTTTCTTCTTTATTAGCAGAGAACAACAAAAAACATTTTCCTTTGTCTCTATCCTATGGAGTATCTGATACTTAGAAAAAAAAATCTATCAGCTTTCATCATGTCACCACAAAGTTAAGAGAAGAGGAGTGGATGCATTCATTTTTTACTGTGAGATAATAAGCAATCTGTCTCTGACCCCGGATATCTCCCAGGAGCATTAGGATAAAATGTTTAAAAGATGAATATTAAAAAGAAACAATTAGGCAGTATATTCCACAGATATCTATTACAGACCTATTATGTGCCATCTGCAGTTTTCATGCCAAAGATAAATCAGTGCTAAAAGAAGCATGGCACCTAACAAATGGAGTTTGCAGTGTAGAAAAAAGATTCTCTAAGCCCAAATAATACAATTACATGCACTATTATAAATTATTATAACTGCTGTAAAAATAAATCAGGTTGTTAGGAAGGAGAGCAAGGAAAATCTAATTAAGATTAGTAGACAAGCAAGATCTCTCTTAGAAATTACTTCATAGCACTTAACATATATTGATAACAATGAAGATAGAGACTATATGTATGTATTTATCTTCCTATTTATCATCATTTTTTTCTTTCCTTTGTCTTCTAGCTTTGCCACTAAGTTATCCTAGTACCTAGAATAAAGCTTTTTAAATAATAGAAAGTCAAGAAATATATGTGGAATAAATGAATGAATGAAAAGTTATCTGGGCATTTAAACTTAGCCCTAAAGTGAGGTGATGAGTCAGGCCATAAATGGAGAAAAACCAGATTTAGGAAAAAGCATTTTGAACTTCACAGGAGTAAACAATAATTTACTGGCCATATTAAGGATATTATATTTATCTCAAGATAATAATTTTTACTTTTTAGCAAAGGGATGACAATACCCAAATTTATATATTTTTAAAAAGTTATGCTGGCTATGGAGTGAACAATGGTTGCTCTGAGAGAAAGAGGAAGTAGAAAACTCACTTAAGAAGTCCTTCATTATTAGGCTATGGTGGACAGGTGAGGAAGGTGACAGCAGACATAGAAATAAGGGCTAAAATTTAAGATAGGACTTTTACTTCTAATCATAGGGAGTTGCTGATGAAGATGGAGAGAGAAGCTGGTATGGCTGTTGATCACTAGGTCACAGCTTGAAGTATAGAGCACGTGGTAGTGCCATGTGGAAAGATGGAGACGTATGAAGGAGAAATATAAATGGAAGATCCAAAAGTTAGGAGTTCAGTTTAGGACAAGTGAAATTTTAGATCAATGGAAGGTAACCAGATGGAGAGATCAAGATATACGGTTTTGAAAGATCAGCACTATATATATAGCTATCTACAACGTCAGTATACCTATGTGACATTTAAAGGCAGAAGAATAGATGAGATGATCTAGAAAGTGTTTAAATGAAAAGGGCAAGAGGAAGGCAGTTAGAGGATGGATAAGGAGTCTAAAAGGAAACGGAAGAGTGGCTAGAAAGGAAAAGGCAAACATGGTGAGTAGGTAGTAAGTCTAGAGCAGAAAAGTCCTTAGAAAAGAAGGAACAGAAATGGGGTGATTCTGAGAACACTGTAAGAAGAGTTAAAAAAAACTCCATTGGATTTAATAATGCAAAAGTTATTGATGACACTAGCAGAAGCAGTTTTCATAGAATTTGGGTATGGAAGCCAGATAGGAATCCATTGAAATCTAAATGTGTGGCATTGTTCTGTGAGCTCTGAAAGGATGACTCAAGAATGCATGCAGCCTGAAAATTAAATCCATGGCAAAGAAGTGAAATATAAGTAACAGCAAATTAATCAGTAACACATTTGGGGAATTATTGATTGTAACACATGACTCATTTTGTAGCTGATTTTAAAAATACTGGAACCATATCTCTGGCCAATAATGATTTGCAAAATGACTGTGGAAGCATTTAAAGGACTGTTAAGCATAAGGTGCTTCATGAAAAAATTTGGATCATGCTAGAAATATATACAGTTAAATACGTATATTTAAATTTTAATTACTAAAAATAAAACCCATAGAATCCAAACCAGCAGATGAAGTACAAAATGAGGGAGAGAGAAAGGAAGAAATGAAAAGAAAGTGCTAGGATGCAAATGACTCAGAAGTTTTCAAGGCTAAATGATTGGGAAGATAACATTTACATAAATGGAAAAGGATATGCAAGAATATGAGACAAAGGCAAAAGATTTAAAAGCATAGTTTACTAACTTGTCAAGGATAATGAGCACCAATTTGAATTAGCAGCCCCTTAAAAGGTGTAGACAGTGAATTGAAAAAAAAAACCACTAAGAATTTGTGTTTCTACATATGCAAAATTTACTAGTTCCTTACCACTGGAATGAAATGTGATTGAAAAAATGATATACTGATTAAAATTTTGCTCTTAGGAATGCATTCCCATCACAGTGAAAAGAAAAAAACCTCTATCTACAAGATTAGAGTAGAGGTAATATTGGCTTTCTTAGCTTTCAAAACAGAGGCCAAAGAATTTAAACAAAAAACAGAAAGACTTTACAACATTTGAACAAGAAAACCTACTCCTTTCCTCAACCTAGTCATAATAGAGCAAACATTTACTCTTAGTGCAAACTAGACACCAAGCAAGTACAATAGGAACACGAAGATCTTATATGTCAAGGGAGAGAACACTGTCAGTACTTTATTACTACATTTTGTAGGATGTAGTAGGAGACACGTCCATAACATCATCATCATGACTTTGTGCTTCCATTCATTCCTTCACCAAGCATGAGTTCCAAGCTTGTTTCAACTTCATCCTATAGTTGAACATCCTATAGTTATTTAAGTGATCATAACCAGCTATCTTATAATTGCTGCGTACTTTATATTATTTTATACTGAATTCTGTATTTTTTTTACACAGTCCTAAGAGGTAAGTTGGTGTGGCTATGATATCAACTTTACAGATGAAAACATTCTGATTTGGAGAGATGAAATGTCTCTCCTAGGTTTATAAGTTTTTAAAGGCAATTAAAAAATGGGCAGTTCTCAGATTTGCTAACTTTGGTTTTTCTTTGTATTAAAGTATATTTTCAGACAATATTATATAATAAATGTTAGCTGTAAAGTTGGTTTGATTAAGCTCATTTGCAAAATAAAGAATTTGGAGCATAATTACATTAGTGTATTTTAAATTAAGAAACCCATACTAAGTGGGGTTAATTTGATTTAAATTTATGCTTACAGCAACTTCCATAATAAAATATTTTAACAATAAATAAGAACTGAAGGAGTATATAGACACAATTATTCTGAGAAGCCTTATTGGCATTATGGGTATTAAAGATTGCAATCAGGCAGGGTTTTGTTGGTAAAACATAAAGATTTCTAGTCTCTCTGCTTTGTGTAGTTTGGTTCTTAACCTCATGAAAACATAGATTAATGTGTAAAATAAAGGAGTGATAGAATCAGCAACTGCTGTCACAGGACCTGGACCAAGTAATTTGCTAGAGCATTAGGCAACTGCTGACATACCTCTCTTCTGCCTAGTCTTCAAAAATTTACAGTAGAGGAGGTGGCCTGGCTCCACTCTCATTTCCCTCCAGTAGGTCATCCTAACAGCCAAATGCGGTCAACCTGATGCAGAGATTTGAAAGTAAGGCCTAACTTTTCAAAAACTCTAGAGCAGTGACTTACAAACTTGATTGTAGAATAATAATTAACACATGAGCTATTAAAAAACACAGATGTGTAGTCTTCACCCCTTGGAAGTTTGGTTCTCTGGCCGTAGAGTGTGCTTTGGGCATCTGTAATTATTTAAAACCCCTCTAGATGATTTGGCTGTTAAGATGGAAATAACTATTTTACTTGTCAACTACCAGCCTATGAGGCTGGGGACTCTCTTGTAGCTTCTTCTAACTTCTGAATTCTCAGCCTACTGCTTTAGATACACTCCATTCTCAAGGGAAAGAGAGCAGTTTGTTTTCTTCAAAAAAGGTCAGGACATTTATTGGACATATTTTCATATTGGTGGAGGGTACTATTATTTGTGGAGGATACCTCATGATAACATTGTCTATTTGCTGCCTGGGACAGAACATCAGGTCTTGTATTTTCCTTCTTGTGAGCATTATTAAGTAGCTAAATTAGATAGAGCCATCTTAATAATCTATAACTCTATCTTTCTACATTTCAGTCTGTCCAGTAGTAAAACAAAAGGGTCACTGGTACATATAGTGATGGTTCTGAGTTTTAATGGCTACCTTCTTTTTTTTATTTAATTGACAGATAATTGTACTAATTCATGGGGTACATAGGTACATGAAATATGTCAAATCAGGATTTCAGCATATCCATCATATGAAACATTTATTATTTCTTTGTGTTGGGAGCATTCAATATTCTTCTGGCTATTTGGAAGTATATAATATTTTATTATTAACTATAGTCATCTTATAGTGGCATAAAACACTAGAACTTATTTCTTCTACCTAGCTCTAGTTTTGTACCTGAGGATAGGATTCCTCAGTTTAGATTTTGATTAGGAGGAGATAGTAATCCAGTTAAGCCTCAAGCCTAGACCATATACCCAGTTTTATAAGACCCCTAAACTGGGAATTTTGGAGCTAATGAATCACCTCTAATATGACCATACATCAGATACTCTCTTTGAAAGTTTCCTGCATTCAGTATGCCTGGGAGTATCTTCAGCCTCTTCAATTTGCTTCTGAGATTTTTTTCTGGCCTTATTGTCTATATCACGTAGTGCCTTCCATTATTAAAAAATAAAAACACTGTACTTCAAGGCACTGACAATCATGTACACATTCTCATCTGTCTTTTCTCACAGCTATTCCATCGTCCCCAGGTCAGAGTCCTGTTGCTCCTCACTCTTTGGGAGAAAGAGTCGAGAAACAGTTTCCAGTTCTCTGAACTATGTTTATTGAGGCCGTAATCTGTGCATAGTTCCCAAGGTGCAAACTTCTTTAAGCTGACTGTAACTAATTCTCTCCCAAGTGCATGCGTTTACCACCAGAGTACCAAGGTTGGGTCATATCAATATAGTCACCACTGAATGAGCTGTTGATTTTGTATCTTATTGAAGTTTCCTTGTAATATTGGGACAAATCCACTCCCAGCAAGCCCCTCTGTCAAAGCATTATCAAAATAAATGCTCTGGTCTAAATCTCTCTCTCTTCAGAAATGATTGTGATTATTGTCATAGAAGTCTTCATAATCCCATAGGGGAAAAGTAGCGTTGAAAATTGATGTAGTGAAATGTCACATTTTATAATAAAATCTCAGTCTTACTTACTTGGGTTTCCTCCATCCTTAATACTGTATAATTTATATACTAATATTTGTACATATCTATCTCTATGTATCCACCTATATATCTATAAATCTATCTCGATCCATCATATATCTATCTCTATTAGCTACATATCATCTACTTATATCTACTCCCTCCTTATGAAGATATTAATTTATTAGTTTTGTGTAACTCTACTGACCTGGAGTAAACTGAGATACATGGGAGTTTTAAGCTTAGCACAAATTCTGCAAAAGATTTATGTTCAATATATCTTTTTTAAATATGTATTTTAAAATGAGCTTCCCAAAATACTTATTCCAAACACCAAGCAAGAAGAAATGGTATCTAACCCATTTGGAGTCTGATATATGTTTTTCTTAACAAATTTTTTATATAGCTTGAGGTTTTTTTATATGATTTTTTAATTATTGTGTTAGGAATTCTTTTCATTGAAAGATTATTAATATAAGTCATAGCAATAATAATATAAAGATTAATTTTATATATTCACATTCCTCAGTAAAAGTTAATATGATAAAATTTCCATAGAGTTGATTTTTTTTTCAACTTTATTCTTGAGTATGACCCAATAAATATGATTTACAGGGCAATTATGCAAAACTGTTTGTATTATCACTTTGGATAAAAGTACTTTATAAAATAATCTAACAAAATGGTGACTAAAGGCACAGCATGTCCCCAAAATGAAACCATAAAGGCTCTCGTCTTTCTTATTCTTATACTAAGTCCTGTTCCTAGAGTTTCTATGAGCTCTGAAAAAAATTTCTTAGACCCCCCAAATGATAATATCCCTACTAAGCATAATTCCTCACCAAGGAAATATCTAGTGGCTGCCCTGATTTTGAAATATATTCTGACTAGTGCCCCAGATTTGATTCATTTGAAATCTAACGTTTAGAAACCATCAAACATGTGCACAATAAGGAATAGTGCATAATTCTCTCCTGTAATTAGTACTGAATCATTCTAGATGGGCTGGAAAAATCTTTCATGTGCCCAGACCCGTGTACTTCAAGAGCCATCTAGCTAAAGAAAGTGGGAATGAAACTTGATTCCACTCTCAAGGCAAGAAACTCAGCTAACCATCTTCGAATTGCATTTTAGCCTCTGGAAGGTTTGACAAATGTTTGGTTAGTCTAGAAAGAGACATTTGGGAAGGACACATTCCTCAGAATTGTATGTATCTGAATCCTCTTTTTGTGTGCATATTTTAAACATAATTTTGAAAATGTATGTACTCACTATTATATTTTAAGATGACTAAAAATGTTTTATTTCAATTTTAAATAGTTAGAAAAAATAATTTGAAGTAGATTATGTGAATCCTTAAACAATTTTGAGTCACATGAAACTACATATTATCATATATATATATACACACACATGCATAAAATGTTTTAAAAATCAGTTACTGTACACCATTCCTTTATCTTCTTTAATACATTTTTTCATTACACTTAGTCCATGGAATTTCATTCTAATCTATTTTAAACTTAAAAGTCATTCTTCATCATTCTATTTTATTCCTTTGCAATAAATACCTGTATATACACTTAGTTTTGTGTGAAGCAAAAGTTTCAAAGATAATTATTTTCTTGTAAACTGTTTTGTTTAATATTAGAACACCAAATGTCAGAAGATTTAAAAATAATTATATAACAATTTAACAATAATTAATAAATATAAAAGTATAATTTTACTGGAAATATAAGTATGAGATGAATGGCAAGTTTTAAAGAATTTGATTTATTATATCTGTGGACAGATAATTTCTTATTAAATATCATATGGCTAAATATTTTTTATTTCTGTCATTATTTTAAACTTTGAAAAGCTAATGAACATAAATTAGCAAATAAAAACAGAATGGAGTTCTATACCAAATGTTACATAGTAATCATAATTTTGACTTTCTATATGCTGATGGTTTAACTAAGTCCTGTGTCAATATTGTTGAAATTAAGACCATTGGTAACAATCTGCCTTACAAAGTGATTTCTTACTCAGTCATTGATTTATTCTTTTTTTCAACACTAACAACCATATTTATAATTCTTTCCTTTTTAGTAGTTGAGAGATAAGCCATCAGAAAGGAAAATCTATAGGATACCTTAATAACAGATACATTCTCAGGCAGACTCATTAGGAAAGTATACATATGGTAATTGAAAATTGAAAATTTAAGTTTCTTAATAATCTTTATGACCATGTACTCCTAGGAAAGTTTTAATATACTCCAATGTGTCCCTACAAATCACATCTAAGACTCCTAGAGTAAAGTAAGGAATTGAATTGGCCTAAAGCAGCAGAATCCCTTGAACCCAGGAGGTGGAGGTTGCAGTGAGCTGTGATTACGCTGGTGCACTCCAGCCTGAGCAAGAAAGAGAGACTCCAACTCAAAAAAAAAAAAAAATCAAAGGAAAATTAAAATTAAAAAAAAAAAAAGAAAGAACTGGCCTAAATTATTACCTTCATTTCAAGTATATAAACTGAATTAAGTGAGGAAGAAGCATTTCCTGAGCCATAAGTATTTATAACAGATCATGCTTAGGTTTTAGCTATTTATGCTTCTCTTAAAAAACAAAAACAAAAGGACGCTTGTCTTATGTTCCTTAGACCCGGAAAACACATTGATTCATGACAATGCATTTTCAAAAACCCATTTCAATTTGTTTTTTTAACATACATAGGTTGCAGATCAAACATACTACATAACTTTTCTTGTGTATCTAATCAAGCTTAATGGTATTACACCTTCGAGTTTCTTTTGTCTACAATAGACAGTAGGAAAAACGAGTTGAAAATTAAAAGGAGAGATATTGAAATTATTGTTTTCTCTCAACCAGTGTAATTCTACCCTCACAATGATGATGGTAGTATAGTTTCATAAGTTTTCATTCACTTTTTAGAAAAGTAAATCTGCATCTAATTATTTATAAAGGAAGAAAATTAGGAAATTGTTATTTTATGTTCAGCATACATATATATAACATGAAGAATCTAATTAGAAACAAATAATTAAAACATCATAGAAACTATTAAATTTGGGCTACTTCCTAAACATACTCATCCCTTGAAGGACAGAGCAAAGGCATCTAACTAGTGCCACCTATGCCATTTTGGTACTAACATCTGTTTCTTTATCAAGAAAGTTCATTTATAAAAGAATCTAAAAGATAAAAGTAATACAAGATCAAGCTTTATACTGACATTCTATTGCATGGATTTATTGTTAAAAGTGCTACCAGAGCATAAGAAACTTGTAGATAACTTCAAGTTGAATAGGTTTAACTGAACCTATTTAAAGAAAGAATTGAGATTAGAAGTATAGGGTATATACAATTGCCCTTCTGAGCACAATTTATCTCACTTAATAGTGCAGTTAAATCTGTACCATTCCCCTAGCAATAATGAGTGCTGAGTATTTCAGAAATCCTGATCTCCAATGCATAATTCAAGAAAACAAACGGGTGCTTTTAGATTTCCTTCCGTGTAAAATCTAGATCTAGATTTACTCTTTTCTAAACTTAATGCCCCACTTCACTGATACATAAGAACTACTTTTATTTACCTGCAATTCAAGGCCTCAGTGCTTTACCCTTTGTCTTCCTGCTTTATGATGTTGTAGTAGTTTTTTACACAAATACCAAATAGAAATGGACAATGCAGACATTACCCCAACAAATATGTTCATTTAGGCACTGATTAATCACACTTAAAGTGAGGTATGTTAAATTTTCTCTTACAACATAGTAAAACCAAGTATATCAATTCCTTCATTGTCAGAATAACATAAAAGACATGGAGGAAGACTAGGATTGAGCAAATTAGTTCCATTGCTTTTTTTTTTTTAACCATTTGTGTAATTTTTGATGAGTTGCTTGTGTTCTGTCAAGATCTCACTATTAACTACATTTGTCAATAAGATTGTAATAGCCACTGTGCTCTTTATCCTCCAGGCTGATGGCAATTTTCAAATCTTTTGAAAAAGTCAAAACCCTTTCTTTACATTTGATCCTAACCTATTATTACTCTATGAATTAATCCTAAAAGTCAGTACTTAATAATGTGGCTTTTCATTTTCTTTTTCTTTTTCTGTTCTTGTGTCAGTTTGCTGAGGATGACGTTCTCCAGATTCATCCATGTCCCTACAGACGACACAAACTCATCATTTCTGATTGCTGCATAATATTCCATGGTGTATATGTGCCACATTTTTCCAATCCAGTCTATTATCAATGGGCATTTTGGTTGATTCCAGGTCACCGCATATTCTCACTCATAGGCGGGTGATGAAAAATGAGAACACATGGACACAGAAAGGGGAGTACTAAACACTGGGGTCTATTGGGGGGAAAAGGGGAGGGCCAGTGGGAGGGGGAGGTGGAGAGGGATAGCCTGGGGAGAAATGCCAAATGTGGGTGAAGGGGAGAAGGAAAGAAAAGCACACTGCCATGTGTGTTCCTACGCAACTGTCTTGCATGCTCTGCTCATGTACCCCAAAACCTAAAATCCAATAAAAAATTTAAAAAAAAAATAATGTGGTTTTTCAATCATGAGCAAGAGTGACTGCCCTTTCTGTCTGTCACTGTCTTCAAACCCACCATTTCTCTCTACTAGTTAGCAAGTTAGCTACTTACCAAGTTGCTTCTAGGCAATTGTGTTTGGCACCTGGCCTCTTAGAGTTCTCTGCTTCTTACAATATTATAAGATGCTTGGGGCCTAGAAATCACATGGAGCAACCACCATTCAATTTATATGTGGGGATGATATTTTCCTTTACACATTTCTCAATGTCAATGGCTCTCGCACTCCCAAGGCCAGAATATCCATCAGCATGATTGATCTTGTTTTCACCTTAGAATAGTTCTTGACCTCAATGGAGCTTTTTAAAGTACTGATGCTTTCACTAATGTGGACTGTGGCCTAGGCACCTTCAAGCTTCCCAAGAGCTAAAAAGATTATTAATCACTAATCTAGAAGAATCTAGAGTATTCCTTAAGAAATTTTTTAAAATATTTTCATATAATTTCTAATTTTCAAGCATGGGAAATTACTAGAAGATACCTGCTGTTTTTCTTGAGAATTCAAATTAATAGAAAATATTTAATATCTTAGAACTGTTCACTTCTGGTTTCACTGTAATGAAAGTAATTGAATATAATAACTGCCCTATGCAAGACAGACATATATGTTATATTTTGGCCTAATGAGACTTGAAATCCATAGACAGAAACACTATATAAAGGAAAGATATTTCACAGGCTACTGAGCACTTCAAATAGATTTTTTTGAAGCTAAGATATACTATAATACATAAAAATTTGTTAATATTGATATATGATAGTAAATAATATTTTTTGCTGGTGTGTGTGTTGGACTGATTAGGTTTGTGAACAGATTTAGACTGAATCGTTTTTACCTCAATTTTCATTCATGTGCTAAGATGCATTTAGTTCCTCATTGATGTCTATTACACGTACATTATGTTCTTAAAGAACACATGTAAATATATATAGCACATGTGGCAAAATGTTGAGTCTGAGTAATGACAATATGATGAATTCAATAGCTGTCTAGAAAGAGACTAGATATCTTTCATATCTTAAAAAAATAAAATCTAAAAATCTGAAAATGTTTACTTACAAAGTGGTTTTTTTCCAGAAAAATCTGAAAAGCACATATCACAATGTATCATGTGATAACATTGATTATCGTATCACTACCAATTGTTATATCACATTATCTATGTTTCTACATATCCTATTGTAAGAAAACAATAGGATATGAACAAATAGTGCATGGCAGGGAGATATTTTAATTGAGAGTTTGCATGCAAGAAAAGGTCTAGAACATGAGACAAACTTCAAAGAGAATACTGGGTGTTACATGACAACAATCACAAACAACAATGAATTGGAGGGTAGAAGCAGAGGTTAAGTCATGGAGATGGGTGGGAACATAGGGATCTGAGCAACCAAACTTCAGAATAAGAGTTGTGATAAAAGATAAAAATAAAACAGATACATAAACCAATAGAAGAGGATAGAAGAGAACCCAGAAATAAATCCACACATTTACAGCTAACTGACTTTTGACAACAGCATCAGGAAGATGCATTTGGGAAAGGACAGCCTCTTCAACAGTGGTGCTATGGAAACAGGATATCCATAAGCAGAAGAATGAAACTAAACTTCTTTCTCTTACCATATACAAAAATTAAATCAAAATATATTAAAATCTTAAATGTAAGACCTGAAACTATGAAACTCCTAGAAGAAAACATTGAGAAATACTTCAAGACATTGGTCTGGGCAACAATTTCTTGAGTATGATCTCAAAAGCACAGGCAAATAAAACAAAAATGGATACATTAGATCACATCAAGTTAAAGAGCTTCTGCACAACAAAGGAAACAATCAACAAAGTGAAGAGACAAGTTACAGAATGGGATAAAATATTTGCAAACTATTCAACTGACAAGTGATTAATAATCAGGATTTATAAGAAACTCAACACAGTAGCAAAAAATAATGATCCAAGTAAGAAATGGGCAAAAATTCTGAATAGATGTTTCTTAAAAGAATACATACAACAGATAGATGAAAAAAATGCCCAGTATGAATAACTATCAGAGAAATGCAAATTAAAACCACATAAGATATCATCTTACCCTAGTTAGAATGACTTTTATCTAAAAGGGAATAATGAATACTGGTGTGAATGTGGAGAAGGGGGAGTGCTAATACGCTGTTGTGGGAATGTAAATTAGTACAGTCACTGCAAAAGATAGTAGGGAAGTTCCTCGAAAAACTAAAACCAGAACTATCATGTGATCCAGCAATCCCACCGCTGAATATTTATCCCCCCACAAAAATAGGACATCAGTATATTGAAGAGATAGCTGCACTCCCATGTCTACTGCAAGACTAGGCGATGTTAGCTGAGACATGGATTCAATATAAGTGTCCATTGATGGATGAATAGATAAAGATAATGTGTTACATATAGACAGTGGAATATTATTGAGCCAGGGAAGAGGATGATATATTAATATCTGCAACAACATGGATAGAACTGCAGGATACTTTGTTAAGAGGAATAAGCCAAGAATGGAAATATAAGTATCTCATGTTCATGTTCTCACTTACGTGTTGGAGGTAGAATATTGATCTCATGGCAGTAGAGAGTAGAATGATGATTACCAGAGGCTAGGAAATTTAGAGGGAGGCAGAGAGATGCATAGGAAGAAAAAAGAATTGACTAATGGGGACAAAAATATAAACAGATAGAAGGAACAAAGTCCAGTGTTTCATAGCTCAACAATGATTTATTGTATATTTCAACATAACTAGAAGATTGAATTTGGAATGTTTTCAACACAAAGAAATAATGAATGTGAGAGGTGAGGAATATCTCGATTTCTCTCTCTCTTTTTTTTTTTTTTTTTTGTAGTCAGAGTCTTGCTCTATCACCCAGGCTGGAGTGTGAACAGTAGCATGATCTTGGCTCACTGCAACCTTTGTCTCCTGGGTTCAAGAGATTCTCATGCCTCAGCCTCCTCAGAAGCTGGTACTAGAGGCCAGAACAACCACACCCAGGTCATTTTTCTATTTTTGTTAGAGACAGGGTTTCACCATGTTGGCCAGGCTGGTCACAAGCTCCTGACCTCCAGTGATCCATCCACTTGGCCTCCCAAAGTGCTGGCATTACAAGCATGAGCCACCCCCTGCCCAGCCACGATTTTCCTTATTTGATTGTATGCTTGTATGAAAATAGCTTGTATGCTTGTATGAAAATAGCTTGTATGCTTGTATGAAAATAGCTCATATATTCTATAAATATGTACAACTATTTTATATCCATAAAAATTATATACATATATATATCATATGTCATATATGATATATAGTATGATACATAATATAATATATAATATGGGGTAAAAGTTTAGAGAGACAAAAAGGAAATAATAATCTCCTATTTTATGTTTAAAGGTGGCAGCATATTGAAGGCAGGAAGAACACCAATAATAATAATGCTTGTGGTTGTTCCTGGTACCCATAAGGAATAATGAATAAGAATATAATGACGAAAGAGAAGAGAGCATTTTTCTGGAATGGTTGACTTTGGGTTAAGAAAAAAATTAACTTTGCCTCAATTAAAAAAAAAATGACTTTGCCTGTCTTTTAACCAACCCCAGTCCCCGCTTGCCTGCTGATCAATTCTTATCTTAATGTCTACTCCAGCTGGTCGTTCATTTCAGCTCTAGATTGTGACCTCTTTGAGAACAACAGCAACTCATTCATCTTTTATTTTCCTCTTCTTTGCAATATCCCTGACATATGGAAGGCATTCAGTAAATATTGATATTAACTGAGCTGAAAGCACACTATCTTCTCCTTGATCTCCTGGCTTTCCAAGCTGGCTAAAATTAGACATAATCATTATATTCCCGTAAATGCACAGACTACAGTACTTCAGAGGCTCAAGCAATCCAGTGTCATTCCATAAAAAGGTAGCATTTTGGATACAAATGAAGTTAACACCTATTTATTTAAGATGGCCTAATTCAAGTAGCAATTTTTTTTGAAAGCATAGTAAAGCAATAGCATGAATAGCTGTTTTGCCACCTGACATATTGATAGAGAGAAAGGAGAAAGCTCTACCCTAGATAAAATGGTAGATCTCAGTGTGTTTTCCATATTAAAAATCTTGACATGAATATCAAAAAAATTATATCATTGAAACTATTAGTATCATTTTAACTATTAGACCGCAGGAGAATGTGCAAGTTGCTGCTAAGTACACGGCATATTTTTATAATTATAATCAGCCCAAACTGCTTATGTGAGTTATATCATTTAAATTAGAAAATTAAAGTTTCAATTATTTATCTGAAAATTTGCTACTGTTTATTAAAGAAGCTAAAGTCTTGTTGGATGCTAGAATTCTCTATAGCTACTGATTGTGTGCTGTTTACAATCAATCTATAATTTGCTTGGCTGCTTCCAATAAAATATTAATGCAATCAAACCAAAACTGTTTTTGTTCACAGTCATCCTCTTATAATGGGTCAGACTATAAAGCTCTATTGTAAAACTAAGCCAAGTATTTGCTGTTTAACTGCATCCAAGTAAGTTTGGAAATCGCATCCTAAAGTGTTCAAGATATTTTTTTTTCTTTGGACCAGGACTCCATTTTCTAACTAGATAATTTTCAGCAAAGAATTTATTGTTAATATGTAGTTGACATAGATTGTCCTAGGCAATATGCAGATTACTAAGGGGTATAGAATAAAGTTCTAACATTTTTAGTATGACTTCAGAGACAATAATACACATTAAAAGGTTGAGAGTGTAAGACAACATGTTCTCAAAAGAATGCTACATGCCGTCATTTCTGAGGAGGGGGGTTTCTTATTAAGGGTGGTATCAGAAAAGGATTAGAGACAGGGCATCAAGATGGGGGACAATCATGTGTAAACATCCCTCCTACCAAGTGGCTCTGATTCTGTCCGTTACTCAAAAGTAGATAGCCATTGTAAAATCAGCTTAATAAGAAGGAAATCTTATTTATGTTGAAATAACTATATAAAATTAGAGAATTTGGTTGTACCTGAGCTGCAGTCATTAATACTAGAAAGTAAATGGATGAAAAAGATAAAGGATAGAGCCTTCCAGCTGCAGATACCAAAGGAAAAAGTAAAATAAAGCAAGAACAAGAAGAAACCTTTAGAATTATTTTTCTGGAATAAATAAGAAGGAATAGAGTGAAATAAAAGTGATGAACAGAGTCTGGCACACAGAAATTTACATTATTTTAATCAGAAGAGAGATAGTATCTCAAAAATAAATTTCATGAAGTTCTAGATGGTGACAGAAGAGCTTTGATTCTCAGATGTGTTTGTCATTGTACTAGTTCTAAGATTTCTTTATCCTGAATATGACTAGAGTGATCCTAAACTTCCTTGAGAAGTTTCACATTTCCCAGAACTCACTTCCTACTGTGCCCTACCATATGTAATCACTAAATGGGATTACAGGTTTCAACTTTCCATGCAGCTAATGGATCACATCCATTAAACAGTTTATTGTTTCATTAAATCAAAGTCTGATTGATTTGGATGCAAAAACTAATGTCTAATCAAGCATCCTTCTGTTTTATGTCTCAAATCAATATACATACACTATCATAACTGAAGACAAGCTGAGTTCATTGATTATTGAATGAGGAGGAGCTGTATCACTTAAAAAACAAATTCTATGGGTCTCCCTGGGAAGAAATATAAAGAGCTAGTTTTGAGTTTCTCAACAGAAGCACTATTGATGCTTTGTTATTTTTGTTTTTGTTTTTGAGACAGTCTTGCTCTGAAGTGAGCACAATCTGGGCTCACTTCAACTCCCACCTCCTGGGTTGAAGCTATGCTCCTGCCTCAGCCTCTAGAGTAGTTGGCATTATAAGCACCAGCCACCATGCCTAACTAAGTTTTAAAAATATTGTTAGTAGATAAGAGGTTTTACATATTGTCTAGGCTCATCTTGAACTTCTGACCTCAAGTGATCCGCATGCCTTGTCCTTTCCAAAGTGCTGGGATTACAGGTGTGAGCCACTGCTCCCAGACACTACTGACACTTTGGACTGAGTAATTCTTGGTCGTGTCTCTGTGTGGTGGTGGGTGGGGGTGTCATATACATTGTATGATGCTGAGCAGCATCTCTAGCCACTATTCACTAGATTCATGTTATCCCGCTCCTCTGAGGGTATGACAATCGAAACTCTCTCTAGATATTTGCAAATTATTTCTGCATGAGCCAAATCACCCATGGTTGAAAACTACTGGGTAAGAGAAAAGGAAAAGAAAGGAAAAATCCCACCAATTTAGGCAATGTGAGTTCAATTCTTAAGTTGACATATAAAGCAGGTTGTATACTATTTTTTACAAATGATCTTACATTATTTGTCTCAAAAGGGAGGGTACAGTTCTCAAAGGGATCCAGAATGAGAGATAATACTGTAGTGAGTAGTTGGATGTGCAGGCTAGAGGCTTGAATAATTTTTTTTAACAGCTCACTTTTATGGGTCCCTATTTCCCTTTAAAATACCTAAGAAACCAGCATTGAGTCATGTGTCAATAATTTCCATGCCTTTACCACTATATGCATTATTATCAGCTGATCATCTCTAGATTTTTATGAAGCTTCTGGCATTTACCCTGAGCAGAGCAGACGCAGTTCATTTTTTTTGTTGTTGAAGAATGAGTTTTTGCGCCATGTGACAAGAAGGGAGTTATGTAGCATCATTTCAGACTCTGCAAACCAGACATCTGAAGATGTGAGATGCATAAGAATAACTGTGATTATATAAGATCGGACTAAAAGACACTCAGACTGGTGACAGGAGATCTCCCAATCTTGTCAAGGGAAACAGATCGCAGAGACCTCCAGTGTCTACTTTAAATATTCAAGTTGCCTTTCCCTTTGATTTGCATATGGATTATTCAGGCATCCCTGTGGTATTACTATATGTTCAGTAAAAAATGTTAGTAATAGCGTATACTCCTTCTTGGCATACCAGCAGGAAAACTATTTGGATCATAGTCCAAGTAGACCAAAGCACTCAGTCCTGCTTGTGCTTTTCGGGCATATGCAGTGTTATTTATCACAATCCAATATTAGAATTACACTTGGATTGGTGACTTTAGTTTAATAATCTGGATTTCTTCCATTCATATATAACCAAGTCCTTTTGATAAGGTAATATGATATAAAAGTTAATATGCAAAATTGACATTATGAATTTCTTTACTGTTTGAAATATCATAAAAAATCTCAATATTATAAAAGGATTTCTGGATATGTATATTTTAAATGAAGTCTTTTCATAAAAAGTAAAATGGCTTAGTTTAGAATATCATGTGAATATCTAATTTAATCCCTGCCTACTTGCCTATGCAACACATTTGCATATCACCATAGGCACTGTGAAAATGGTTAGAACCAGCTGATTCACAAATTATTCCCTTCTTGCTCATGTATCTATCATGCTCAGTCTCCCTCCTAGTTTCCTAAATTGTCAGCCATCCTGGCCAGCCTACACATAAGAACCATGATTGACAGCTGTCTTCTCCCAAACTTCTATTCCTGTCTGTTTACCTTCCCCCTTTTAAAAACATGCTTCCTCAGTCTAAATTCCATTCAGTCTAGGGATTCCTTTCTTCCTCATGGACAAACTCCCCTTCTATCTTCTGTCACTTCCTTAATTGATAATGGCTTCTCACATTAACAGATGTGGTTGTCTCCCCTGAAGACTTGTCCCACTAGGACTCTGGTGGTAGGAATCCCATTCACTTCTTTCAAACAATACTAGATTTTACAGTTACCCATCTGCATTTCTGATTTTGATATCAATTCATTTACATCATGCTTTCTACTTTGTTTTAATCACTCCTAAACTTTAATGAATAAATCTCTCTGTAATAACAATTTGTATGGAAAAGAAAAAAAGTTATACCTGTCTTTTATTCCAAATTTAACAGCAGCAATAATAAAGCTAATTTGTTTGTAGATTGCATAAACAGACATACATTATAAAGAAAAGAGGAGATTTTAAAGGACAGATGTCAAAACCTCAAGACTGTAGACAGGAGGAGAGTGAGAGTAGGAGACCTATCTGGCATATTTGTCAACAGGAAATATGTTATTTTAAATATTTAATTTTTTTATTTTTAATTTTTGTGAATATAGTCTATATATACTTATAGAGTACTTGAGATGTTTTGATACAGCCATGCAATGTGAAATAATAACATCATAGAGACAGTATCCATCACCTCAAGCATTTATTCTTTGTGTTAAAACAATTCAATTACACTCTTTCAGTTATTTTTAAATGCATGGTTATTGTTGACTATAGTCACCCTGTTGTGCTATCCAACTATAAGTCTTATTCATTCTACCTAGCTATGTTTTTATACCCATTAACAATCCCCATCTCCCTGCAGCCCCCAACTACCCTTCCCAGCCTCTGGTAACCATCCTTCTACTCCCTATGTCCATGAGTTCAATTGTTCTTATTTTTATATTTCACAAATAAGTGAGAACATGCAATATTTGTCTTTCTATTCCTGGCTTATTTCACTCAACATAATGATCTCCAATTCCATCCATGCTGTTGTAAATGACAGAATCTCATTTCCTTTTTTATGACTGAATACTACATTTCTTTGTATATATATACCACATTTTCTTTATCTACTCATTTGTTGATAGACAGGTTGCTTCCAAATCTTATCTACTGTAAACAGCACTGTAACAAATATAAAAATATGGTATTCAAGTGTTATGTATTTTCTGTTTA
Organism: Callithrix jacchus; assembly: GCF_049354715.1. Lineage (NCBI taxonomy): Eukaryota > Metazoa > Chordata > Mammalia > Primates > Cebidae > Callithrix > Callithrix jacchus. The sequence goes on along the minus strand of NC_133515.1, from coordinate 56,968,267 downwards.
GTTATATTTGTATCTGTAAAGTTCAGATCCAAATATTCCTGTCTGTAAGAAAGAGAACTGTGAGCAGTCAGGTCAAAAGAAGAGAGTATCAAGGAGAGGAAGGCTTTTGCAGATGGCTAAGCATACGGAGTAACAAGGTGTTCTAGTATGAAGAGTTAGCAAGAGCAGCATTTATAAAACAGATGCAGTTTCTCCTCTTCTGAGAGATAAAGCCTCTGGATGACAATTCTAGCAACAATGCATTGCCAACAAGTCACATGGAGGAAAACAGTAAACTAAGAGGTGACATTGCTTGAACAGCTTTGATGGATTTAAGTGAAAACTGAGGAGGTGCCAAGAAAAAAGTTGGAAGTAGAAAGAAAAATAAATAAATAAAGGAAGACCCCCCCCCCCAAATTGTGTGCTAATGACTGGAGACTTGTGGCTATTATTTACTTCAAATCCCAGGTCATGGTGTAAATCAAGCTGTTTAAAAGAAGACTTGAAGTAACTGGTAATGTACAGTCATAAAAATAGAAGACATTAGTAGCCATTATCAAAGCTAAAGGACTGTCATAAAGATGGGAGATGAGATCAATCAGTACTCATCTAAGGACTTTCCTGCTCTGAGTTATGTAATTTGGAGGCCCTGGATATCTCAAACACACACAAAATAAATGTATCAAAGAATACTCAGACACAGTGGTACAGCTCAACTCATAAACTACACATCTGTTCTTCCGACTGAGGCTTTCAGGTCTCTAGGAAGTTCTTTACCACATCTCTTGCCCTTTATCTCCAAAACAAAGAACAACTGTTTCTGGAAGTTCTGAAGGTTTGGATTGTGCTACTAACTTTTTTTAGGGCACTGTTTTGAACTATAAGGAGATTTTCATCTTTGAAAACACTTGGGTAAGGGAATAAAAAAAAAAATTAAGTTGTGAATCCTTCTTTTCCAATAGCAAAGAGGCAATATAGTCCTGAGAAATAAAGCATGTTTTGCCAGTCATACCATGCATTATTTTCTCCATGCTGCTTTTATTGTTCAAATTTTGGACCTAAGAGATAATCATCAAAATAATACAATTAGATTTGTTATACAATATATAAGATGCAGTTTAAAAAAGGTGATCTTCAAATTAAGAGTGAATTGTGGTCTTAGACAAAAACTAAAATTGAATTTATATTATCTATATTATTGGGTATAAACTAATTTACTTTTAATAATATCTGTGAGAGCTTAGCAAAAAAATGCTAACATATCAATTATTTCACTATGAAAATGATTAAAATATTTTTAAAATTTTAGATATTTTCCTAAATAAAAACAACATGTGGAAAAAGGGAACACAATCCAATAAAAATAAGATAATTAGAACAAGAAAATCTGCAAAATTTCTATGACTATGATGGGTAAGATTCATCAACATATAAGTTCAACACTTATTTGTATCAGGAATAACATTGTCTGGCAATTATATATCATATGAAAGTATATAAAGAAAAATTAAATTTGGCAACATATGCTATTTCCATTTTCTTTATACTGTGCTAGCATTGAAATATTTGAAAGAAGAATGGAAGAAATAATCTATGAAACCAGATATTGCTTTAAGAGATGGTGAAAACTACAATCTGAGATAGCAACTTATAAAATGAAATTACAGTATTTTGCATTATCTTCTATGATGATAATACTTTGCTACTTGTCATCTCATTACAAAATTTGGACAATATTAGTTAAATTCTGTGGTTTATATTTTAATCTAACAACCAATTTAAGAATTTTATGGACAATTTCAATGGCTAATGTCTCAGTGGGCTGAAATTTTCTATATTGAAACTACAAAAATAAAATAACTAGAACTATAATAACTCAGGAAGAACTGTTGAAGGCAGAGAGTGGTGAGAGGGATTACCTACAAAGAGGCATGAAGGAATTACTGGATGATGAAAATATCTAACAATTTTATTGCTTTGTTGACTGCATGACTGTAAACATTTGTCAAATTCATCAACTGTATACTTAAGAAGGGTGAACATCATTATATGGAAATTATACCTCAATAACGTTGACTTTTAAAAACAATGAAACCTTTGTTCTTTATGTGTTGGCAATATAACATTATTCCAACAAATTATTTTAAAATAATTTGTTTATAAAAGTTGTCTAATTTGGCATTACTCTCAAGAGAAGAAAATTGATAAATTCTGATTAAAACAACATAGTTGTTAATGTTGATAGAAAACATTAATATTGCATAGGATAAACATAATTTGTGACTTATGTCAATCTTAATGTATTAGTCATCCAAATGCCACTGGCTCAGAAAATAATCAAACATGCATAATAAAATTATATTTATTTATATTTTACCACTTTCTTTCTCTGGAAATTGTAGCTTAATACACACATTTCAATATTTCCATTATGTAGAGTATTTTTAGCAACTTTATTGAGGTATAACTGACAGAGAAAAGGCTGTAAATAGATATTTAATGTATACAACTTGATGTGTTTAAAGATAAGTATACACCCAGGAAACCATCACTACAATTCATGCTATAAACGTATTTATCACTTCTAAAACTTTTTTCCTGCCATTTTTAGTAATTATTATTATGTTTTTCTTTTTGTGGTAGGAGTACTTAACCTAAGATCAACCACTTTTAGAAAATGTTTAAGTGTATGATACAGTTTTGTTAACCATATGCTCTATATTGTATAGTAGATCTCCAAAACTTATTTATCTTGCATGACTCAAACTTTGTACCCTTGAAAACCCCTCCCTATTGCCACTTAATTCCCGGGCAACCACCATTCTACTTCCTGTTTCTATATGTTTGACTACTTTGTATTCCACATATAAGCAAGATGATTCAGTATTTGTCCAGAACAGAAAAATAGAAGATTTTTTGTATTAGTTATGTTAGCTTGATTATAACTTTTAGACAAAGGGAATGTGATACTCCATCTGTTCTCTTGCCACAGGTCCCACAAATGTTAGAGGTGTATCTGAGACTCTCTGAATCTATTAACCTCTGCATTTATCTATTTTAACTTATAGGGAAGTTTCAACATGAAAAAGAATAAGCTGTCATTAGTGCTGCCCCAAACTAGAGTAAACAGACTTTTCAAAACACTGTGTATGCCATAGAACTAGAGGATTCAAATCTGAATTCAACAGTTGCGAGAAAAGGATAACCTGGAGGAGATTCCCTGATTTAGAACAAGGTTGGTAAGTGATGCATTAAGGGTAATACAATTTTTAAATACCAAACCATCTTCTAATTACATTAATATTTACTATTTATTGAATACTAGATTCTGTGTCAAGCATATCTTAGATAACTCATTTAAGCTTTACAAATTTTGAGATGGATACCATGTTCTTCATTTTGCAAACAAAAAAGCCCAACCTGAGAGAAATTAAATAATTTTATCAGGATTAGCCTCCTAGGATATGGCAGAGTCTGGATTTCAAACCTGGTCTATCAGTCATCAACAGCTATGATATTATTCCTTACATAGCTGCCTTTATTTCTTATTTTTATAAGAATGTTTTCCCTGGAAGAAGTTGTAACAGCTACTGTCATTGACCTACCATATCCCCTCAGCACTCACCCTTTCTGTGCACACCAGCCCACCTTCCAGCACACCTTCCCACATATAGCCAGAATCTGGGTCCATGTCTTCAAATAACAGGGTTTTTCTAATAAAAAATTGTAAAGAGTTCTAAAACGTTTATGAAAATATTACCTTACAGTCAAAGTAATTAAAACTGAATAGGTAGATATAATTTAATTTAGAACTAGTTTTAGCATTAAAGATGTACTAATGCAAACATAAATATGATTTTCTCTTTTGAAAAATAATTATATGTAATATTGAGAGACAATGAAAAATTTTTGTTTGCCTTTTGAATAAACTACAATAAAAGAAAGGGTGGGGAGAGAGAACACAGATTAAGTTGACCTCATGCTGTCCATATTGGGTCTTTATAAGAAAGCTGATTCTCTCCTCTCTTAGTGGGTATGGGCTTTTGAATTTTAAAAATATGGTATAATCATTCTGGCTAAATGAATGTCTTATAATGACCTGAAATTCTATTTTGTGATATTCAGTGTTTCAAACCTTTGATATTTGACAAGTTTTCTAAGATCAAATACTAAGTTAAAAAAAAGTAAAATTTAGACCTTCTAAAGTGCAACAAAGACATATTCAGCTTATTTAACAGATTAAAATTATATAGGAAGCACTGTCTGATATAAAATGATATTTAACTTTTTCTGGATTACATTCATATAAACATATTATTAGTATGTGTTACAAAATTGTATAAGATTCCTGTAATTCTGATATGTTTCAATATATGTTGTTAGTAGTGATTATAACTGTTGTGTAAAATTGCTGTATGCCATAGAAATAACCAAAATACCTAGTGAACTTTGGCTTTCACTACAGCTGTCCTGAGAATTTTGTCATTCACAGATCATTGTCTTGTTTTGAGCCTCTTCAAAAGATGGTTTATAATCAGCTCTAGGACTTTGACAGAGCTCTTGAATTCAGGTTTCTGATAACTTTGGAGATTGTGACATTAGAATAGAGGAAAAACTTTCAGAACTCTCATGGAAAGCTGAAATGTTCATGAATGTTAAGCAGAACAGAAGTAAACCTCATGGACTGAAGTAATAGAAGACTGAAATAATCCTTTTATGACTTTTGTTTAAAATGTTACTGATCCTACATAAGGAGAAATGCCAGATATAGGTGACGGGGGAATGTAGGCAGCAAACCACATTGCCATGTGTGTACCTATGCAACAATCCTGCATGTTTTGCACATGTACCCCAGAATCTAAAGTGCAATAAAATATATATTAAATATGTATTTATGAAAAAAATTTACTAATCCTTTGTTTTGTTTTTCAAAATCAAGAAAACTTTTATTTAAGCTATTTACAGCTTTTAACAGTTGAGTAAATATACTCCTATAAACAAAATTTGAAGCATATTTCTCTCTATCTGATTTCTCCCAATTTGAAAACTAGTTGTGAGTATTCCTAACTTATGGCAATATATTTATTTGCACAAGTGCGATAAGAATCTGTTTTCTTTTCAACAAGACACAATTGAAGAAACTGGTTATTTTTACTAAGGGTTTGACTGAAATGGCATGCTTTCAAATATATGTAGCCTGCATTTAGGAACCAGACTTGACTTATGGAGCCAACAAGGATCTCAAAATCTTGACAGTTATAGACTCACAAAACTATAATAGAAATCAATATCAAGAAGTTCTCTCAAAAATATACAATAACATGGAAATTAAATGACTTGCTCCTGAATGACTTTTGGGTAAACAACAAAATTAAGGCAGATATAAAAAAATTTTTGAAATAAATGTAAATAGAGACACAACATACCAAAATCTCTAGGATGCAACAAAAGAGTATAAGAGCAAAATTTATAGTGCTGAATACCTACCTCTAAAAGTCAAAAAGATGTCAAATTAACAATCTAACATCACACCTAGAGGATCTAGGAAAACAAGAAAAAAACTAACCAGAAAGATAGCAGAAGAAAAGAAATAATTAAAATCAGAGCAAAAGTGAACACAGTTAGACCTAAAAATGCAAAGAATCAGTGAAACCAAATTGAAACACTGAACAGACCAATATTAACTTCCAAACTTGAATCAGTATTAAAAAGCCTACCAGCCAAAAAGAACCCCAGACAAGATGGATTTACAACCAAATTCTACCACATGAACAAAAAGAACTGTTATTAGTTCTAATGAAACTATGCCAAAATACTGAGGAGGAGGGGCTTCTTTCTAACTTATCCATGAAGCCAGCATCACCTTGATACGAAAATCTGGTTTAAAAAAAAAAAAGGAATAAATATGAAACAAGGAAAAAAGAAAACTACAGATGCAAAACTCCTCAACACAGTACTACCAAACCAAAGTCAATAGCACATCAAAAATTCAATTTACTATAATCAAGTAGGCTTGATTCCTGTGATACAGGGTTTGCTCACCAATCAATAAATGTGATTCCCTACATATAAAGAATTAAAACAAAAACCATAGAATGATATCAATAGATGCAGAAAACGCTTTCAATAAAATCCAACATCCCTTTATGATAAAAGCCCTCAAAGGAACATACCTCAAAACAATAAAGGCAGTCTATGAAAAACCCATAGCCAAAATCATACTGAACAGGCAAAAACTGGGAGGATTCCTGTTTAGAATTGAAACAGGACAAGGAAATCAAACCTCACCCCTCCTATTCAGCACTCCAGGAAGTGTTAGCCAGAGCAATCAGGTAAGAGAAGAAAATAAAAGGCATCTGAATAAGAAAATACAAATTCAAATGATCTCTCTTCACTGGCAATATGATTTACTACCTAGAAAACCCTGAAGACTCTGGCAAGTTTCCTGGGCCTCATAGACGACTTTATTAAAGTTTCAGTAAAAAAAAAATCAATGTATAAAAATCAGTAGGCCGGGCGCGGTGGCTCAAGCCTGTAATCCCAGCATTTTGGGAGGCCGAGGCGGGTGGATCACGAGGTCATGAGATCGAGACCATTGTGGTCAACATGGTGAAACCCCGTCTCTACTAAAGATACAAAAAATTAGCTGGGCATGGTGGCACGTGCCTGTAATCCCAGCTACTCGGGAGGCTGAGGCAAGAGAATTGCCTGAACCCAGGGGGCGGAGGTTGCAGTGAGCCAAGATCGCGCCATTGCACTCCAGCCTGGGTAACAAGAGCGAAACTCCGTCTCAAAAAAAAAAAAAAAAAAAAAAAAAATTAGTAGCGGCTGGGCGCGGTGGCTCACGCCTATAAGCCCAACACTTTGGGAGGCCGAGGCGGGTGGATCACGAGGTCAAGAGATCGAGACCATCCTGGTCAACATGGTGAAACCCCGTCTCTACTAAAACTACAAAAATTAGCTGGGCATGGTGGTGCGCGCCCGTAGTCCAGGCTACTAGGGAGGCTGAGGCATGAGAATTGCTTGAACCCAGAAGGCGGAGGTTGTGGTGAGCCGAGATCGTGCCATTGTACTCCAGTCTGGGTAACAACAGCGAAACTCAGTCTCATAAAAAAAAATCACTAGCATTTTTATATGTGAACAACATCCATTTAGAAATTAAGAATGCAATCTTACTTAGAATAGCCACAAAAAATAAAATAAAATAAAATACTTAGGAATATATCCAACCAAGAAAGTGAGAGATCTATACGAGGAGGACTACAAAACACTGCTAAGAGAAATCAGAGATGACAAAAACAAATGAAGAAACACTTCAGGTTGATTGATTGAAAGAATCAGTACTGTTAAAATAGTCACACCACCCAAAGCAATCTACAGATTCAATGCAATTCCTATCAAACTACCAACGTCATTTTTCACAGAACTGGAAAAAAAAACTATTCTAAAGTTTGTATGCAATCGAAAAAGCAAAAATCCTAAGCAAAAAGAACATAGCTGGAGGCATAACATTACCTGACTTCAAACTATAAGACTACAATAACCAAAACAGCATGGTACTAATATAAAAACAGATACATAGACCAATGAAATAGAATTAAGAACCTAGAGATAACGCCACAAACCTACAGCCATCTTTGACAAATTTGACAAAACTTAGCAATGGGAAAAGGGCTCCCTAATGAAAAAATGGTGCTGAATGCAAGATTCTTTGAACTGGCTCCACCAGAGGCCATCCCTAAGTCTTGCTGTGGCGACCCTCATTAGCCACACGCACACACCTCTGGATGGCCTCCTGGAGCCAGAAAGTCTGAAGTAAGAATAGCTAGCTCCTGAAATGCCAATTAACCAGCCTTGCAACACTCCACCATTGTTCTGGCTTAACTGGTAAGCCAACCTTGTGACACTGCACCTTGGACCTTGTGACACCCCCTGGTGACACCTCCCCAGGCTTGCAAAAACTTCCCTGAACTGTAACTTCTGTAACTTTCCACTGCCTACCCCAAACCTATAAAACCAACTCCTATCCCACCGCCCTCTACTGGCTCTCTTTTCAGACTCAGCCCACACCCAAGTAAATAAAAAGCCATGTTGCTCACATGAAGCCTGTTTAGGGGGTCTCGTCATTTAGAATGCACCTAATATTTGGTGCTGAAACCTGGGACAGCAGTACTCCTTCGAGGAGAACGGCCCCCTTTCCCTGCTCTCCCTCTGTGAAGAGACCCACCAGTGACCTCAGCGCATCAGATCATCCAAACAACCCTCTCACCACCTTCAGATCAGGTAAGCAGTCTCTCCCTCTCTCATTTCTCTCCTTTCTCTCTTTTTTTCTTTTAGAGAAATGGAGGCAAGTCTCCCTCTCTCTCTCTCTCTTTTTCTTTAAATCCCAAGGAGACAAGTCTCAGAGACAAGTCTACCTCTATCTCTTTTTCTTTAAATCTCAAAGAGACAAGTCTCTCAGTCTAAGTAGAGGCAGAGGAGACACTCTTCATCTATGTGCTCAAAAACTCCGACGCTGGTCACAGACTCGATGAAGGAAGATGGTCTTCACTTGGTGTCAATCACAGGAAGGCCTGCCTTGATCACTCACCCATGAGACAGTCCAGGATTCAGTCAGGGACACCTACTGAAAACTCTGGTAGCTGCTTGCTCCTTTCTCCTCATCTCTACTCTACTTCTCTCCTTAAAACTTACCTCCTTCGCCAGGAGCAATATTCTGCCCTCTGTTCCTCTGTCTTCGCCTCTAGCCTGCATCCTAAAAACCTAAAACCTCTTCAACTGTAACCTGATCTGAAACCTAAATGTATCATTTTTTTTTCTGTAACATGGCCTGGCCTCAATGCAAATTAGACAATGGTTCCAAATGGCGAGAAAATGGCCCTTTCAATTTTTCTGTTCTGTGAGATCGAAACAATTTTTGTTAATGAATAAGCAAATGATCTGAAGTGCCCAACATCCAGGCATTTTTTTTTTTTTTTTTTTTGAGACTGAGTTTCCCTCTTGTCGCCTAGGCTGGAGTGCAATGGCACAATCTCGGCTCACCGCAACCTCCACCTCCTGGGTTCAGGCAATTCTCCTGCCTCAGCCTCCCGAGTAGCTGGGATTACAGGCACACACCACCATGCCCAGCTAATTTTTTGTATTTTTAGTAGAGACGGGGTTTCACCATGTTGACCAGGATGGTCTCGATCTCTTGACCTTGTGATCCACCTGCCTCGGCCTCCCAAAGTGCTGGGATTACAGGCTTGAGCCACCGCACCCGGCCCCGTCCAGGCATTTTTTACACACTAATCCCTTGCTAATCTCTGCTCTCAATGCAACCCATCCCAAATTTTCCTTTTCTCCCTTCCGTACACCACTCTGCCTCCACCAGTAATTCAGAATCCTCCTTGTCCATCAACCCTTCTGACCTTTCTCCTTCCCACCTGTCCAAACCAGACCCCAATCCAGGCCCTAACCGCTCCCCTGCCAAGTCTCCCTCCTCTTCCTCTGCCTGCAGCCCACCTCCTTATGCCCCTGCTGTCACCTCCCCACCTCACACCAGGTACAGTTTATAGTTTACTCCCTGGACTATACTATAGTTAGGGTGTACGTTCCTTTCTCTTTATCTGACTTTTCCTAAATCAGCCAATGGTGAGGCTCCTTTTCATCAGATCCTACTAAATATATAATAAGAGTTCCAATACTTAACCCAGTCCTAAAATCTCATCTGGAGTGACTTAAATGTCATCCTTACTTCTACTCTCACCCCTGAAGAATGCTTAATATGTATTTTATCACCCAGTCAGCCCCTGATATGAAAAAAAACTACAGAAATTAGAATCTGGCCCTCAAACCCCACAACAAGAATTAATCACTTTCGCCTTCAAGGTGTTCAACAGTAGGGAAGAAACTGCCCTGCTGCAGCGCATCTGAGAACTACAGATGCTGCCTCTGCTGTAAGACAAACCCCAGCCACACCACTGGCTCACAGACTTCAAAGTGCCCAGACTGCAGTGTCCAGCTGCCCCTCCCAGACCTTGCTTCAAGTGTCAGAAAGCTGGCCACTGGGCCAAGGAATACCTGCAGCCCAGGATTCCTTCTAAATCTTGCCTTGTCTGCATGGGGCCCCCACTGAAAGTCAGACTGTCCAACTCACGTCACTGCTCCCAGAGCTCCTGGAGCTCTAACCCAAAGCTCCTGCACCGAATCCTTCCCAGATCTCCTTGGCTTGGCGGCTGAAGACTGATGCTGCCAGAACATCTCAAAGGCCCCCTGGACCATCACAGACACCGACCTTTGGGTAACTCTTACAGTGGAGGGTAAGTCCACCCACTTCTTAATCAATACAGGGGCCACTCCACACTCCCTTCTTTTCAAGGATCTGTCTCCTTGGCCTCCATAACTGTTGTGGGAATTGATGGCCAGGCTTCTAGGCCTCTCAAAACTCCTCAAGCCTGGTGTCAATTAGGCCAGCACTCCTTCCCACGCTCTTTCCTAAACATCCCCACTTGTCCAGTTCTCCTGTTAGGCCAATATATCCTAACAAAACTGTTTGCCTCCTTAACTATTCCTGGGCTATAGCCACACCTCATTGCTACCCTCCTCCCCGAAACTGCTCTTCCCTCAGTAGTTCCCTTTATGTCCCCCTACCTTAACCCTAGGGTGTGGGATGCTACCTCCTCATCCCTTGCTTACTCACCCCTCATCATACCCTTAAAACCTAACCACCCTTATTCTGCCCAGCCAGTGCCAGTATCCCATCACAGTACAAGCCTTAAAAGGCCTAAAACCTGTTATTACTCACTTACTACAACATGGCCTTTTAGTTCCCATAACTCTCCCTACAACATCCCATCCTACCCGCTCCAAAACTGGACAAGTCCTACAGGTTAGTCCAAAACCTTTGCCTTAGTAATCAGATAGTGCTCCCCATCCATCCTACCATGCCAAACCCCTCAACAAACTTCTCTGAAATTCACCTGAATTCCCTAGGAAACTTAAATGCCCTGCTCCTGTCTATCTTGCTGCTTCACCATCTTCCTCCATTCTGGGTGCCAAGATATTTCCTGGTTCCAACTCCAGCTGCCACTCTTAACTCTCTTCTAGAGTAAGTAAATGACCTTCTTCTTCCAAGGTATCCCGTGTGACTTCTCCCCCATTCCCTCCTCATTCCTTGTCTACCTATTCCTCCTGCTCCCTTGGCTGCCCCACATGATTGTACCTCTCTTTCCTGTTGTTTCCAAATTCCTCCATAAAACCTTTAATTTAACCCATTCTTTGCTAAACCAATCCAACCCAACCATTGGTATCTGGGTACAAAACCCCAGCCCCTCCACCAAAAACACTTTCTCACCTTTTCAGTTTGCACTTCCAGTTCTGCCTAAGCCAAGGACTTTTTTCCTCTGTGGCTCTTCCACCTACCTCTGCATTACTACCAACTGAACAGGCACTTGTACCTTAATTTTCCTTACTCCCCAAATCCAGTTTGCCAAAGGAAATACACCCCTTGTAACTCCTACACAACAAAAAAGAGTCATTCCGTTAATCCCCTTGCTTGTCAATCAGAACAGGTATAGCAGGCCTTGCTACTTCCACCACCACATTCTGAAGTGTCTTTCCTCATTTCTCCTCCAGCATTACAAACATAACTCAAACACTCTGTTCTCCAAGCCCAGGTTAATTCCCTGGCTGCAGATATCCTCCAGAATTGCAAGGCCTCAATTTATTGACTGCTTAGAAAGGAGAACTCTGCCTCTTTTCTAAATGAAGAATGCTGTTTTTAGCAAAACCAATTCGACCGTGTATATAATGCCATCTAAAGTCTTAAAGACAGGGCTCAAAAGCTCGCTAATCAGGCAAATAATTATTCTGGACCTAGCTGGCCACTCTCTAACTGGGTATCACGACTCCACATTAGCAGCCCTCTTATACCCACTTTTCTCCTTCTCTTATTCAGACCTTGCCTTTTCCGACTAATCTTTCTATTCCTACAAAATCATATCCAAGCTGTAACCTATCAGTCAATACAGCAAGTTCTCCTTTTAACAACCCCACAATATCAACTTTTGCATCAAAATTTCTCAGCAATCTAAATTCTTTCCCATTTTTAGGCTTCCACGTTGCCCTTAATCCTGCTTGAACAAGCCCTGAGAAACGTTGTCCATCACCCTCTATACTGCCCCCAAAATTTCACTTCCCTCACTTTTTAATTTCTTTTACTTTTATATTATTAATTAAAAAAAGACAGGAATGCAAGGTTCTTTGAACTGGCTGCACCATGGGCCATCCTAAGTTGAGCTATGGAGACCCTTATGACCCACAAGTACATCTCTGGATGGCCTCCCAGAGCCAGAAAGTCTGAAGTAAGAAGAATAGCTAGCTCCAGCAGTGCCAATTGACCGACCTTGCAAAATTCCACCATTGTTCTAGCTTAACTGATAAGCCAACCTTGTGACAATGGACCTTGGACCTTGTGACACCCCCTGGTGACACCCCCCTAGCTTGGAAAAACTGCCCTGCACTGTAACTTCTGTAACTTTCCACTGCCTACCCCAAATCTATAAAACCAACTCCTATCCCACTGCCCGCTGCTGACTCTCTTTTCAGATTCAGCCTGCCCACACAGGGGTGAATAAACAGCCATCTTGCTCACACAAAGCCTGTTTAGGGGGTCTCTTTATTTAGAGTGTACTTAACACTGGACTAGCCATATGCAGAAGAATACAACTGAACTCCTACCCTTCACCATATGTAAAAATAAACTGACGAGGGAGTAAATATTTAAATGTAAGACCATCAACAAAAAGAATTGTAGAAGAAAACCTAGGAAACACCATTCTGGACATTATCCTTTGGAAAGAATTTGTGACCAAGTCTAGTCATGGATTCAGGAGTTCAAAGAGGCCTTCAACATGACTGATCAGAACAGAGATGCTTTCATTGACAAGGAAGATTTGCGTGATATACTTGCTTCATTTGGGAAGAATCTAACTGATGAGTATTTGGATGTCACGATGAATGAGGCTCCAGGCCTCATCAATTTCACCATGTTCCTCACCATGTTTGGTGAGAAGTTAAATGCCACAGATCGTGACGATGTCATCAGAAATGCTTTTGCTTGCTTTGATAAAGAAGCAACTGGCACCATTCAGGAAGATTACCTGAGAGAGTTGCTGACACCATAGGGGAAAAGTTTATGGATGAGGAAGTGGATGAGCTGTACAGAGAAGCACCTATTGACAAAAAGTGGAACTTCAATTACATCGAGTTCACACACATCTGGAAACATGGAGCAAATGATCAAGATGACTGAAAGAACTTCAAATTCCAACCAAAGGTTCCTTGTTGCCACTTTGGGTATTTCTGAGTTTTTCTCTTGCATGCCCTTAGCATTACAGCTTTTGCATCTCCTGTTGTATTTATTCTCAGCCATTTTGGGCACATGAATCTTTATACTCAGATTGGAAATGAGACTTCCTATTAATATCATTTTCAGAATAGAAAAATAGGGTAAACTAACCTACCAGCCCCTGCCCCCAATAACTATGGACTATAAAGAGTCAATATATTTTTTCAGAGAAAGTTATTCTCTCATTTTTTTCTGAACCATAATTAAACTTTATGATAAAATTTTAAAAAAGAAAAAATTAAGGAATCAGGAAAAATACCTAGTGTATGCTAAGCATAATACTTGGGTGATAGATTGCTAGGTACAGCAAACGATCATGGCACATATTTACTTATGTAACAAACATGCACATCCTACACATGTACCCTGGAACTTAAACAGAATTAAAAAAAAGAAATGAGTCTTAATTAAACTAAAGAGCTTCTGCATAGCAAAAGAAACTATCAACAGAGTAAACAGACAATGTACAAGATAGGAGAAAATATTCTCAAACTTTGTATTCAACAGAGGTCTAATATCCAGAATCTATAAGAAGTTTGAACAATTTAAAAATTGAAAAGCAAATAATCTCATTTAAAAGTGGGCAAAAGAAATGAACATTTCTCAAAATAAAAAATACAAAGGACAAAGAAACATATGCAAAAATGTTCTATATAAATAACCATCAGAAAAATGCAAATAAAATTACAATGAGATAATATCTCACATCAGTCAAATGGCTACTACTAAAAAGTAAAAAAACAACAGATGCTCTTTATCAAATGTTACTTTTCAACTCTGTTCTTGGGGATTTTGAGGGCGCGGTGAAAAGTGAGAAGTGAAATCAGAACAATGTTACCTTGGTATACATTCTGAGTAGTATAGCATGCCAATGTTGTAAAAGAGGTAATAGTTTAGATATATTTAGAAATTTAATGTTAATTTTTTTCATAAATATTCTATTTCATGAATATTCATGTTGAAATAACTTTGGAAAGTATATACAGAGCATAAAATTAAAGTGTTATTATTCTACCTCACATAATGAAATGATACATAATTAGTAGGGACTATAAATGCATATACTTTACTTTTTTCTGTTGGTGTAAATAATTCAATCACCTTTCCTCATAGTGAGTACTTTGTATAATTCCTGGGTTTTGGCTCCAGAGCATGTAAACATCTCACTTTAGCAGAAAACTACGTTTCTCTGCAAAAATACACACACACACACACACACACACACACACGTAATTGCACTTTAGGTTCTGGAGTACATGTGCAGAACATCATGCAGGATTGTTGCACAGGTACATATATGGCAATGTGGTTTGCTGTCTCCATTACCCCGTCACCTATATCTGGCATTTCTCCCCATGTTATCCATCCCCAACCTCCCTAAAAGACTTAAGCATAAGATGTAACACCATAAAAGCCATAGAAGAAAACCTAGGCAAAACCACGTTCAGGAGATAGACATAGGCAAGTACTTCAAAACTGAAACACCAAAAGCATTAGCAACAAAAGCCAAAATAGACAAGTGGGATCTAATTAAACTCCAGAGCTTCTGTACAACAAAAGAAACAATCATTAGAGTGAACCAGCAACCAACAGAATGGGAAACAATTTTTGCAATCTACCCATCTGAAAAAGGGCTAAAATCCAGAATCTACAAAGAACTAAAATAAATTTATAGGAAAAAAACAAACCCATTCAAAAGTGGGCAAAAGACATAAACAGACACTTTTCAAAAGAAGACATTTGTGAGGCCAACAAACATATGAAAAAATGTTCATTATCACTGATCATTAGAGAAATGCAATTCAAAACCACATTGAGATACCATCTCCCACCAGTTAGAATAGCGATCATTAAAAAATCTGGAGACAACAGATGCTGGAGAGGATGTGGAGAAATAGGAACACTTTTACACTGTTGTGAGAGTGTAAATTAGTTCAATCACTGTGGAAGACAGTGTGGTGGTTCCTCAAGGAACTAGAAATAGAAATTCCATTTGACCCAGCAATCCCATTACTGGGCATATATCCAAAGAATTATAAATGGTTCTATTATAAAGACACATACACACATATGTTAATTGTGGCACTGTTTCCAATAGCAAAGAACTTGAACCAAAACAAATGCCCATCAATGATAGACTGGAAAAGGAAAATGTGGCACATATACACCATATACTATGCAGCCATAAAAAATGATGAGTTCGTGTCCTTTGTAGGGACATGGATGAATCTGGAAACCATCATTCTCAGCAAACTGACACAAGAACAGAAAATCAAACACCACATGCTCTAAGTTATAGGTGGGTGTTGAACAATGAGAACACAGGGACACAGGAAGGGAATTAGGGGTGGGGAGGAAAAAATATATTTTTTTAGCTAATACTCCTTTCTATCAGCTTTTCCATTTTGAGTTTATAAGTTATCTGAAATGTCTCCAAAGATATTATTATTGTACCTTTCAATTTGCTACTAGAAGTTGTCACTGTATGAATAGTACTATGATTGAATTAAGGTTATTACCTAAAGAACATCCTGACTTGAATTCAAAAGAGTAACTTATGTGTTTATGCACACAAGAAATCAGAGTACAACACAAGCATCAAAAAAAAATGGAAGAAAGTTCTTTTTCTACCAAGTTTTTGTTAAAAACCTGATCTTAATTAATTGGTGTTAATCTATTTCTTCTTTTCTTTCTTTGTAATATTGACTATTTAACCTTAAAATCTATTTGTCTCATCTAAATACACACACACACACACACACACACACACACACACACACACACATTTCTGCTCCTTTGCCAGAGTGAGAAAGAGGAAATAACAAATTCATCAAGATAATGGGAGAAAGTCTAAAATCTCTACAAGGCAGTATTTTTCTAAGCATTAAAAATATCAAAAGGCTGAAAGGTTTATATCCACAGAAATTTATTTTGATTCTATATATGAAAACAAATGAACATTGTATCTTGAAGTTTGTCGAATCTTTTCTTTGAATTTTGTGAAATATCTGCCTGAGTAGTAGCAGAGAGGTGAAGATAAATAAGTTGAGAAAGCATCTGAAAAAGAATGGCCAGCATAATCAATAAGAAAATAAAATACAGGTACTCAGGAAGGGTACTGACTAGACTGAGTTGATTTTTTTTGTCTGATAGAGTAGAGTAATACAAACTCACTCTCACAGTTAGTGTTACTCCTGTCACTACCACTATTAACTGCAGTTAATGTAAACAGTAGAACATAAAATTATAGCAATGAAGATGATTCTGCTTTTTATAATTACCATAATTAAATACTGAGGCAATTCTGTATACTTGGTGCATCACATAATTTATCATTTAATCCACATGACAACTCTATTAGGCAGTTTTCTTATCTGCTTTTAAATCTTGAAACACCCAAGGTGACTTGAGATTCCTAGCCTCTGATCATTCATAAGACAAAAAGTGTTTGTTTGCCTCTTGGTAGTTGAACATGTAATGAATCGATTAAATAAGGAAGAGAAAGTTTATGATCATCAATGCTTTCAGTATAAATTTGAGACCCAAAAAGCAGTTGATAGAAATTAGAAAGGACAAGAGTAATTAAACACTTAAAATGTATTTATAAATTTAATATCCACAGTAACCCTTTGAGTTATATACAGTTATTATCCTCATTTTAAAATGAGAGAGGTGAGGCAATAAATAAACCTGTAAATTGAGCAAGAATAGGGAAACTTAAAAACACAATAGCTTGAACAATTTAAATCTTCTGTACACAGATATTTAACCCAGCAAACTGGTTTCTTGTAATTACAAGTGAGAGATCAAGTACGTGTAAAATTCTAGAAAGCATCCTCATCAGATTTTTCTCAGAATTACAAAAAATGACTTATGGAAAGGCATTTCTAATTTCCTGGCTACGTCCTTTGACTTCAGCTAGCTCAATGTGGAGGTGCTATGTGCTACCTGTGAACACTACCGTGAAATTCTCTGACCTTGATTATCATGGTGAATGGTACACACAAAATGGTCACACAGGATCAAAGAGATGTTAGTTTGCCTAAGATGAGCCTCTTTCTTGCTGGCTATTTTTCACAGGACTCATTTCTCAGGGTGGAGTATTTGCAATATCTACAGTGATGAGAAAATTCGGAGTATTATTTTGTGTCACTTTCTGCTGTTTAGAGAAAGATGTCAGAGCAATATTCTGTTATCAAAATTAAAATGACTGGTCTATTTTGCTGGGCCTACAAGTGTTCATATTCTATAGAGCTATAGTAAAACATCATATGACATTTTTATATCCTCAAAATTTCTCTTTAGTTTCCCAGTTTCAATCTTATTTTTGCAACCCCACCAAGAAAAAAAAACCAGGTCATTTCATCCTAGAAAATAATGACAGAGAGAATTTTAAATAAAAGGAAGTAAACATGCCAAACACTGAAGAAATGAATGGAAACAAAAAATGACAAATGTCCACTAAACCTCAATATGATGTAATTGGTGATTTAGAAGACTGTAAAATCAACAAATACAAACACTGAATAGAGAACAAGAGATAACATTGTAAAGAGAGATAGCAAGCATACGCGCGCGCGCGCACACACACACACACACACACACACACACACATATATATATACGTAGATAGATAAATAGATAGATTTTTTTTTTTTTGAGACAGAGTATTGTATTGCTCTGTCCCCCAGGCTGGAGTGCAGTGGCACAATCTCTGCTCACTGTAACCTCCACCTTCTGGGTTCAAGCAATTCTCATGCTTCAGCCTCCTGAGTAGCTAGGACTACAGGTGTCTGCCACCATGCCTGGCTAATTTTTTCACTTTTAGTAGAGATAGGGTTTCACCACGATGGCCAGTCTGGTCTCCAACTGACCTCAAGTGATCTGCCCACCTCAGCCTCCCAAAGTGCTAGGATTAAATGCATGAGCCACTGTGCCTGGATTAAGTCTATATTCTTCTTTAACTCTGAAAGGGTAAGAAGTGAGAGAGATCATAAGCTAAAACTAGTAAAAGAAGTGTTATAATTTGGATTTGCTTTATTATTATTATTATTATTATTTGCTTTTAATGTTGAAATAGTTTTCCACATAGAAGGAATAGAATCTCCACTGCAAAGTCACTGCTAAAGACAGCCTGGAGAAGAGAAATGGGTGTCATCCACAGCAGAGGGTCAAGATACATTTTGACTTATAATAGAATGATATCTTCTATTATAAATCATTCTATTATATCAAATATTATCAGAGGATTATGAATCATTTTATTATAAAGACACATGCAGATGGATGTTTATAGCCGCACTGTTTACAAAGACTTGGAACCAACCCAACTGCTCATCAATGATAGACTGGATAAAGAAAAGGTGGCACAGATACACCATGGAATACTGTGCAGCCTTAAAAAAGGATAAGCTCATTTCATTTGCAGGGACATGAACAAAGCTGGAAACTATTATTCTCAGTAAACTGACATGAGAACAGAAAAACAAATATCGCATGTTCTCACTCACAAGTGAGTGTTGAACGATGAGAATACATGGACACAGGGAGGGGAACATACACACCAGGGCCTGTCAGGGGGTGGGGAGCTAAAAGAGGGATAGCATTAGGAGAAATTCCTAATGTAGATGACAGGGTGATGGATGCAGCAAACCACCACCATGGCACGTGTATACCTATGTAACAAATCTACACATTCTGTACATATAACCCAGAATTTAAAGTATAATTTTAAAAAAAGATAGATTTTGAATGACAGTAAGGGCATTATTTCCCATGAAACTAAAATGAAGCTGAGAAAAGATGGCTGAATGGAAATATAAGGAACGTTTGTCAGAATGAGAGGGTTTAAGGGACTTAACATCTAATGTACTCAATAGTCATTGGGAAATAAGAGCCAAAGACATTTTCTGAGTGAGAGATGGTAAGTGGCAAGGCTGAATGAAATGGCAAAGGTATAAACTTCTTGAAGGGAAGACTTCTGAAAAAAAGGCGTATTCAACTAAGGCTGGAAATAATGAATGTGTAATGACTTCAGGACATACAATTTATCTTTCTCTCCAGAACTTTGCAACCTGGTTGTAACAGAGGAAATGAACAGTTGGGTTTATAGGAGATTGTTGTTTCTCTTTTGGGTGCAATGGGCAAGTGCTTTTAGGTTACCTGGGGTAAATGTCATAAGGACAATGAATGAGAAAGATGAATTCAAGTACCTGTAGCTTTGGTGTCTGCTGAGTACTTGAGGGGCAGAAACTGTGTTTGAAGAGCATTCTAGTTTTTCTGAAATCATACCTTGCACTTTTATACTGAACAAACCAGAATTACAAAGTAGTTACCTGCATGGGCACTGCAGTCAGAATGCGTAGTATCAAGCTCTGCCTCTGATGCTCACCAGCTGTGGAAAGGATGATCATTTGCTCAATTTTTCAGTTTTCTTACCCTTAAAATAAAAATAAAAGTAACTGTACAAACCTCATGGGAATTCATTAAATTAATACCTAAAATTCTGACTACTTGATCATATAAGCAATTAATAATTATTGTTACTAGATTCTATAACAATCTTTCTCAAATTCAATGCAGTCTCAAAATAATAAAAGCAGAAGTTAAAAATAGAATGAAGACTTTAAATAATTATTTGATTTTTCTATTATTATTATAAATAGTACTTGGAGTACTTCTTTGCTCAATTCCATTAACAGTAACATGAGAATAAAGTTCAGGGTTAATTTTTAAAAAGCAGTTAGTTTGCTCCACTAGTGACAGAACCTATTATAGCCATTGACTCCATTTCTTTACACATGGGCAAAATCTCAATTCAACTCTCTTGATCACTGCTCTTTCAGTGGCTGAAAGAGCATTATCACCAGCTCATATAATTATTATTTGAAATTTCTAATTGAAATATAATATTTTAATGTCAAAAGGTCTGCATATGCTAGGTGGAAGAGGGTAGTGAAATTTGAAGGGAATGATTTTTCTTCTCTAATTAATGGCAATGAAGTGCTTAATTAAGGATGAATGGTGCATTCTTATGCAGCCACTCATAGGACAAGTGAATACACAGTCAACTAATAACTCCCCAGTGTTCCCTACTGTTTCATTTGACCACTGGTCTTATAAAAGGGAATGGTTCCAAGTAGAGTTAAAGAATTGAACTCACACTGGGACTATATTCAGCAGCTGTGCTTTGAATAATGGCCCAGCAATCTCAGCATCACTTGTTAGAAATATAAAATCTCAGCTCTCATTTTAGACCTATTGAAACAATTCTGCATTTCCAAAAGGTGCCTGGGTGATTCGCATGCATAACAAAGATTGAGAGCCATGGCCTAATGAAGACATTCTTATATTCTGGAAAAATGAAGGCTGCATTAGGTCTCAGCATTCTGCTCTTTTCCATTCCTTTAGTCTCTAACTAACTAGGACTGTTAAAACAGATCTGGGAAATTTGAGAGTATGGAAGGCCTCCCACCTCTAATTGCACTGTTCAGGAGGGTATTTTTTGTTAGTTTTTCCACATGTCCTTTTTCTTCTTAGCACTGAGTATAAAAGACCCTGTGGGTTCATATATCCAATGCTTCACTTTATTTCTTCTCAAAATATGATAGATTTTACGTTGGAGGAATAGGATGCTCATGCTGTGTGTACCAGTGCAACTCATCGATTTTAGCAACCACAACTTTTGCAAACAAAATAATAAAATGTAACTAAACATACAGTTTGAAGACCAGGAATAAATTTCCCTATGACAAGAACATTTTTTAAACCCACAAATTTGTCCTGGGTGATATGTGCTTTATCAATAAAGACAGTTGTTGTCAAGTTGTCTGGTTAAGAGGATCTAAGAAAAAAAAGGAATGAGACAATACAGCCCAAATATTTGTTTAAAGTTATGAATTAACTATTTCTTGTTCCATATGTTTCACTGACTTGTCTATTCCTGACATTTAGAAAAAAAGAGGAAATAATGCATTTGGTTTTGATTTGAGATTAGAATTGAGTTCAGAGCTGCACTAATCATCAGCAGCCTTCTTAAATGACTAATCAAGTTTTGGTTTTGAATCTATTTGATCAAACTAAAATCTCAGAATTGAATGTGAATAAAATTTTTTCCTCTTGCAATCTATGTAACATATATCTGAAGTAACTTTTAGATTATATTTTCCCTTGAGAACTAGGGTCTCTAAACATCATAAATAGTAAGTGGGTTTCCCACTAGTATATCATATTAATTCCTAGAACCAAATTATATTCTCCATATTACTGTGCAGATTAATTGGACACCTTATAAAGGATGACATTTTGCCTGGATATATATTCTGCGGATTAATTTTCATCTGAAAACTCACTTTGATGTTCAAGATAAAGAAATAAGAAAAAAATAGTCAAAGTGGATTATATAAAAACATTGCCTGATTATGAATAATTTGTAGTAGTTCATCTAAGACTGCAGCATTATTATCCTATCAATTCAGACTTTAAATATTTGATAATCAGACTTTGGGAATTTAACAAATATTTGAAACTTAAGGTTGAATGTCTACATTATAAGGGTAACCCAAACACTGTGCTTCATGGTGAATTTGAGCAGTGCTTCTCAACCCTAGGAGGAAAGCCAGCATCCAAGCTCATCCCTGCTTGGCTGAATCAAAGTCATTTGGTGGTGGGGTGGGGGTGGCCTACGTATCAATACTACAAACAAATAAAGAAACTTAACTCTGATTCTAATTGCAGTCAAGGTTAAGATATACTTCCCTCTACTGGAGAACACTCATGGTCTTAGTATCTCATGTATATAAAATGCAACTCAAACTGCAGATTTCTAACAAGGAAGTTACACCTATGTATTACAGATACTGTCTGAGTATAAATTTTAAGTGATAAAAGTGATCTTATAATACAGTAATTACAAAACCTCTAGCTCAGTGAAATGCTGGTTTAATATATGAAAAATGGATCCTGATGAAATATATGAACACTGTTTGGAAAACTCTGCCCCTACCGTGAAAGCTCTCCTTCCCTCCCCCACAAAGAGGCTCCCTTATCTCTCACTCTACATACTGCCCTAGCCTTCCCACCCAGCCGCAGCCACCTCCCGCCCAGCTTCTGCCTCATCAGCACTCCCCAGCTTCCCGCCGCCCGGCTTCCCGCCGCCCGGCTTCCCGCCGCCCGGCTTCTGCCTCATCAGCACTCCCCAGCTTCCCGCCGCCTGGCTTCCCGCCTCCCAACTTCCCACCCAGCAGTTCAAACTGACCAACTGTTGCCCGCCACTTCGACTCTCTCAGCTTCCCCATTCCCTCAGCCCTTCAGCCCCCTATAAAAGAACCCTGTTCCTCTGAACGGGGTGGCCATTTTTCTCTTCTTCCCAGCTGGTCCGCCTGGAGGCTCTTTCCTCTTAATAAAGCCTGAACTTAAGACTTTCTTCTAACCTGCGGTCCGGTTTTTTTTTCCCGAATGAGCTCAGTCCTCCCGCAGAGGGTAGGTCGGACAAGTGTTGCTGAAACCCGGGAGCTGGGGCCATTGGCCTGGCCACGGCCCCCTCCCCCAACCTACCCAACACTGGCCCTGCCACCTCCATGCTCCAATTAAGGTAAGCCAAGTTTTTTTCTTGCTTTACCCCCACTTCCCTTCTCCTCCTCCTACGGCACAGTGCAGTTGCTTCCCTCTGGTGTTCCGCGTGGACTCCTCACCTAGTCTCGGCCGAGCCGAGGAAGTCCTCTGTTCTGGCTCCAGGAGCCTTCCGAGGGGTAGCTGCCAGACGGGGATGCCCCTCTGACCACTTCCCTAACAGTACTTAACTGTACTCCGGGGAATTTGCAATGAAAGGGGACGCCTTTTCTTTGCATCTACCCAACTGCGCCAGAGGGTCTGTGGCTGTGCCTGCCATGGGAAATTCGGAGTCCAAAATACCTTCCAGCACCCCCCTTGGGTGCTTGCTGTGAAATTTTACCAAATTGGGATACTCCCAAACCCTCAGAAAGAAAAAGCTTGTCTTCCTGTCCCAGGTGGCTTGGCCCCAATACAAACTCAGTAACCAGTCACATTGGCCCCCAACTGGCACTTTCGATTTCAACACCCTCCAAGATCTCGACAATTTTTGTCGCCGCATGGGAAAAGACAATGAAATTCCTTATGTTCAGGCTTTTTGGGACCTCTGTACCCACCCTGACCTATGTTCTTCCTGCTCCACCTACCAAATCCTCTTAGCTCGTACCCCTCGTAAATCTTCCTCCACTACCTCTCCCCCTCCCTACTCCTCACCAGAGGATCTGCCTGAACATCTGTCCCCTCCTGCCAACCTCAGCAACCAGTCGCCATCAACAGTACGCCCTTCCCCCACTCCCTCTGCACCTCCTACCTCAGAGGCCATGCCTCGCTCTTCCTCTACTCCCTCTGGGCCCCCTCCCTCAGAGGCCACACTTCCTCTTGCCTCTCTGGTAGCGGCCCACACCTGCTCTCACCAACCAACTATCCTGGCCCCACTCTGAGAAGTAGCAGGTGCTGAAGGTTTAGTGAGGGTTCATGTTCCTTTCTCACTCCAAGACCTGTCCCAAACTGAGAAACGTTTAGGATCCTTCTCAGCCGACCCATCCACCTATATTAAGGAATTCCAATACCTCACTCAAGCATACACCCTCACTTGGCATGATATCTGCATTATCTGTACCTCCACCCTCACGGTAGAGGAGCACGAGCACATCCTAGTGGCAGCCAGAAACCAAGCAGATAAAGATCATGCTATAGATAACCAGATCCCCTTAGGCCCCAAAGTGATCCCAGGTGAAGACCCCCAATGGGACTATCAAGCTAATCGAGGGTCTGATATACCCAAGAGAGACCGCATGATTAGATACCTCCTCAGGGGAATGGATACTGTATATAACAAAGTTGTAAACTATGATAAACTAAGAGAAATCACCCAATACCCGATGAGAATCCCGCCCTCTTTCTCACCCGCTTACAAGAAGCCCTAGTCCGGTACACTTGGCTAGATCCAGCCTCCCAAAACGGGGCCACTGTATTAGCCTCCCATTTTATCTCCCAATCAGCACCCGACATAAGAAAGAAACTAAAGAAAGCAGAAGAGGGGCCAGAGACTCCCATCCAAGACCTGGTAAAAATGGCCTTTAAAGTATTCAATGCCAGGGAAGATGCAGCTGAGGCTGCCCACCAAACTTGCATGAAGCAAAAGGCTTCCCTCCAGACCCAAGCCCTAGTGGCGGCCCTAAGGCTGGCAGGGAACCAGAAGCCCAAGGCCGAAACCCATGCCCCTCCAGGGGCATGTTTCAAATGTGGAAAGGAAGGACACTGGTCCCGAGCCTGTCCACAACCACGGCCACCAACTAAGCCTTGCCCTATCTGTCAGCTCCCGGGACACTGGAAGTCAGACTGCCCCAGCTTCCCCAGGGTGCCGGTTCCTCAAAACAGACACACTGGCGTTATGCAGCCAGCAGTCACCCTCGGTAGGGAGGAGCCTGTCTGCCAGGAGCCGACCTCCAAGGGAGCTCCATTCCCCAGTCTACTAGAGCTGCTAGACGACTAGCGGGGCCCTGGCTTTCCGACTCCGGTTACCCTCGCCGAGCCAAGGGTCACACTTCAGGTAGCGGGTTAAAGTGTCTCCTTCTTGCTGGACACGGGGGCTACCTACTCCGCACTCCCTTACTATTCTGGCCGTCTCACCCCTTCCCAGGTCTCGGTCATGGGAATCGATGGTACCCCGAGTATCCCCTACCAAACCCCACCACTCATGTGCTCATATAAATCCACTCCATTTACCCACTCTTTTTTAGTAATCCCCACCTGCCCAGTACCCCTCCTAGGACGAGACATCCTTTCAAAGTTAAAGGCCGTCATAACCTTCCCCACCGCCAACCCACACAGCCTCTTTCTCCTAGCCCTCACCTCCGATACCAAACCCCAAAAAGCCCTATTCAAACTACTCCCCGGAGTCCACCCTCAGGTCTGGGACATTAACAACCCATCTGTAGCTACACACCACCAGCCAGTTCAGGTCCGCCTTAAAGACTCCTCACCTCGTTTTCTCTCCCGCCCTCAATTTCCCATCTCTAAAGCCCACCATATGGGTATCTGACCCATCATAGAGAAACTAAAAGGTCAAGGCCTTCTAATCCCCATTAACTCCCCATGTAATACCCCCATCCTCCCAGTACAAAAACCCTCAGGACAATATAGACTGGTCCAGGACTTGTGCTTAGTCAATGAAGCCGTAATTCCCATACATCCAGTTGTCCCCAACCCATACACCATTCTCTCTAACATTCCCCCAGGGACCACCTGTTTCTCAGTCTTAGACCTAAAAGATGCCTTCTTTACTATATCTCTACACCCCAACTCCTACTTTATCTTTGCCTTCACTTGGGATGATCCCCTTACTAACATGTCCCAACAACTGGCCTGGACAGTACTTCCACAGGGCTTCCGAGACAGCCCGCACCTATTCGGCCAGGCACTCACCACCGACCTACTCCACTGCAACCTCAAGCCCTCTCACCTCCTCCAGTACGTAGATGACCTTCTTATTTGCTCTCCCACCCGCTAAGAGTGTATCTAGGCCACCACCACCCTACTCAATTTCCTAGGAGATAGGGGATACCGGGTGTCACCAACCAAAGCACAAATAGCCTCACCCACCATCACCTACCTAGGTATACAGCTCATGCCTGGGCGACGGTCCATCACAATCGACTGACTACAAGCCTTAAAGGCGCTCCAGGCCCCTGAGTCAGCGAAAGAAATTCTCTCCTTCCTAGGACTAGTAGGGTTTTTTCACCACTGGGTACCTAATTATGCTTTGCTAGCTAAACCCCTATACCATGCTGCTGCAGAAGCCCCCGAGGGACCACTCTCCTCACCAGGTTCTGTCAACCGGGCATTCAAGTCACTGCTTAACGCCCTATGTACCTCCACCAGCCTAGCCCTGCCTAATCCCAACTTACTCTTTCAGTTATACATGTACGAAAAACAACACACAGCTGTAGGAGTGCTAGTCCAACCAGTAGGAAAGACCATTCTGCCCATAGCCTACCTGTCTAGACAACTTGACCCAACTGAGCGAGGATGGCAGCTGTGTCTTAGAGCCCTAGCTGCCGCCGTCACCCTAACCACAGAAGCTCTTAAGATCAATCTACAACTCCCACTCCAAGTCTTTTCTCCACACAGGTTGACCGAACTTCTCAGTCAACACTCCCTGCCCCACCTCGGGCCCTCCCGTATCCAACTGCTTCACCTACTGTTTATTGAGAACCCCAACATCACTCTCTACCACCGCTCCTCGTTGAACCTGGCTACCCTCCTCCCTTTCCCTCCGTACGCCAGCCCCCTACATTCCTGTACAGAAATCCTCAAATTAGCCCAGTCTCCTCGCCCCAACTTGCTCCCTCAACCCTTACCATCTGCCTCCATTACCCTATTCGTTGATGGCAGCTCTATACCCCATCCCACCGGGCCACGGAGAGCAGCCTATGCTATAGTAACTCACTCTGAAATTATAGAAACCCGCCCCCTTCCTCTTGGGACCACTTCACAACAGGCTGAACTAGTCGCCCGTACTCGGGCCCTATCCTGGTCCCAGAACAAAGAAATAAATATATATACTGACTCCAAGTACGCCTTCCTCATAGCTCACTCACACTGCATGATCTGGAAAGAACGAGGCTTCCTCACCACTAAGGGCATGCCCGTCCTCAATGGAAAACTCCTTGCTGCCCGTATTCAGGCCGTTCAACTCCCTAGCAAGGTAGCCATCATCCACTGTAAGGGACACCAGTCCCTGAACTCACCCGTAGCCATGGGGAATGCCTTTGCAGACAGGGTGGCTAAAGATATGGCAAGAAACCATCCGCCACCCACTTCCACTCTCTGTTTCTTGTCCAAGTCATATAGCCCCCAATACTCCACCTCAGAACTTCAGATCCTCCATTCTACCCCCAGGGTACGGTTCAAGGACGACTGGGCCTTCAAGCATAACCTCCTCATCCTCCCCAAAAAGCAAAGGTACCAAATAATCCAAGACATCCACAATTCACTCCACATTGGACCTAAAGCCCTATACCAGTTCCTCAACCCACTTTTTCACCCCCACCACCTCCTCAGTACCATACAGGAAGTCCAGTCCTCCTGTACTGTCTGTGCGAAAACTAATTCCCAGGGTTCCTGTCATCCTCGGTGCCAGCTTCATCAGCTACGTGGGTTCCTACCTGGCCAAGACTGGCAGATCAATTTTACTCATATGCCAAAGCACAAAGAGTACCGATATCTGCTAACCATTGTTGACACTTTTTCTTGCTGGATTGAAGCTTACCCCACAGCCTCTGAGTCTGCCGGGACAGTGGCCACTCATCTCATTCAAGACATCGTCCCACGCTTTGGACTCCCGGCCAACATACAGTCAGACAATGGCCCAGCCTTTATCTCCAAAGTCACTAATGCTGTTTCTACCTCTCTAGGAATTCAGTGGAAGCTACATGCCGCCTACCATCCTCAGTCCTCTGGTAAGGTGGAACGGGCCAATGGCCTAATAAAGGAGCATCTGACAAGCTCATGCTTGAGCTCCACCAATCCTGGGTAACCTTGCTTCCTATCGCCCTCACCAGGTTAAGAGCAAGCCCCCGAGGCCCATCACAGCTTAGCCCATTTGAGCTTCTGTATGGTTGCCCCTTCCTACTTTCAACTCCCCCACCACCAGAAACCACTCCTCTAGACAGTTACCTCCCCTACTTTACTCTCCTTCGCAACCTTCTCCGAGAGCACGCCAACGCCTCTCTTCCCCAACCCACCCAGCCATCTGAAAATACATAAAAAGTCTCCCCTGGGGACTCAATTCTTATTAAATCCCTCTCCCCAAAGCCCCTCGCCCCCAAGTGGGAGGGACCATATATCGTCATCCTCACTACTCCATTGGCCATAAAAGTCGCTGAAGTCCCATCTTGGGTTCACCTGTCTCGGGTAAAAAAGGCCCCTCATGGACCCTCCTCATGCTGGAAAGCTGTTCCTACTGGCCCTTTATCTGTCAAACTTACCAGGGCCTAGCAGCCACACCCCCTACAGATGGAGATTTTTTGTAACTGAAAACTATACCAAAACCACCTTTATCTGTAACACCCCCCCATACAGCCACAACCACCTTCTTGCAACTTCTGACTGCCCCGCAGCCGGATGCCAAAGCACCATATACCTAAACTTCACTAAATTCTACAATGTCCATGACGGAATTGGGGTTTTACCTGTCAAATGTTTCAACTATGACCAACCATCAGGAAGATGCAGTGATACTCCCTGGCTCTCCTGCATGGGCTGCACCTGGGGTGACTGCTCTCTACATCCAGCCCTTGACATACGGCGGCACCCAAATACTCCTGTCCGGCTCAACATTGTTCCAGACATAGATGAAGAAGGGAATGTCAGAACCGGTTATACACGGTATTCTCTTATCATACCTGACCCTTGGAATGACCGGTGGAAAAGCCCCCAGAAAGCTGCCCTATATGACCTCAGCACCACCACATAACCCTCCTTCCACCTGTACATTTGGCGGGCATACATATGTACGGTCCACCAAGTCCATTCCGCTATTAACCTACAAGAAAAATCTCTAAATAACCAATTGCAACCACATTCATCTTCGTTTTCCTGGCTAACCTTCCTCAAAGAAGGAATCAAGTTAGCTAACCTCTCAGGATTAACTGACCTAACCTCATGCCTCATGTGTGCCTCCTTAGGACAGACTCCCTTCGTCGCAGTCCCCTACCCCATCCCTCTCAACCTTTCAGCCTCAACTTCTCCCTTCTCCCCCATCAAGGAAGTAGATCTCTACACTCCACCTGATTTTACACAGCTACCAGTATGCTACTCCCTAGGCCGGACCTACTCCAACTGTAACAAAACCATACTGGTAACCACTAATCTGACAGCTCCGAAGGGAACTTTCTTCTGGTGTAACAGAACCCTCACAAAAACCCTCCAAACCGGCCAATCCCCAACTCTCTTATGCCTCCCAGTGACCTTAGTCCCCCGACTCACTATATATTCCTCAGCCGAATTCCAAATGCTACAAGCACCACTCCACCGCATCAAGTGAGCTGCTTTTCTGCCCCTAGCTGTAGGCATCTCCCTAGTAACCTCGGCACTTGCAGCTGGACTGGGAGGAAGAGCACTAACCCACTCTCACCAAGCTATAGCCCGGCTAACCTCACAATTCCAAACTGCTGTTGATGACTCTGCTGAGTCATTAGCATCACTCCAACGACAGATTACCTAAGTTGCCCAAGTTGCCTTACAGAACCGAAGAGCCCTGGACCTGCTCACCGCTGAATGAGGAGGAACCTGATCTTCCTACAGGAAGAGTGCTGTTACTACATCAATGAATCCGGCCTAGTAGAAACCCAAATCGAGAACCTCCAGAAACTCAGAACTAACCTGCAGAATCAAAAATTCTCGGCTGAAGCCACGGCGTGGTGGTCTTCCTCTATGTATACCCTCTTTTCCCCGTTGCTTGGGCCCCTAGTAGCCGTTTGCCTAATCTTACTTATTGCTCCTTGCTTTCTACAGTTCCTACAGCGGTGCTTTCAAGAACTAACTTGAGTCACCATCCACCAGATGCTGCTCCAACCTTACCCTGAACGAGTGCTAGAAGTGGACCTCTCCCCGAACATCCAGGCTCCTTAGGAAAAGAAACCTCTTCAGAACCCCCTGTCGACCCTTGTCAGCAGGAAATAGCCGGAGAGACAACCGACGCCCCTGACCCCCTCTTTTCTTCTTTTCTTTTAAGGAGTCGGGAATGTTTGGAAAACTCTGCCCCTACCGTGAAAGCTCTCTTTCCCTCCCCCACAAAGAGGCTCCCTTATCTCTCACTCTACATACCACCCTAGCCTTCCCGCCCGGCCACAGCCACCTCCCGCCCGGCTTCTGCCTCATCAGCACTCCCCAGCTTCCCGCCGCCCAGCTTTCCGCCATCCGGCTTCTGCCTCATCAGCACTCCCCAGCTTCCCGCCGCCTGGCTTCCTGCCACCTGGCTTCCCGCCGCCCAGCTTCCCACCCAGCGTTTCAAACTGACCAACCGTTGCCCGCCACTTCGGCTCTCTCAGCTTCCCCATTCCCTCAGCCCTTCAGCCCCCTATAAAAGAACCCTGTTCCTCTGAGCGGGGAGGCCATTTTACTCTTCTTCCCGGCTGGTCCGCCTGGAGGCTCTTTCCTCTCAATAAAGCCTGAACTTAAGACTTTCTTCTAACCTGCGGTCTGGTTTTTTATTCCCGAATGAGTTCAGTCCTCCCGCAGAGGGTAGGTCGGACAAACACATGTCTTCTGATAAAGATCACTGATTTCTTTGTTTCTTACTCCTATTGGGGCAATTGAGATTTCACTGCCTTTTAAATTTTATACAAGGGAGAATATAGTCTTGTAAACATTCTTCTAAGAAAAATAGACTATCATTTTAAGCTTGGGTGTCACCACCCACAAAATAAATATATAGCTGAAATTCAGGATTCAAAAAGGAATTATGTTTTATTTAGGATGATAGTCATTAACTAAAATATCACTATTTGTTTCATCTCATAATGCTCAGGTGCTAAAATGGTTCAGCAAGTTTTATATTGAAACATTTTTGGATGACATTTTCGATAGCTGAGCTATTATCTCTGTTTATGACATTTTCTTTTTTTGTTTTGTTTTGTTTTTTTGAAGATAGTCTCACTCTGTCACTCAGGCTGGACTGCAGTGGTACCATCTCAGCTCAAGGCAACCTCCATCTCCCAGGTTTAAGCAATTCTCCTGCCTCAGCATCCAAAGTAGCTAGGGCTACAGGTGCATGCCACCAGGCCAGGCTAATTTTTGTATTTTTATTAGAGACAGGGTTTGCCACATTGGCCAGATTGGTCTCAAACTCCTGACATTAGGCGATCTGCCTGACTTGACCTCTCAGAGTGCTGGGATTACAGGCATGAGTCACTATGCATGGCCTGTTTATGACATTTTCAATAGGTGAGCTATTATCTCTGTTTATAAAATTAGCTTAGTGACTTTTCTATGTTCTTGAGGAGGCACTAGAGAAAATATGTACTTTTTCTAAAAGTTTAGCAAATTATTTTAGGAACTCTAGCTTCTCTGCAAAGTGGGTTTTATTTGATACATACGACAAAGCAAATATTAGGAAGTACACATGCTTGCTAATAGATATAGAGCCAAAATAAATAAAGTAACACAATCTTTATATTTGAGAACTTTGAAGACTTAGAAAGGCAAACAAAGAAACAAAATCCCACCAGAAAAAAAGTTTTATTTAAAGACTGTTGATTGTATATTCTACTTAAATTAAGTCACATATAATAGTTTCACCAATTTTAAATGAGTTAAAGCTGTTATCCAAAATAAGGTAAGGAATATAGTGATTACTATTCTTCTTCTTCTTCTTCTTCTTTTTTTTTTTTGTCTGAGACAGAGTTTCGCTCTTGTTACCCAGGCTCGAGTGCAATGGCGTGATCTCGGCTCACCGCAACCTCCACCTCCTGGGTTCAGGCAATTCTCCTGCCTCAGCCTCCTGAGTAGCTGAGATTACAGGCATGTGCCACCAGGCCCAGCTAATTTTTTGTATTTTTTTAGTAGAGACGGGGTTTCACCATGTTGGCCAGGTTGGTCTCGATCTCTCGACCTCGTGATCCACCTGCCTCGGCCTCCCGAAGTGCAGGGATTACAGGTGTGAGCCACTGCGCCCAGCCTACTATTCTTCTTAAATGGGTCATTATAAATCTAATAGTTCTAGTATAATTTAAAATCTATAGAAAAGGCAAAATTTTTTTTTTAAAAAAAGAGATTGATTAGGTCCCTTTTGTCTATTTTGGCTTTTGTTGCCAATGCTTTTGGTGTTTTGTTCATGAAGTCCTTGCCTACTCCTATGTCCTGGATAGTTTTGCCTAGATTTCCTTCTAGGGTTTTTATGGTGCCAGGTCTTATGTTTAAGTCTTTAATCCATCTGGAGTTAATTTTAGTGTAAGGTGTCAGGAAGGGGTCCAGTTTCTGCTTTCTGCACATGGCTAGCCAGTTTTCCCAACACCATTTGTTAAACATGGAATCCTTGCCCCATTGCTTGTTTTTGTCAGGTTTATCAAAGATTGTATAGTTGTATGTATGTTGTGTTGCCTCCGGTGCCTCTGTTTTGTTCCATTGCATGGCAAAAGAAACAGTCACTAGAGTGGATCGGCAACCAACAGAATGGGAAAAAATTTTTGCAGTCTACCCATCTGACAAAGGGCTGATATCCAGAATTTACAAAGAACTCAAACAGATTTACAGGAAAAAAACAAACAAGCCCATTCAAAAGTGGGCAAAGGATATGAACAGACACTTTACGAAAGAAGACATATATGAGGCCAACAATCATATGAAAAAATGCTCATCGTCACTGGTCATCAGAGAGATGCAAATCAAAACCACATTGAGATACCATCTCAGGCCAGTTAGAATGGCGATCATTAAAAAATCTGGAGCCAACAGATGCTGGAGAGGATGTGGAGAAAAAGGAACACTTTTACACTGTTGGTGGGAGTGTAAATTAGTTCAACCATTGTGGAAGACAGTGTGGCGATTCCTCAAGGCCTTAGAAATAGAAATTCCATTTGACCCAGCAATCCCATTACTGGGTATATATCCAAAAGACTATAAATCGTTCTACTATAAGGACACATGTACACGAATGTTCATTGCAGCACTGTTTACAATAGCAAAGACCTGGAATCAACCCAAATGCCCATTGATAATAGACTGGATTGGAAAAATGTGGCACATATACACCATGGAATATTATGCAGCAATCAGAAATGATGAGTTCGTGTCGTTTGTAGGGACATGGATGAATCTGGAGAACATCATCCTCAGCAAACTGACACAAGAACAGAAAATGAAACACCGCATATTCTCACTCATAGGTGGGTGATGAAAAATGAGAACACATGGACACAGAAAGGGGAGTACTAAACACTGGGGTCTATTGGGGGGAAAAGGGGAGGGCCAGTGGGAGGGGGAGGGAGGGAGGGATAGCCTGGGGAGAAATGCCAAATGTGGGTGAAGGGGAGAAGAAAAGCAAAGCACACTGCCATGTGTGTACCTACGCAACTGTCTTGCATGCTCTGCTCATGTACCCCAAAACCTATAATCCAATAAAAAATTAAAAAAAAAATAAATAAAAATAAAAAAAAAGAGAATGGAGGTGGCCAAAGTATGTACTGATAAGAAGAAAAATATAGATATAGATACAAAGTTTTATGTAATATATATATATACATATACATATATATCACATCAAACATTGTGTTTTTAATTCCTCTTCCAGTAAATCATGTGTGTTTGCAGCCATTCTACATCCATCCACAATGAACAATTTAGGTAAGATGGGGTGGCTGATGATTCTGGGAAGAAGAAAAAGGCTATGACACGTTGGGAAGTCTCTACCAGGAGGTAGTAAAAATGGGAGGCTTTCAGAACTGAAGCTGTAGGTTCAAAAGAGAATTGAAATGGAGAGACAGAAAGTAGGCAATAAGACATTGATGTTTTGATGCTTAATCTATGGGTTGATGTCTTGAGGGGGACAAAGAGTTCGCTGGATAGTTTGAGGGGAACAATTTATATGTACAATGCTGATGCGTCAACAAGCGTCTAAGTTGAACACACTCTTTGGGGATGGAAGGGCAGCTCCTTAGATCTTTCCAGCTCTCATAGAGAATCCAGGAGTTCCCACATGCCTCATGGAAAGCTAGGGGAGCCGGCTGATGGTGTTAGCAGAGCGTGTCACAGTGGCTCAAGAGAAGAGATCCTGCAGCTCTGCTATACTAAGTAGCACATTCAGGTTTAGGATGAAAAAAGTGTCCAGCAATTCTTCAGAGAAGCCAAAGCCAAAAAGAACTAGGATGAAGCCTGATTGGCCAGATGGATTATTAACAGTTAACCAGCTGCAGAGAAGCAGCAGATGCTGGGAGCTGTAGCAGTAACTAAGAAGACAAAAATACCACTGCTGCCGAGGACAGTAAGGATCCTATAAGCTCATTTACAAACCAAAATCCTTCTATGAAAAGAGAAGGGAAACAGCCATAAAACAACACTGAAAATCAAGAAGCGGAGCTATTCAAAAGCAATATATCAAAACACAGAGATAACAACATGACTACTTGCTGAGTGTAAAGTTTAATTTTCAATGCTCCAGAGGATAGATGGGAAGAGGCAGGAGGGAGAATAGAGAGGGTAGTAACAGCAGTTATAGACAATAAAAATGCACATGTTAGTGTGTCTGGTGAATGATTTCCCTACATATATTTTTTCACAAGCAAGTTTTTACTTTTCAAATTTTATGAAGTTAATTATAGGTATCTTTTCACACTTAAGCTTCTGACAGTCTTGGTCATAAGAAAACAGTGAGGTAACTGAATTATTTTCCAATTTATTTTTTCTGCCTAATCACTTGGCTTTATCATTTCAGAGCTAGTAATCATGATGACATATTTGTGCTTTATTCCTATGGCAACAGTGATTCTCCTGAGACAAGGGTCATGTATTTTTGGTTTTCTGTTCTGAAATCACATGTTTACCAACAGATACAGTTTTGTGATTGCGGCTTTCAATTTAGTTGCCCACAGCAATGTGTTGTGGACACTGCTGTATTGCCCCAGTCTCCCCTTCAGGACTGAAGGCTGTTTTCACCCAGTTTTGAGGAGTGCTGCTGTCAAAAACTGTTAATAGTCAACCCTTGGGAATTGCCTTCAGCTGAAAAAAAGCCCCTTTGTACACATCACCATAGCAGTCACAGCTTAAATCCAGGGACTGGCAAATTTCCGGGTTTAAAGTATCCCAAATCAAGACACTTCTCAAGATCTACCCAATCTTTAGAGCTCACCAGTGTTCAGCTAGGGCCCAACTTTTTCCTCCATTTAAGTCTAATTCCCTTTCCTCTTGCACAGTGTTAATTCTAAGAGGACTACCTACCAAACCTCCTGTGTGCTGATTTCCATTTTAGAGTCTACTTCATCAATAACCTGACCTGCAACAGTTGCTTCTAGTAATCTGTCTGAGAAAGCAGACAGATTGGAACATTTGCCAACCAGCTGACAATGATGGCCAAATTACTGGTGGTAGATGGAACTTGGATAGATTCTGTAACAAGATTTCAATGCAATTGTTAAACTTCTATCAGTGATAAACTGGATAAACTAGGAGGAGCAATGCATCATGTGCTTAAGAAACAGGATAAAAAGTACTGATGAAGATAACTATTCCAGGGGTAATTGATGCTCTGGAGAAAGAATTGGAAAGTCTGGAGGTTATTATCTATTAAAAAGGTAACTGAATGTCAGAGAGACTTCTTGGCAGCACATAACAATCTTTTGTTTCCTATACACTAAGGACAGAAGAAGCTGAGTACCAGAAACAGAACCAAATGGAAATAGCACAGTTCTAATAAAGGTTAAGCATGTAACATAAACAAATCTTATATGCCAAATTCAAATTCCTGATTGGGAAAAACTGGGACCCTGATATAAGGGATGGGGTTATATGGGTGCATTCAAAATATTGAATCTCCAAATTCTTTCGAACTCTTTGGAGCTATACAGGTGGCACATTTATCTCGGTTAAAGGCCAGGGTTCTACTTGTCTTAAAGAAGGCTTCTCTCCTGCAAGACATCATGTGCCTTCCTCATTATCAGAACCTCCCTTTCCTCTTAAATAAAAAGTCAGTAAGCAGAGTTATGTCACACCATAATCTAGCCATGGAAGTGACAAGCTTGTGAAGG
Organism: Callithrix jacchus; assembly: GCF_049354715.1. Taxonomy (NCBI): domain Eukaryota; kingdom Metazoa; phylum Chordata; class Mammalia; order Primates; family Cebidae; genus Callithrix; species Callithrix jacchus. The sequence continues at coordinate 56,932,105 of NC_133515.1, read as the reverse complement.
GAGATAGGAAACAATATCCCAAAGAGCAGCAGGACCAAGACAGCTGGTCCTGCAGAGGAACTGTGAAAACAAAATTCAGAGAGAAGATGAAATTATATAAGGAAGAGTTCATCTATATGGAAGAACTGTTGTTTTAAAAACATTCTGGCAAAACACTCTGGGAAAGACTCCAAAAGATAATGATACGATGTCTCTTAGAAACTTGGAGAAAATGCAGCCCACTATAAGTGAAATGGAAGTGTCAAGATTTCTATGGCAGATGATCATAAAAGAAGGGAAATAGTTTGAAAAAATGGGCGTGCCAGAGTGGATATCTGATGTAAGCCTGGACAAACTACTAGATGACGGTGTTCTCAGGAGGGTCAGCAAAATACTTCATTTAACAAAGTAATGAGGAATATGCCAGTGAAAAGGCTACCCACATTAGAACCTACAGCCTAATCATGGAGTAGAATTTAGGAAGAAAAATGTTAAAGAAATTGCCTCATTAATAACAGTGGGGATGGTAAGATTCCACAATAATGGAGTCTAGCTGGTGGCTTTTAACAATTTAAAACAAGACAGTTTCAATTAGTCTCAGAAGCAGGAAAGTTGAAGTAGCTCCCAGAGGAACATGGCAGGCAGAGAGCTTTAGATATGGCCGATAGAATACACTTTTCTTAGAGTCAAGATAGATGTGCATCCAATTATGGTATTGGCCAATATTTACAACAACAGCTCTGGGAAGGATCATCAGGAGATTAAAGGCAGTCCTCTTGACAAAATGTCACAATCTCTTGTCCAATTTCCAGATGTGAGTCAGTGTTCCAACCCTGAACCCACTGAATGAAGAATAAGCTTGGTTCCCAAGAGAAAGTACCCTGGTAGCACTCCAGCAATTACACATTGTAATGATTACTTCTTTTGCCAAAGAGTACTATAACAATTGGCTTAAATAACTGCACATTGGGAAAAGAAGGATACCCAACCCTAACTTTCTGGGGATGGTTGCATATAAAATCTGAGTTGCCATTGATATCTGAGAACACAAATCATCTCATCTTCATGGTTTTCATGTGAGGGTAGGGACGTATGAAGGCCAGGTAGTAATTGGGATCCTGGTGCAAGTTTAGTTTAGAGTGTGTCTACTGGTTCCATGAATCATCAAAAGGAAGACCCCCATGCCCCCCCACCACCAACACAGACATGGTAGTGATAATATCATATTCCAAGTAAAATTGCAGAGATTGATACTATCTTAAAAATGGAAAGGAGTCAGAGGTGGCATCTTTATCGTATCTCCCTTCAGTTGCCAAGTCTGGCCCTATAAACCAAAGAGTTCCTGAAAAGCACTGTAGATTACCACAAACTCAGCCGAGCAATATCCCCACATCAAATTCTTATAGAAGATGCGGTCTCTGGGCTAGAGAAGATTAATATCACCTCATGTATATGGTATTTAGCCACTAATCTCCCCAAATGTTCTTTTCCATCCCTATCAGAAATAAATATCAGAAACACTTCATATTCATTTGGAATAGGTAATAGTATTCATTTTCAGTCTTGCATCAAAGCTTTGCCAACTATCCCACTGTCTGTTATAATATGCTCTGAAGAAACCTGGACTACGACTATATCATGTAGAATATCAGTCCATTCCACTATATTGACAGCATCATACTAATAAACATGTATCATCTGGGAAAGGCAAGTACAATGAAAGTGTTGGTAAGACACATGTGATCCAGAAGATGGAAAGTAAACCCAATGGTGGTTGACAGGTTTGCTATCAATATATTTGTAGGGGTTTAGGGGTCCAGAACACACTGGGATGTTGGTTTCAAAGAACAGGATTGATTATTCCATCTCACACTTTCACCATAAAAAAAGAAAGTTCAATCCCTGATAGCTTGATAAGTTTACTGGAGTTTGGGCATCAACATATCATATAGATGACAGCATTTTCCAAAGCTCCATTCTATGTACCCAGTGACATAGAGAGCTTCCAACATTGAATAGGACTCATAATTCAGCAGACTCTAATCGTAGGTAGTATCTGTAGTGGAAGAGACATCATGTGGAGTGTATGGCAATCCATAACACAAAAGCCACAATATAGACTAAGAAGATTCTGAAAAAAGACCAAACCATCTGCATCAGACTTTGTATTTATATTATAGCAAATATAAATACCATATAAATTTAATATAATTATCATATATAGACCTAGATATAGTTATACAGGTATCTATACCTATATCTGTATCTATGTATCGATATCTAACAGGCTGTATTTGACCACCTACATCAAGTACAAAAACTCCCCAACTGAAATAAAAAATCCCTTTAGTTTACCATTTCTCCCACACCTGAGCATATTATAGAGGTCCTCAGTGGCAGTTAAAGTGCTCATTCCCATGAAGATTGGTGGTTTATTAGAAAACAAAAAAGTTGGATTTATAAAAACCCTGTAAAGTAACAAGATGTTCTATTAATGATGGCTGCTCAACCAGCCCCTAGGTAGTCAAATTACCCCTCTTACTGATCCTTCCTTCGAACAACATACTTTCCATTTCCTATGTAGCATCTCTACCCTTGAACCAATAGTTGACTAGAGGACCCTGAGGCTCATTGTCTTATCTCCCTATCTTTTCTTTCCAGTGTTCTGTCTACATTTCCATTTGTCTATACAAAGACCCTCTGTTCTCCATGCTTCTCTGGTTCTTCAGATGCTATATCTGTAACTCACATCATTACCATCAGAGAACTAGTTATCCTTTCATTTTATGTCAAAGGGGAATCATTTCCTAGAGATAAGTTTCTTCATACCTACTGTTTGGAGGATGAGGGGAGACATTTATTATTTATTATGGGAAGCTGTCTCACCCCAAAACATGACCCTTTACAATTAAACAACTCTTGATATAGAAAAAAGTGACTTTTCCATCCCTGTCAGCAAAGAATATTAGAAAGAGTTATTTTATTTATTAACTTTATTTGTCAACCAGAATGAAGGATCACAGTCAGCTTCACTCTTTTTCCAAAGAGCTGTTTACATAACATAGTGATAACTAAAATACATTATTCCAGATATTCTTCTTGGCCTTTAAACTTATAATTCCCATTGACTACCCAAAATGAAATCTTTCTTCTCTACAATATTACAATAGAACTACTTGAAAAATAGACACTTGGACAGTAAAAACATTCTCAGTTACTTCCCCCAGTGACTATGAAGAGACCCCCCATTCCTCCAAGGCAAATACTGTTTTTCAGTTCACTGCACATTAGATTTCCTCAAAGCTAACCTTAGCTTAGCTTTGGCCAAGCTGAGTCTCAAAGGTATTGAGCAGAGCCCTGGATTTATTTGTATTCTTGCCTCTGTTGATCTATTTTTCCAATCGCTCTTTTTGGTAGGCACATTTTAAAACTCCACAAATAATCACTTTGAGTGCACAGAGAATAGAATAAATGAGAGAGAACTTCAGTTCATGTATAAATAAAAAATGCCAAACATTAAAAAAAAGGAATTAGAAAGACTAAGAAGAGAATATGAAGAGGGGCAGGTGTTCAACATTGTTGCATATTACAAAAATGTGATGAGTTTTTAAAATACCCATGCCTGGGTCCTATCTCTAGAGGCTCTGATTTAATTGGTTTGGAAATGAAACTCAGGCATCTATGTTTTCCAAAAGATTACCAATTCTAAGTTAAGAACCATTTTTATACACCATAGGATTACTCCCAAAGTCTCTTGCATGGCTCTTCTTCTGAAGAGAAAGTATTCAAATATAATTCAGTTTTCCCTTAACTATTTTTTTTTACTATAACCATTTTCACTAAGGTTCTTTCCCCATTCAATACGACAAAAGAAACTCAGCATTTCCATATGGCTTTTGTTAAAAACATCAGTTTTCAAGTCTAGTTTGGTTCTAATCTTGGCGTAACTTTGCAGAACATATGTAAAGTATTAATTATCTTTTGACTTTTGATAATCTATTATTTATACCCATTGTTGCAGTTTGCCTAACTCAGAAGAAGTTGTTTACAACATTGCTTTGGCACCTTACAAGGAGTGACTTATATCTTGGATTTACTTCCTATACTCCGCAGAAAGAGGTAACAGCATTTCTGAGTGTGGAATTTTGTCACAACAGTTTCCTAAAATATTTTACCTGAATATTCAGGATAAATTTTTAAGAGTAATCATAAATTAATGAAAATATTGCTAAAATTAAAATTATTTAAAATAAAATTAACATTGTATTTAAAACAAAAGGAAGCAATGATATGAATGCATTCTTTTCCAGGTGAGCCTGTTACTATTGGGTCTATTAATATCCTTCTGAAGGGAAAAGATGAGGTTTGGAGAGAGAACTTCTGTTTCTCGACTAGGAGATAACTAGCACAGGGGGCAGGATTTTTACAGATAGCATGTAGAACAGCAGAGAAAAATGGTTGTATAAATAAAGTATTGATACTTTCTTATTGGCCAGAGACTCATTAGTGCCTTCAGAAGAGTGGAAAACAGGTGCTCAGCACTTAGGCACCTACCTGCCTGTTTCCCCATCATGTTTTCTTTCTCTATTCTTATTTTCTTTCTCCATTCTAGTTTCCTCCCTTTCTTCCACTGAAGGCACCTCTCCCTTCCCGGCTTTTCTCTCAAGTAGCTCAAATATTCTTAAAAGCCAGAAAGATCATTTGTTTGGGGAGAATCTCTCCTTTTATTCATGCAATCAAAATCTCCTTGGAAATAAAACAAAACAGAATGATGAATATGTTTTTAATAAAGGGAAAGCAAAATATATGCAAAATAAAGTTTCAAACTTAGGGCCATACATTATAAAACATTTCTTCTCAATAATGCTCTAAGAAATAAAATAGATATTAAGAAATACAAACAGCTTGATCCCCCAATATTTAGTGAGTATAAATACGAATAAACCCATCTGTGAAAAAGCTAGCTCTGTAAACTTGTGGTCACTTTTTCTGGGATTTCCTGCTTAAAAAATAAGGGTGTTAGATCAGGTGATCTCTAAGGACCCTACCAGCCCCAAATTGCATCTATGTTATTGAACTTGTGTGAAAAGATCCACTAAGTGGGAAAGTGACTTACAAAATTTTTAACTTACTCCAGCCAGTGATCTTTCATCTTAGCAGGTTTTATGTCAGGATGCGAACAGATGCCATTTGACTTTGTAATTTAGGTTTAATTGATTTATAGGCTCATGATACCCTGCAGTGCAGTGGCTTTTCCAAGCAGGAGAAAATTGCTGTTCTAGAAGAAGTTTCAACTCTGAGATGAAATTACGTGTCTATTTCAAGCTGAAATGGCTTTTGCCTTCTTGACAGTCCTAAGGTCCTGCCTGTGACCTGTTTTTTCTCTGCTCATATTCCCTGCCTGTCTTCTTATACCCTTTTTTAGCAACCTTCATCTCTTCTTTTGAGAAAACTCTGAAATACGTTTCTCCAAATGCCTTTTCAGAGTTTATTATGCTTTTCCATTTGCTTGCTGGAAATATTTCTTGATCCGCAAAGACTAAAACTCAACAAATACAAAATAGAAACTCATTTTGTCTTCCTTCATTCTACTCTGCCATTTTATTCTGTAATTATTATCTGCATTTTCTCAGATCACAAGGGCTGAAAAACTTTTGTTATCAAGTCAGAATTTTATATTTTTTATGCCTTTTTATTAGTAATGAAGTTCCAGAATAGCACAAAATCTAAGAGTATCAGCTCCAGAATCACACTGCCTGGGTTCATGTCTTAGGTTCCCTGCTTCACAGCTGTGTGGTCTTGGACACCAGTTACCTCTCTGTGAAATAGAGCTGGTATCCCTTCTCTTAGGCTTGCCATGAGGGTAAGATTAAATAATTCATGTGAAGCCCTTGTCACAGTGTAGTCATCTAATACATTAAAACTATGATGCTGCTTAACTCCCAAACTTCTCAAATCTCTATTCCCACTTGGACTAACATAGCAAGAACATTCTTGGTCTCACACATAACTTTTTCATTGGTTCCATCTTTCATTATGTTAACTACCTACTTATCAGTCTACAGCTTCTAACTGAATAGCTTCCCATTTCTGATGTCTCAGTGAATACAAGAATTTTTTCTTTTTTTTTTAATAATTCAAGAGTCCTCATGACAGAGTCACAATGTCCTTTTTCAAATTTCTTTACTATAGTTTGTTACCTGTAACTTCAATACAAAAAGTTTCTAGTATTTGCTTTCTTCTAACCATACCGAGTAATTTGCACATATTCTTGAATTTATTCTTGTATGTTCTCCCTGCCAATATCTCCATATCCATATAGTACCCATTTCATGTAGGAGCTCAAATGCCCTTAAGTCTTTACTAAATCCTTCATCATCTGGGAGGTTTTATCGTTTTTGTCCCACCTGTAATTCCCATAATTAACCTGTCTTTCACTTACATCACACTCATCTTTCTCCCATTCCTTAAACTTGATCATGTACCTAATTCATCTTTCTTATATAACTACAAATTACTTGGAGAAGAAACCATTTCTTTTTCATATAGGCATACTTGAAATTAATGTTCATTGAACAAGTAAATGGACAATATTTTAAAGAATGAAAAATAAATAAACAATAAATTATGAATTAATGTGCTATCAGACAAAAATTTCCAAGGATGTGCTTCATAAATGGGTAGGAAATTGGCCAGGCAAAAACAGCAGAAAATAACAAGGGAGAAATTTTTACAAAGTTAACATGAATGCAAGAAGTTATAATGTAACTATTACCACTGAAGAAGTGAGACAAATGGAGAAAGAGAGAAAGTCAGCCAGGATAATTAAGAGTAAGGTTTCCATCTACTACTAATCAGTTTTTATTGTGTTCAACACTATATGTACATACAATTTTACACTATTTCAATACCTATTGAATTCAGCCATGAACCACTCTATTTAATAAAACACCAATTATCTATAGTATAATATATTGCTTTGTAGTTTAAGTGTTTTTATATATTTTGTCTTATTAATTCTTCACAATGATAAGGCATTTGTATTTTCTATATTCAACCAAGATAACTGACTATCAAAATGATTAATTTGCCCATGTATATGATAAAGTAAGATCTGAGACTCAAACCCAGGGCTCACAAATTAAAATCGAAGTTTTTTGTTTTTTTTTTCCCCATTCCTACAGCCCATTTAGGGTAGTTGATACCTATTCAAGTTCAACATAACAAAATTATAGAGCTGTGTATTATCTCTTGTAAAAACCCACTCTGACTCTGCCCAATGCTATTTTTAAACAACGTAGCAAGTTGAATTTGTCAGGGCTGAATATCAACATTTTACATGCTAGCACTGACAAGAAATAATGGTTTCTTTACAGATTTCTGACCAGAGTACACCAAGTGTGGGGTGTAGAATCCAGGCTGCCAACCAGCTCTAAGGAATTGTGTTGTTCCTCTATAATTTGTTTACTTCCTTCCTGGAGTCCATTATCTCACTGGCTGATTTTAGTCCTGAAAAGAAGACAGAGGTTGCAGTAAGCATATGGATGCTTTCTGACAAATATTGCTTTATTGTTTTGGAACACAAAACAATAATTCATACAGGAGCTGTATATTGAAATACAACTAATCATTTTTTAAAATGTAAAGACTATTGGAAAATAAAATATTTATTTAAAGTTTCTTAGTCTGAGTGAAACAAACATAATAATTTGCTAATAAATCTGGGTTTCTCCACTTAAAATTATATATTTTATTTACTTGCCAAAAAAGAAAATTTTGATTTAAAACAGTATTTATACAATTTTTTCTCTGCACTAAATGTAGAATTATGTAAATCATATGCAATTTTCATTTACATATTATGCTTAAAATAGTTAATCAAAATTAAATGTAATTAAACTGTATAATTGAGCATACTAAACCAATAATTTGAGAATATTGAAACTGTGAAGAAGTATCAAATACTTCACAAAAAATTTAGCCAAAAAAGTGAAATATCTATACATTGAAAACTATAAAACGCTGATGAAAAAAGTTGAAGAAATAAATAAAAAGGCATTGTTTATCGATTGAAAGAATTAATATTTTTAAAGTGTCCATACTATTAAACATAATTTATAGATTGAGTATAATTTCTATAAGAATTCTAATGTAATTTGTCACAGGTATAGAAAAAACATCTAAAATTTATATGGAACTAGAGAAAGCCTCAAATAACCAAGGAAATCTTGGGCCAAAAAAATAAAGCCAGAGTCATCACACTTCCTTACTGCAAAATATTATGTTCTTATAATCAAAACAGATGGGAATAGCATAAAAACAGAATCATTGGCCAATGAACAGGATAGAAAGTTGAGAAATAAACCAAGACATTTACAGTCAATTGATTTTGACAAAGATGCCAAGAACACAAAGATGATATACAAGTGGTCACAAACATGTAAAAAAAAATGCTCAATACCTCTAATCATCAGGTAAATGTCAATTAAAACCACAATGAGATATCACTTCATGCCAGGTAGTGTGACAACTATTAAAAGGATAGATGATAACAGGAGTTAGTAAAGATTTGGTTAAAAGGGAATGCTTGTACACTGTTAATGAGAATGTAAATTAATACAGCCACTTTGGAAGATAGTATGGAAGTTACTTAAAAAACTCAAAATATAATAGTCATATAATCCAGCAATTTCACTTCTGAGTATACGTCCAAAGAAATCTAAAAATTTGCATGTTGAAGAGATATCTACTTTCTCAAATTTATTTCATCATTATTCATAATACACAAGATATGGAAGCAATCTAAGTGTCCATTAGGTTTTGAATGGATAAACAAAATTTGGTAAATGATATAATGGAATATTACATAGCACTGAATAGGAAAGAAATTCTGTAATTTGTGACAACATAAATGGAACTGCTGGACATTATGCTGAGTTAAATACACCAAGCACAGAAAGACAAATACTGCATGAGCTCACTTATATGTGGAAACTAGAAGAGTTTATTACATAGAAATAGAGTAGTAGACAGGTGGTGATAAAAGGCTGAGAGTGAGGGAGAGGTTTGGAGAAAAATGTTGATCAAAGGGTGCAAAGTCTCAGACTGGAGGAATAAGTCCTATTGATTAATTGGACTGTATGTGACCACAATAATAATTTACTGTATATATCAAAATTGCTAAAAGAACAGATGTTTAACAGTTTCACCTCCCAAAAAAGATAAATTGGTCAGATGATAAATATGTTATTAAGGTTGATTAAACCTTTCTACAATGTATAGATAGATCAAAATATCACATTGTACCCATAAACATACACAAGTTTTAAAAATATCTAGAAAGTAAGGACAAGAAAAAATTAAAACAGGAATAATCAACCTGATATTCAACCTCTCATCAAAGAGTTTCTCATTTGGGAGATGTATAAAACTAAATTTAAAATTGGTAGCAGAGGTGACCTGCCCAGAGTGGCCACTCCCCAAATGCCATGGGCTGCTGCAGAAGAGGCATGGCTAGGCTCCATTCTCCATGGAGCCCATAGGGCTAGGACCAGACAAGAGTCCCACCTTCCCAGGTGCAGCTGTAGCTGCTCAAGTTGTTGTGGCTATGGACCCATGCCTCCCTGTTCCTTTGGAGGCCAGGAGTAAGCAGGAGCCCCCCCACCATCCCCACCAAGGTACAGCTGCAGCTGCCCAAGCCACAGCTGTGGAATGAGCCACCATGTGCACTTGGGGGCCAGGAGCAGGCAAGAGCCCCAAGCCCCAGGCATAGTTGCAGCTGTCCAAGCTGCAGCTTGGGGGCATCTCTGCATTCTCAGGGGTCCAGGAAGGTCACCCCTACACCTGCAGGCTTGGAGGTATCTGTTCCCATTGCCTGTCCTCTGCCTGCTCCTGTCACCTGATCTGATCTTGGAGCAAGGTTGGTGCCAAGTCTGCATGCTGCCACAGCCCAGATGGGTATGTGTATGCTAAGAATAGTGATGGTGATAACATGTCAGCCCCTTGCCATCTCAGTCCACTCCAAACTCTGGGCACCGACATGGATGGAAGGGAGACTGAGGGGTTGCTAAAGGCAGCTCGATGCTGGCCTGCAGATGCCTCTCAGCATGAACAGCCTCAGAGCCATGAATAGAGGCAGAAGGCAGAGAGCCTCCTGGGTGGAAAGGGGCAGCTCCCCAGTGAAGTCTCACCTACAAGCTAGGGGAGGCCTGAAGCCTAGGGGTCAGGCTGCCAGTCTTGCAGACCGGAGTGGGAAGTTGTAGAGAGCCAGAGTAGCCCACCCCGTCTGGGGGAATCAGCAGCAAGGCTGCTGTGTACTTTGGGTGAACTCCAGAGAAGTGAAACCATAATTGGAGGATGTGTATATCTAGGGGTGGAGCAGACAGGTCTAGAAGGACATAACCAGCTTTTACTAACCTTGCTGCAAGATAGTTTCTTAGCGTATGTGAAGTATGTGAACTGAAGTATGAGAATAACTACAGGTTGTTCTAAGTAACTGCACCCTCCCTCTGCTATGTGCTTTGTGAACATATACAATAAAGTACACTGAGACAGGTAAGGGCCAGAGAGACTGACATCCTTCACCTCCTGGATTGCCGGGCCCAGCTTTCTTTGTGTTTCTGTTTGTGTCTTTCTTTATCCCCCACCATTCCCTCTTTAGGTCTTTGAACACTTGTGCAGCACAGGACGCAGAACACGCCAGAGGAAGTTATAGTGCATTTTCCAAGCCTGTCTCTGGCTGCCCATGGACGAATCAGCATACACCCCTCCCCTCTGAAGCCCATAAAAACCCTGGACTCAGCCAGACACAAGGAGAAGACAGGATAACCAGCTATAGAGAGAAGCTACCAACTCCAGGGTCTCCTCTCTGCTGAAAGCTGAGGAGACAACAGAATGACTAGTTGAGGAGAGGAGGCACCTACTCCAGGGTCTCCTGTCTGCTGAGAGAGGAGGAGATAACAGGATGACCAGATGTGGGGAAGAGCTACCCACCAGATTCTCCTCTCTCCTGAGAACTGAAGAAATGACAGGATGCCCAGCTGCAAAGAGAATCTACCTACTCCAGGTGTCTTCTTTGCTTAGAGCTGAATAGATCACAGGACGACCAACTGTGGAGAGGAGCTACCAACCCCAGGGTCTCCTCTTTGCTGAGAGCTGAACGCTCATCAGGACTCCCTGCCTGAGGAGTGGAGCTACCCAATGTGGGTCTCCTCTGGTTAATCTGTCACACAATAAAGCTCCTCTTTGGCTTGCTCACCCTCCACTTGTCCATATACCTCATTCTTCCTGGATGCAGGACACAAACTCAGGACCTACTAAATGGTGGGGCTGAAAGAGCTGTAACACAAACAGGGCTGAAATACACCCCTTGCTCACCACATTATGGTTGACAGGGAGGGAAGAGAGAAGGAAAGGAGAATTGTGGCCCTTTGGGGAGCCCAGACCTAGGAGTTCCCTGAGTGAAGGCTATGACAACCACTTTGGGACTCTGTAGTTTATGTCATTTCCAAGATTCTTGATGCCACCATGTTCCCCAGTGCCAGCTATGGAAACTGCTTGTGATTCACCTGGTCCAGCCACAGCCTAGCAGAGAGACAGTGTCCATGCTGGCACCTGGAGCTGACCACCTTGCCCCAGTTGGCATGCCTGGCTTGGGACAGTGGTCAGACCCCATTTTTGCTCACACAACCCTCACTGTTTTGTGCCTGGCTCACTCTTGGCAGGTGTGAGATCCAGGCCAATAAACTGAGCCGAGTGAAGCCTGCCTGGCCAAGTGGGCAGAATAAGTCCAGCATGCCAGAGCAAAACTTGGGCAAAGGCACCACTGGCCAAAGAGGTTTCTGGCTGGTGTTGTGACAGAATCCTGTGACTAAATCACAACCTGTAAAAAACATTTGTTTTGCTCCTAAAAGGACCTAAAATTATCAAAAATGGAAAAAATCTTACTGGCAAATTTAGACCTTACTCCACATTGTATTTTCCAGAATATAGTCTCAGAATTTTCAATGCCAAGAGAACTAGACAGCCATTCTTCTGTTATTATTTTCACTGAACAAAAACAATATATTTTCTCCTCTTCCCCACCCCACATCTCATATATATATTTCTATTTTTATATATAGTGTGCAACATACACACAGAGAGAGATTAGAAATTAAGTGTAAAATCACATTTTGAGAGATGCTGATAATAAAAATGCTTTCTAGTTTGAGAAGAAAAATACCACTGAGTGTAGGGCACAATGGGAAATATACTTTTTGTTTAATCTCAGCAGATTTTCAGTGATAAAGTCTATCAGGGACTAGCCAACATACTGTACTTGAAGTCTATTTAAGTGTAGTAACAGGTTTTAGGTGTAACATATCAATAATTCTATATTTTAAGGCAAATTATAACTACTGCCAATATACAATATATCAAAATGGCCAGCACTTATGAAATGCCCAATCCTGCACCTAATAGCAATTATGGACCTAATAGTAATAGTAATAAACCCCTTATTTTTCAAGGTTCATTAAACAAATGAATAAAATAATCCAGAAGGAGACATATACAATATTTTAGAACAAGGAAACATTTGATATCATTCAGAATAGCTCAAAGAATAAAAATACAATTGAAAATTATGCTTCAATAAGAAACTAATGAAAAAATATAATGTTTGGTAACCTCAATGTAATAAAAATACACATGGAACCACAAATAACACTTGCCCTGAACTTCCTGGAACATAGTAAGCATTCTGTAAACTTTATTAATACCACATTATTAATATCATGAAACTAGATAAAAAACAATAGAGAACAGAATGTCAATAAAAGGCAGAGAAAAGACATAAAAGGATTGCAAGACCCTATAAAGCAATAGCCAAACTAAAGTGTTGACATAAAGTGTTGTGGTTGAAAGAATTTGGAGAACTCATGTGTCAGTACTTAATTTTTCTAAGAAGAAACCATAAGAATAAAGCACTCTAGGTGGGTGTTTGTCAACAACAATTCCAGACAAGTCTTTTAACTTTGTGGCTGCCTGAGGCAATGGACAATGGTTGAGGAAAATGTTTAAAAAGAAAAACCAGAGAATGACAATCATAGGGGTTTTGAAATGCTCCAAAATGTTTATGGAGACTCTATGAATTTTTGCATGTGCATTTTAAGAAAATACCTGAAAAGGCTCTAAGTCCTCACCTCTGACTGCCCTTCAAACTCTGTACACACAGAAAGTGGAGTTTAGATCAGAAGTCTGAAATGCTTGACTGAGGGTTGAAATGTGCCCCAGTACACACAAACAGCCCCTCAGAAGATAATAGGAAATGTATTGATTCCATACATTTAAGAAAGTTTTCGTCATATTATTTAATGAACCCTAGAGTAGTTACTTTAGTGGTCATGCACATAAAGAATACAGATTTTATAAAATTCAAAAAGTTACTAAAAACACAGTAATAACTTCAACAAGTAGCAATAATAGTAAGCCCCCAGAAGAGAATCTCTTTCCCAGAGTGGCCACAATTTATTATTTAAAATGTCCAGCTTTCAACAAAAAATATAAGACATGTAAAGAAACAAAAACCACAGCCTATATACAGGGGAAAAATAATCAATAGAAACATTCTTTGAAGAAGTATAGACATTGTACTTACTAATCAAAGTCTCTAAATCACTGCTTAGAATATATATATATATTCTAAGAGCAAATGAAAATTTGTCTAAAGAACTAAAGAAAATTAAGAGAATGATGTCCCATCAAAAAGGACATATCAATAAAGAGATGTAAATTATAAATATCAAGTAGAAATTCTGCAACTGAAAAGTACAATTATTGAACTAAAAAATGTACTAGAGGGGCTCCACTACATATTCAAACAGGCAGAAGAACAAATCAGCAACTTCAAGAATGGTCAACTGAATTTCTTCAATCTGAGGACCAAAATGCTAAATACTGAAGAAAAATGAACAGAGCCAGAGACTTACGGAAAACTGTTAAGCAAATCAGCATCTGAAAAAGTAGGGGCCTCAGAAGCAAAGAGAGGAACAGAAATAGTGTTTGAATGAAGGATGGACAAAAACTTCCCCAAAACACTAATCTGTACATCCAGAAACCTCAACAAACTTTGTATGTTATAAACTTGGAGAGGTACAACTAGGCACATCATAATAATACCGTAAAATACATATGAAGATCAATATGAACCTTGAAAGCAGTTATAGAATTGACCCATCACTTTTGAGGGATCCTAAGTAAGATTAACTGCTAATACCTCAACATAAACCATGGAGACTAGGACGTGTCCAAAGTGCTGAACGTGAAAATCAAAAAACAAAATTGTCAACTAAGAACTACATATCCAGAAAGACTATCCCTCAAAAATAAATGAGAAATGAAGTTATTTCCACATAAAAACTGAGAAAAATATATGACTTGCAGAGCAACTTTAAAAGAAATACTAAAGAAAGTCCTTCATGCTAAAATAAAAGGGCAATAGTCAGTAACTAGAATCCACACGAAAGGTAATGACATAAAGAACATCAATAAATTTAACCATATACACAACAAAGAAGAAAATTATATTTTTTCTGAAACTATTTTTTCTGCCTTAAAAGGAAATTGCATAAAACAATAATTATAAATCTGTGTTAATGTACACACAGGTATAATTATGTAATGCCAAGAACATTGCTATGGGAATGTACATTCTGCTGTTGGAAACAGTTTGACAATTTCTCAAAAAGTTCAACATAAACTTCTCTTATGACCCAGCATTTCTATACCTAGGATTTACCCAAGAAAACTGAAAACATATATTTACACAAAAACTTATACATGAAAATTCATGCCAACATTATTCATAATCACCAAAATATTAAAAAAAAATAGATGTCCATCAATTGATGAATATATAAAGAAACTATGGGATATCTGTGCAGGATTAGTTTTCTGTGGCTGTTGTAAGAAATTATTATAAATTGTGGTGTTTTAACATAGCAGAAATATACTCTCACAATTCTGGAGGCCAGATATCTTAAGTTAGCCTCAGTGAGCCAAAATTAAAGTGTGGGCAGGACTTTACTTTCTCTGGAGAAATATGATTCTTGCTTCTTCTAGCTTTTGGTAGCTGCCAATATTCCTTGATTGTGGCTGCATTACTCAAATCTCCTCAGTCTTCTTACATCATTACATCCTCTCTCTCTCTCTCTCTCTCTCTCTCTCTCTCTGTGTGTATGTGTGTGTGTGTGTGTATGTGTGTGTGTGTGTGTGTGTGTGTGTGTGTGTGTGTTGTTTCTTCTGAAATTCTCTGAAAAGGAAACTTAAGCTGTTATTTAGGGCTCACCCAGATAATCCTAAATGCTCTTGTCATTTTAAGGCCCTTAACATAATTACATCTACAAAAACTTTTTAGAATACAGTAATATTCATAGGATCTTGGGATTAGTACATTGCTGTATCTTTGGGAGTCATTACCAGTCTACCACAGTAGTATCTCCTACAAATGGTTTGGGAATATTTGGACATCAATATTCATAGGAAGGAATCTTGATCCTTACTTTGCATTACATAAAATTTAATTAGACAAGCATCATAGACCTAACCATGAGCTAAATCTAGAACACCTTATTAGAAATCACAGGAGAAAACACTGTGAACTTAAATTAAGCAAAGGTTTTCTTAGAATCTAAGAAGCACTGATCCTTAAAGAAAAAACCGATAAACTGGACATCATCAAAACTATAATCTGATGGTTTTATAAAATACTATTAAGAAAATGAAAATACCAGGCACGACTGGAAGAAAATATTTGCAAAACACATATGTAATAAATGATTTTATCGAGCATATATGTATCACATTGTATTAGGACAAACAATCCCTATAAAATGAACAAAATAATTGATCAGATACTCCAACAAAAAAGAAAAATAGGTGGTAAATAAGTACATCATTGATTGTTAAATAAAGATAAACCAAATCAGAATGAGATACACACCCAGCATAGTGACTCAAACTGAAAGGACTGACCATACACAGTATCAACTGGAAAGTGCAGAGACTTTCTAAACTTTTAATTTAATGGGTACAAGTGCAGGTTTGTTACATAGCTAAACTCGTGTCATGGGGTTATGTTGTAAGATTATTTCATCACCAATGCATTAAGCCTAGTACCCATTAATTCTTTTTCCTGATCCTCTCCTTCCTCCCACCCTCCACACTCCAAAATGCACAGTATGTATTTTCCCTTCTGTGTGTTTACATGTTCTCATTATTTAGCTACCAATTATAACTGAGAACCAACAGTATTTGTTTTTCTGTTCCTGTGTTACTTTGCTTCAAAATGTCCCTTAATGTAAAACAACTACAGTGGGCGAATGGATAAACAAATGTTGATACTCCTTCCCAATGGAATATTGTTCATCATTAAACAAAGAATGTAATACTGATAAATGAAACAACTTGAATGCATTTCAAAAGCATAGAAAGTGAAAGAAGCTAGATTTTAACCAAAGTTATATTCTACAACTTTCTATCATTTATATGATATTCAGAGAAAGGTAAAATGTTATATGTCACTTTTTAAGGAGTCCAAGGTGTTAACATAAATTATAAGATTATCACAGTACTGGTCCTATACCTCATTTTTAAAAATTGAACTTTCTAGCTTAATTACATTTAATGCAATTGCTGATTTATTTAGTAATTATTTTCCATTGTCATACTATTTCTTTTTCACTTGCCTCTTACACACTATGTTCCTTTCCACCTATTTTGTTTATTGACTACTCTGGATTAATCAAATATTTATTTCTATTATACTTCCCCTCTTTTAACTTGTTATATATTACAATGATTTTAATGGCTTCATCAAAAGATTATTAAAGCACAAGTTCTCAAGTTATTTAAACTCTTTACATATTTACTTCCCTATGTACTCAATAATCATAGAACTTCACACTATGTCATTCCGTTGACCCTTTTCTTAAATTACATGCTATTTTATCACCTCTAATTTATGTTTTAAAACACAAAATATATTATCATTTTCTTAACTCAGTATTCATTTTTATTTATTCACATATTTGCGGTCTCTATTTCTTCTAATATTTATGGCTGAAGAAATCATGCTAATATTCATTGTCCCAAAACATATTTTTTTATCCAATATTAATATAGTTTTGATCCTTTTTTAATTTCAGAAATATAATCCAATATATTTACATTTTCTATTTTATGAATATTTGTCTAGTTTTCAATTATTGACTAAAAGATACAGTGATTTCTGAGTCCTGAAGTACCTATACCCATTCTAGTGAGATAGAACCCAGGTTAAAGGCTATTAGAAACCCAAGTCAACTCAGACATTAATAATTCACCTGATCGAGGGTAACCAGATTATGTAACTGCGTAGAGTACATTTTAAGCTTTAGCTATTAGAAATTTTAACTCATAATAGCAAGATAATAAGATTTTAAATTTAGTTCAATTTTTTTTATGTCTTTATACATTAATTTGCAAGAGCATTTAATTTTTTGCTCTTCAGTATATACCAAGAACTTCATAATGGGAAAGGATTTATATTCAAATCTGAAGCATATCTTTGTTGTTACTACTTTTATGGATATGTCTAAGTTTATTTAATTTTAAGTATATTTTATATTTAATATATTGCATAACTTCAATTGAACCATAATGGACTATATCTCAATCTAATTAAGGGTGAGAAAATAAGGGAACAGAATTTATAGCACTGTAGATAGAATGCCCTTTTACATTATTTAATTAAGGTACTGTCCTGATAGATAAAAGAGTCAGCCAGGGGAATGGAAAACCTCTGGTATACATTAATGATCCCAAAATGATACCTAAAGCAACAGTAACAGGTAATTGGAAAATAGGCTAATAGAGTGCAAGCCACTCATGGTTTCCTGTTCTGAGAAAGACTAGACTAGGACTGACTGAGAAAGAGCTTAATGATTAAACAAACTGGGGAAAACAAAATATATACATTACAGGAAGACTGACTGGGGAGGGAATTGCTTCACACATTATGATACTGTGTGAAGCCAGACAAACTGAACAATCTTTTTTTTTTCTCTTTTATGTATTCTGTTCGAGAGGTCATCTATCTTTCCATTGGTGCATTTGGGAAGTATGTTAGACACAATAATGCCTTTTAAAAATGTCCACATCCTAATCCTGTAAATATGTTGTCTTATGTGTCAAAAGGATAAGTTTGTCCAATTTATTGTTAAAATATTAGCATCCCTACTTGGTTAAGAGATTTAATGCTATGTTCTTCAACATACACATTATAAATCATAAGTTGAATATATAATACATATATATTTTACATCTATATTTCAGTTTCCAATTTAGATTGTTGAAAAACGGGTGCTGCATATTGATGCTCTCAAACTTCTGCAATAGTCTCATAGGTTACTTAACTGCTTATATAGCTGGTAACCATGAACAAGTTAACCTGTCTTCATCTCACTGTCCTTATCTGTTAAATGTGGCTAATAATAATACTTGCCTCTTATGATTGCTATAAAGATTAAGTATATTAATATTTATAAAGTGCTTAGATCAGCATTTGCTATAATAACTACTCTATCCATGTAAACTATCTCCCCTTTTATATTGTAAACTCTTTTTCCAATATAGAAAAGTTTAATTTAAAAGAAAAAAGCATTTCTTAGTAACTACATTACACTTTGCTTATATCATAACACATGAGCAGAGTATGCAGTAAACAAGATTGAAAGATGACTCCCTTTAGCAGTCAAATATTTTTAACAGCTAAATTTTGCAGGAGTGATTTTATATTATAAAATGTTTCAAATACATCTTTCACACTTGCCAATTTAGCTCACTTAAGGTGAAAGGTAACTTTAAAAGTATCAAGCCTGAAGGAATACTGTCCAATTATTGTTTCCTCTTCACTGTCATAAATGCTCAGACTGCCCTGAAAATAGTGATTCACTGGAAAACATGGTCACTTTCAACTTTGAGTATGTGAGAGGAAAAAAGCAGCAACAAAGGCTAAACCTAGCTGAGAAATTATACTAGGAGAAAATATTTTGAAAAGAGAACAAGCCAAGTCTCTTCATACAGTCAGGAGCTCATATGTTCTTAAATATGTTAAATAATAAATTGTAAATTCAGTTATCTATTTTAAAAAAGAATTTTTTTTCCTCATTCTACCTTTATGTTTCTAACAGCAATTTGAAAATCATAAGATAGGGATAATATTTTAGTCATTGAAGTTGTGATTTTGAACTATCATTGAACACTGTATGACAAATAGAAGGTTCATTTCCAGCAAAACTGGATAAAACTGTTAAAGGGCAAGTTGCCTTAAAATAGCATAATTGCTCTGGATAGCTGTCTCTTTGCATATAAATCATAGCTGTTTATCAACCTCTCTATCCTTGTCATGCTGATACTACTGATGGCATGACATTAATATACACGTCCAAGGCCGTGGGATTGCTTAAGAGTAAGTTTCAGAGCTGGAAGGAATTCATAAAATCATCTTAAGTAAAGCTTTCTTTATCTATAGCTCTTGCCTTAGGAGAAAACTTTCCAAACTACTTACATTTCTCTTGTTTGCATTCAACATTTGATAGAAGGTCAGAAAATATGCACATTGTTCTCTTCCTATACCCATATACAGGACTCTGGTTTCTATTTTACAAGTAAGAATTTAAATTATTTTGATACTCTTTTTAATACAAGTTGAGGAATTTAGTTTATGGAATACTCCAGAAATGATAAAATTATCCATTGATAGTTGTATATATTTTTCTTCAGGATTAATTTTAGTACAATAATTGTCAGAGACTGACCAGGTTTGAAATGGCTTTAGAATTTTCTTCTAGAGAAAATGTATTTAAATAGAGGACTCGATGTACCTATGTTTCTATCTATCTATCTATCTATCTATATGTTTTTCTATAAAGGTATTTTGTATGGCACAGTAACTGTATTTGCTAAAGCAGAAATTAAACAAAGGTACTTAAGATGAATAATTTTTCTCATTGATACAAAGTAATAAAATCATGTAACAGTGTTGTCATTAGTTAACAGTGACCTACAGCCTCTGTAATTCAGCATTGAAATTGAGTGTTGGTAGATGGAATAAATAAAATATAAGTGGCAATTCATTTCCTGTTTTGTGGAGGTTGAATTCCCCTTTCTTATTGTTGAACAGTTCCAAAACAAATTAGAACATCTATTTTTCCTCTTTTTTTTTTTTTGGTTTAATCAACTTTATTCACACATCTAATGTTTGAGAATTGCAATAATTCCCAAGTTTTTTCTGTCTCATCTTGCAGTATACTGTCTTTTTAAATAAATAATGCTACTACTATTTGTCCAGCTGGACCAGCCCAGAGGTAGCAAGAACCAAGGATTCTGTAACATAACTAATTTCACTTGTGACCACATCCTCTCCTAATTCTCCTTTCCTTACATTTATTTGGTATAGCTACTCTTCAATGATACTGAGTACTTTTTAGACCCTAACCTATACCTTTACATCAGTGTAACACTGACTCCTTTTTTTTTATTTTTTTGAGACAGAGTCTCATTCTGTCACCAGGCTGGACCAGGCTGTAGTGCAGTGGCATGATCTTGGCTCACTGCAAACTCCACTTCCCGGGTTCAAGTGACTCTCCTGCCTCAACCTCCCGAGTAGCAGGAAGTTCAGGCATGTGCCACCGTGCTCAGCTAATTTTTGTATTTTTAGTAGAGACGGGATGTCACCATGTTGGCCAGGATGATCTCAATCTTTTGGTCTCATGATCTGCCCATCTTGGTCTCACAAAGTGCTGGGATTACAGGCATGAGCCACTGTGCCCAGCCAACACTCATTCCTTTTTATACCTGTTTTCTTACTGTTTACTTAATATATTGACTTATCCATTCAGTTTTTATTGGCAATCACTCAATCCAGTATGCCAGGTTTTCTTGATATTTTGGGTTTCATGCAGAACCCACTTTGGAAATTACCAAACCTGAAAGAGACTACCCAACTCCATTTTAGCACTCATACAATGAAAAATTTCAAATTTAGCCCTTGGTCAAACTATGTCCATAACTTAAAACCCGTAATTTTATTTGCCTATGGAATACTCCCATATTTATATTTCAAAGACATCACAAAATCAAATAAGTTCAAAATTATCCCCCCTACCACATCTCCTCTCCTTCTGTATTTCTACTTGTGGTTATTAGAAATAAATATTCCCAGTTGGGCGCAATGGCTCATGCCTGTAATCTCAGTACTTTGGGAGGCCAAAGCAGGTGGATCATTAGTTTGGGAGTTCAAGACCAGACTGGCCAACATGATGAAATCCTGTCTCTACTCAAAAGTACAAAAATTAGCTGGCCCTGGTGGCTCATGCCTATAATCCCAGCTACTTGGGAGGCTGAGGTAGGAGAATTGCTTAAACTGGGACTTGGAAGGTGGAAGTTGCAGTGAGCCGAGATCATACCACTGCATTCCAGCCTGGGCTACAAAGCAAGCCTCCATCTCGAAAGAAGGAAAGGCAAGGAAAGGAAAAAGGCAAGGAAAGGAAAAAGGCAAGGCAAGGCAGGGCAGGGCAGGGCAGGGCAAGGCAGGGCAAGGCAGGGCAAGGCAGGGCAAGGCAGGGCAAGGCAGGGCAAGGCAGGGCAAGGCAAGGCAAGGCAAGGCAAAGCAAGGCAAGGCAAGGCAAGGCAAGGCAGGGCAGGGAAGGGCAGGGCAGGGCAGGGAAGGGCGGAAGGAAGGAAGGAAGGAAGGAAGGAAGGAAGGAAGGAAGGAAGGAAGGAAGGAAGGAGAAAGAAAGAGAAAGAAAGAAACTATTTCCAGTTGTAAATCACCACAAACTATTTCCCATAACAGTAAGCTCTTACTAAAGAAATTGAATTTTTAAAACCCCTTATGACCAGACAAGGTGGCTCATGCCTTAATCCCAGCACTTTGGGAGGCCAAGGTGGGTGGATCATGAGGTCAGATGATCAAGACCATCCTGGCCAGGCCGGGCACAGTGGTTCAAGCCTGTAATCCCAGCACTTTGGGAGGCCAAGGCGGGTGGATCACGAGGTCGAGAGATCGAGACCAACCTGGTCAACATGGTGAAACCCCGTCTCTACTAAAATACAAAAAAAAAAAAAAATTAGCTGGGCATGGTGGCGTGTGCTGGAATCCCAGCTACTCAGGAGGCTGAGGCAGGAGAATTGCCTGAACCCAGAAGGCAGAGGTTGCGGTGAGCTGAGATCGCGCCATTGCACTCCAACCTGGGTAACAAGAGTGAAACTCCGTCTCAAAAAAAAAAAAATTAGCTGGGAGTGGTGGTGCATGCCTGTAATCCCAGCTACTCAGGAGGTTAAGGCAGGAGAATTGCTTGAACCGAGGAGGAGGGGGCTGCAGTGAGCAGAGATGATGCCACTGCACTCCAGCGTGGGCAACAAGAGTGAAACTCCATCTAAAAAAAGACCCCTTATTCTGAGTTTTACATATAAATGTATATATTCTATTAAAGCTCTTAAAATACTTATAATTTAAATACTTGCCATTATATAAATATTCTGAATGTATGTCAGAATAAATTTCCAATGAATAATAGCAACAATTTCACAGTAATATAACATGTATCTATGAAAGATAATAAGGAATTACATTTAAATAAGAGAGTTGGTTATATTAAGGAGTCTTTTAAAAAACCACTACTTGATTTACAATAACCTATTTATCATAAATATTATTAAATATTATTTATCATATATATCATTTACATTTTTTCTCTTCTCACGCAATTTCAGATGAGAGGCCTCACACTGAAACATTTATTTTCTAGACAAAGCCATATATTAGTTTTGACAAACCAGACTTAGACATGTTCAGAATTTTAGAGAACAAATAATAAGTAATTTTTCAGCAGGTTATAATAAAGTGTGTCTCCAAAATCTCATTTCCCTTGCTTAAGATTAGTCTTCTCATGAAGCTGATACTCCTCCCTAAAATAATTATTTAAATATTTTGGAGAAGGTGGACCAAGATGGCTGAAAGGAAGCTTCTCCAGAGTGCAGCTCCCACTGAGTGAGACCCAGAACCAGAGCAATATCTGCGTCTCCGAGCAAGGTACCAGGTTCGTCACAAAAAGACTGGTTGAACAGCAGGATTAAACACCCAAAAGGTGGCAAAAGCAGCCCAAAGGGGGCAAGCCAAGGCAAAGCGAGGCACTGCCCCACCTGGAAACTGTATCTGGCATGGAGGATCAGGGTTGCTTCACCCTCTTGGTACTCTGAATCAGATACAGTGTTTCACTTTGAGACGTCAGCAGCACACCGACCAGGAAAACACCACCTGTCTGAAAACTGCCCAAAGTTGCAGACCCAGGCGACAGCCCAGGCCTGCAACCCCATCCAGATGCGTGCCTTGTCAGTGCAGACAAGGGCGGAGACTTGGACTAACGCCAAGGAAGCTTGCAAAAAGGAACTGCCCATCCCACAGAAGGGAAAATTAAAATCGGGACGGGAATATGGCCAGATAGGCCCCATCCCCACAAGATCAGCAACTGGAATCTCTCTCCCAGGAGAGTTTGATAGTTCATACATCAGATGGAGCTCCATCTGGGAGTAATGGACTAGGCAGAGGGAAAGAAGCCAGCCATCAGGAAGGCGGGGCTAATCCAACCAGTGTAAGTGGAAACCAGGTGAAGAATAAACAGCAGGCTGGCTGAGACTGAGGCAGCCCAGCAGCACCTCCACAGATGGATAACGAAGTGTCTCAAGCGGCACACTCACACCAGCATGAAAAATAAAAACCCCATACAGGAGAAATAACCCTAACTTTAACCAAAAGATACCACTTAGAGAAGATGGGAAGAAACCAGCACAAAAAAGATGAAAACATCAAAGTCCAGAACACCTCTCTGTAAGGCCAGTTGCCTTGCCGGGAGTCAAACGGACACATTCATCACTCTCTGCACCTGATAACTGCATCATCACCCGAGCTCACTATCTGGCTTCCCCACATAGCTTCCCCGCACCCGCCTCTGCATACCATGCCCAAGCCCACACTCAGCACTAAATTATGCATCCAACCTCCAGCCCACTGTCAAAAAACCCTGCAGAAAAATTTTTTTTTAAAGAAGCCCCGCCGTTCCCTGCCCAGCAAGTCTGCCCAATACACTCCCGGCAGTCCTGCTTACCCAAGGTCCTGCCCACCTACCAATGGCAGCTAGTTTCATGTACTTCCTACTTTAACTCCATGTACTTCCTGCTCCTCAACAGCCAATAGAAATGCCTTCTCTTTGTTTCCCCAGTAGCCAATCAATTGCTTGCCCTCCCCATAAAACCCCATGCCCTGAACAGCTCCCCTTGGACCACTGAAGCTCACCTGGGAGGTGAATAAATTAACTTCTCACCTTCTTAGGCTTGCCTCAGTTTCCTCATTTAACCTTGGCAATAAATAAATCTTACACTCTCCTCCACAGAGAGATCACAATGACTCACCAGTAAGGCAACAAAACAGGTCAGAAAATGATTTTGATGAGCTGACAGAGCAGGTTTCAGAAGATGGGTAACTTCTCTGAGCTAAAAGAACATGTTTTAATCCAATGCAAAGAAACTAAAAACTCTGAAAAAAAATTAGACAAAATGCTAACTAGAAAAACTAGCCTAGAGAAGAACATAAATGACTTGTTGGAACTGAAAAACACAGCACGAGAACTTCATGAAGCATACACAAGTTTCAATAGGCAAATTGATCAAGCAGAAGAAAGGATATCAGATTGAAGATCAACTCAATGAAATAAAAAGAGAAGGCAAGATTAGGAAAAAAAGAGTGAAAATAAATGAACAAAGCCTCCAAGAAATATGGGATTATTTGAAAAGATCTAATCTACACTTGTTCAGTGTACCTGAAGAGGATGTAGAAAATGAATCCGAGCTGGAAAATACTCTTCAAGCTGTTATCCAGGAGAACTTCTCCAACCTACCAAGGCAGGCCAACATTCAAGTACAGGAAATGCAAAAACACCACAGAGATACTCCTCAAGAAGAGCAACCTCAAAGCACATAATTGTCAGATTCACCAGGGTTGAAATGAAGGAAAAAATGCCAAGGGCAGCCAGAGAGAAAGGTCAGGTCACCCACAAAAGAAAGCCTATCAGACTCACAGTGGATCTCTTGGGAGAAACCCTACAAGCCAGAAGAGAATGGGAAGCAATATTCAATGTCCTTAAAGAAAAGAACTTTCAACCAAGAATCTCACATACAGCCAAACTAAGCTTCATAAGTGAAAAAATAAAATCCTTTATGGACAAGGAATTACTGAGAGATTTTGTCACCACCAGACCTGCCCTACAAGAGCTCCTGAAGGAAGCACTAAACACAGAAAAAAACATCCAGCAGCAGCCACTGCAAAAAAGAAACAAATGGTAAAGACCAATGATGCAATGAGGGAACTGCCTTGACCAACAAGCAAAACAAGCAACCAGTAACAATATGGCAGGATCAAATTCACACATAAGAACATTAATGTTAAATGTAAATGGCCTAAATATCCCAATCAAAAGACACAGATGTCAAACTGGGTAAAAAAATCAAGACTTATCCATGTGTTGTATTCAGGAGAACCATCTCACACACCAAAACTTACATAGACTCAAAATAAAGGTATGGAAGAAGATCTACCAATCAAACGGAGGGCAAAAAAAATATAGGCTGGCAATTCTAATCTCTGATAAAATGGACTTTAAACCAACAAAGATGAAAAGAGACAAAGAAGGCATTACATAATGATGAAAGAATCAATACAAGAAGAAGGGCTAACTATCCTAAATATATATGCACCCAATACAGGAGCACCCAGATACATACAGCAAGTTCTTAATGGCCTACAAAGAGGCTTAGACTCCTGCACAATAATAGTGGGAGACTTTAACACTGTACTGTCAACATTAGACAGACCAATGAGACAGAAAATCAACAAGGATATCCAGGACTTAAATGCAGAATTGGAACAAGTGGACCTAATAGACATCTACAGAACTCTCCACCCCAAAGCCACAGAATACACATGTTTCTCAGCACCACATTGCACTTATTCTGAAATTGACCACATAATTGGCAGTAAATGACTCCTCAGCAAATGAAAAAGAATGGAAATCATAACAGACAGTCTCTCAGAACACAGTTCAGTCAAATTATATCTCAAGATTGAGAAGCTAACTCAAAACCTCACAACTTCATGGAAACTGAACAACTGGCTCCTGAATGTTGACTGGACAAACAATGAAATGAAGGCAGAAATAAAGATGTTCTTCAAAACCAACGAGAACAAGGACACAACATACAAGAATTTCTGGGACACATTAAAACATTATCTAGAGTGAAATTTATAGCAATAAATGCCCACATGAGAAGGAAAGATCTAAAATTGACACTGTATCATCAAAATTGAAAGAGCTAGAGGAACAAGATTAAAAAACTCAAAACCTAGCAGAAGACAAGAAATAACTAAGATCAGAGCAGAACTGAAGGAGACAGAGACACAAAAATCCCTTAAAAAAAATCAATAAGTCCAGGAGCTGGTTTTTGAAGAGATCAACAAAATAGACAGACTGCTAGCCAGGTCAATAAAAAAGAAAAGAGAGAAGAATCAAATAGATGCAATGAAAAATATAAAGGGGATATCACCAGTGATTCTGCAGAAATACAAACTACTATCAGAGATTACTACAAACAACTCTCTGCACATAAACCTGTAAACCTGGAAGAAATGGATAATATCCTGGACACTTGCATCCTCCCAAGCCTAAACCAGAAAGAAGTTGAAATCCTGACTAGAACAATAACAAGGGCTGAAGTTGAGGCAGCAATTAATAATAGCCTAATAACTAAAAGCCCAGGTCCAGATGGGTTCACAGCTGAATTCTACCAGACATACAAAGAGGAGCTGGTACCACTCCTTCTGAAACTATTCCAAACAAAACAAAAAGAGGGAATCCTCCCCAACTCATCTTATGAGACCAACATCATCCTAATGCCAAAACCTGGCAGAGACTCAACAAAAAAAGAAAACTTTAGGCCAATCTCCATGACGAACATAGATGCAAAAATCTTCAATAAAATACTAGCAAACCGATTGCAACAGCAAATCAAAAAGCTTATCCATCACAATTAAGTAGGTTTCATCCCGGGGATGCAGGTCTGGTTCTCCAATAAGTCTTTTTTACTACAATGTTGACCAGGAGTGGTAAGCAGGAACATCCTTGCCCTTTTCCTAATCTTAGCAGAAAAACTTCTAGTTTCTCAAGACTGATGTTAACTAGGTGTGGTGACTTATACCTGTAATCTCAGAATTTGAGAGACCAAGGTGGGAAGATTGCTTGAGGCTAGCAGTTTGAGACCAGCCTGGGCAACACGGGGAGACTCTGCCTGTACAACAACAAGATAAAAATAAAAAAGGTAGCTGGGCATAGTGGTTTGTGCCTGTAGTCCTAGCTACTCAGTAGAATGAGTCAGGAGGATTGCTTGAGCTCAACAGTTGAAGGTTACAGTGAACTATTATCGTGTCACTCCACTGCAGCCTGTCTAATAGAACAGGATTCAATCTCTAAAATTAAAAGTAATAAAATAGTGAAAAGATTTATATTAGTAATAGATTTTTATAGAGATTCTTTATCATTAAGAATGTTTTTCTCTATTCCTAGTTTGCTAAGAGTTTTTATTTTGAATGAGTAATTTCATCTGATGACTTTTCTGCACCTATTAATAAGATTATGTGACATTATTTAGCATTTTGACATGATGACTTACGTTAATTGATTTTCAAATGTTGGACCATCCTTGCTTACCTGGAATAAATACCATTTGGTCATAGTGTACAAGTTTTTAACTGTTGCTGTATATGATTTGCCAATCTTGTGTTGAGAATTTATATATATCTGTGTTCATGATAGATATTGGTCTTTGGTTATATTTTCTAGTCATTTTATAGTCATTTCATTAGGTTTTTTTATTAGGGTAACTATGGCCTACTGCTCCTATCTTCTGAAAAAGATTATAGAGAACTGGTATAATTTCTTTCTTAAATGTTGGGTAGAATTCACCAGTAAACTCACATGGCCTTGATGCTTCATGTTTTGGAAGGCTATTATTGATTCAATTTCTTTAATATGCATAATGTTATTCGGTTTGTCTGTTTCTTCTTTGGTGAGTTTTGTCAGATTTTACCTTTCAAGGAATATTTTAATTTTATCCAGGTTGTTGAATTCGTGAGCATAATGGTGTTCACAGTATTCCTTCATGATCTTATAATGTGTATAGGATCTGTAATTATATCTCCCTCCTTCATTTATGATATTATTTATATTTCCTTTTTATTTCTTAATTGGCCTGGATAAAGGCTTAATTATTTTACTGGTGTTTGCAAAGAACCAGCTCTTGGGTTTGTTAATTTTTGTACAGACTACCTGTTTTCAGTTTTGATTTCTGCTCTATGTTTTAATTCTTTACCCATATTCTTACTTAGGATTTGCTTTTCTTTTTCTAGTTTCCCAAAGGGGAAACTTAGGTTATTAATTCTGTATGATTTAAATATATAAATTCAACATTATAAGCTTTTCAGTAATCACTATTTTGCTGCATCACACAATTTTCAATAAGTTGTGTTTTCACTTCCATGTAATTCAAAATGTGTCGGTGTGTGTTTTAACATTTCTACTTTGAGCTATGTGTTGTTTAGAAGTGTCTTGTTTAATCATCAAGCATTTTGGTATTTTACATTTTTTCTCTTATTGATAGTTCAATTCCATTGTGGTCTGAGAGCATAAACTGTATAAAATATATTCTTTTATATTTTTTGAGATGTGTTTAATGGCCCAGAATGTGGACCATATTTGTGCTCAAGTTGAACTAGACAGAAATGTTTATTTTGTTATTTTGGGGGAAAATAAGTTGATAGACACCAATTATACCCAGCTAATTAATGATGTCATTGAATTCAACTCTGTCCTTACTGACTTTCTGACTGCTAGATTGGTTCATTTCTGATAAAAGGGTATGAAGATCTCCAGTTATAATAATTGATACTATTCATACTTGAAATTCTAACAGTATTTGCTTCACATATTTGACACTGTTGTCACTTGCATACACGTTAAGGATTGCATGTCTTCTTGGAGAAATGACCCTTTTATCATTATATAATGATCCTTTTCTTCCCTGATAACATTCTGTCCTCCAAAGCCTGCTCTATCTGAAATTAATACAGCTATTCTCCCTCTTTATTTTGATTAGGTTTGGAAATATGGATTTTTCTCTGACTCCTTACTTTTAATCTTTATATTTAAAATGCTTTTCTTATAGACAACATTTAGTTAGATCCTTTTAGAAGATAGACTTTAACAATTTCTGCTTACTATTTGGTATATTAAAACTACTGACGTTCAAAATGACTACTGATATAGTGGAATTAATATT
This sequence comes from Callithrix jacchus, assembly GCF_049354715.1. Taxonomy (NCBI): domain Eukaryota; kingdom Metazoa; phylum Chordata; class Mammalia; order Primates; family Cebidae; genus Callithrix; species Callithrix jacchus. The sequence goes on along the minus strand of NC_133515.1, from coordinate 56,902,660 downwards.
ATACATTTTACTGTTTTCTATTTATTGTTTGTTCTGCCTTTTGTGGTTTTAATTGAGCATTTTATGTTTGATTTTTGGTAACATTAATAGAGAATTAGTGTGTCAAATTACCTACAAGTAATAAGATTCCTATTCTTGTACTCTTCAAGTAATCCTTACCAGTTCTTGAAATAAATAGTCTTAAATTAGTTTTATGTATTTATCCATGATGTGAGTGGACACACACACACACACACACACACACACACCAATTTATGGAAATGTTCCAGAATTTTAGAATTGAAAAAAATTACCATGCCATTTTCTGAATCCCCAGAAATTAAATATATAAGCTTTCAGAATTATATTCTTTGATGTATGAACACCCCTGGAAACTTATATTAATATCCAGGTATTAAGATATTTTCTATCTTCAGTTACACCTGGTAGAACTATAATTACTGTTGCCCATTTGGTGGATGATATAACTTATAGGAGATTCAGCATTCAAAGTGATGAACTTCGAGAAAAAATATTTCAGTAGTACCAAGTGTATAAGCAGTTATCGCAGTTGTTAACACTACCATAGCTTCCAATTCATTTCAAAATTGAGTTACTTTGTAAAAAATAATGTTTTAGATTTCAAATCTGAAATGATTCAACAATTGAATTCTTAGCTTCAAGGCTTTCTCCTACATTTTCCTGCATTCTAAACACACCATGTGTCTACCTATATCCTAAACATGCTTCCACAATAATCACTGTGAAAATAAGCATGCACAAAGCTCTGAAACTGGAGCTAGAGTGTGCACTGACTTACACTGAGATGGCTGCTGTGAAGGAACTTATAAAAGAACCTATAAAATAAGGGCAAGCAAATCAGTAATGTGAGGGAAAAAAGCAGTTCCAATGACAATGATATTAATAAAACTATCATTTATGTAGTGCATACTAAATATTTCAGAAAGTACATTTAATAAAATCCAACAGCTTTAAGTATCTTTTATAATTCTTCTTTTGTAACTGAGAAAAATCAAAGCTCAAAAACATGAAATAATTTACCTAAATTCACACATCTAATAAATTGCAGAACTTAGATTCAGATTCAGTGTGTTTCTTTCTGTAGTATGCTGTCCTTAGAAAGCAAAGTCTTTTGATATCTCTACTCTTTGGTTATAATTTCTAGACTATTCTTGCTAAGTTTCTGCATTTTGGAAATTATAATGTCACTCTGAGGTAAAACACTATAAAACACTATTCATTTCCTATTTCCAATAGGTTTACCTCTTTTGATTGATCTGCTTCTTCCATGATATGGTTATTAGGCATTGTATTTCCACCCAAATCTCATCTTTAATTGTAATCCCTGTAATCCCACATACAAAAGGAGAGACCAGGTGGAGGTAACTGAATCAGGGGGGCAGTTTCCCCCATGGCATTCTCATTATAGCAAGTTCCCCCGAGATTTGATGGTATTATAAGGAGTTAATTCCCCTTTTCTCATCACTTCTCCTTCCTGCCATCTTGTGAAAAGGTGCCTCTTTCCCTTTACCTTCTGCCATGATTGTAAGTTTCCTGAGGCCTCCCAGCCATGCTGAACTGCAAGTCAATTCAACCTCTTTTCTTCATAAATTACCCAGTGGCAGTTATTTCCTTACAACAATGTGAGAATGGACTAATACAGTAAATTTGTACCACATTAAGTGTGGTGCTGCTATAAAGATACCCCAAAATGTGGAAGCAACTTTGAAACTGGATAATAGGCAGGGATTGGAACACTTTGGAGGGTTTAGAAGAAAACAGGAAGATGTGAGAAAGTTTGGAACTTCCTAGAGACCTGTTGAATGGCTTTAACCAAAATTCTGATAGTGATATGGACAATGAAGTCTAGGCTGAGGTGATCCCATATGGCATAAGAATCCATTTTCATACTACAATGAAGAAATACCACAGACTGGGTATTTATACAGAAAAAGAGGTTTAATGGATTCAGTTATACATAGCTGGAGAGGCAGAAGGCATAAGAGGAGCAAAGGCATTTATTATATGGTTGCAGACAAGAAAACTTGTTCAGAGAAACTGCCCTTCTTAAGACCATCAACTCTCATGAGAATTAACTTGCTAAATATCTCAAGAACAGCATGGAGGAACCAACGCCCATGACAGAATCACCTTCCATGAGGTCCCACCCCAAAAAGTGGGGATTACAATTTGAATTGCAATTCAAGATGAAATTTTGGGTTGGGACACAGCCAACCCATATCATTCCCCCATGACCCCTCCCAAATGTCATGTCCTCACATTTCAGAACACAATCATGCCCTTCCAACAGTAGCCCAATGTCTTAACTCATTCCAGCATTAATCCTAAAGTGTAAATACAAAGTCTCATCTGAGACAAGGCAAGTTCCTTCTGCTTATGAGCCTATAAAATCAAATGTAAGTTATTTGCTTTCTAGATACAATGGGAGTACAGGCACTTAGTAAGTACACCTGTTCCAAATGGGAGAAATTGATGGAAATGAGGTGTCTACAGTCCCCATGCAAGTCTGAAATCCAATAGGGCAGTCATAATACCTTAAAGTTACAAAATGATTTCTTTTGACTCCACGTCTCATCTAAAGTCATGCTAATACAAAAAGTGGGCTCCCACAGCCTTGGGCACCTGTCACCTTGCAACATACAGCCCCACTCCTGGCTGCTTTCATGGCTGTAATTGTCTATTGCTTTTCCAGGCACATGGTGCAAGCTGACATCAGATCTAAATTTCTGGGTTCTGAAGGATGGTGGCCCTCTTCTCACAACTCCACTAGGCAGTGTGCCAGTAGAGACTCTGTGTGGGAGCTCCAACCCCACAATTCCCTTTAGCACTGCTATAGCAGAAGTGCTCCATAATGGCTCTGCCCCAGCAGCAAACTTCTGTGTGGACAGCCAAGTGTTTCCATAAATCTGCTGAAATCTATTTGGACGTACCCTAACCTATTTCTTATCTTCTGCTCACCTACAGGATGAACACCACGTAGATAATGCCAAGGTTTGGGGCTTATAGCCTCTGAGGCCACAGCCTGAGCTGTATGTTGGCTCCTTTTAGCCATGGCTGGGATGCAGGGAAACAATTTCCAAGACTGTTCAAAGCAGCAAAGCTCCGGGCCCAGGCCATGAAACCATTTTTTCCTCCCAGGCCTCCAGGCTGTGATGGGAGGGGCAGCCATGAAGACCTCTGACATGCCTTGGAGACATTTTCCCTATTTTCTTGGCTATTAACATTTGGCTTCTTGTTACATATGCAAATTTCTTCAGCTTGCTTGAATTTCTTCTTAGAAAATGGGTTTTTCTTTTCTATCACATGGTCAGGCTGCATATTTTCCAAACTTGTATGCTCTGCTTTCCTTGTAAACATAAGTTCTAATTCCAAACCATCTCACTCAGTTTCAAAGTTCCACAGATCTCTAGTGCAGTGGCAAAATGCCTCCAATCTTTTTGTTAAAGCATAGCAAGAATCTTCTTTGCTCCAGTTCCCAGTAAGTTCCTTATCTCCATCTGAAACCACCTCAGCCTGGACTTTTTGGTCAAAACCATTCAACAAGTCTCTAGGAAGCTCCAAACTTTCTCACATCTTCCTGTCTTCTTCTGAGCCCTCCAAACTGTTCCATCCTCTGCCTATTACCAGTTTCAAAGTTGCTTCCACATTTTCTGGTATCTTAGTAGCAGCACCACACTCTAATGTTATCAATTTACTGTGGTACTCTATTTTCATACTGCTGTGAAGAAATATTAGAGACTGGGGAATGTATTTTAAAAGGAGTTTTAATGGACTTACAGTTCCATATGGCTGAGGAGTCCTCTTTATTATGGAAGAAAGCAAAGTAGGAGCAAAGGCACATCTTACATAACACCAGGCAAGGGAGTATTTGCAGAGGAATTGCCGTTTATAAAATTATCAAATCTCATGAGAACTAACTCACTCACCATCACAAAAACAGCATAGGGGAACTGTCCCCATGATCTAATCACCTCCCACAAGCTTCTGCCCACAACACATGGGGATTACAATTAAAAGTATAATGCAAGATGAGATTTTGGGTGGAGACACAGTCAAACGGTATCAGATGGAGATGAGAAATTCATTGAGAACTAGAGCAAAGGACACTCTTGCTAGGCTTTAGCAAAGAGACTGGGAGCATTTTGCTCCTGCTCTATAAATCTGTAGAATCTGGAACTGGAGAGAGATGATCTGAAATTGGAACTGATGTTTAAAAGGAAAGCAGGGAATAAAAGTTTGGAAAAATTGTGCCCTGATGTGATAGAAAAGAAAAACCCATTCTCTGGGGAGATAGTTAAGCTGGCTGCAGAAATTTGCATAAGTAACAAGGAGTCTAATGTTAATAGCCAAGACAATAGGGAAAATATCTCCAGAGCATGTCAGAGACCTTTGTGGCAACCCCCCCATCAAAGGCCTGGAAGCCTAAAATCAATGGTTTAATGGGATGCATCCAAGGCCTCACTGCTATGTGGAGCCTGGGGACTTGGTGCCCTGCATCCTATCCACTGCAGCCCTGGCTAAAAGGGGCCAAGGTACACCTCAGACCATTGCTTCAGAGAGTGCAAGCCCCAAGCCTTGGCAGCTTCCATGTTGTCTTGGGCCTGTGGTTACACAGAAGTTAAGAATCAAAGTATGAGAACCTCCACCTCTCCAAGGATGTATGGAAACACCTGAATGTCCAGAGAGAAGTTTGCTTCAGAGGCAGAGCCCTCATTAAGAATTTCTGCTAAGTCAATGCAGAAGGGAAATGTGGAATTGGAACCCCCACACAGAGTCCCCACTGAGGCACTGCCTGGTAGAGCTATGAGAAGAAGGCCACCATGCTCCAGACCCCAGAATGTTAGATCCACCAACAGCTTGCACCATGCATTTGGAGAAGCCACACACACTCAATGCCAGACCATTAAAGAAGTCGGGAGTGTGGCTATACCCTCCAAAAAGCAGAACTGCCCAAGGCCATGGGAGCCCACCTTTCACATCAGTGTGATCTGGTTGTGAGATATGGAGTCAAAGGAGATCCTTTTGGAGCTTTAAGACTTAACTGCCACACTGAATTTTGGATTGCATGCAGCCTATAGCCCCTATCTTTTGGTCAATTTCTTCCATTTGGAATGGGTATAGTTATGCAATACCTTTACCCACTTTGTACCTAGGAAGTAACTAACTTGCTTTTAATTTTACAGGTTCATAGGTGGAAGGGACTTGTCTTGTCTCAGACAAGACTTTGGACTTGTACTTCTGGGTTAATGCAGGAATTAAAGAAGACTTTGGGGGACCATTGGGAAGGCATAATTGGTTTTGAAATGTGAAGACATGAGACTTGGGAGGGACCAGGAGAGGAATAATACAGTTAGCCTTTGTGTCCTGCTCACGAAAGTCTCATGTTGAATTGTAATCCCCCAAATTCTCACGTATCAAGGGAGAGATCAGGTGTGGGTAATTGAACCATGGGGAAGTTCCCCCATACTGTTCTTGTGACTGTGAGTTCTCAATCACAATTGATGCTAAACTGTGAGTTGATTAAACCTCTTTCCTTTATAAAGTACCCAGTCTTGGTATTTCCTTATAGCAGTGTGAGAATGGACTAATAATACATTTTATATTTCAAAGATTCTCCCAACTTATCTTTCACTGAATATCAGTGATGCCTCCTGCTTAGGATTTCTAACTAGATAGTAAGAACACGGCAAAATATTAGGTTGAATGATTTATAATAAGCAATCAGAAGCCCTTAGCTCTCTTGAAACACATGTCAATCAGGTATTTCAAAATTTGTTTTAGAAAACAAATTAATCATTTTCATGTAATTTATTCTATCACTATTTTTATTCCTTTCTGCTGTCTTTCATATCAGTCGATTTATTCTCATTCCTACTACCACTACCTCTTTTAGGCTGTCATTACATAACACATGGATGGTGGCAATTGCTATGCAACTGGATTATATTTGTTTCTAGCTTCTTCTCGATATAGATTATTCTGAACATAATGTGTATTAGTCCATTTTCACACTGGTGATAAAGACATAGTCAAGACTGGCCAATTTACAAAATAAAGAGGCTTATTGCACTCAAAGTTCTATGTGGCTAGTGATGTGTCACAATCATGGCAGGTGAAAGGCATGTCTCACATGATGAGAAACAAGAGAAGAAGAGCTTGTGCACGGAAACTACCATTTTTAAAACCATCAGATCTCCTGAGACTCATTCACTATCACAAGAATAGCACCAGAAAGACCTGCCCCATAATTCATTCATCTCCCACCAGGTTCCTCCCATGTCAGTGGGAATTGTGAGAGTTATAATTCAAGATGAGATTTGGGTGGAGACACAGCCAAACCATGACATAATCCCATAACAGTCTTTCTACTGTGAAAACACTGCTGAGGTGGTCAGCAGTGTTCTGTGGGCTATTACATTCGGCATAAAGTCTAAACTCCTTAACTTGGTCGGAGATCAAATTCAAATGTTCAGTTGACATAAAAGAAAAAATAGATGGGAGATAACTGAAAAAACCTCTGGTTGGAATAAACTGCCATATTTTTGAACCAAATTGGCAAATTTTAGCAAATAATAAAAACTGTAAAAGCATCTGATCAAGAATTTTATGGGCGGAGTTGTATTGCCCTAAAAATGGATATGTTGTATACATTTTGTATATAAATGTATATGTTGCAGTCTTACCCGCTATTACCTCAGAATGTGACTGTATTTGAGGACAAGGCCTTTAAAGAGGTAAATAAGTTAATATGTGATCATTAGGGTGGGTTTTAATTCAAAATGAACATTGTTCTAATAACAAGAGGATATTAGGACACAGACATGCAAAGAGGAAGGATCATATGAAGAAAACTGGGAGAAAAAATGCCCTATAAAAGCTGGGATAAGAGGCCTCAGAAAACTGACTCTGGCATCATCATGATCTCTGATGTTCAGCATTTAGAATTGTGAAAATAAATTCATACTGTTTCAGCCATCCAGTCTGTGGCACCCCTATCAAACTAATGCAAACATGTTCTCCTTAAAGGAACTTATTAATACTTAGAAAAATGAGAAAAGACAAATGTGTTAAGGATTGCCAGTCAACTACTGAGGGTAATATCTAAAAAATAAAAAATAATAAGCTGTATTCATAAAGAGATATATTTAGTGCCATAAATAGAAAAAAATATATATGGAAAGAGGTTCTTATTAACAAAAGAAACACACTTCAGAATAATATATAAAACATCTCAATTGCCTACATTATAATAAAATGACTTCTAAGGTTATTTTGCTTATTTTATTTGCACATTGTCTTGAATATAACAGTTTTTAATGGTTTCATAGCTTACAACTCATTTTTAAATAGAAATTTATTTATAAAGATAATGTTCCCAGTTGTATGGGCTCTTTCTACTTTTAGCCTCTAGAAAGAGGCTGGTTTTAAAAAATCTTCCCGACTGTGATATTTTTAATGTATATAACCTTTTAAAGTTTTAATATATATTCTTTAACATTTTACAATCTTTTCTAAGTTATTTTCTCCTATATTCGTATTCTCTGTATTTTGACCGAAATCAATTTATTTTTCTCTTAATACTAAAATGCTCTGCCTCTTTTACAGGTGAGGTGTTTGTAACAAACTAAAATGTAACCTGAGGAAATCCAGAAACGCATGTCTACCTTAATGTGTTTTCAGCACAGTGGGTAATGTTTGAGTTACTGTGCAGTCAAAAACCATATAATAACCCATCTACTTCCTCAAGTCTAAACGGCAGACTACCATCTCTGTGAGTACAAAGACCCTGTTTCTTTATAATGTTTTCCCTGGCACCTGAAACAATATTTGACACATGATTATTAAATGAAGAAATAAACTGTGTTTCATTTTCAAAATGTCCACACATTTTATTAAGCAAATACTATATGCTTAGGACCAAAATAGTTGATGCAGGAATATTTTTAAAACAATTTCTACAATTTTAATACAAATAATTTATCTCAATTTAGAGATTTTTTAATGGATCTGAAACAATGGCTGAAAAAAAAGAAAAAATATTGTCATTCATGCTATAAATGCTGAAGGACTTTTGTGTTTAAACTGTGGTTCTTAAACCAGCAACATCAGCATCACCAGAGGAGGGGTTAGACATGAGGACTTTCAGGACCGATTCCAGACCCATAAAAACAGAATCTGTATTTTGTAAGACCTTGAAGTTATTTGTATGCATATTAATGATTTAAAAAATTCCTGAAGGTTATAAAATAAAATAAGTATTTAATAGGGGTCCATGAGGATAGACCTCATACAGAAGATACTCAGTGATGTGACATACCATATAATTATTAAGAACAATAGAAGTGCTTCTGAACTGTGAGAACATTCTAAACATGAACTGAAACTATACAAAACTGGTGGTTTTTGTTGCATTTAATTTACATTAAACTAAACAATGTGTTTATATTCATAGGAAATAGAAAAACAATGACCCTTATTCCATGCTTTTCATGATGTAACCAAGTATTCTAATATCTTTAATATTCCCTTGTCTGAAACATTTAAATTGTGTGAATGGCAGTTAGACATTAAGATTTCATCAGCTGCATTGTGCAATCTGTTGTGAAATGAATGACGATCCCACAATGTAAAGGAGATGATGATGACCTAAAGGTTGGCATAGAAAAGTCAGAAACTTCAAGTTTTCTGAAACTTTCCATTGTCCATTAATCTTTCAAGATCATTTCCTAGATGCAAGTAGCATTATACTTCTATTTGTTCATTTGTTTCAGAGACTTGAATCACAACAGTTAGAGGAAGGCAGAAGATATAGATCAATTCATAGTAGCTAAATGTTATTTTTGAACTGTTCTTATTTCTATATTCATATTATCTTTTAACAGATTGAATATTTTTCACAAATGATCTTAAACATATTGTCCATTTAGAAATCTCCGCTCACTTGTTTAAAGACAACACAAGTTGTGAAAAATAATTTAACCAGTTATTTGCTAAATAGGTTAACAAATAACTATTGTTATTTGCTAAATAGGTTAACAAATAATAATAATATTATTAACTTGCATGCTAGGTTAGCTATATAGTATGATTACTTAGCACTTCATAAAGCCAATGTCAACTTGCACGTGCTAATTGTGTTCAATAATGAGCAGATGACACAAATTCGAGAATTCAAAATCTGTTTTGTATCTGTCATTAAAATTTGGAAAATGGTTTTTGGAGTGTTATATGCCTTTCCAAACTGATTTTTTAAAGCTGTACTAAAATGATAATTTAATTTCAAATTAATATAATATTACACTTTAGTAGTTACTGGAAATGTATATAGAGGACCTGGACAAATAGGATAGATTATGTAATTTGGGATAAAAATTTGGGGTCATTTTAATAGCAATTATAATAACTTTATCATTACATTAAGTTTATGTATATTTATAGATTTAAAATAATCTCTAACATAAGATTTTATTGATAGAAATCACATTGATATAAGGATATTAATCTTAGAAAGATTATATAAGAATATTAATCTTAGAAAAGATGCTATAATTCCTGTGTATGCTTCATACTTGGAAAGAAAATGATTATATAATAAAGACATTTTTAAATAAGATGTCCAAAATTTTTAATAATGTTTTAAGTTTTCTTATTTTTCAGTTTTTTTGCAGAATACAGTTTTAAAGTTTAGCTTTTGCTATTATAAATTAAGATTGCTTTATTTGTTATGGTTTTTCTCTATACGATGAGTTTATGACAGATATTAATGCTGAGATTTGGAGAATTTTTAAATGAGACACAGATATTTTAATTTCTACTCTCAATCTTTGATATTATATAGTTAAAATTACTTCTTAATTAACTACTTTACATGATACAGAATTGCATTTAACCTCTGGCACTTTAACTCTTGGCTAAAATATTATATTCATATAGCAGGCATTAACTCATTAACTTTCTAGGCATTCATCAAGTAATTCACATTCCTTTAGTTGATATTAAATTTTATTATAATGCCATAATAACAGAAGTAATATGTTAATAATTAATCATGAATTATATAAATTAGAAGCTACAACAAGAAAGTACGTCTTATTTTAATATAAGCTTTCTTCAAGCCAAACTCAGAATGAAAAACAAGTTAGACATAGCAATATAAATTATCTGGATTTCTTCCCTTTTTTGGGATTTATAAATTTAAAGTGTCATGCCTTTATATCCTGTAAAACTATGTGGGCTCTCCTCTCTACATACTCTAATATTAGTTATGCCACAGAACTGAGAGGATGGCTGTGATGTCCCAAAATCTAATAATTAAAAATGAAAAGAAAACAAACAAACAAAAGAAGCCCCTTTGGGAAGCAAAATGTGGAAGATAAGTGGTGATTTAGAAAAGGACTATCTTACTGTCTAATTACAGGTTAAGAATGCAGGAATGCCAGACAGTGATAGCCAAGTTGGCAGAGAAACATCAGGGCATCTTTGAATCCCAGAGCTACTACAATAAATATGAGCTTGCCCAAACTTAAGAATTTGTTCTTCTCCATCCTCCATGAGGTTGAAACAAAGCTCTATTCTCTACCATTTACCTGAAGCGCTCTTGTTGCCCTATTTCCTAAAGATCAAGAACAGACTCACGCTATGACATAGGGTTCAGTATTTTCTCAGTGGCAATACTGTTGATAACAAAGCCTTAAAATTTCAAGTAAATATAAACTAAATGTTGAAAATAGTAAGTCACCAGGGAAATCTTATACACCATGAAGGGTAAACAATAAATTTAACAGCACATAACACAGGTCCCTATGAAACAGAGTTTGGGGCAAAACTTACATTCTAATATTTTGTAGTGTGCAATGCAATGTGAGTGATGGCAAGGGGAGTTAAGACAGGGAAGTGCAGGGAAAACTATGTGCATTATACATTGGCCACTGCTTTATACAAACCATGGTACGTTTTAAAAGCTCCCTCTCTACTAGAAAGACAAAAATGGCATTTCAGGTCTCTAATGTGAGTGTCAGCTCAGACCTCCCATCAAACAGTCCTTAAAATGTTTTCATATTCAAATGGATGCCGATATTGATAGATATTAAGGGAAATATTAGAAAATGCGTTTTTAATGGTAGTGATAGCACCTCTAAGGTTGAAAAAATGAGTACTTTCTGTATATATTTATACACATACTTACATATATACACACATATATATCTCTTAAGTATACACACACACACATATCTTGCTTAAGTATATATACATCTTAAGTGTGTGTGTCTATATACACACAGGACCAACTACACAATTTGTTGGTTTGCCCTGAGCAAAATGAAAATGTAGGGCATCTTATTTAAGGAAAACACAGTGTCACTAAACAGAACTTTCCTGCCTTCTGCACTCTAGATCTTTACTCGTCATAGTGGTTATTTGCTATATAGTGCCATTCAAAATAAAGAAAAAGTAAAAATTACAAATTTTAGATGGATATTGCCATACATTTTTGTACTGTTGCAATGAGAGCTTTAAATTCCAATATAAGACTGTTTAACTCATGTGAAATCTCTAAAATTACACTTCATTTTTTTTCTTGAAGATGGAGTCTCGCTCTCTCACCCAGGTTGGAGTACAATGGCGTGATCTCAGCTCACTGCAACCTCCACCTCCAGGGTTCAAACAATTCTCTTACCTCAGCTTCCAGAGTAGCTGGGATTAGAGGTGCATGCCACCATGCCTGGCTAATTTTTTTATTTTAGTAGAGACGGGGTTTCAGTGTGTTGCCCAAGCTGGTCTCCAACTCCTGAGCTCAAGTAATCTGCCTACCTCAGCCTCCCAAAGCATTGGTATTACAGGCGTGAGCCACCACACCCAGCCAAAATTATACTCATTTATAGCTCATACATACATGTGTTCTCTTCTGCTAGAACACTGGAAATATTGCACAAAACACATTTGATTTTTATTTTACTTTTTAATGTGTGTACATTCTACTAACTTCGATTTACTGGTGAAGAAAAAAGTACTAAAAGAAAAATAAGTTACTGGTGTATAGGAATGCTTGTAATTTTTTGCACATTGAATTTGTATCCTGAGACTTTGCTGAAGTTGCTTATCAGCTTAAGGAGTTTTGGGGCTGAGACAATGGGGTTTTCTAAATATAGAATCATGTAATATGGAAACAGAGACAATTTGACTTCCTTGTTTCCTAATTGAATATGATTTGTGTCTTTCTCTTGCCTAATTGCTGTCACAGAAACTTCCAATACTATGTTGAATAGGAGTAGTTAGAGAAGGCAATCATCTGATCTTCAACAAACCTGACAGAGACAAGCAATGGATCAAGGGATCCCTATTTAATAAATGGTGCTGGGAAAACTGGCTACCCATACACAGAAAATTGAAACTCGACCTCTTTCTTGCACCTTATACAAAAATTAACTAAAGATGAATTAAAGACTTAAATGTAAAACCCCAAACCATAAAATCCTAGAAGAAAACCTAGGCAATACCATTCAGGATATAGGCATGGGCAAAGACTTCATGACTAAAACATTGAAAGCAATTCCAACAAAAGCCAAAACTGACAAATGGGATCTAATTAATTACTTTTGCACAGTAAAAGAAACTATCATCAGAGTGAACAGGCAACCTACAGAATGATAGAAAACTTTTGCAATTTATCCATCTGACAAAGGTCCAATATCCAGAATCTACAAGGAACTTAAATTTACAAGAAAGCAAACAACACCATCAAAAAGTGGGCAAAGGATATGAACAGACACTTCTGAAAAGAAGACATTTATGTAGCCAACAAACATATGAAAAAAAAAAAAGCTAATCCTCACTGATCATTAGAGAAATGCAAATCAAAACCACAATGAGATACCAACTCATGTCGGTCATAATAGCAATTATTAAAAAGTCAAGAAACAATAGATGCTGGTGAGGCTGTGGAGAAATGGGAATGCTTTTACACTGTTAGTGGGAATGTAAATTAGTTCCACCATTGTGGAAGACAGTGTAGCGATTCCTCAAGGATCTAGAACAAGAAATACCACTTGACCTAGCAATCTTGTTACTGGGCATACACCCAAAGGAATATAAATCATTCTACTATAAAGGTATATGCACATATGTGCTTACTGCAGCACTACTTACAATAGTAAAGACTTGGAACCAACCCAAATGCCCATCAGCAATAGACTGGATAAAGAAAATGTGGTACATATACACCATGAAAAACTATGCATCCATAAAAAAGAATGAGATTATGTCCTTTGCAGGGACATGGATGAAGCAGGAAACCATTATATTTAGCAAACTAACACAGGAACAGAAAATCAAACACTGCATGTTCTCACTCACAAGTGGAGTTTGAACAGTGAGACCACATGGACTTGGAGGGGGAATAACACACACTGGAGCCTGTTGAGGGGTGGGAGGGAAAGGGGAAGATGAGCATTAGGACAGATATCTAATTCATGCAGGGCTTACAACCTATATGATGGGTTGACAAATTCAGCAAACCACAATGGCACACTATCTAACAAATCTGTGTGTTCTGCACCACTTGTATCCTGGAACTTAAGTAAAAACAAACAAAAAAAAAAATAAAGAAGAAATGCATTACTTACAGATTCCAGAGAAGTTGGGGTTGTCAATAGGATGCCAATGGGAAGTCTAGAGGTGACAGGGAGCTCAACCAGCAGGTGGGTGGAAGAGAAACAGAGAGAAATAGGGACAGAGACAGAGTGAGGAGGATCTCAGGGACTATGCCTTTCTTAAGGTTCTCAGGCTTTCTCACCGGAGTTGAGGATTGGCTAGTTTGAGAAAAACATGCCAGAAGGGTGGAACTCATTTATGTAACTCTGGTGTTGATCATTAGGTTTATCAACACCAGCAGCTGTGGGGGATGTCAGATTCTGACATCAGTAAGATGAGAAACAAGTGGGTCGCATCAAAAACAAGTACAAGGTGAGGGGAAGTTTTAGCTAGGGTATTACTGGGTTTTGAAACAGCTTATGCCAGGCCTAGAAATGGATGCCAAAGCAGTACCTATATTAAACAAATTTATGACACACCATATCTGGCTGAGTCGGCTTATCAAAATGGTTCCTGATCCATCTCTCTAGCTTCAGACTCTCACCATCATTTAACTGGTGTCATCTTTATTTTATCTTCAGCAGTTCTTTACTGACTGCATTTTGGACCTTAAGAGTCACAATGTCTTCAGTACTTCTCAAAGCGACCCAGACCCGCTGGAGCAGCATCACCTGCAACAGGTTAGACATGGAAATTCTCTAATCTCTCCATGGGTCTACTGAATAAGAAACTACTGGAGTGGGCCCTGTAAATCTATGGTTTAACCAACATCCAGGTTATTCCAATGTGTATTGAACTTTGAGAAGCACTGCTCTAAAAGAAAGTTTCATAGCACTGTTCAAGGTTAAGTTTTAGATTATCTTTAAAAAGCAAGTTCTGATAGCTGTGGGGAATAAACAACTACAACTCATGTGTTTTAAAGCTCTTTTGAAAAATAAACCTTGTAAATGAGACATAGTGGTGATGACCAGGTGAAACAGAAGTCACTGGAATGAAACCAATTCAGAAATTTAGTTGTAACTTATTCTTACATTTTGTGATTATTGTAATTTGATGAACTTTGTCTCTGAGCCAGTTAACTTCAATGTGAAAACAGTAAAATAAAAACAAGGAAAAATAATATTTGCTTTTTAGACAAAATATGTAAAGTGACACCATAATATATCAATATTATAATCAAATATATATTACACTCTAGAAATATTATTAAATCCTCAACAAAATGTCCTAAAAAATAAAAGCAAAATCAACTTCCCATGTGCTTTGAGGTTTTGTCACCTGGCCTTTGCACCAGCTCCTTAAAAATCTGTACCACATGCCTTTAGATGTGTCACTTCACTTGAATTCAGAAATAAAAAAAAGCCAGAAACTATTAGCATGCTGATAATCCATCTTGGGCACTAAGCAACGTGGCTATAATGAATCTCTCACTTTAAAGGCAGCTGAAATGATGAAGCAATTAGTCGAGGGTCCCAGAGAAATCATGGCCAAGTGGATCTGATTATTTAGAGTAGGCTGAATTAAATGACTTGCCAAAGCAAGATTTCAAATAGAGGACAATGAATATACTGAGATAAATAAAAGAATATTGGAAACATGAAATGATAGCTGGCAGTTATAAAAATGAACACATGGAATATACTGATTTGGAGAAGTGTAAATGCTAAATTAATAAAAAAAATGGATGAGTTGACAGACACATCTCATAAGAAATACTAAGTACAGTTTTTCAGTTGAAAGAAAAGTACACTAGTGTGCAAAAAGAAAACATTTGAAGGTGTAAAGCTTCTAATAAAAGTGAGTAGACAGACAAACTCAGAATATTCTACTGATATAATTGTGTTTCATCTACTCATATGTCTAACATTAAGAGAAAAAGGTAAATCTCTATTAAAAAAATAAACCCACAGCCATAGCAACTTGTTAAGACACAGACAAAATTTAAAGATGTAAATTGAGACTACAAAAGTTGAAATCGGGAGATGAGGTTTCAGTATAGATTTTTTTTTTTAGTTTTTCCTTTATTTCTTTTCTTTGTGATCATAGATAAGGGCTCATCTGTTTAAAATTACTTGTTAAAGCTATAATTTTTTTAAGTCTCATGGTAATCAAAGCAAAAATATATAATAGATACACTAAAATAAAAAGTAACAAATTAAAACATACTACCAGAGAAAATCCCTTAACAAAAAAGAGAACATAAGAAAGACAGGAGTTGTAAAACAACCAAAAAACAACTAACAGAATGATAATAGTATGTTCTTATCTATAGTAATAACATTAAGTGTTAATGGACTAAATTCTCCAATTAAGAGACATAAATTGGCTGAATGGATATTTTTTTTAAAAGGACCCAACTATATCTTCCTACAAGACATTCACTTCACCTATAACAATACACATGGGCTAAAACTGAAGAGATGGATGAAATCCTCCAGGCAAAAAAAAAAAAAAATACAAAAGAGTGGGAGTAGCCATATGTATATCAGATGTATTATTCCACTTACACACGGCTATAAAGTACCACCTGAGATTGGGTATTTTATATTTAAATAAATTTTAATCGACTCACAGTTCCACAGGCTTAAAAGGAATCATGACTGGAAGGCCTCAGGAAACTTAAATCATGGCAAAACTGAAGGGGAAATAAGTGTGTTTAATGACAGTGTGGCAGGAGAGAGAGCAAAAAGGAAAATGCCACACACTTGTGAACCATCAGATCTCATGAGAACTCACTCATTATCATGATAACAGCAAGAAGGAAATCTCCTCCCATGATCCAATCACCTCCCACCTGGCCCCACCTCCAATTTAACGTGAGATTTGGGTAGGGACACAAATTCAAACCATATCATTCCATCCTGGCCCTTCACAAATCTCATGTACTTCTCAGATTGCAAAATAAAATGGTCCCTTCTCAACAGTCTCTCAGTGTTAACACATTTCAGTATTAACTTAAAAGTCTAAGTCTAATATCCCATCTGAGACAAGGTAATTCCCTTTTACCTATGATCTTATAAAATAAAAAAGTTAGTTACTTTGAAGATACAATGGGAGTTCAGAAATTGGATAAATATTCCCATTACAAAAGGAAGAAAATGAACAAAACAAATGGGCTACAGGCCAGGACCCATGCAACTTCAAAACCCAGCAGAGAACTCATTAAATCTTAAAATTTCAAAATAAACTTCTTTGACTCTATGACTCACATCCAAGGCACACTGAATGCAAGGAACAGGCTTCCAGCTTCCATATTCTTGGGCAGCTCTGCCCCTGTGTCTCTGAAGGACTCAGTTCCCCTGGCTGCTCTCAAGGGCTGGCATTGAATGCCTGCAACTTTTCTAGGTGCACAATGTATGCTGTCAGTGGATCTGACATTCTGGTGTCTGGAGGATGATGACCCTCTTTGAACAACTTCACTAGGCAGTGCTCCAGTGGGGACTCTGTGGGGGGGCTCCAATGCCACATTTTTCCTCTGTACTGCCCTAATAGACATTCTCCATGAGAGCTCTGCCCCTAAAGCCAACTTCTGCCTGGATATCCAGGCATTTCCACACATCCTCTGAAATCTAGCCAGAGACTCCAATCTCTTGCCTTCTGCACAAGTACAGGACCAACACCATGTGGAAGCCACCAAGGTTTGGGGCTTGCACCCTCTGAAGCAACAGCCCAAACTATGCCATGGCCACTTTTAGCTGCAACTGAAGCTGGAGCAGCTGTGATGCAGGGCACCATATCCTGAAGCTGCACAGAGCAGCTGAGCCCTAGTCCTGACCCACGAAACTATTTTTCACTCCTAGGCTTTCAGGCTTGTGATGGGAGTGGCTGCCATGAAGATCTCTAAAATGCCATGATGATATTTTCCCCATTGATTTGGCTGTTAACATTCAGCTGCTCATTATTTATGCAAACATCTGCATCAGGCTTGAATTTTTCCCCAGAAAATGGATTTTTCTATGTTACTGCATGGTCTGGCTGCATATATTTCAACCTTTTGTGCTCTGCTTCCCTTTTAAATACATGTTCCAATTTCAGACCATCTCTTTTTCACACATGTGAGCATACACTTTTAGAAACAGCCAGATCTTGTCCTGAACGCTTTGCTGCTTAGAAATTTCTTCCACCAGATTTCCTAAATTATCTCTCTCAAGTTCAAAGGTCCACAGATTTTTAGGGCAGTGGCAAAATATCACCAGTCTCTTTGCTAAAGCATAGCTAGAGTCACCTTTGCTCCTATTCCCAACAAGTTCCTCATCTCCATCTGAGACCACCTCAGCTGGACTTTTTGGTCAAAACCATTCAACAAGTTTCTAGGAAGCTCCAAACTGTTTCAACATCTGGCCATTATCCAGTTTCAAAATCACTTCCACGTTTTCAGGTATCTTTATAGCAATGCCCCAATTCTGGTACCAATTCTCTATATTAGTCCATTTTCAAACTGCTATCAAAATATATCTAAGACTGAGTAATTTTTGAAGAAAAGAGATTTAATTTACTCACAGTTCCACAGGTTTAACAGGAAACATAATTGGGAGGCCTCAGGAAGTTAAAATCTTGGAGGAAGGCAAGGAGGAGGCAACCACATATTACCATGACAGAGCAGAGAGAGAGAGAGAGAGAGAGAGAGAGAGAGAGAGAGAGAGAGAGAGAGAGAGAGAGAGAGAGAGAATGAGGAAATACCACACATTTTTAAACCATCAGATCTCCTAAGAACTCACTCTCCATGTGAGAACAACAAGGAGGAAATCCACCCCTATGATCCAGTCATCTCCTACCAGGCCCCTCTTTCAATTCAACCTGAGATTTGGGCAGGGACACAAATACAAACCATATAATTAAGTAAAATAGATTACAAGTCAAAGACAATGAAAAGAGACAATGAGAGTCACCAAAACAATAATAAATGGGTCAATTCATCAAGATGATATAACAAGCATAAATTTACATGCACTCAACAGCAGAGCACCCAAATAATTAAAACAAGCATTACTAGATCTAAAGTGAAAAAAAGGGCTGCAATACAGTAATAGTAGAGGAATTCAAAACCCCACAGTCAGTAATAGATTATCTTCATAGAAATTCAGTGAAGAAGCATTGGAGTTAAACCATACACTAAACCATATGAACCTGTCTTTTATGAAACATTTTAACCAATAGCTTCAGAATGCATATTTTTCTCATTAGCATAGAAAACATTCTTCAGAATAGAACATAACGTAAGTCACAAGTTTCAACAAATTTAAAAATATCAAAATTAAATCAAATATCTTCTTAGATCAAAATGTAATGCACTAGAAATCAATAATAAAAGGAACTTTGGAAACCATACAAATACATGGAAATTGAAAGAAAGAAAATATGCTCCTGGACAACTATCGGGTCAATTAAGAAGTTAAAAAGAAAATTTTAAAAATTTATTTAAACAAATGAAAATGGAAACCCAACAAACAAAAATCTATGAGATACCAAAAAAGCAGTAATAAGAGAGAAGCTTATAGCAGTAAATATATCAAAAAGTTGAAAACCTGAAAATAAAAAACCTAATGATGCACCTCACCGATCTAGAACAGCAAATACAAACCAACCCAAAATTAGTGGAATAAAGTAAATAACAATAGAGCAGAAATAATTAAACTTGAAAATTAAAAAGTACGAAATATTGACAAAATAAAAAGTTGTGGTTTTTTTGAAAATATAAACAAAATTGACAAACTACTAGCTACACTAGGAACAAAAGAGAGAAGATCCAAGTAAATAAAACCAGAAATAAAAAAGAGTCATAACAACTGATATGAAAGACATACAAATACTCATTAGAGCCTGTAATGAACAGCTGTACACCAACGCTTTGGAAAACCTAAACAAATCAAAAATTTCTAGACATATGTCATCTACCAAGATTGCAGCATGAAGAAACAGAAATCCTCAGTAGACCAATAATGAGTACCAAAATCAAAGTAGTAATAAAAAGTATCACATGAGGAAATGTCCAATAAAAGTTGGTAGCTTTACTGTTGAATTCTACCAAACATTTCATGAAGAAGTATTACAAATTCTGTTTAAACTAAAAAAATTTAAAAGATGTAGATATTTTCAAATTATTTCTAGGAGGCCAGCATTGCCCTGATATCAAAAGCAATCAAGGACACAACAAAAGTAGAAAACTATATACCAATATCCCTGATATTTACATATACAAACTTTCTTAACAACATATTAGCAAACTGAACACAGCACATTAAAAATGTGGGATTCCACTCAGGGATGCAAAGTTGTTCAGCATATGCAAATTAATACACATTACATAGCACATAAATGGAATCAAGAGCAAAATCCATATGATGAATGATTTCAATAGATGTCAACAAAGCATTTGATAAATTTTTAACATATTTTATAATAAAAATACTTAATGAGCTGAGTATAGAAGGAACATACCACAAAATAATAAAGGCCATATATGATAAACACATAACAATATTATACTGAATGGGGAAAAGTGGAAAATCTTTCCTCTAAGATCTAGAACAAGACAAGGATATTCACCTTTTGTAACTTTAATTAAATATAGCACGGAGGTCTTAGCTGAAACAGTTATGCAAGAGAAAGGAATAAAAGGCATAAAAATTGGAAAGAAATAAGTCAAAATATACTTGCTTGCAGATAATATGATCTAATATTTAGAAAAACCTAAACACCCTAGCAAAAAAGAATTAATGAATGAATTCGGCAAAGTTGTTATATATAAATATACAAAACCAACATAAAAAATCAGTAGCACTTTCATATGCTAACAGTGAATAATCTCAAAAACAAATTCCTATAGTTTGGATATTTTTCAACTTCATGTTGAAATTTGATCCCCCATGTTGCATAAAGATTTTGGGTCATGGAGGTCCATCCTCATATGTCTTGGTGCTATCTTCATGGTAATGAATAAGTCTTGCTCTATTATTTTCCATGAAAGTTTGTTGTTAAAAACAACTTGACACTTGCACCCTTTCTCTCACTTCCTTGCTTACCATGTGATCTCTGCATATGCCAGTTCCCCTTCACCTTCCACTACGAATAAATGAACCTGGAGTCCCTCACCAGAAGCTATGTTGGCACAATACATTTTATTCACCCTGTAGAAGTCTGAGCCAAATAAACCTTTTTTTTTTTTTTTTTTGGTATAAGCTTCTCAGCCTCAGATGTTTCTTTAGAGCAACACAAATGAACTATGACAGAAAACTGGTAACAAGGAGTGGGTCATTGCTATAAAGATATCTGAAAATGTGGAAGTAGCTTTGAAACTGGGTTAATGAGTAGACATCAGAAAAGGTTTAAAGACTCAGAAGAGCAGGAAAAGTTTGGAAGTTCTTGAAGACTGTTTATGTGATTGTGATAAAATTGCTGATAGAAATATAGACAGTAAAGGTCTTGCTGATGAGGTCTTGGATAGAAATGAGGAATTTATTGGAAACTAGAGCCAAAGTCACACATGTTTTTCTGTAGCAAAGAACTTGGATGCATTGTGTTCATGCCCTAGGGCTTTGTGGAGGGGCAAACTTATGACCTAGGGTAACTGTCAGAAGAAATTTCAAAGTAGCTAAACCTTCAAGAAGTTGTTTTGCTGCTTTAAACAGTTTGTGATCAGATAAAGTAGGAAAGCAAAAGCTTAAGGCAAAATTTGTAATTAAAAAGGAAGCAAAGTATAAAATATTTAAAAATGTGCAGCCCGGACATGTGCTAGGAGAGGAAAAAGCATTTTTAGGAGAGGAGTTCAATGGTGTTGCACAGCAATTACTTGCTAGAGAGATTAGCATGACTAGAAGGGAGCCAGGTGCTAACAGTGAAGCTAATAGGGAGAAAGATCTCAAGATATTTGAGAAATCTCCTAGACTCCTTATCTCTGTCCCAGAGACCTAGGATGACAACATAATTTGTGAGCCAGGTTGGGATGACACTGACCTACACCATTTCAAGGCAGTGCCCCATGCATCCTCGCTATTCTGTATCCAGCCACAGATCACAGGGTTCCAGGTACTGTTTGGGCTGCCATTCCAGAGACCATAAGCCATAAGCCTTTGAGGCTTCCATTTGGTGATAAGACTGCATATACCCAGAATGCAAGAGGTGATTGTTTCATGGTGGAGAATTGCCAGCTTCTGCCAAGATTCCAGAAGATATATTGAAATGTCTGATTGACCAACCATAAGCTTATTACAGGGCAAAGCCTCCACTGATAGATTCTACTAGGGCAATACCAAGCAGAAATGTGGGGTTGGAGCCCCCATAGGTAGTCCTCATCTAAGCACTACCCAATGGAGCTGAGGAGCAGGACAACCACCCTCCAGACCCCAGAATTATAGAGCCACCTGCAAACATGCAATTTCAGCCTAAAAAGGTCACAGGCATTTCACTTCAATTCATGAGAGCAATTATGTGTGCCATGCCCAGCAAAGCCATAAAGACAGGACTTCCTTGGAAGCCCACTTCTTAGACCAGTGTGCCCAGGATATGTGACGTGGAGCCATTTTGGAGCTTTAAGGTTGAATGTCTGCCCATTTGGGTGTCAGACTTGCATGGGGTCTGTTATCCTTTCTTTGGATGATTTTACCATTTTGGACTGGGAATGTTTACCCAATGACTGTACAACTATTGTACCTTGAAAGCAAATAACTTGTTTTTCATTTTGTAAGCTCATAACAAGAAAGAATTGCCTTGATCTCAGATGAGGGTTTGGGCTTCTGAGCTGATGCTGGAACAAGTTAAGATGTCTGGGGACTACTTGGATGAAATAATTGTATTTTGTATGTTTAATAAATGTTTAATAAACTTTTAGGGAACTATGGGTGGAATACTGTAATTTGAGTGTTTTCTCCCCAAACCTCATGTCGAAATTTGACCCTCATTGTTAAAGATGGGGCCTAATGGGAGGTGCTTGTTTCATGGAGCAGAAACCTCATACATGACTTGGCGCTGTCCTGTAGTAATAAGTGAGTTTTTGTTCTGCTAGTTCCCTTGAGAGCTGGTTTTTAAAAAGAGCCTGGTACATCCTCTCTTTCCGATTCACTTCCTGTCTTGGCATACGATCTCATCACACAACAGATCTCTTTGCCTTCCAGAATCAGTGGAAGCAGCCTAAAGCCTTCAGCAACAAAGCTGTTGGTGGTATGCTTCTTATACAGCATGCAAAACTGTGAGCAAAATAAACTTATTTTCTTTATAAATTACCCAGCTTCTGGTATTACTTTATAGAACCACAAATGGACCAAGACAGAAATCAAGGGCACAATCTCATTTATAATAGCTATAAAAATAATATACCTAGGAATAAATATAACCAATGAAGTGAAAGACCTCTAAATAGAACTATCAAACACTGATGAAGGACATTGAAGACAACACAAAAGAAGAAAAGATATCCCATTGTTATGCACTGGAATAATTAATATTGCTAAAATATAAACACTACCCAAAACAACTTATAAATTGAGTGCAATATCTATCAAAGTGTCAGTGACATTTTTTACATAAATAGGAAAACCAATACTAAAATTCACACACAAAAAAACAAACAGCCAAAGAAAACCTGAGCAAAAAGAGTGAATGAAGCTGGAGGCATGGCACTACCTGACTTCAAAGTATACCCTAAAGCCACAGTAACCAAAAGAGTAAGAAAGTGGCATAAAACAGAAACTTAGACCAATAGCACAGAACAGATAACCCAGAAATACATCTATGTATTTACATCCAATTCTTTTTACAAAGAGTCAAGAACATACATTGGGTAAATAGCAGTCTCTTCAGTAAGTGGTGCTGGGAAAACTGAATAATCATAGGTGAAAGAATAAAACTAGATCCCTATCTCTCACCATACACAAACATTAAATCCCAATGATTAATGACTTACATCTAAGACATGAAACTATGAAACTACTAGAAGAGGACACAGAGAAATGCTTCAATACATTGATCTGGACAGAGGTTGTTTTGGCCAATACTCCCAGAGCACAGGAAACAACAGAAAAACTAGTAGACAATGGGATTACATCAAGCTAAAAACCCTCTGCACCACAAAGAAAACAATCAACAAAGCGAAGAAAATGAGAGTAAACTCAGAATAACTTACAGAATGAGATAATTCATTCACAAACTATCCATCTGCAAAGAGATTAATAACCAGGATATACAGAAAATTCAAACAACTCTATAGCATAAAAAAGGAATTAAAATGGGCAAAAGGTCTAAATAGACACTTCTGAAAGGAACACATGCAAATGGCTAATGGGTATATACAAATTCCATGACATCACTAATCATCAGGGAAATGTGAATGAAAATCACAATAAAATATTATCTCATCCAAATTATACTAGCTTTTTATGAAAAAAAAAAAACAAAAAAATAACTGATATTTGTGAGGCTGTGGAGGGAGGAGAATCTTGGTATACTATTGGTAGAAATGTAAATTAATACAGCCACTATAAAACGGTATGGAGGTTCCTCAAATAACTAAAAATAGAACTACCATATTATTTAGAAATCTCATGGCTGCATATATATCCAGAAGAATGGAAGTAAATATATCTATCCACATTTTCATATCTATTGCTGCACTATTCATAACAGTTAAGATGTGGATTCAGCCCAAGCAACCATCAGTATCTGAATGGATAAAGAAAATGTGGTACATATACACAATGAGATATTATTCAGCCACAAAATAGAATGAAATCCTGTTATTCACAACAACATGGATAAAACTGGAGGTCATTATGTTGTGTAAAATAAACCAGAAACACAAAAACAAATGTTAGATATTCTCACTCACATGTGGGAGCTGAAAAAGTGGGTCTCCTAGAGGCAGAGAGTAGATTGATGGTTATCAGAGGCTGGGAAGGGTAGCAGGAAGAGGAAATAAAGAGAAGTTGATTAATGACTACTAAATTACAGTTAGACCAAAGGAATAGTTAACAATAATTGATTTTACATTTCATAAACGCTATAATAGAAGAGAACTTGAATGTTCTTAATATAAAGAAAAGACAAATATTTGAGGTCATGGATATCCCAGTTACCCTGACTTGAATATTACACATTATATACATGTACCAAAATACCACATGTTCCCCCAAAATGTATACAACTGCAGCTGAACCATGAACAACAAGGGTTTGAACTCCATGCATTCACTTATAAATGAGTTTTCTTCTGCCTCTGCCATCTGAGATATCAAGGTCAATCCTTTCTTTTTCTCCTCTTCCTCAGCCTACTCATTGTGAAGATATTGAGGATGAAGACCTTTATGATAATCTACTTCCACTTAATGAATACCTATGTAGAGAATAATATATTACTATTCATTAAGTGGAAGTAGATTGTCATAATCATATTCTTAATAATACTGTCTTTTCCCTTGGTTACTTTGTTGTAAGAATAAAGTATATAATATATATAACATAGAAAATATATGTTAATTAGTTTATGCCATTGGTAGGCCATCTGGTCAACAGTAGCCTATTAGTAGTTAAATTATTTCGAAGTCAAATGTTATACTCAGATTTTCGACTCCATGGGGTATTGGTGCTCCTAACTCTTGCTTTGTTCAAAGGTTAACTGTTTTATGTATCAATATAAAAAAATGAATGGGTTTTAAAAGTCTAAAGGATAGAGTTTCAGATGAATATTAATTCAAATAGTTAAGTGGGAAATAATCACTAAGATAAAGTTAAATGGGTAATAAATATAAAAATTGAGAAAAAATCAACACACATGGAAACTAGATATTAGAGGATAAATGTCTCTATTGACAAAAGAAAAATTAAATAACGGAAGGATAAGCTTTTGTGTCACTTTGGTAAAGTAGCTAAGACTAATGAAACAAAAAGATAAATCTTCTTACAAATTGAAAATCAGACAAAAGAATAAGGAATCATTAGACTATAATAAAGGTAAAAATGGGGACCCAGAAAAGAGAGATACATGTTGAAGTTACAGTTTATTTGAAAGCTCCTGTCAAAATTGGTCATATTGATTTGAAGATTCACAGACTTGCGGAGCATGGATAACAGATCTTTAGAAGCCTGAGATATTGCAGACTTCTGGGAATTTAGGATAAGTCTTTTATCACTCTAGTCAAATTTTTGTCATTTTTAAAAATTTATATTTCCTATTTTTAATTTTATTACTAATTTGTATAGTCTTATTTCATTGGTTAGATTACGTATACCTTGGAAATATATTGAATATTTTTTGCATGAATATATAGTCTATTTTTATAAATATCTCAACTGCTTTTCATTAATATTCCTCTTTTTTAAAAGGAGGCTTATTCCCTAACATTGGTGTTCAAAACTGGATACCTATCTTTAATATATACCTTTAAATTCCATCTTTTAGGATTCTCTTAGCTTTTTTAAGAAAATGAAGTGTAATATTTTAAGACCCCCTCCACTTTGATAATTCTATCTTCATTGAACATTTTAGCTTTTAAAATTATAAACTGTACTTCTTCCTCTTGTTTAATAATGTTTTGCTTAAATTCAGCCTTGCCAGATATTATGTTTGACACCCATGCCTTCACGTAGCTTGTGAGTACCCGAGATTTATTTGTCATCCTGTGGTTTTAGCCTTTTTGAATGCTTTTAAGTATGTTCCCTTTCTACAGCAGAGGGACGGTCTTTGCTTCATGTGCCATCTGAAAACTTTTTTCCTTTAAAAAGCTCAGAGAAGTAGATTTATATGTTTTGATAAGATAAATTTGTTTGGTGTTTATCCTATTTATCTCATTTTTTGTCTTATGTTATATTTATTATTTGTTTTTTCCACTATGTTGTCTGCCTTCTTTATATTTGAAATTTTGCTGTTTGTATTTCTTTGGGAACTTGTTAAGTTTTTGTTGTTTTTCTTGCTGTTGTTCTAGTGAGCATAATTATGCTAATATCCTTATATAATTCCCTTAGTTTCAGTCCCTTTTACCCAGGGGTCTACTACATGATGTCTCTATGTAAAATCTTATTACTTTTCATTTCTTACTTGTATATTAACAATACAATTCTACTTTGTTCTCTCTTCAGAATTTTTAGATTGTGTTATTGTCAGTTTGTCACAGCACATGACATGTGTACATTGTTCCTGCACATTTATATGCACTTTTGTTATATTTTTGGCTCTGAAATTTAATTTATTCAATGCTTTATAGAAGTCACTTTGCCAACAATTTCCCCATTCCTGTCTAAGATAAATGAATTTTGACGTTAATAAGATTAGTAAGGTAAAGCTCATTAACACAAAATTAGTTAGCGTTGGATGTTTAAAACTTATTTTACATAGCCTTCCCTCTTGAAGGAAAGTTCGGTTTGATGAAAAAAAGAACACTTGAACAACATTTTCAAGTGTGCTTAGATTTGATAATTATACATGTTATAATTTTATATGTATCCATGAGATAATAAGAATAGGATTTGCCATTAACATATAAATAAAGGCTTAAAAATGAAATGACAAATAATTACTCCAAAATAAGGCAAGATGATGAATGGAAACAGGACCTGGTAAGGATGGCAACAGTACATTACAGGATGAAATAAAATATTGATACTTTCATTATATGTAAATGTTATAAATTATCTGATTGAAAGATAAAAGGTATCAAACTGAATGAATATCTTAAACCCCAGTTAAAAAAGAAATGTATTCAAATCATTCAAAAGTTAATGAAATTATAACGATATCACATACAACTACCGTGAAAAACGTAGTATATCTGCATTAATAATTGTAATATAGCCTTCTGAATTTACATCTCTAATTACATGACCACAATATGAAAAATAATAATTACCAGAAGAAAAAATTAATAATTACAGTGAAAAATATTAACACACAACTCTTAGTAATTGATAGGGAAATGAGACAAAAATGATCAAGGAGAGAATATTTGAAATAAACTTGAGGTTTATATAGAATACTACTAAATTCTTCAGGCTGTGCATCTTTATTTCACACTCACATGGAGAATGTATGCAGATTACTCATACTTCTGGGGCATAAAGCAAGGTTGGTACATTTCAAAAGCTTTGAGTTCATACAGAACGTTTTCTGACCTCATGAGAATCAAGTCAGAAAGCACTAAGAACCACAAAAATTACAAAATATCCCAATGCTCAAAAACTGTCCAAGAGGAGCCTTCTGGGAATTAAAGGTCACGGTGTACCCTGAACGTAGCAAATGATTAACTGAATTCTGTCCAAATGTGAAGGAACAAGAGAGGGCAAGTAAAGGGAGACAACAAAGTATACATCACTCAAAGTGGTTACAACACTGGTGAGAAATATAATTAAACAGGAAGGATAAATTCTGCTCTCCAAAACTTTATCTCTATTTCAGGTTGTGTTCTTTGCTTTGCTTATTTCCCCCTTAACTTCCATAATTTTTAAAATATGTATTTACTTTGAATTTTCTATTTTTAATTTTTGTGGGTACATAGCGCATGTATTTATGGAGTACATGAGATATTTTGATATAGGCATACAATGGCTAATAACCATATCAGGGTAAATAGAGTACCCATCAATTGAAGCATTTATTGCTTCTTTGTGTTAAAAATAATTCAGTTATACTATTTTATGTATTTTAAAATGAACAAAAAATTATTGTTGACTGTAGTCACCCTTTTGTGCTATCAAATACTAGATCTCATTCATTATATCTAACTATGTTTTTGCACTTCTATGATTTTAATAATTTCTACAGGCTTCTTGCTTGACAGGCAAAGAGTTCAGACTGACAAGTTCAGAAATATGCTAGAACCTGTCTGCAGAAAGGCAGAATAGCTATGAGAAGTGTCATCTTACTTGATTGCTACATTTTCCATGTGGCATCAATGCCCACTTACGTGGTAGATACCATACCAGGATTGTACTGGGCCATTCTCCAATTGCTATTAAGAAACACCCGAGACTAGGTAATTTGTAAAGAAGAGAGGTTTAATTGGTTCACAGTTCAGTAAGCTGTATGGGAAGCATAGTGGCTTCTCCTTCTGGGGGGCCTCAGGAAGCCTCCAATCATGGCCTAAGGCAAAGAGGAAGCAATGTCTTACATTGTGGGAGCAGGAGTAAGAGAGAGAGGAGGAGTGCCACACACTTAAACAACCAGATCTCACGAGAACTCACTCTCGTGAGTACAGTACCAAGAGCAAAATTTGCCTCCATGATCATCTCACCTCCCACCAGGCCCCACCTCCAACATTGGGGATTACAATTCAACATGAGATTTGGTGGAGACAGAAATCCAAACCATATCAAGGTCTGTTTCTCTCCTTTGATATTTTACCAATGGGGACCTCAGCCCATAGGCTTGACACCTCTTCTGGTAGACCAATTGTGATTTCTCTCAATCCCTAGATCTCCACAGTCTACCATATCTAGACATTCTCCGTTTTCTCCTAGTAGATGCCTTTTTGGGCGAACTCTCTCCCAAAGTGACTAAAAGTGGTTCCTTAATTGAGAGCCACATCTAGCCCATCGGAGACAGGCCCTGGACCTCTCCTGTTAGGGGAATTTCATAATATCTCTCTACTCGGCCACCAGCAGCTGCACTAGTCACACCTTTCTCTTTATACTTTTACAGGTGAGATTCAGATATAACGCCTATGATCCGCGCCCCCCGCCCAGTCCCACAATCCTGCGGACTCTTAAACTTTTTAGATTATTCTCTGAAGTCCCTTGCACTTGGCTTTGTTGGAGAGGAAATACCTCAGCTCTCTGATAACTCTTTTTATGTAATTTCTCAGTAACTCTTTTCTGACCTGCTTCCATGAATCTAGAATTACCTAAAATGTGATATGACAAGCTTCATGCTGCAAAACTCATTTTGGATTTTGTTAATCTGCCATAATAAGGTAATAAGGTTGGTGCAATAGGAATTGAAGTTTTTGCCATTAAAAGTAATGAACAATTCCTTTTGCACTAACAATAATTTAGCAAGTCAAGCATTTAGAAGTCTGAAATTTTGAGGCAGCAGAAAATAAGTTAATTTCCAGTTAATGTGAAACACACACATATACAAGTATGTTTACATGCAATAAATGCAAATATTAATGCTATTACATAAATATATTTAGGCATATATTTCATATGCTACTACATTTATATAAATGTATAAAAATCCCAAACACAGACTTGCACATTTAGTTAACAAGCCAAAAGGATATTTGAGTGTTTCTGGGTAATATATCATTGTATGTCACAAACTACTAAACTGGTATTAAACATTAGACAGCTATTTTCACTATAAAGGTGGAAAACGGTTACCTTGTTATTCCATCTGACTCCTGAGTTTTGGAGAGTAGAGTTTAAATTTTAAAACATGCAAATGGTGGTGGGTGCAGTGGCCCAGGATTTTGGGAGGCCGAGGCAGATGGGTCACCTGAGGTCAGGAGTTCAAGACCAGCCTGGAAAATGTGATGAAACCCCACCTCAACTAAAAATACAACACCTAGTTGGGCATGGTGGCATGTGCCTGTAATCTCAGCTACTCAGGAGGCTGAGGCAAGAGAATTGCTTGAACCCGGGAGGCAGAAGTTGCAGTGAGCCAAGATTGTGCCACTGCACTTTAGCCTGGGTGACAGAGCAAGACTCTGTCTCTAAACAATCAAAAATATGCAAATACAGTTGATATGAGGGTAATTTTTAAGGGCATGATATTAATTTTAAAACATCAATATTGATTGACAGAGAAAGTATACAATTTAAGACATTTGAAGTTAGCTATCATAAAATTGAGTCGGTTACTTTGTTTTCAAAGCAATATATTTTCATTGGAAAAAAATGAGCCCACCATCCAACCTCTGGGCATGTTGATTTAGGCATATAGTCTCTGACTTATATAAAACTGAATATAATACAAACCAGAAGCCCAAAAAAACCCTAAAATTATAAATAGCACCATATGTACAGATGGAATAAAGAAGTCCCAAGATTTTCTAAATTCTTAAACTGATTTTCTCTTGAACTTTTCATCAAGATCTCAGAAAAGATAAAGTTAATAGTAAACAAAGAAAAAGTAAAGCCAATCTAAGATAACAATATAACAAGAATTTTTCAATACCAGAAAAAAAATATAGTGGATACCATACGGGGAAAATGCTCAACCTCATTAGAAATTAAAAAACAACAAAAGTCAAATTTAAAGTACTACATATATGTATGTGTGTGTATATATGAAGTTCTATATACATAGCACTTTAAAGTCTAATAAATAACCTCTTTTACCTACAAATTAGCCATCAGAGCAAAAGTAGGCTGAGATGGTCACTTTGATACACTGCTCACAAGAGTGTAAATTTGTATAATCTTTGAAAAGCAATTTTACAATTACAGACCTCAGAATGCTTCATTACCTTGGTCCTTGTAACTTTTATATGCAACATGAGAAAATAATTCAAATGAAATATAATGAATAAAAGCATTATGTTGTTGTTTATAATAGTAAAAACAATGAAAATGTCTAATAAGAACAGAATGCTCATTTTAACTTTTGTACTTGCATTATGAATGTTAACCATTAAAAATTATGTTTACTTAGGGGTAGTTGGAAGATGAGAAAGTACTTATGATTAAATTAATAATACAGATAAAATTATATAAAACTATGATCCCAGCTATAAACAAATAGCTCCCCTAACCTCTGGCAGAAACAAGACAGAACACTTCTAGAGGAAGATATTTCCAGTTCAGACCCATTGGCTCTTCCATTGATGAATTCAATAAAATATGAACTAAAAAGGAATTGCAAAATGGAGGAGTAACGAGCTACTTTTTCTCAGAGTCAGAAACAGCAACAGATTTCGATTTAAGAAATAACAAATAACTGACCTATAGAAAGGGTAAAAATTACTTTTAGTATCTTTGAAGAAACAATAGAGGACAGAAATGATGGCTAAGAAATAAGAAGCCATTGAAAATTATAATGTTAAGTTGAAAAAAAAAAGAACTGTAGGGTCCCCTAGTCCTGCCCACTTTCTTTCTGTGTCCTAAGAAATACAGAATGCCTTGAGTACTCTGTGACCCAGCCAGCTACCCATTTTTCCTGGCAGGTTTGAACCCGAGCTGGGGCCCTGAACATTTCCAGACACTGATCAAGATATTTGGGATGCTGATCAAAACACTGAAAGAAACTGGCCTGTGCTTTGAGCCAAGTTCTTTAAACTTGTGTATGAACTCCATACCCTGACGCCGTCACTGCAGACGGAGGTAGAGCATCCCTTTCTCTCTGTCTGCCTGAGGATATGCTGCAGTACTCTGTGAGCTCCTCTAACACATGCTTTGGATTGGTCACCCTGCAGTTTACTGCCTCTTTCTTTGGAATCTCAAAGAACTCCCTTGTGAGAATTTTATTGCTACAGCATTTGGAGCAACTCAGTTGGGGGTCAGCTAAAATAACACAGAACCAAATAGAATCTGTAGAATAAAAATATGCATGATCACATACATACAGATACACACAAACAAAGATATAATACACAATAGAATTGAATGCATATTTAAATATTGCTAAGGAATTGGTAAACTAAGTGACAGAGCTGAACGGTAGATGCCATTTTTTTTCTTAGGGTAAAACTTTGTTTCTAACAATCTACATTCTTTATACAGTAAGTCCTCACTTAATGTTGTTGATAGGTTTGTGGAAACTTCAAAGGCATGCAGAAAGCCAGCTTTACCATAGGCTAATTGATATAGCCAGAGTTATGTTCCTATGGCATATTTATGGTCATAAAAATATCACCAACTTGTAAATAATGACCAAATAACTTCAAATATTAAATCTTAGAATAAATGTGAGCTATACATGTATTTAAGAAAGATGAATAATAGTATCAGTATAAAAACAAATAAGGTAATTATTTACCTGCTTATTCCAGTTCAGGGTTGCAGGTGGCCTGAGCTTCTCCCTGTAGCTTAGGACACCAGACAGGAAGCAACCAGCCCTAGGCAGGTAGTATCACCAGGTGCACTCACAGACACCCCCACACTCACTCCGACTGGAGTATCATTACATACTCCAACTAACTGAATGTGCATAACTTTGGAATGTGGGGAAAACCTGGGTACCCAGAAACAAAACCATCCAGACATGAGGAAAACATGCAGACTCCACACAGACAGTGGCCTCTACTGGGAAATAGTTTTTTTTTTTTTTTTTTTAATACACGTTATAAGGAAATAATGTTGAATGAAATGACTGTTCTTCAAAGGCCTGCTGTACCTGAATCTGAAAGCAGAGAACTGAATTTTGCAGACATTCACTCAAGTGGCTACATTTAGGATCAACTGAATATATTCTGAAATACTCCTTTCTTTGTTCCTGATGATCTTATTTCATAATTTCTCCTACTCACATGCTGTGGACAGAACTGATATGAATAGCTGTTCTATTTATATTGGTGATCTACACTAACGTAGTTTCATTGCTTGGGACCTTGTTTTGAGCCATCATAAATGTCCAAATTGATTCCGTCAAAGGATGCCTTTAGAGGACTTCATTGTGATCGTTATATAGAATGTGAAAGTTCACAAACATGTCACTGTAAACACCTAACGTTATGGGGTTGGAATATATATATAACAGATCCGTAGTGCAAGAAGTCACCTTGAACCCAGCTATTTTTTGTTGTTTGGAAATGCAGATCTGCAAAAGATATAACAAGTACATCTTCAGTTTTTGTTTTTCTATATGTTCAATATAATCATTGAATGAAATAGTTGAATGATTTAGAATAGTCTTGACAAATGATATTATCCTTTCAAAAATATTTTTTGAACTAATAAATAGAAACTTCTGAGCCTAAAGACAGCATTAATTCAGACTTTGGTAATGAAAAAACATACATAATAAAAGAAAAAAATCAACATTTATTGAGTGTATCCTGTGTGCCAAGAACTGTGCCATTTGTTCTACAAATGTTATTTTATTTTAACTCCACAATAACCTTAAAGCTAATATTTTTTTATGAATAAGAAAGCCAAGTCTTAGAGGCCAATAATGTAATATGTCACAAAAAGAACTGAAGTTCATGACTCCAATACAGGATTATGAGATGGTATAGCTTGTATCTCTTCTTACACAGTACACATGCCTACAATTTTAATACAATTCATAAGTCCTTTATAATCATCTTTTTAAAAACTGAACTATATGGTATATTTCATTTATTCCTTATCTTTTTGTGTTTATGACCAAATTTAATTTGCTTTTATATTTCTTTTTTTTTATTTCCACAATTTTACAATTACATTCTTTTAAGTTTTCCAAAGAAGAGACCATTCCAAAGGTATATAAAACCTTCGGATACTAGAAAAAGGGGAAATACGTCCCAACTAATCTGAAGACTTTGGTGTAGTAGTTATGTCAAAATCAGTGATTAGAGTAGGATAAAGTTGTACATAAATCTAAGCATAACATAGAAAATTCCAAACAACCTTGACCCCGACGTGACTTGAACACGCAACCTTCTGATCTGGAGTCAGACGTGCTACTATAAATCGTTCTACTATAAGGACACATGTACATGAATGTTCATTGCAGCACTGTTTACAATAGCAAAGACCTGGAATCAACCCAAATGCCCATTGATAACAGACTGGATTGGAAAAATGTGGCACATATACACCATGGAATATTATGCAGCAATCAGAAATGATGAGTTTGTGTCGTTTGTAGGGACATGGATGAATCTGGGGAACATCATCCTCAGCAAACTGACACAAGAACAGAAAATGAAACACCGCATATTCTCACTCATAGGTGGGTGATGAAAAATGAGAACACATGGACACAGAAAGGGGAGTACTAAACACTGGGGTCTATTGGGGGAAAAGGGGAGGGCCAGTGGGAGGGGGAGGTGGGGAGGGATAGCCTGGGGAGAAATGCCAAATTTGGGTGAAGGGGAGAAGAAAAGAAAGCACACTGCCATGTGTGTACCTATGCAACTGTCTTGCATGCTCTGCTCATGTACCCCAAAACCTATAATCCAATAAAAAAAAAATAAATAAAAAAAAATAAAATTCCAAACAAAAATTCAATACTGTATATATATTAAAAAATCAAGTTGAATTTATCTGAGAAATTCAAGGATGACTTTGCACTAATGGAACTAAAACTAAAACCTGTATAATCATCTGTATAAATGCACAATAATCATTTGGTAAATGCCAACTTTAATTAGAGACAAAATTTTAAGAAAACCTAGGAAAATCTTGAATCTTTTATCTGATAAAAGTGATACTGAGAAAATCAGCTTTGAGTAAGCATTACTTTAAAAAGAAAATAATACAATATTACATGTAAAAATAGGAACCAATCAAGGTGCCCCAAAAATCTACTTTTATTTCATATTATAGGAAATACTTTGGCCATTATATTAAGGAAAAATTAATTCAAAGTATAACTTTATTAAAAGAATAAATGAAATTATTATTACCTACAATGTGATTTTAAAATACCAAAGTTTTGAATAAAAAATTATATTGCTGTGATTCTTTTCTCTAGGAGTACTTGAATATCTGCAAATATATCAATATTTCAGATTTTTCACCAAAATCTGATCAAAGATTATCATTTCGGCATTGCTCATAGTAGTGAAAAATTGAGAAAAATGTATTAACAAATGCTAATTAATAGAGAATTTGGAAAGCAACATTGTTTTATAATGGATCAGAAAAACAAATGAAAGGACTAAATGAGCAGATTTCTTACAAAATAATTTACACAGTATCATGTCATTATCAAATCCATTCATGGGTGTTTGTGTGTGCATCTATATGTATGTATAAGATGAGGAATAGTTAAATACATTGAACAATATTAGCAGCAATTTTAACAATTAAGTAGCTCCAAATATAGTTCCTAAAAGGTCTCCAAGATACTCATGTAGTTGGAAAGAAAAAATAAGCTTATAAAGCATGGACGCAATTACATAAGAATGTTAACTAAAATTGCAGATGTTCAAATATGCTTATATTAATTTTTACGCACAGAAAAGCATTGCATTATTAGCAGTGTTTACAGGGATAATGAGTTGAGAGAGAATGAAGTGTTTCAATAACTCTTTGCAGTATCAAAATTTGTATTATTTAGTTTTTCCATTAGCATTAAGGAAATTTTAAAACAACAAATTAAAATAAAATGTATTATATTATCTCATAGAATAAAACAACATATATAGGAAAAAAGCTAAATTTTTACTGTTTTCTTGCTGAAAATACATAATTTCAAGAAGTCCTTGTTTTTCCATGAATCCAAATGCTTCATTTCCTTTTTCTTCTTAATATGGCACAAAATTATTTTAACCTATTTTCTCCACAGTTTGGCACTTCCATATGGCATTAATTTCTGTGAATGTCCTTTTTCAGCTTGAGAGTCTCCAAGGAGACTGAGAGAAAAGACTGTGAAAGGCAGCTCAAGACTTGTGAATAAAGTTTGAGATTCTACCTTTCTAAAAACCATGATATCCCTGGGTAAGAAGCAAAAGACTACTGCTCACAGCAATAGCAGTAGCATGTGAATTAACATCTGCTTGTGCCATTTCACTATGTCCAACTTCCTACTGGGACATGCGAACGAGTCAAATGACATCTGAACATACAGTGACTAGTATTATAGTCACTGTCTGATACTAAGAGACACCCTCAGCTTAGAATATAAATATGTTATTAAAGGTCAGTAACCAAGCCTGAACATTGCTCCAGAGGGAGACACTATTTCTATCTGCCAGACTTGTTTATTACAAAAACAAAACAAAAAAATGCTTGAACAGATAGTTCAGAACTGAAAAACAAAATGAAAGAAACAGTGCCTGTACTTGCAAGACAAACATGCCTAAATACAAAATGTCAAAAGACATATAAAGGTTGTTTGGATAACTGACTACCCAACACTGTTGCAAGGGTCTTTCATATAACTAATCTGTAGAGTCATATTCACCATAAGTAAATGCCTTACACTATTTAATTGGATAATCTTATGTTAATAGATGTTTAAGAATATGCAGAGCAGAAACCTAATTATGTAAAATCTTAGTGATAGAAGAAAAAAGTATTAAAATTTAAGATGAGGACCTTTCACTTCTAGTAGAAATTGTCAAGTTAAAAACATTGTAAGACAATATTCCAAAATAGAAATAGATATTTAGGAAAAGTAGGTTATATTCCCCTGCATTTTGGGAGACTACACTAAGAAATTAAGTTGAAAGGTGTTTAGTAAAATTAAACTAAAGATATTTTTATCTTGTTTTTCCTTTATACTTGGAAATTCAATTGATTTCATGGATATGCTTAAGGAGAGAGGTACTTTTTTCCATGGAGAAACCCAGAAGGCACCAGTTTAAAAAAGTGATCAAGGTTAAGGTCAATGCATCACTACTTACTGACATCAAGTAACTCCTATTGGAAAGGAACTCCAGTAAGAAAGGCAAAACATCACTTCTGTGGTATTCCTGCCAAAAAGGTATATGCTTAATCAAATGCTGAAAAAGCATCAGACAAATCTAAATTAGAGGACATTTCACAAAACAGCAGACCAGTTTTCTCTAAAAGCGTCAAGGTCATGAAAGACAGGGAGAGTCAGAAACCATCACAGGATGAAACTATGGGGAAGCAATACTATGGAATGCTGGATTGGATCCTGAAAGAGAAAAATATAGTAGTAGATAAGCTAGTGAACACTGAATGAAGCCTGTATTTTAGTTAATAATATGCACTCATGTTTAATTCTTAGTTTTGTTAATCGTATTGTGGCTAAATAAATGTCAACATTACAGGAAGTGGGTGAAAAGTATATATATAGGCATGCTCCTTAATTTTTTTAAATGTCTTTGTTTTCTTTTCTTCTGTAAGTCTAAACAGTTTTAAGTATATGAAACCAAGAACAAAAATATAAAAAATAAACAATTTTTCAACATATATACCAGTCTTATGTATACTGAGGCATTATAGTAGATTATTAATTTAATGGATTCCTCCAATGAGTCATACCTTCCTGTATCCACACGGTTACACATTGACTAAGGTTTTGGCCATGTGATTTGCCTTGGCCAATGACAAATCAGCAAATATTAGGCAAATAGTGGCTTAATGAGCACCTGAACATCAGGATTTGCCCTTCTAGAATGTTGTTACTGCTATATTCTTCTGCAGGCTAGGCTTCTAGCTGGGCCAATAAAATAAGAATAAGTCATCTAAACAGAGCCACAACTAACCATCAGAAAGAAATGTAAGTGAGACTTCTGTGGGTCATCTAGTCCAGTCAAGCTGCCAGGTAACTAAAACTATAAGAGAGATGAAAGACAAAATGAGCAGAAAAATCAGCCAGATGATCCACCAACATTGAAAAATTATGAGCAAATATCCCATTGTTTTAAACTATAGATACAGATGTTATTTCCTTTGGAAACTACTCAACTATTTACCTACTTTGGTGTTTCTCTATGCTGAATAAAGTGAATGTAACAAGCAATATTTTCTCTTTAAATTGACATGCATCAGTTGTAGCTAACAATACTAATGTCAGAACAATGCCATGGCCTCTTACATGTCTTGTACACACAAGGATTTTCTATTCTCTACTTCTGTCAAAATGAAGGTGAACAGTATCACTAAGCAATTGATTACCTCTTATAGGTGTCTATTTATGTATGAAGAAATAGTTCATCACTGTGAATGAGAAATGGATAGTGTCTGTTTGACTATTATCTACTTGTACTGACAGTTGCTTTACTTTATTCAGTACAAACCTCTGGCTATAAAAAGAATGGTAATTTATTTATTTTTTTATGGTACTTTAGATTCTGGAGTACATGTACAGATCATGCAAGATTGTTGCATAGGTACATTTGTGGCAAGGTGGTTTGTTGCCATTATCCCCCCCATCACCAATACCTGACATTTCTCCCCATGTTATCCCTCTCCTACACAAGGAATGGTAATTTAATGGAATATTCAAAGCCGTTGCTTAAAGATATGGCCTTTTACCAGGCACACTCTTGTAATCCCAGCATTTTGTACAGCCAAGGAGGGTGGATCACCTGAGGTCGGGAGTACAAGACCAGCCTAACAAACATGGAGAAACCCTGTCTTTACTAAAAACACAATATTAGCCAGGCATAGTGTCACATGTCTGTAATCCCAGCTACTTGGGAGCCTGAGGCAAGAAAATCGCTTGCAACCGGGAGGCAGAGGTTGCAGTAAGCCGAGATTGTGCCATTGCACTCCAGCCTGGGCAACAAGAGCAAAACTTTGCTTCAAAAAATAAAGAATTAATAAATATAAATAAAAATAAATTAAAAAAAAAAAACAAGCAAAAAGAAAAAGGAAAGATGTGGCCTTTTAAATGTAACAACAACCAAAAATAGATTAAGGCATTTCCAGACCTTCTGATATTTTGGTCAATTATTTTCTCTGGATTTACAACATCTCTGAAGTATAACACCTACCTAAAATTTTTCTGAAGTTTCAGTCTCTTCTTACAATTGTTTTGCAAAATGCTTCTGACAGGCTCTGATTCAAGGGAATAAATGATGCTTCTGAAAGGAAGAGGAGATAGCTTCTATCTTCTAAGTACAATTTTAAGGTATTTATATTTTTGCTCTTTTAACCCCATGCCTTTATTGGTCAATGTCACCCTTCATCAGATGCTGTTTTCCAGGAACTCTTGAACTCCCCTGAAGCCCACAGCTCAGGAAGAAGACCTCAGGTGCTTCTGTCCTCAGTTATTCTGTCTTCTCCTAAGGATGCAGAGAATTAGCCATTGGACACTTCCCTGGGGTCTTCTCTCTCTCTCTCTCTCTCTCTCTCTCTCTCTCTCTCTCTATATATATATATATATATATATATATATATATATATATATATATATTTAGATTACCTACTATTCTTCCTTTCTGTTTAAACGTGTTTTTACTTTGAGGAATGCTGTCATGCTAATACAGATAATGAATTGTAAAGAATTCTGTTTTTTTCAAGGTGGTATTTCAAATGCTTCACTCTTTTGATGAAAAAAAATTTTTTGAAAAAATGTAAAAAGGATAGAAGTGAAAAATAAATTCATAATTATTCACAGATAATGTGATATTAAAATTCCAAATAATCTGCTGAAACATTATAATTAAGATGAAAATTTATCAAAATTCTTGAGTGTAATGTTAATATACATAAATAC
This sequence comes from Callithrix jacchus, assembly GCF_049354715.1. NCBI lineage: Eukaryota > Metazoa > Chordata > Mammalia > Primates > Cebidae > Callithrix > Callithrix jacchus. The sequence continues at coordinate 56,862,847 of NC_133515.1, read as the reverse complement.
ATCAACAATATTGACTATAAACTATCAACAACAATTTGGAAAATAAAATACTAGATGAAACCACTTATGAAAAAAAACTTCAACGATTATCAAATGTAAAGCTACAATAAGACACTATTACATAAATATTTGAATCTAGAAAAAATAAAAACATCAAATATTGGTAAAGGTGAGGAACAACCAGAACTCTTATACATGTTTGGTTGGAGAAAAAGTGTCAGAACTAATTGGGAAATAGTTTTGGCAAAGTCTTGTAAATTGAAACAGTCATCTTCTCCGTTCCCTAGTATATCCACTTCAAAATATTTACCCAACAAAAATGCAAATATATGTCCACACAAAGACTTAGGACTATTCATATCAACTTAATTTATCATAAAACACAATAGGAAACTACCTAAAAATTATAAACAGGAGAAAGGATAAACAAACAACTATTATCAATACAATTGAATAGTGCTAAGTAATGAAATGAAGAAGAATCACTAACAATGATGATATGAATAAAAATCACAGATATAACCAAATCAAAAGATGCCAGGAAAAACGTGCCTACTTGATGAATGTGTTCATTTATATATAAAATGCAGTTAATCTGTAATTAACTGAGAAGAGGCAGAGATAAATCTTATCTTATAGAATATGAAAACATTCTATATCTTGGTAGAATTGTATTTTTTACTAGTAAGTCAAATTTATCTTAAAAAGGAGATGGCTAAAAAAATCTTTAACTCTAATTAGTAAATAACAAATTTTCTTTACAGAGTGGTATCAATTAGAAATTTTGAATCTAAGTTTTCCATAAATTTGATTTGATTCAATGAGGAAATATATTAAGAATAGTATATAGGATTTAACAGTTGGAGAAGAGAGTTACACATATGGAAGGGGGAAGCATACATAATATGGACTCGTAAACATTATTTTTCACTACATTTTTTTAGAGAAATGTCTGATTCTAAGATGGAGCAGAGAAAATATAAACTAAGCCTAGAACACTTGTTTTGCCCCAGAAACTAAGGACAGTCTCAAAGAGTAATGAGCTGTTTCAGAGGACTCAGGAACCAGCCTGAAATGTTTTTCACTGACTACATCTGGGAAAATTTTAGTTTCAAAATACATAATGATACAAATGGATTATAATTTTTTGATAAAATAACAATGCATAAACTCATATCAATGAAGGAAGGAAGGATAAAAGAAACGATAGGAAAGAAAGAAAAGGGTGACAGTAGAGGCCACCTTTGCAGTGAAGAGTTTGTAGGAAACTACTTAGTCCAAACAATCAGTGAGTCATATGAGTTAAATAGAAATTATTTAGGCATAGAGTGAGGATAAGAGAGTCCTTGGTAAGGTTTTTATTATTATTATACTCTAAATTCTGGGGTACATGTGCAGAAAGCGCAGGTTGTTACATAGGTATACATGTGCCATGGTGGTTTGCTACACCCATCAACCTGACATTTATATTAGATATTTCTCCTCATGTTTTCCATTCCACACCACCCGGTGGGCCCCAATGTGTGATGTTTCCCTCCCTGTGCCCATGTGTTCTCATTATTCAACTCCCATGTATAAGTGAGAACATGCAGTGTTTGGTTTTCTGTTCTTGTGTCAGTTTGCTGAGAATGATGGTTTCCAGCTTCATCCGTGTCCCTGCAAAGGACGTGAACTCATCCTTTTATATAGCTGCATAGTACTCCATGGTGTATATATGCCTTATTTTCTTTATCCTGTCTATCATTGATGGGCATTTGGGTTGGTGCCCAGTGTTTGCTATTGTGAACAGTGCCACAATAAACCATATGTGTGCATGTGTCTTTATAGTAGAATGATTTATATTCCTTTGGCTATATACCCAGTAATGGGATTGCTGGGTCAAGTGATATTTCTGGTTTTAGATCCTTGAGGAATTGCCACACTGTCTTCTACAATGGCTGAACTAATTTATACTCCAACCAACAGTGTAAAAGTATTCCTATTTCATATAAATGTATATACACAAATATAAATATATATTTATAATTTATATTATATAGTGTATTTTATATAGAAACATATAATTATACACATATATAATTATATATTCCTGTGTATAATTATATATATAATATAAAAACATATATGCACAATCCTATAAGGGAATATATAATTATGCATCCACACTCCTATAAGGAAATCATATTTTAGGTTGAAACCACTAATTAACAAATAAGTAATTAGCTCAGAAGTTTCCAGCAACATAAGCTACCACAGGCTTTCTGAAAAATACAAAAACATTCAGAAAACAAACAAAGAAAAAGACACTTTATTGATATTTCCTTACAAGCACTATTAAAGATAGACTAGTATGCTCCTAGAGTATGAGGTTATGAACCAAATATTTTTGGCAATTTCTTCTTATCTGTTCACATTCAGAAAGGAATTGAAACTCAAACAATTTGCCAAAGAGTGGCAAATAAGAGAGCAACCCTTCACATGAGTAAATTGCACCCTAACAACTTTAATAGATAAGTATATTTGAATACTAAGTACAAAAAAGTGTTTGTGATAACACACGTATTTTTCCTTCATGCATATAACTTTGAAACAAATTTGAAGGCAAAAGTTCCTCTTCATTTATAGAAACCAGAATCTGTTAACTGGATACCTAATTTTTAACATTGTTTCTTTGTTTTACAGATAAATATTTTATATACAAGATTGTTAAAATAGGTAAATGGCTGGTGCCTAGGTGACATCTCTGAAACTTCATCCACAAATATAATTGGAATGTCCTTTTTGAATTAACCACTTGTTGTATTACCTTTTACTATAAAACTTAATTTGTTATTTAGTCACAGCCATTACTAAATATGACATGTGCAATTATCAGATATTCTTAAACGAGTACCAGACAGTGCAGAGGACTTAACATAACTTGCTGAATGTTTAAATAAATGTTAAAGAAAGTAGGCAATTATTTTATCTGAGAACAGAAAAGAGACACTCAGAAAATGAATATTATTTATCTTTTATTTAATTCAGTGCATCATTGTTATTTGCATCCTGAGAGAAGTTTTATTAATGTTTGAGTGTCTGTTTATAAGTCAAAAAAATTGAATAATAATGTAAAAGTTTTTAAATATTTCTATCTGGTCAAAAGTATAAAACTGAGTTTACCAGGCTGAAATATATTTCCCTCTTCTCACTTTCAAGTGATAGACTCAATCCTTTATTCCCTTTTGTCAGAGAATCATACTCTTTTGTTAGCCTTGAAGATAAAACTATACTTATTCCATGCTAATAAAGTTAGAGACATCACAAAATCCTTAAGTTTTATCATCTTCACAAAAGATTAAATATGTGATTATCAGTAGACTGCTAGACACTATAAATTAGACTTTTGTCTAATGAAAATGATATAAATGAAAAACACAGTAAAAGTGAAAAAGCATGCATTCAAGAAGCTCATCAACCCACTCAACACAACAAAACCTGAGTAAACTTATCCCTAGAGATCAGGATCAAGACAACAATAATCTCTCTCACTTTTAGTTTCAAAAGTCCTAGTAAGTGAAAAACAACAAAAAAAGAAATAAAAGTCATAAAGAATAAAAATGATAAAATAAATCTATATAAGCAAGATATTTGCATACAAATTCACAGTCTATAGATGTATAACAAAATCTCCAGATTTAGTAAAATAATTTTGGAATGTTCCAGGGTACCAGGTCAATTATATATGTGCATAAACAACTGGAAATTAGTTTTAACTTAATATAATTTAATTTTGAGAGGTGGGAGGTCTGTGTTGTCCAGGCTAGACTCGAACTCCCTCCTGGGCCCAATTGAGCCTTTCACTTCAGTCTTCCAAAAAGTTAGGACTATAACCACATGGAAATTAATTTTTAAAGTAATAGTTACAATAGCATCAGAAAAAAATAAAATAGGTACAAAGTTAACAAAAATTGATACAGAATTTGCATGTCACCTACACATACTGAATAAGAAATCAAGAATATCTTAGTAAATGAATAAATACGTTGAGTTCATGCATTAGAATATTCTCTATTTTTATGATGTTCAATAGTCTCCTAATTGATCTATAGAATGAATGCAAACCAAATCTAATTTCCCACATTTTTGTTGTATTGACTATCTTATGCTAATTTTATATAGAAAAGGACAGCATAGATAATTACCAAAACAAAGTGGAATAAAGAAAAACAAAGTTGAAAGATTTACTAAAATCTCTTGTATTGGGAAAGGCAGTACCTATCCTAGGTTTAGATTTTGTGTGAAAGTATATCCTTCTCTGTTTCAGATTCAGTAAGTACGTCTTTGTTCTGCTTAAGCATTGTGCTTCAATGGCCCTCAAGCTTGCCCCTAGTTTTCAATTCAATATTTCAGACTTCACAGAGGAGGTGTCAAGGTCCTTCTACTACAGCACTAGTGGTGTACTCATAGGCCAGTTGCACTGAATTGTCTTCCAGGAGAGACCATGGTGACAGACGTCCACTACTGGATCTTGCTCTGTATCTTTTTGTGAGTAAAGTAATTTCAACCAAGTACTTGACTTGTGGATTTTTGGTGACTCCGATACCAAGAGAGAGTGGGCAGAAGTACTTGGACTTCTATTCCTGGTGGCTGGTATGGTGATGATTATTATCCTTCACATAGTGAGAGTCCTCTTCTGTCATTAGTAACTAGTGAACAGTGCTCTGCTCTACAGGTGTTATCATGTTCTGGGGAAAACAATGACACAGAAGAGATGAGAGAGCACATAAATAGACATATAAAATATAGTCTGCTATTCATTTCTAACAATGCAATGTAAATTCAGTAGAGAAAGTTTTATTCATTCAATCAGTGGTGCTTAATAACTTTAACTTCAATACATGTATCAAAACTTACACAAACATTAAATCAATATGAACTATAGATTGAAATATAAAATTTAAAACTATAATTCATAAATTATATAATATATACAGAAAAAATCTTCATAGCCAGGTATTAGAAAAAAAGGTTTGTTTTATGCCACAGTACCCACTAAGAAAAAATGTAGATAAATGGGACTTATTCTAAATTAGAAACTATTTTTTCATGAATAAGTGAACTAAATCCTGCTAAGTGAATGACAAGACAAACCATGCATTGTTTAGTAAAAGGAATTAGAGATTCTTGAAGTGGTTGATTCACTTGATGATTAGGAGCATCTCGTGCTGCCTGAAAATAAGGAAATAATAAAAAAATGTCTGGAGATGTGCTGAATTGGCCCAGAAAACAACCTTAAAAAGTTCCTAAGGGCTAACATTAGACAAATTTGAGTAAAAATAAATAAATAAATAAATAAATAAATAAATAAATAAATGCATTGGATTATGACCCAGAAATGTTCATTAAGTAGCAAATGAATAAACAAATTGTAGGATGCCTGAACAATAAACTATTACTCAAAAATCAAAACAATGGGCAACTAATACATAGATAAGGTGTTTAATTGACAACTGATAAAATTGAGTTAGGTCTGGATTATTCAAACCCTCTCCACAGTTAAAAGAAATAGAAACTGATGGAGCATCACAGTAGTAATTGATTTTTAAGTAAAATTATCTTGTAGAAATGAAAAAAATGAAGAGAATTTAAATTACATTGTACAGCTCTTGGATAATATATTTACTATAGATCCATCCAAGTGTTATTAATTGACCATTAACTGTTCAAGTACTATTAATGGAGCTTCTATTTTGACTCAGGCATTTTGTAAATTTTTGAGGGTATAACAGTAAGCAAGACATATTTCCTTACTTTTAAAAGCTTCCCATCGAATTAGAGAGACACAACAGTTTCTCCCTCTCAAACTCACTCCTTCTTTCTCTCTCACACACACATACACTAATGCAAAGACATCATTTTTTAAATCCTCCAATGAATTTGAGGAATTCCAAACTCTAATCAAAGTCTCAGCATCTTCTTACCTTCTGAAACACAACTTTGATCCGATACCATCTTGCACTTTCTTAAGTTCCCACATGTCCTAGAATGATGCGCAAATAAAAATAAAAGCACCCATCTCCTCTTTCATTGCCTAATGAATTCAACACTTCAACAACCAGATTTTTGAAGAGGATAAATTAGGTGCAGCTATAAGTTCATCTCAGGGCTGACTGTTGATTGAAACATAAGGATACATTTTCAAATTCAATACTCAGAGAGAACTGATTTATGTTAGTTCATCAAAAGATAAGGTAAGATTTTACTCATTAATAGGTCATAGGCTTAATACCTTTCCGACTTGAGCTGCAAATTATTTCTAAGTCTTAATGAAACTAGTTCAATGATATTTTTAGGACTGCAAATGTATTTTAACTACCAGGATCTAAGTTAAAGAAAACCTGTCTTGATAATATGATTTTCTAAAATCTTACAATTTTGGAATTTAGATCTAGTTTATATATAGATATAGATATCTATATGTGTATGTGCATTCTATATCTGTATATGTGAGCATATCTATATCTGTATATATGTGTATATAGATATATACTCACACATATATACATATAAACACACACACATATAAGGAACTTCTTTTTGTTTTTCTTCCTCTAGCAAAGAGAAAGCTGATATATAGCAGTCACTGTGACTACTCATTAATTATGGTATGTAACCAGAAAACTCATCAATTGCTTTGCCCCATTTGCTTACCCAAATACTGAACTTTCCATTTCCTTGAAAGATCAAATCTGTATTTGATCTTGGATTACTTTTACAAAGCAGTCACAGAGCTGCAATAGGATAACAAAAACTTTCTGAATTTTACATGGACTCAGTGGTTTAAGATATCATGACCCAGCACTGAAACATCTTGTGGATAGTAATTAAAACTACACAATTTTCTTAATTTGGAGTTCCAAAATATGTTTGATTCATGGTATCTTAGTAGAATATGTGCCTTTTAATTTAATGTCTGATTTAACCTGATAATCAAAAATATCTGATTTCTCAAAATATTACTGAGATAAATATCTTAACAGTCCAATAGGAACACACAGACTCAATCTAAAATATTAAAAATATAATATATAACTGAGAAGCTTACAGAACTTAATCTGATTCATCACTCAGTACATTTCCTTCTACACAATTGTTTAACATGGTTTTGGAGTAGTATAACCTCCTTACCTATCCTCCCTTCAGGGTAGCTTTTAAATTGGGTATCTGCCCCAGATATTCTAGGATTATCTACCTCCTACTACCCTGATACACAGTAACTTGCTTTCATCTAGTCTTCCTCATTTTCATCTTGTCCTATGCATCTGAATTCTACATCTTTTCCAATCCTTTTCAGGATCATATCTCATTTGGACTCTTCAAATGGCCTTTATTCATTTTTATTAATATATATCTGTAATAAAGAAGATTAGATATTAACTTGACTAGATTAAGGGATGCCTAGATATCTGGAAAGCAGCATTAGCAGGTGTGTCTTGTGAGAGTGTTTCTATAGGAGACTGACATGTGATTTGGTGGAATGAGTGGAGAAGATCCCACTTAAATATGGGCCAGGCACCATCCAATAGACCGGGAGCCCTGATAGAACAAAAAGACAGAGGAAAGGAGAATTCACTCTTTGTTTTCTGAAGTTGGGACACCCTTCTTCTCTTGCATTTGGGTATAGACATCAGAACTCCAGGTTTTTGTTCTTTGGACTCCCGGACTTGTACCAGTGTGCCCTCACCTCCTGCCCCTACCACATTCACAGGCTTTTGGCCTTGGGTTCAGAGTTACTGATTGCTTTTCTGATTCTGAGGGTTTTTGACTTGAACAGCCATGCTACCAGCTTCCCTGGCTTCCAGTTTTCAGACAACATTCTATGGGACTATTCATCCTATATAATCATGTGAACAAATTCCCTTAATAAATCTCCTCTCTATGATCTATGTACCTATTACATATCTATCTATCTATTTACATATCTATATCCTGTTCATTTGGTCTTTCTGGAGAACCCTGAATAATAAATTGATTACAAATTTTACCAACATAAATGAGATGTAGTATACGATTTATAGATAATAAAATATGTAATAGCCTTTCTTGCAAATTTTATATAGCCAGTTGATTCTAACATAAATTTTATGGATTATTTTTCCAGTTTCCATGAGGTATAATTGACAAATAAAAGTTGTATGCATTTAAGATATAACTTTATGATCTGATATACATGTACATTGTGAAATAAGCCCCAGAATCAAGCTAATTAACATATACATTACTTTACATCATTGTCATTCTCTTTTTTGTTGTTGTTGTTCTATCTTGTATGTGTGTCTGTGTGTGGAAAGAACATTTAATCGCTACATGATTTTAAATCAACTCAGTACCTGCCTTTTATATTACATATAGATTCATGCTCTGCAGCTTGACATGAACTCACAACTGCATGCCCTCAAAATCTGTCCCCCAAGTAATCATCCTTTCCTTGGTGTTTAAAAACTTATTTAAGTAGCCATTGTATCTTCATTTAGCTCTTTCTTCTACAGATAAAATATCAACAGTAACTTCAATGATTCCTCATAAGCCACATGATATAATACAGTGATTTTAAACTATAACCAAAAGATGTCTAGGAGTCATAAAAATCTAATTTTCCATCACCCAGTAGTAGACTGATGCGGGCTTGGCAGAGTCAGAATATTATGTGGCTCTGTGCTCTGCATTTTTGCTTCAAGCACAGATTGCATAGTTCTGATAGTATTCGTTTTACATACAACATACCTATTAGGCATGCTTGAAGATTTCATTAAACAAATAGATAGGCTATAAAATATTCCCAAACAAGTCCAAGTTTTTAAGAGAACAGATTTTGGTTTCTGACAGATCTGAATATAAAAGCAGCTCAACACTTATCTTGTATTCCCTTAGATAGTTTAAGCCCATAGACACTCAAGTTTTTTAACTCTAACATTGGGAAAACAATCCATAATTTCTATGTTGTAGGGACTAGAAAATTTATTTATGTTTCTAAAACACTGATAAAAAATTTTTCATATAATAAATGCTTGAAAAATTATTACTTGAAATGAAAGTTTTGGCCATACTGAACCAATAAGTGTCAGATTTATGCTATAAAATTTTATAAAACTGAACAAAATCTATGAAGAAGCCCTTTTCAAGTCTTGATCAACATACCATGCAGTGCTTTGACCATTCAAAAACTAAAACACATTAGAAGAGCTATACATTTACCTTATTACTGTACATGGGAAAAACTCAAACCTAAGCACAGGGAAGTCAAACTCAAATAAAGAGAGCAGTGGTTTTACCAGTTGGAGAAAAAACAATCAGTGTTTATGACTGCTGAGGTGATTGGAATTTGCAGGTACTGGCATTGGAATGGAGTAATATTCACAGTGAAGGAGGTTCAGGTATGTACCTTTAGATGTTTTTCGCTCAGCCAAATACTAATCTAACAGAGCAAAAGTCCATGTTAGACAACCATAGTGGAAAAGCTGAAGTGAGACATCAGAGGTTGAAAATGCCGGGAGTCTTTGGAGTCCTGACAAGAGTGGAGTTGATTTTGTGATTGATAATAATTTGAAGATCCAATCATAACACAGATGTTGAAATTAATAGTCAAGGAACTTAAGCAACTATTATAAATATTTACAAGATACTCAAGCAAAAGATGGACATAAATTGTTGAACAAATGGACTCAGGAAAAAAATGGAAACAAAAAAGTCACAAATGAAATTATAGATGCTTAAACACAATGCCTGAAATTTAAAATCTACTAGATTTTACTAACAGCAGATTGTATAGTGGCAATACATCTGTGGATAGGGCAATAGATATTATTCTAAATACGACATAAAGAGAATAAAGATTTTAAAGAAATTGAAATTGTTTTTAATTGTGTTTATTTGGATTGTCTCTTTTTTCACCCCTGGAATAATTGACCTTATGTATGGTTTTTCATGTCTCATTTCCTACAGTTCAGCTTTGATTTTGGTTATTACTTGTCTTCTGCTAGTTTTTTCTAGATGTAACGTTGGGCTGTTTAAGATATTCTAACTTTTTGATGTGGCCATTTAGTGCTATTATCTTCCCTCTAACCCTGCTTTGGTGGTGTCCCAGAGATTCTGGTATGTTGTATCTTTTCTTTTTATTAGTTTGGAAGAATTTCTTAATTTCTGCCTTAATTTTGTTACTTACCCAGAAATAATTCAGACAAAGATTGCTTAATTTCATTTTAATTGAATGGTTTTAAGTTATTTTTCTTAGCATTGATTTCTCTTTTTATTGCCTTTTATTAAGTCCAAAATTGTTGTTGGTATAATTTTTTTGTTTTAATTTGCTGAGGGTTCTTTTATGCCCCATTGTGTAGACAATTTTAGAATATGTCCCATGTGGCAATGAAAAGAATACATATTCTGTTGTTTGGGAGTGGAGAATTTTGTAGATGCCTATTAGGTCCATTTTTTCAAGAGTTGAGTAAGATCCTGAATATCTTTGCTGGTTTTCTGCCTTGATAGTCTGTCTAATACTTGCACTGGGTTTTTAAAGTCTCTCACTATGTTTGTGTGTGGTTATCTAAATCTCTTCATAGGTCTCCAAGAGCTTGCTTTATGTAACTGGAATGATAGAAGGGACATTACCACTGACTGCACAGAAATACAAAAAAACCCTCAGAGACCATTATCAATAACTCTTTGCACACAAGCTAGAAAGCCTAGAAGTAATGGATAAATTCCTGGAAAAACACAACCTTCCAAGATTAAACCAGGAAAAGATTGAATCCCTAAACAGACCAGTAATGACTTCTGATACTGAATCAGTAATAAAAAAATCTACCAATCAAAGAAAAAAAATTCCAGAACCAGACAACTTAAATCTATTAGCTGTAAAAGGAAGAGCTGCTAACATTCTTACTGAAACAATTTCAAAAAGTTGAGAAGGGACTCCTTCCTCATTTTCTGAAGCTAGCATCTTCCTGATACCAAAACCTTAAAAAGGCATATCAAAAAAAGAAAAATTCAGGCCAGTAGCATTGAAGAACATAGATGTAAATATATTCAACAAAATATAAGAAAATTACAGAAACACATCAAAAAGTTTGCCCATCACAATCAAGTAGGCTTTATCCCTGAGATGCAAGATTGGTGCAATAAGTGTTATTCACCACATAAACAGAACTACAAACAAAAACAACCTGATCATCTTAATAGATGCAGAAAAGGCTTTTGATAAAGTTTAACATTCCTTCATGTTAAAACCCATCAACAAACTAAACATTGAAGGACTATAACTCAAAATAATAAGAGCCATCTGTGACAAAACCCATGGTCAACATCATACTGAGTGGGTAAAAGCTGGAAGCATTCCTCTTGAAAACCAGAACAAGACAATAATGCTCTCTCTCACCACTCCTCCTCAAAATAATACTAGAAGTCTTAGCTAGAGCAATCAGGCAGGAGAAAGAAATAAAAAACATCCAAATAGGAAAAGAGAAAATCAAATTATTCCTGTTTGTAGATGATATTATTCTATGCCTAGAAAACCCCATAGTCTCTGCTCAAACTCTCCTTGGAAAACACCTACAGCAAAGTCTCAGGATTCAAAATCAGTGTACAAAAATCAACAGCATTCCTATACACCAACAGCATTCAAGCTGAGAGCCAAGTCAAGAACACAATCCCATTCACAATAGCAACAAAAAGAATAAAATACCTAAGAATACAACTAACCAAGGAGGTTTAAGCCTCTACAACAAGAATTACAAAAAACTGTACAAATAAATCTGAGATACCACAAATGGCAAAGCATTCCATGGTCATAGACAGCAAAAAATCAATATTGTCAAAATAGCCATATTACCCAAAGCAATGTATAGACACAATGCTATTCCTATCAAACTACCAATGACATTCTTCACAGAATTAGAAAAGCTTTTAAAATTTCTATGGAACAACAACAACAAAAAGCCTGAATAGCCAAGGCAATCCTAAAGAAAAGAACAACACTGAAGGCATCACATTGCCATACTTCAAACTATGCCACGAGGCTACAGTAACCAGAAAACATGGCATGACATATATGACAGGTATGAAAATGGACACATAGACCAATGGAACTGAATAGAGAGCCCAGAAATGAGGCCGTGCACCTACAACCATCAAATCTTTCACAAAATCAACATAAACAAGCAGTGGGAAAAGGATTCCTTGCTCAATAAATGGTGGCCACATGCAGAAGATTGAAACTGGACCACTTTCTTACACCATATACAAAAATGTACTAAAAATGGATTAAACACAGATTTGAAACCAAAATCTACACAAACCTTGAAAATAACCTAGGAGATACCATGCTGGACCTAGGACTTGGTAAATAATTCACAACAAAGCTGCCAAAAGCAATTGAAACAAAAGCAAATATTGACAAATTGGACCTAATTACAGAGCTTCTGTGCAGCAAAAGACAGACAATCTACAGAATAGGAGAAAATGTTTTCAAACTATACATCAAACAAAGGTCTAATATCCAGAACTTAAACAAATTTTCAGGCAGAAATAACCCCAGTAAAAAGTGGGCAAAGGACATAAACTCTTTTTAAAAAAATTGACATTCATGTGGCCAGCAAGCATATAAAAAGTTCCCAACATCACTGATCATTACAGAAATGAAAATCAAAACCACAATGGTTTGCCATCTCACACCAGAATGACTATTATTATAAAGTCCAAAAATTATAGTTGCTGACAAGGTTGTGGAGAACAGGAAATACTTATTCATTGCTTATGGGAGTGTAAACTAGTTCAGCCACTGTCAAAAGCAGTTTGGCAATTTCTGAAAGAA